>NC_079439.1:61663554-62376157 GCF_903798145.1 Danio aesculapii
TGCAAGTTTTTGACTCTTGTAAATAAAAAAGCCATGTTTGCTAATATTTAAGAAACATGCCAAATAACATACTTTTTGGTCTGTGTAACTCCTCCCACTGCAAGTTTACCCAATTATATTACACCATCCTGGGTTGCCTTGGTGGAAAAAACACAGCACATTTAATTTCTTTTATAAAGGCAATGTGTGCAGCTGAAAATGTGACCTCCGGAAGACAGTAGCAGCCTCCAAAATGAGACACATGCGGTGGTTTTTAATTGAAATATAATACAAATGTTATAATACAAATATAATAATACAAAAATATATAATACAAAATGTAGCTGAGCTGCTTGCATTGTAAAGCTCGTTTGTCAGGCACACTTGCTCCTGTCAATCTGGCAACCTGTACTGGAATACATAGTTCACCTTATAAGTGAGAGCAATTAGAAGAGGACGAATCCAGAACCAGCTCACTTCTCCTTTTTACACATTAGTGTGAATGGAAAATAAATGGACCAGAATTGGATTAAGGAAAATTCATTCCGTTACCTTCATATAATAAAAGAAAAATACACTTTTTTTGTGTGACTCTTTAAATCCAAACAAAGGAATCCTCAAGCGATCATTTAAACAGACAGTTGACTTCAACTAGAGCTATGGCACTCAAAAATAAAAAAAACGTTTATGTTTAAGCAGGTAACATGATCTAAATTTAAGGCATTAGATTCATAAATATGCACAGGCACCTTTCTTTATACAAAACTAAACTTTATTGGCATAAACTAACACCCAACACAAATTCATACAGGTTGTAAAGAAGAGTAAAGAAAGAAAAATAAGAGTGCGAAAGTGTACAGATGTAAAAACCTTGGATTTTGTAAGACCAACCCAAGCGAACCAAAAATAATCAATTTAACCCTTCTAAGGTTAAATTAGGGTTCCATTTAATTTACACCAGTTCAGTGGTAATTTGGAGGCGTTACTTTCGTTCCTTTTGTGACGTGAAGAAACTCCCTCTGTTGAGCTTATGTTCCCACGTGGTTAGCTGTTGGTCAGCTCTTTGTCCTGTGAGGCTTCGAGTGGGGTGGAGTCTGTCGTTTTAAGTTTTGAGGTGCAAAAGGACTAGTCGTGTTGACTTCTGGTTTCGCGGTGCACTAAACTTAACTAGACTCTCAACGATATAGAAAGAAAGAAAGGTTTCGGGGACGGGAATGTCTGAGCTGTGCGACACTCTCTTTCCAGGGACATCAAACATGAACTATCTACAATCTTGTTTAGCTGTGGTAGTGTTAAAGCATTGATTGCTGGGGGATTAAAACCATAATATGACCATGATCGTCTAGTACATCATCAAGCTGCGGGCTGCAGTGAGGACTGTCTGAGTTTACAGCATTTGAAAAACATATTTTGTCATACTGAAAAATACATTTTAAGTTTTGCACATTGCATTTTGTGATGCAGTAGTCAACAGCGGTGCACATTTTGAAAGTACTATACTGTCATAGAAAATGTGCATACTTCGCACAGTAAATCAAATGTAAAAACAGTAAATGATGTGATAAGCCAGTCTAATGGCTGCACAAAATCCATGTTTTCTGAATAGCTTTAAAAAAAAAGGTGTTTTTATGCATGTTTGTGCTTGTTTGATCAGTTCATGCTACATCTGGTCTTTCTTTTATTTCAGGGCCTTTATGAACCAGGAAAACGCCACTGGCTGAAGGTGAAGAAAGACTATTTGAATGAAGGAGCAATGGCGGACACTGCTGACCTTGTGGTGCTTGGAGCTTTCTATGGCAAAGGCTCAAATGGTCAGCATCAGCAATCCAGTCCATATAGTTCTGAATAATAACTCCACTTTTTTTCATGATGTGGAATTATTTTGTTTCAACACAGGTGGAATTATGTCCAGTTTCCTCATGGGTTGCTATGACCCGGAATCCAGGAAGTGGTGCACTGTGACCAAGTGTTCAGGAGGCTTCGACGACGCCATGTTAGACAGGCTGCAGAAAGATTTGGACGTTATTAAAATTGGCAAGGTAAATCTCATCATTTAATCAGTAGTTTTCCCCTTTTGAGATGTATAAAAGTTGCATGACGCAAGTTTCCTGTTTATCTCGCCATCATTGCAGGATCCAAGCAAGATCCCAGGATGGTTGAAGATTGTCAAGAACTATTACCCAGATTTCATTATCCAAGATCCACAAGTAAGACTGAAAAAATCCTCCTCCTAATAAGACCGAAGGGATGCTTAATGTTTATGTGCTTGTAATGTGAAGTGAGTTTGATGAGACTGCGTTAAAAGCCTGGTTACAGTTGAGTGAGAAATCGAAAAACGGCAATGAAGGATCTTTATTGGCTTGTTATCTTTTTAAGTCAGATTAATGTGTTAAATAGGCCATACAACACTCAAGTGTTAAGAGTGGTGTTTGCCATTGTTAAGGAGAATATATCTTTGGTTCAATGCCTACAGAAAGCACCAGTGTGGGAAATCACAGGAGCAGAGTTTTCCAAATCTGAAATGCACACTGCTGATGGCATATCCATCCGATTTCCACGATGCACCCGAATGCGTG
Source organism: Danio aesculapii (assembly GCF_903798145.1). Lineage (NCBI taxonomy): Eukaryota > Metazoa > Chordata > Actinopteri > Cypriniformes > Danionidae > Danio > Danio aesculapii. The sequence continues at coordinate 61,666,110 of NC_079439.1, forward strand.
ATGACAAGGATTGGAAGACGGCCACTAACCTTCAGCAGCTAAAGGTACCTTTAATTATCAAATTATATTTCCATAGACAAATGTATGGATATGGAATCTTTATTAAAATTATTTGTAATTTTATTATTATATGTACAGTGCTCAGCATAGAGTTTTTTTTTCTTACAGTGAAGATGCTTAAAGCACAGTTTGTTTCATATTTTGTTCTATTGTATTTATTTCCCTTTCCTTATTTACAGGGAGGAAAATAACTGTATATATACAGTTGAATTCAGAATTATTAGCCATTCTGAATTATTAGCGGCCCTTAATATTTTCCCCCAATTTCTGTTTAACAGAAAAAGATTTTTTTCAACACCTTTCTAAACGTAATAGTTTTAATAGCTCATTTCTAATAACTGATTTCTTTTATCTTTGCTATAATGACAGTAAATAATATTTGACTACATATTTTTCAAGATTCAATTCACCTTTTACAATGTAGATTGTGTCAAAGCAGCTTCACATAAAAGGTCTTAGTAAATTGGAACAGTGTCAGTTTAGTTTGTAGTGTTTAAGTTCAGTTCAGTTTATAAAATCACTACTGAGAGTCCAAACACTGAAGAGCAAATCCAACGATGCGCAGAAGATACAGGCATTCAGCTTAAAGTGCAATTTAAAGGCTTAATTAGCCAAGTTAGGGTAGTTAGGCAAGTCATTGTATAGCAGTAGTTTCTTCTGCCCTACAAAATTGTATATATTTTTTGTTTCTCTTGATTATTGCTATTTTTTGAGAATTTTATTTAACATTGTTCCCTAACATATAAATTTGGGCTAGTAATTTTGAACCATTATCATGTTATTTTGTTATATTAGTTTCAGATTTGGCTTCAGTACTGACTAATCTAATGTATATGCACAAATATACCATTGTAAAGCATCCTATTGAAATTATCAATTTAAATGAGATTTGTGTCACTTCATTTTTTTTTTTTTTGTCATGTTGTATCCATGTTAATGTCTGCTTCCAAGACATTAGAAACAGGCGTCTTCTTTTAGCCTCCTAATTTGATGTTACCGCTGCTTCTGTGTACTGGTTGTTACGGAAGGTTATAAGAAGAAAAATAAAACATGCTCCAAATATCTAATCAGATAAGAGGAACCGAAAAGCAAAAGGTGTTTACGACATCACAGAAAAGGTAGCATTTAAAGGCTTAAAACCACTGTTTCTCGATTCTAAGACTGTATTTGCACTCAATTGACTAGTAGTCGCAGGCAAATTAAACTTTAGTAACAAGGCAGCACTGGCCCGATCAGGGGTGCGTTTCTGAAAGCCATCCTTAGCTTCAACTAAGGTCGCAAAGTTGCATCATTACAAACATAGTTCGTTGATTTGGTGTTTCGCAAATCCATTGTTCCAACAAACATTCGCAAACTTCCTCACAAACTTTTACGCTTGCAATTACAGCTCTTGAGCAGTTCCTGGTTGTGTTCTATTTCCGGTTATCCCTGCTATGCCCTATTCGTTTAGAACTTCCCTACATTTAGCATTCCAACATTTGGAATTATGGAAATGTAAGAAATCTTTGACTTTTGTTTTTCAGGAGCTGTATCGCATCTCAAAGGAGAATTGTGATTTTGAGGTGACCGCTGGTCCGTCCAAAGCGAGCCAAAATGACAAGAGCTCCTCAGGAGGCGAGAGCGGAGGAAGCTCTCCATCTGCATCTCGCGGAGCGTCCACACCTAACAAACCCAGTAAGCAACAAGAGCTTATGGAGAACAGATTTTGTTTGGTCTGTGGCAATCATAAAAATACCATTAATGTTCTCTAATTGTTCTGTAATTGTTCAGAAAATGGTCATACCCCCAAAGCAAAGGCTGTAAAAACAGAATCATCTGCTCCGGCAGTTAAGAGGAAACTACCAGCTGAGAAACAAGATGTTAAGAAGGTTTGTGATCTGATAACACGTATGTGTACACCATATGTGCAGCATTGATTGGGGGTCGCTAAGATGTTTTTACACTTATGTTCACCAAAGATCAAAAGTAAAACAAAAGTAATATTGTGACATTACAATTTAAATGTATGAAAAATGTAAAAAAAAAAAGTTGCAGTCTCAATGATCAGCTCTTATGTAGAGCCAGTGAAAAAACAAATGCATGTACACAATACTAAACTAACTGAGACTTGACATGGCATCTGCGTGTTGCTTGCTTCTATTGTATAAAGGTGTCCCCTAAATGAAAATATAAACATGAAAAGTCATTTCAGTGATGCTAAAGCTACATTTTCAGTCTTAAGTGTCACATTATCCTCCTTGTGGATAATATTATAATATTATATGATTATATTTTTGTCAAAAGGCTTAAAAAGGCATAATGTCTGACATCAGTTTACTGAAAAAATAATTTTCTTAGAACCGCAGTGTGTCTGAACAAAGGCTTAGTCTGTCATGCTCGTTCTTCCGCTTTTGGTTCATCTCCGAAAGTCTTGTGATCATGTTCTATTTCAGATAAAAACAGAACCGGTTCACAGCAATGGTCAAAGCAAATTGAAGAGCGTTCCAACAACCGACCCGAAGCAAGAAAAGGTTTGTTTTACCTCTTTTGGTGGTTCAAAGCGTTTTATTGAAGTGACAGATCACCTAAAAAGCTTTTACCTTCATGTTGTTCCATAACTCTACGAATTACTTTGGTTTGTAGCTATTTTGGTCTATACAAGGAAAGTCTATGGCACAGATGTCAAACTCCAGCTCTGCACACACAGTTTAGTTCCAACCCTAATTAAACACACCTCATCAAACTAATTAAATCCTTCAGGCTTGTTTAAAACCTACAGGTAAAGCTGCGGTCACACTGGACTTTTCTCCCCATAGACTTTTCTCCCCATTCATAAGCACGCGAATGCGCCAGACTGGAAACGCAAGGTCGTGTGTCAAGTTTCACAGATCGCTGTGTTGGAAACTTCACGCTTGGTGAACTCTGACCTTCGAAATCAGACCAATTGAGGATCAAAACATGACCTCTCTGGACAGGAATTTAAAATATGGACCCAATCGCTTGCTTTTTTAAATGTCTAATCATCTTGTTAAATCCTGCCCCATTTCGCAGTGCCGTACAACAGAATTTTGCACGCACAAACTCTAGTGTGACCGAGGCATGAAGCTGCAGTCACACTGGACTTTTCTCCCCATAGACTTCCATTCATACGCACGCGAATGCGTCAGACCGGAAACGCAAGCTAGTGCGGCAAGTTTCGTGGTTTGCTGCATTGGAAGGTTCAAGCGTGGTGATCTCTCACCTGCGAAATCACATCACATGATTGTGTGAGACCAATCGAAGATCAAAACATGACCTCTCTGGACAGGAACTTAAAACATGGACCAATTACTCGCTTTTTTTAAATGTCTAATAATCTTGTTTAATCCCACCCATTTTCACAGCGCCATACAGCAGAATTTCGCACGCACAAACTCTTGTGCGACTGCAGCATAAGTGTGTTAGAGCAGGGTTGAAACTAAACTGTGCAGAACTGCAGCCCTCCAGGAACTGAGTCTATGGTTTTTAAAACAACATTGGCCTCCATTCATTCTCATTGTAAGAAACATGACTTTTTTGATTAGAATTTTCAAGTAAAGGTTGGTAAATTTATTTATACCAATATGATTTCATTTATTGAACTGTCCAAAAGTGTTGAATATTTCCAATCTTAGCCAAACACTAGAATACACAAGACGTGTCACTCGTATAGGTTTGAATGGGGAAAAGTGTAATGTTGATGTGGTGAATGAAGCCCCGACTTCTAGTACATGAGCCAATTAGCAATTGCTATAGACTGGCGATTCTCTGGGAGAGGGGCTGGTACCAGACAACCAGACGTGAGTTACTACAGATTTTGTGTGATTTGAACATTTAGAAATAAAACTAAAGAGACAGTTGTTGTTTAATTTTATTGGTGCTTCCTAATATGAAATTTAATCGTAAGCTTAGCAAGCTATTTAAGAGAATTTGATGTTTCCCCATTCAGACAGAATGCCCGAGCACACTACCAATGACTAAATAACTTGCCTTAAAAGGACTTAGCTTAACCGTAAATGGCTAATAAGTTGTTCTTGTTTTTTTTGTCTGTTGAACGGAATATATATTTTGATGAATGTTGGAAATTGGTAGCCATTGACTTGGACACATAATAAGAAAAAATACTACAAAATCAATGGCTACTGGTTTCCAACGTTTCTTGAGTTTCTGTGTGTTCAACAAAAGAAAGTTTATTATATTTGGGGTTGTGTTACAGAATGCCATCATGCTTGGTTTGAATATTTTTTATGTTACTACAACCTTTTTACAACTCAATTACTTCCAGGGGTCTGTTCTTCGTACGTGGATTACTCAATTAGCTGGATTTGGTTATTGACGATTTGACTCGGTCCAGGATCGTTTCGTTCTTCAAAACTCTTCTGAGAGTTGTTGTCATAGCAACAGTTCTGGTAGGGAGCAGGTTTATTTAATGTAAACAGGATAAGATCGGGTCTTTTTAAGCAAAAGTAATACTGAAAGTATGTACCAAATTCCGATATTTTCTTACAGTAGTAATCTATAGATTATATACGCTTGGGAAAAAAAGAAAAATAGTTTTTAAAAAAAGTTTATATATATACACATTTATAATAATTAATAATGTTTCTGTGTGGAGTTTGCATGTTCTCCCTGCGTTTGCGTGGTTTTCCTCCGGGTGCTCTGTTTTCCCCCACAGTCCAAAGACATGTGGTACAGGTGAATTGGGAAGGCTAAATTGTCCGTAGTGTATTAGTGTGAGTGTGTATGGATGTTTTCCAGAGATGGGTTGCGGCTGGAAGGGCATCAGCTGCGTAAAACCTGCTGGATAAGTTGGCAGTTCATTCTGCTGGGGTGACCCCGGATTAATAAAGGGACTAAGCCGAAAAGAAAATGAATGAATAATTAATAATATTTAATATTAAAATACATATAAGTTTAAAAACATGTATAAATATAACTTAGTATAAAAGTACAAAAACTGGGTGGTTCTCCCCAAGGGGATCAAAGAGAACATTATTAATATGAATTTTTTAGATACAAATGTGTACTATTTAAAGATACCCATCTAGCTCTAGTACAATTTCTGTAAAAATCGTTGATCCATTTAGGCGAAACTACAAGCTTTACGTGTTTATATCAGTTTTATATCTCCTAAATGTGAATTTTGTGACTGTTTTGGTGCGCACTAGCTTATAGACATCCTAAAAACTAACAATACTGATACTAACATCTAAAAAACTTCATGGGACCTTTAATAAAATGAGATGTGATCAACCAAATTTCAAGTAGGTGGTCTATAGTTGTTTAATAACATGAGCTTTAGGACATTGTGCACAGCTTTCATAGGAACACAACGGTAGGCACTTAAAATTTCTCCTCTAAAACCTTGTCGTCTTCCTGCAGACACTACTGGACATTTTCACCGGAGTAAAGCTCTACCTCCCTGAATCGGTGAAAGACTTTGAGAAGCTCCGACGCTACTTCCTAGCATACGATGGAGACTTGGTGCCCGAGTATGACTCTGCTTCAGCCACACACACGCTAGGACAGCCAGAGGACGGCAGTTCAGCCCAGAAGGTCACCTCCAACTGGATCTGGGAATGCATCCGGAAAAGGAGGGTGGTTCCTCCCTGCTGAACAAACCACACAAAGAGACTGCTGGAAGGACACTAGCACAAAGCTCAGGTTTGCTGTTCTCTAACAAGCAACACCAATATATTAAAGACCCCCATAGCTTCTGCAATACCGTGGTCACACATGACAAACCGTGTTGAATGAACTTTTTCAAAAGTTAGCTTCTGAATAATTTTGTGTTGGATTTACCTCATTGTGGTATTAGTTTCTTTTGCTTTAAGTGTTGGTTTTGACACGGCAACGTTTCTCAAGATGGCTTCTCATATTTATGATTTTAACCGTTTTGGTGTCATTGATTGACTAATGCTGCCATATTCGTCACTAAAGTCAATATGCGTAATGATTTCATGGTGCTAGTGTCATTTATTTGTTTTGATGAGGATCGGGTGTGTGGAGTGTGCTCTCGAGCGCAGGACGAGTGATTAACAATACGATAGTAACAGCCATGATTGCGAAATGAATAATTGTGTAGAGTAAATTGGGTAAGAGCCCTCTTGCTAAGTAATGGTAGTTGTGTGTATTTTCAGCTGTTCCTGTTATTACAATTAAAACAAGCCTTTTTATGCACAAAGACGTTGATTTGTGCCTGAATGACGTTGGTTGAGCACGCAACAGGGAACCTTATTTCCAGAGTGATTATATGAGTGTCTGTAGAACACGACGTTAATTTTCATCATTGTTTTTTTTCCTTGTCTAATCAGTAAGCTGCATTTTTAGACTTATACTGACACATAGAGGTGAGATTGAGCATAAAGAAAACATTTGTTTTTACACTGAAAAAATTGTCAGAAGGTGCTTTTTTTTCTGTTGGTACTAAGAAAGACCTCCCTTTTGTTTTTTTGGTTTTTTTGAAGTCATGAATTTCATGTAGGAAATATTAAGGTGCCAACATTATGTAAGAGATTTTAATAAAAAAAACAATGTAAGGCGTTTGTGATTTCATTTATGACATCTACAAAGAAGTTAATTCAAAGGCTTACTTAAGTTATAGCTTGTCATTGACCACTACAGAAATCATATACACATTTACAATAACTCATATATATTAATATAGCAATTAATATCATCCCTGAAACCATTAAGCTTTTACTAATCTAATTTCCTTTTGCCTGAAATGCTCGTCGTCCTCTCTTCGGACCAATGGCAAAGATCAAACTCCTTTGTCGTATGACATGCCTAAAGATACAACAAATAAAAACAGTAAATGGTAATGTTCAGTCAAAGTAAACTTGTATCAGTTTGTTGTTGAAGCACCTGTCGTGATGATTTAGTCAGCGTGGCTGTGCGTAAGGAGGAGGTCTCCTCGTTCTCCACTTTCTGCAGGAGTAGGCGTGTGCGTGGCACATGGCTCCATGACTGGCCTAGTCCAGCCTTCACTTGGCCATTTCCGTCTTTGGTCACATGGTTCGTCACCTTCAAATCAAAGATTTTAACATTAGTACTTATTAATTTTCTCAAATTTTGATGCAATACACTACATATCTATTCTGTACTAGTGTTATATTCTATTATAGAGATTTGTTCCCTAAATTTCTATATAAAACAGAGCTGCTTTTTGTTCGGTATTCTCATTATAAATCAAACGGGCCATTTAAATTCTGATGTATCATGTAGACTAAAATATAACAAAAAAAATCAGAACACACTCTTTCTGTCCTGTTTAGTCCAGACTAAAATGAAACCAATGTTTGGAAAAATAGTCATCGTTGTTTGAGGGCTATTTTAACACAGGGTGTCCGCAGAGTTTTAAAAAGTATTAAACGATGATAAATTAATTATGAGATTATTAAGACCCTTAAAAGGTATTAAAAATCTTAAACACATTGTTATGAGGGCTTCAATTTTGTTCAAGCGTTTGTCCAAAGTGTTTGACTCCAAAAAAGCATAAATATATGTATTTTCCTAGTAATATTAACAATGGCGTGCTCGATCCACACGGCCAAGCTCCTCCATCCGGGTGATGTGATGGTAATGTGTCGCTCCACACATGTAGCGAAACAGATGGGAAAATGTAAGGTTGCGTACTCCTGGTTTGAGAGACAAGTTTAAACAGTGGCTGAAGCCTGTCGCTGAAAACAACCGCGTAATTTATTCTTTTAAGCTTTGTTTCTTTCGAGCTTATCTGAGTACTATTGCATGGTTATGCTTCATTAATTTATTTAACTGCAACTGTTTATTAAGTTAAAGGTTTGATACTGATTACAACTTGAAGTGGTGACGAGGTCTTAAAATATTCTGAGAAGGTATTTAAGTCTTAAAAAGGTATTGAAATTATCATTAGGATTCCTGCACATACCCTGTAACATGTTGATTAAAATGATGCCACTGTGTGTGTCTGTGTAAGCAGAGTGAATGTTCATGATAACAGATGTGCATCTGTTAGAAGTTTTCCAACTGATGTAATGCAAGTTGTGATAACATCACATGATGCAGATCCCACACAGTGGACAGAGCAGGATTTATTATTTAACTGGATCAGCAGATTGCCTTTTTTATGATTTCCATCTAGTTGGCAACATTTTACGGCATAATGAGATAAATGACATGAGGCCATTTGGTTTGTTTAATAATCTAACAAAGTATAGATCTGTTCTGTTGGAACTTACGGAACCTTAAATAATTTCTTTTGTGATCTGGTGCTATATAAAGAAAATAAAATTAATAACTTGACTTTCAAATTATTAGCCTCCCTAATGCCAAGTTCAGACTGCATGATTTTACCCCTAATTTTGGGAAAGCCCATGTGGGGCCCACCTGGGATTGCCTGTGTGGGGCCCACCTAGACACCTACTTGTGACACTCATAAGCAACCTATATGGGATTGATTTTGTTTGTCCTTGTCTAACATGTTTAATTGTGATGCTTATGGGTTTGCCGATGTGGGGCCCACCTAGACACCTACTTGTGACACTCATAAGCAACCAATATGGGATTGATTGTGTTTGTCCATATCTAGCATGTTTAATTGTGATGCTTATACTGGATCTGCTTGGGTTTGGCTATGAGGCATCTAAAACCATGGCAGAACCCTGTTTTTTGGTAACAGTTTTGAATTATCATGTAATAATGTAATTTTTTTAAATGCACACAGATTCAAAGTTCCCGAATTCTTCAGGTATTTTTTACAACTGCAGAGTATTTGGGCCATTTCTTTAATAAATGAACCTGTACAGGACAAAGATGACAAAAAGGACAGAGACAAAGTTGTTGGCGATTCTTCCTATTGCAAAGTCATGTAGTGTGAAACCCCCTGTCGCTAATCCATCCTACAGTGTAATCACAACAGCGACAGAATGCTACCTCAGGTAGTCATGCAGTGCGAAAACATCTGTGACGCAACTACTTTGAAAATCGTGCAGTCTGAACTCGCCATAATGCAATGTTAGGGTAAACAATGTTTTTAACATGTCTAGCAGTGTTTATTCATAGACTTTTACCTTATCTAGAAACAACGATTTTAATAACTACATAATAGCTGCTTTTCCACTATCATGCCAAACATTTATAGAACAGTCACATATAGTTCCAGTTGTATTACAAACCATTTCCTCCACAGAATTCTGGGCATGGTTAGTCAACCGTGCTGGACTGGTCAACACCTCTCACTTTCTCCATGCAATTTATTCATTTCATTTTATTTTTTTTTACAACCAAGTAAAAATAAAAGAAGAAGACTGCAAAACATAAATATCCTTAAGACTTATGACATTTTAAGACCAATATGAATGAAGTTTTTGACTTATACAGGGCTAAATGCTAAGGATTTGTTTTTCGAATATCCCAGTTGGAAAGATTTTCACTTGCTCTATCAAAAAATGTATTAATTTAATAATGCAATAATAATAATTTTGTTTAAACATTTTTTTAATTAATTTTCAAAAGTATCCATTCACAAACTCTATAACCCTTACCAAGAATCAAACAAAACATAGCAGTCTAATAATTTAATAATGAAAACTACAGGTCAGGTCGGTATCCTCAGCAGTAAAGACATGGAGAAGATTTAAGTAAATGTTACCGTAAGGAAAGTAGTTAAATGCTATTTTTAAATAAAAAGTTTTGAGATGGATTGTTGGTGATTGTATGGGTGTTAATGGCCAGATTGGGTAGCTATACATAAACAAAGGAAATTTAAGACCTGTTAAAAAACATTTAAGACCTACAACACAACATTTCGATAGATTTAAGACCCAGCAGATACCCTGGTAATCCAGTTTACATCACCAAGGCAATGGCTGATGCATTTGTATTGCATTTCAAAACGCACGGTCATCAGCATCACCATGGAAAATGAAACTGTATCCATACTGACTTGTCCTGATTGGCACATAATGGAACGGTTAATTAAATAGAATCGCTTGCCCTGATAGTGGAAAAGTGGCTAATGTTACCAAATTTTCCATAAGAGTAAATAAAAGAAGGTTTATACCAGTACAGCGACGTTACAATCTTTGGCGATCATCTTCAACTCCCCAGCAACTTGCATAAGCAGCGACATACCTGGTGTAAAGCAGCAGGTATGAGACATCTGATGCATAAGCTCAAATATTACAACATTATGCAATACTATAAACAAATACCCTCATTCTGCTTCCCTCCAAGGATGGGTGAGAGCACAGCAGAGACTGAATCCACCATCAGTGCTTTGACTGATCCGCCTCCAACAGACGTCTGAGGCACAGTCAAGGATTACAAAAAACATTTATCAATAGTCTTTCATATAGAACCGTACCTACCTTCTGAAGGCCAGTCGATCTCAGGTTTTGAAGACATGCGAGCAGAGAGAAGACATCAAATACTCGGAACACCTTGATTTTTTGAAGTGCCTCCATCTGTTTATTGAAAAGAAAAACAACAGTGCTACAGTCAGGTTCTGGAAATTAATACGACATTCATTTTCTCCATTGGAATCTCATTGTTATGGATAAGTTCTAAACATTTAAATTGATGGTATATTCTTTTATTGATCCTATTCGTTCACATGACTTACATTCATTATTACTTTTTAAAGAATCATGTTGGGAAGGTCGGAAAACTACATTTACCAACAATGCTATACAGAAATTTCCACCAATCAGAATTGAAGCCAAACTCCCATGAAGTCAGCCTTCCTCTGCTTTCATAACTCTTAATTTGTATATAGCACCATTTTTACCAGATTAATTTTAGATGAGGAAACTATTTCTATACATATCAACAACTTGATGATAGTAATAATTTAGCATTTCTCCATTGTTTTATTGGTTTATTTCCTTGCATTTTTCCAAATACATTCATGCTTCAAATCGAAGTCTAACATTGTGAGGTTTAAAGGAAAATTCTTGCTTTAGAGTTGGATGAGCTTAATGCCATTTATGGCATAATCTTGATTTTCCACAACAAAAATTTGAGATTGCACCAGTCTGGATTTTTTTTTAATGTTTATTTTTTATTTGTAAGCAAATTGTCCAATTCAACTTTTATTGATCTTACTGTATTTTCATAAATGATTATTAATTAAACTATAAATATCGAAATATACTAAAAAGTATAAAATCATGGTCTCACACAAAACAAAATAAAAAAAGCTATTTTTCAGTAAGTAGCACATATAAAAACAGTAATATAGCACAAGTATTTGCTAAAACTAAAAAGGTACAATTAAAAATTTTTAAAAAGTGTGAATGGTGTCGCACACCGGATGCGTCGCTCAGTGACGCGCCGTGCCATGTAGTGTTATTTTAGAATTTTAAACATAGATTTCTATCAGGGTACGCACACCGGCTCTGCAAGTCGGTGGCTGTCTGCAGCACCCAGCTACGACTCCGTACACTGTTCATATTTCTACCGTGCCAGAGCGCCATCTGAATAGTTTCATTTTAAATAACTTTCGAAATGTGCACGTATGGTGTGCAATACGTCCAACTGCCATGTGCGCCGTGTCGCGTCGCATCTGGTGTGCGACCCACTTGAAGATGTTTAAATCCATTTTAGTTGTTTGTGTTAAATGTTTTTTTTTTTGTGTTAAATGTTTTTTATTTGTTCTATATTGTTTGTTTTATATTTATATTGATCTTACTGTATTTTTCAGTTATAAATCATTAATTAGACTCAAAATATACTAAAAAAACTAAATCATGGTCTCTTAAAAAAGCTATTTTTAGTTAATAGCACATATAAAAATTATAATATAGCATAAGCCATTGCTAACAAAACATTTCAATAAGAGTAAATGGGTCACTTAAACTAACAAAAGATGTTTTAATCCATTTTAGCTGTTTTAGAGTTAAATGTTTGTTTTTGTTTTTTATCTAGATTTTTTTTTTTAAATTAAGCTAATTGTCTAATTCCAATTTATATTGATCATACTGTATTTTTCAGTAAACACAGTAATATAGCATAAGTATTTGCTAAAACTGAAGTAAAACTTTTTTTTTAAATACAAATAAAAGAAGTTTAAAACATTTTATTTGTTTAAGTGTCAAAAATAACTTTATATAGAAATGGCTGAACAGTGATTTTACGTTACACACAAATTTACGTTATGTGGTGAATATGGGAATATGGGAAAACCTGGTAACATTAGCCACTTTTCCACTATCAGGACAAGTGGTTCTCTTTGCTTAACCATTCCAATTCTGTGCCGATTTGGACTAGTCAGCATGGATACAGTTTCATTTTCCATACTAGTGCTGATGACCGAGCTTTTTGGAATGCTATACAAATGCGCCAACCATTACCTTGGTGATGGAAACCACAATTCGGATGAACATCAGATATTTCTGTTTTAGAGATGGCTTTTCTTATATTTACTTGGTTGAATAACAAAAAAAAGGAGAAAGTGGGTGGTGATGACAAGTCCAGCATGGAAATACAGCTGTAACCAGACCTGACTGTTCTTAGAAATGTTCGACGTGTTAGTAGAAAATTGTAGGTTTTACTGTTTGGCTTCATTTACTTCCATTGTAAGGTCATCTCAATCATTGACATGTGACAAATCTCCCTTTACATATTTGAAAAAACAAAATAGCAACTACTAATAAATTTCTCTTTAATCACCTGCTCCTGCTCATTAGGGGTCTTGGTTTGTAGCATCTGAAGCAGTCGGTTGGCACACATACCACCCTTTGTGTCAATATAAACCACGGTTTGCTTCAGCTGGTGTGATATATTAACTGCAACACTAAAACACACCTGCAAACGAGACACACATAGCATTATTGAATGAACACCCACGGATTTGCCCACCCAAACATAGCAGGTAATAAAAGCAAGGGTGGACTTTGACATTAGGGCAGTAGGGCAAGACCAAGCAAATGAGGACTCTTTCCAGGACAAAAGGTCACCTGTGTTTTCCCGCTCCCAGGACTTCCTGTAAGCTCAGTTATTTCCCCCGTGTACAGCCCAGAATCCAACAACTTGTCCAAACTGAAGACAAGACAGCACATTTTTGCACACAGCTTTAGTGAGAAAGAAAATACAGACAATTTTTTTTGGAAAGAAACTGTAACATTTATTAAATTATACATTTTAATTTTAAATAATTGCTTCTGTTTAATGTGTTTTTAATGTGATGACAGCTACATTTTTACTCCAGACTTCAGTCACATGATTCTTGTTGTCAAATCACTGCGGTTTAAAATGTTTGTGCAAATCAAATCATTTGTTTTAATTTTTCGTTGCATTTTATTATTTATATTTATTCTGGTTAATTCAGTTATTGATTAAAAATAATAATACTGGGCCTAAGCCTTCAAACTGTTTTTACACAATTTAGATATTATAATGTAATAAATAAATAGATAGATAGACAGACAGACCCATAGATAGATAGATAGATAGATAGATAGATAGATAGATAGATAGATAGATAGATAGATAGATAGATAGATAGATAGATAGATAGATAGATAGATAGATAGATAGATAGATAAACACATATATAGATTTATAGACATACAGACAGACAGACCCATAGATGGATAAATAGACCCAGATAGATATAGACCCATAGATAGATGGTTAGATATACCAGTAGATGGATAGACAGACAGACAGACAGACAGACCCATAGATAAATAGACCCAGATAGATAGATAGACAGAGAGATAGATACACCGATATAGATTTATAGACAGACAGACCCATAGATTGATTTATAGACAGACAGACAGACCCATGGATGGTTAGACAGACAGACAGACCCATAGATAGACTGACCGACCGACCGACCCATGGATAGACAGACAGATCGATAGATACGCTGATAAATTTATAGACAGACAGACCCATAGATAGACGGACAGACAGATAAACCCATAGATAGATGGATAGATAGACAGACACCTATAGATAGATACACCCATAGATAGATGGATAGACCCATAGATAGACTAGTATTTAAAATTGTTCTCTTTTGCTTACTAGGGCAGAATATATTTAATCCATAATCAAAAACAAAACATTAACATTATTAAATAATACATTTACGTTTCCATTTTAAAAAATATTCAACAATTTAATTTATTCCTGTGATGGCGAAGCTGAATATTTACTGGCATCTTTAGTGTGACAGAAATAAAAGTGTCACTCTCAGAAATTAATACTTATATTGTAACTCTCTGCTGTAACTATCATCCTCCAAAGAATATCCTCAATTTATATACTACAATACATACTGCATTTCGTTGCCTTGTACTTGTACATGTGTGATGACAATAAATTGAATCTAATCTAAAATAAGTCATATTATAAATCATCCAAATACACAGAGCATGTATATTAAAAATGCATAATACATTGGTTCTCTGCAGTTAAGCTTTCTAAATAAAATTAATTTTCATTTCTGATCAAACTTATAACATGCTTATATTTTTTGTAATTATAATATAAATACTCATATGTATACCCCTATTAATACTTTCCATATTGTATATATTCATTCATGTTGGTTTGTGTGTGTCTCTCTCTCTCTCTCTCTCTCTCTCTCTCTCTCTCTCACTCACTCACTCACTCACTCACTCAGTGTGTGTGTGTCTGTGTTTGTTTGTGTGTGTGTCTGAGTTTGTTTGTTTGTGTGTGTGTGTGTGTGTATGACCTGGGACTGCCAGTAGACAGAATTGCAGTAGAGCTCAAGAGCTCCTCATAGAGATCAGCGCCAGAGATGGGATAAGCAGTGTACTGAGCCAAAAGCACACGTCGGACAGCTACTAGAGCCTGAAAGATCACACACACAGTATTTAGTTAACACTGTTTAATGTAGTTCCTCTGTGAAGAATAGTGGTAAATAAAGGCGAGGCCCGATTAGGCAGTAGCTGAAGTAGCTGTCAGACTGAAAAAAACAAAAGTAATTTCACAAACCTTGTAAGACAACGAACACTTTTGCGCAAGTTCTTCTGGATTCCATGAGACAAAGTCTTCAACTACGAGAATCAAACATGTATTAATATAAGACAATGAGCCAAAATACCATGCTGAAGTAAAGCGTATTAATCCCTGTGTAGTGTTTAAACAGTAATAATGGATGGTCTTGTCATCATCTATTCATGTATCTTAAAATCATACATTTTTTGGGGGGGAACAACACAATGTGAAATTCTGCTGAATAGTCATACTGGGTGTAATTACTGACTAGTTACTGTAATTAAATTATTTATCTGCTAAAAAAAACGTAAGGGATTGCTTTTCATTTTAGATCATTTAATTAGTTGTAATGTACTTAAACACTGTACATACATTTAACAGTATAAATCAATTCAGAGAAGCAGAGTAAATGTATTTTTGCTATACTGATATATTCATAATAATTATATTTTTTCAATTAAACGGGGTGACATTTATCAAGAAAATTGCACATGCTTAAGAAAAAAAGCTCATGATAATGTATGGTATAAATTCAGATGCAGAGAAATGCTAAAGAAACAATCCGAGTAAGAAATTAGGGCTGGGAGATTTGGCATAAAATCAATTCGATTCCTCGATTAATTGAACATTTTAACTTGGTTACGATTAATGGACGATTATTTTATTTATTTATTTTATTATTTTTTTTCCCTCATAGGTTTTGTACAGTACATAGTCACATCACAAGTGACATATTTATGCATTACATAACTGAAGGAAACACACTATCTATTATCTATGATTATTTATTGAACAACAATGTTGAACAACTGAAATTAAAATGCACACTGCCTAAAACAAACAGTCTCTTTTTTTCTTATATAAAAAAAAGTGAAACCAAATAACTTGCTCTTTTGGAAACAAAATTAATTATTTTCAATGTTTTCAAAAGTAGAAAATATCATTTTCAATGTAAATAATTTTATTGTAATAGGAAATATGCCATCACAAGGCATCTTTGGTGCAGCTTCCAACCATCGTCAATGTAATGCAAACCTGCAACATGTAGTTACATTTTAGAGAGGTGCGCGGGTATTCGACCATGCGAAAGCTGTGCTGGACCATACCCGTGCATTTGATGCAGAAGTATAAATCAGCCTTAACAGAGTGGGGTCACGTAACCACACGCTGTAAGGAAAGTAATTGAAAAAATTGACCTGGAAAATAATTTGATTGATTATTTTTCGATTAATCGCCCATTTGAGGTTCAAATTCAAATGCAGTACCTACTTTGTAGTAGGCAGTTTCAGACACAGCTAGAATCCTACCATTTTTTTATGCATTTTTTTTAAAGGTAACTGTAGGTGTAGGTAATACAGTGAATTGTCAATTGCAGAGCCCCTCTAATAAAAAAAGAAAGCAAAAAAAACAAGTTCTGAAAGACATCAAGCCTCAGCCAGGTAATAAAAGGTAACGCAGAAGTAACTCAAAAGTAACGTAACGCATTACTTACCATAAAAAGTAACTAATTAATGCAACTAGTTACTTTTTGGGGGAGTAACTCAATATTGTAATGCATTACTTCCAAAAGTAACTTTCCCTAACACTGACTGTTGTAGAAACGTTAGCACCCATAAGAACAATCGCAGTATTACTGTAGTATTTCTCATTAGTACATTAAGAATAATGACATTAACTAAAACCACGTGTTCCTATAAATGTGATGTTCAAAATTAACACCTGTTCTGATATCCTCCGTCTGTAAAGCCTTAATGAAGTCCTCATTTATTCCAGGGCAGATTCCTTCCCTCAAGACCACCATGACTCCCTGGATAGAGATTTAGAACACAACCAATAACGTTAGCTGTGTTATCAAACAGAGCTAATAACAACGCTACGTTAAACATCTTTAAAAAAAAACACATTTTCTCACCAGATGGCTAGAAAGCCCATCAGCACACACTTATCTTGAGGTCTTCTGGGTGTCTTTTCATCCCGAGAATCATATTCAAGGCTTCATATTAGCGCCCGCCACATTTTCAACACCAGCCGAGCGATCAGCGTAACTGACAGAAGAACCATCCAATCACAGCATTTGTAATGTTACATGAGCCAATGGTATGCTTAGTGCTGTGTTAAGTCCCGCCCCGCGTGATCGAGGCGTGCGTCGAGAAGTGAAAGTAACGCGATTGGTCCTTCTGGTTTCTCAACACAGAAGGCATCCACAGTCAGCTTCCGTCAACCAGCACCCCGCTTCCCAGTCGCAAGGCCACACAAAAACCGTGTTTTGAGAGTATTATAACGTACTTGCAAATAATGGGAAGGAGTGTCGTGGACTCCTGCACCGCAGTCAGCTGTTTGTTTGTCGCTCAGGCCCGCTAGCCTTTGAGTCTGATAGCGTTAGCCGCCTGCAGCTGTCGTGCGCACTCGCGGAGCCAAAATGGTGAGTTTGAGATTTCCAGCTGGTTTCAAGAAAAACCCTTAACAGGTGATACTTGTGTGGTTGCATGATAACAGATAAGCACAATGGGTGTTACAAGACTCATAGATTGTTTGTGTGTGTGTGAAATTTGTAGAGATGCATGTAGTTCAGAATGGAGCTCGTAGCTAACACAAGCAGCTAGACGTCGGACGTGTGTCAAAACCTATTGAGCTTTCTTCCTGTACTCCATTTACGGATGGTTGGTAGCTCACTGGTATTTAGCACTGAGCCGTCGTGTAGATTTGACAGCCTGATATGTGCCGCAGACTGTGACTAAGGGTCGAGAGATCCAGGCCATCAGCAGCGGCTGCAGTCTGGGAACAAATATGATACACGCCAAGGGAACATCGCAGAGTGTACCTGTCAGTTAGAGCCCTAGTGCTGTCTGCAAAGTTGTGATGGAATGGTAGGGAAATGAGCAGTGGTGATTCCTGTTTCTTTCAGTTGTGCGAATCAGGTTTGTTTACATCGTATGAGGAAGGGATGTTTTTGTGTGTAAAAATGCTATCGTCATTGTATGTACTTGTCTTTCATCTGTCTTGTAAATTCTTAAGTGTATTTGTCATCTCAGCAGAACAAATGTATGATTAACATCAGAAATGACATTTCTGAAATTGTTTACCCTGACAGTTTGAGGTGGCATGTGTGCAATTCAGTATTTGACCACAGCTACAGCCATGTTAAATGCTAAAATCTTTTATTAGATTTGTATCCTTTTTAAATTGTTTTTATCTGGTGAAACTATATTCATTTCACAATATATATCGCAGAATAACCAAATATTTGCAGTGTTCGATTTTTCCAAAATCAGTGCGACCCTACTTTAAGACATCAGAGTGAGAAATTATTGAAATAATTTTCACTTTTAGTCGAGCTATCACTTTAAGGGGGAAAAATCTGTTTCCTTATAGTGGCTTAATGTCATTATTTACAAGGACTTAATTCAATTTGTCTTTTGGTGTTTGCTGTTTTATGTTTGTATTTATGAATGTTTTCAGCCATGTACAAGAGCTTAGGGTGTTTACTTAAAAAAAATAATTAAAAAAATTCACACTTTTTTTTTTTTTGCAATTAATCACAATGAAAAGACTGAAGCTTGTAATTTTGGCTATTCAAATGTAAAATTAATGTAAACTCAAGACAAAGAAACTATTTAAAAAATCAAAATATGATTGTTTATCGGAATTTTTGCTTAACTTATAACACAGATTTCTTTATGTAAACAAGATACCCGCAACAAACCATCAAGATCCTCATACTGTTGGCTTGACAGCCATATTTATTACAGAAATAAAAACACCGGCATATAAGTGCCATTTTGAATTTCAAAACAATCAATGGCAATAAAAAAACAAAAATAATTTCCATGTTGGAGTCTAAGTGGACTGCAAAAAAAAAAAAAAAAAACAGGTATTGTAAAATATGGAAATTGGAAAATTTAATAATAAAGTTATGAATACAAACAATTGTACTCATTGAAAAGTTGTATTGCTAAGAGTTGAGAACATTTAATTATAAAGTAGAAACAATTTTACTAGGTCCTCGTTTACATTCGCGTTGTGTCACATCAAAGACTAGAATTCTTACATGGACATGGTCACACCATCTCTAAACATTTAATTCTAAACAACTTTGAGGGATATTTATAAGCTCTCCGTAAAGTCATGCGTATAGTTGCTTTGAATGACGTAATATCCAATGAGAAGCATTTAAATCGTTGAACTGCTTTAAAACTCTGCAACTTATGCATCTAACTGTCCTATGAAAATGAATTGACACGCGAAATGCATATAAAGTTATCAAAACATTAAACTTAGTTGTGACTTTGAAACTGTAAAATTCCCATATTGCTGATGTCCTGTTTTTCTTTTTTATATTAATACGTCTATTAATGCTTCTGAGGTGGCAGACACCACCATCCCACTCGTCCGCACTTTCTTGTTTTGTTTTTTTTTTGTGGGCGTTCCGCATAGTTCAGTTGCACAATTCTGATTGGGCAGAATGAAAGTGTTTTCACTTAATTGGCTAGGAAGACTTTCACACACAGATGGCAGTCATGCATATGCTCTGGGTGGGGGAAATGAATTAATACATATTTCATATGTATTAAATCGCCTCTTGCGATTTAGCTAATCGCTACATTTTATATCGCGATTGTGATTCGATTTCGATTAATCACACAGCCCTAGTTGCAACTGAAGTATGCAAGAAAGTAGATCTCCAGGAACAGGGTTGAGAACCCCTGTTCTTGATGTATCACATAATGGTGCCATGCTATGCATGTTGTACATTCCGGTTGTTCTTAACAAAATGGTTAAATTGGTTTTATTCCAGTCAAGTTCTGATGACACTTCTACATTTCAAATTTAAATTATTTACAGCTTTTCTTTGACAATTGGTCAGATTAGCAAATGTTTTCATTTGTTCTAATTGTTAGAAAACCAAAAATTTTGTTTTATAAACACTTTTTTTTTAAATTAACATTAGTGTTGTTGTTGTCTGATAAACAATGTCTGAAAACATGGCATCTTTTAAATATTATGCATTTATATGTTGCACTTAACATTTTCATTTTACATTTAAAGAAATGTCTCCAGTGTTATACAGAATAAAATTAAAAAGTTGTCTTATTAAATACAATTACATAAATCCAGACAAACTTAGAATTCTTCTCTTTTTTTGGACTACAATGGAGAGATTTTAAAATGTGCTGTCTGCACTTTTCCATACAGTGGTATATTAAATGAACGGTAGATAAAACTGGTGATCAGACAGTGACCAAGATTAAACTTAAATTAAATTTTGATCATGTGGTGCACCTTTACTTAAGTATACTTCTTTTTCGTAAGAGTGCATTTACTGACTTACCAAGATCAGTCTTGTACAGCCAGGGGGAGTATTGCTGCTCTGACAGCCAAGTTAGGTCAAAGCTAGGGATGCTCGGATCAAGATTTTTGCAGCTGATATTGAGTGCTGATTCCTTGCCATGGTGATCGGCTGATACTGAGCACCGATTCAAATGCTTCAATCTTTATAATGCATTGAGCACATTTTCCCTCTAAGTATGAACCTTAAGAGAAGATCTTGCCTTACCTAAGAGAATAAATCAAGGATGCTGCATATAATCCCATAAGCACGTCTCTTATAACCACTTAGGTGTGAACATGTCATGGCCAGAAGCAGCTTTTACAGAAAATAATTCATCCATTCATTTTACTCTGGCTTAGACCCTTATTTATCAGAGGTTGCCACAGCGGATGGAATTTCCACAGTAAATAATGTAACAAATAGGGCTGCACGATTCTGGCAAAAATGTGAATCACGATTTTTTTAAATTATTTTTTTTGCTTAAAATCAAGATCTCGATTTTTTTTTTCACGATTCTGTAAATGTAAAATAAAGGTTAATATGATTAGCCTATTATTATTGTTCATTCTCAAACATATGGTAAAACAACAATAATAAGATAAGGCCTGTGTGTAGGTCTGCTGGTGCTTAAAATGCTAAATTTTGTATTATGGTGGACTTGAACAGACTTTCAATATGTCCTGTTTGTTCACAGTAAAATGATGACATCAGAATATAAGTATTCATAATTATAAAATTGAATTATTATGTTTAAGACGTGCTTGTCATTTGTCATTGACAACATTATTAGACCATTATTTTTCCATTATATATAGTCTAGGGTTGTTATACTGACACAGTAAACATTTATTTTCATGCACAACACTTTGTGTTCGCTATGAAAAAATATATATATCAAATGCTTGTCGTAATCATAACTCTAAAATGCAATCTGATCATTTAAAGCTTTCACTTTCACCCAGTGCCGCTTATAGCTGCGGTCACTGTGAGAAAAACACACATGCATGCAAATCAAACCTCCCGCACGGCCCTCAAACGATCTTTTTGTGCAACAAACTGAACGTTATTTACAACTTTTAGTTGTTAGAATTTTTAGTTGTTGTATATGTAAAAAGGCCTAAATACATGCAGGACCATTTAAATAATTTGCTCGTCCAAGTATTGACAGCAGATCTCTCAATGAGAGAGAGGGATTTGCACTCGCGACATCTTTACTGCTCTAGCTTCTGGGAGCTTCTAGGTCATAACTAGACATTAGACAATAGCTCCGATCGCATCACAGCATGGGATGTGCGCGACGTATCTGAAGAGCGGGGGAAGAAATGCGGGACGTATTTGAGGACCGGGCATGAGACGCACGATTTCCGGGAGATTATCATTTGTTTGCGGGCGTCCGGGAGTCATTGCGGGAGACTCTCATAACTTCCGGGAGACTTGGGATGTCTGCATCTGTAAATGTATTTTAGCTGCTGTGATGTGAGCGCAGAACAGAAATGACATGCTGTTTTGTAAATAAGATATTGCATACGGCTGTTTAGCTTGTTTATTAAAAAAAAATGTGATCTGGCGCTATATAGATAATACAATTTAATGTGCCTTCAAGGGGGGCGGGTACAGACGTTGGGAGGGCGGGGCGAGGGCCATCACTAAATCACATAATGTAAGCAGAAATGAATGTCCAATAGCTAGAATGTCCAACCACTCGAACAAATTTTAGGTTATTGACATTAGTGAAAGTGAATATATTTTCAAATTCTTATAAAAGCCATAACTGTGGAAACTCGTAGGGTTTTATAAATAATTTTAGTTGAATGAGTAAACTTTTTCGCACCCTGATGCACAGGTCTCAAAAACATAAACCATACATAAACATACTTCCTTACTATATAGTACACTAAAAACAGCATGTGCATGGTTTACGCTACATTCATTCTTCAATGGCGTGACTGACAGGTGCGTGATGCGTGAGGCCAGCAAACATGAGGTAGCTTTCAGTTATGACGAACACAGCTTCAATAATTATATTTTATATATAGTTAAATGTCTATGGCTCTGCATACAATGACTTTGCTGGAGTTTATAGCCGTTTCACTTTACTTCCGGACACATTAATGCCACTTTGTAGGTCTATTGGAGACATTCACAAATATTCCTAGCAAATCTAGTAAATGTTGGAGACATACTTGTTACATTAAACGCACTAAATCGCACTTCAGCAGCATTTATTTGAGAGCGCACAAGAAAATCTGCACTTGAGCAGTGTGTATTTGAGGGCGCGCGAGAAGTTTTTTGGACGAACAAAGGAAATCGGCACTCGAGCACAGAGATTCACGTGCTAGTATTACATAAATGCGATCTCGACTTTTAATACTGCGCTCACGACGTTTGTCAATGAAATAACGTCACAGGTAGTTGGTAGATCTGTGTAAAAGGCCCAACAGAGTCTGCCACCACAGCTGGAAAAAATCCTACAGGAAACACTGATGTAAGCAGAGTAGTATGTCTTAATTCATAATATTCAAAAAACAGTATGTGAGAAGTACCCGGATGACCTTCTACTTCCGGTGAGATTCTGAAGTGTGCATCGGAAGCACGCTACGCTATCCCATGATGCTACGCAAGAGAATTCATGAATGAGAGTGAAGTTTGAACTAATGTTACAGTACATATAATGTTAGAGAAGTACAAGTGCGCTCGACAGTGTTGGCCATGTGCAGGAGATGGGACGTGGGGTACGGTAAACACTCAATGCTGAAGTGTAAATTGGACTTTATGGTGCACGGTGCTTTCATGAACGTTTGCTCTGAACTGACACTGAAAAGCACTAGTATAAAGTTGTTATTTTAGTTTGAAATGCACACCCTATACTGAGACTGAGGGGAAGAAGCTGTTGAATAAATTAGTTATTTTTGCTTTGTGCACACAAACGTATTCTTGTAGTTTTTATAACATTGTGATTTAATTAACTTAGACACTGAATGTTTTGACTGTTTTTAATAACTTTTTGGACTTTGAGCAAGTCGGGATTGTTGCTGTCTGTACAGGATTAAAGAGCTCCCAGATTTCATCTAAAATATCAGAATTTGTGTTCTGTTTTTCAAATTGGGCTGCACTATGTATTGTTTCAGATTAATATCCCAATGTGATGTTTCACATTAGTCACTCACAGGATGAACAATGCTAAGTCTGTATTATAATTGATCATTTGCATGTGTTTTTAAGACCTGTGGCGGCATGAGGATTTTAAAAACATTCAGACGGTACAAATTGTACCTTGTGTAACTTTTAATAACCAGCCATTTTGAAAATTAATTTATACCACAAAGACTGTGCAGTTTCATTTTACATTTGATTATTTAATTGCTGTATACCTGAATACTTTCTCTGAAAATAAAACATCTTTTCTTTATTGTATTTATCTATGCTTCTGGTCAAAATGTATTCATATTGCAATATTCAAATCACAGATTAACAAAATATTGCAATATTAGATTTTTCAGTTATCGTCCAGCCCTAATTTCAAACATAAGAGGGATAAATTATTGACAGAATTTTCACTTTTATGTGATTTATCGTTTTAAGGGAAAAAAGCTGCTTCTTTATTGTGGCCTAATGTCATTATTTACAGGATTTAATCTGATTTGTCTTGGTGTTTTCTGTTTTTTCATTATTTGTGAACTTTTTCAGCCACGTACAAGAGCTCAGGGTGTTTACTTATCATAGTCTGTCTTAATACTTTTACTAACTCGTTCAGCCTTTTGTTTGTTTGATTCAATTCAATTCACCTTTATTTGTATAGCGCTTATACAATGTAG
This sequence comes from Danio aesculapii, assembly GCF_903798145.1. Lineage (NCBI taxonomy): Eukaryota > Metazoa > Chordata > Actinopteri > Cypriniformes > Danionidae > Danio > Danio aesculapii. The sequence goes on from NC_079439.1 coordinate 61,690,266, forward strand.
ATTGTGTCAAAGCAGCTTCACATAAAAGGTCACAGTAAATAGGAACAGTGTAGTTCAGTTTGTAGTGTTTAAGTTCAGTTCAGTTTAGCTCAGTTCAGTGTGGTTTAATAATCACTACTGAGAGTCCAAATATTGAAGGGCAAATCCAACGATGCGCAGCTCTACAGATCCAGAACCATGCAAGCCAGTGGCGACAGCGGAGAGGGAAAAAAACTTCACTAAAGGCGGAAGTGAAGAAAAAAAACCTTGAGAGAAACCAGGCTCAGTTGGGCACGACCATTTTAATTTCTCCGCTGGCCAAACGTTTGAGTTAGTTTATATGTTTGGGTTGTAGTGTTCTACACTATTCTTGCATCATCTTGGGTTGTTTTCCATGCAGTCTACAGAGATTTATTTCTCTAAACATTCTCAAGCTGCAGTACTTTTTTGATATATATTTTTTTTAAACCCTTTTTCATATGATGTGTCACAAGCTAGACAACAAATACTGTTGGAGTTTTGGCTTGTAGATGTGGGAAACTTCACATTTCGGCTATTTTTATAAAAAGTGAAGAGAGGCCAAATACGCAAATAAAACCAAAATATTGATTAAGAGTTGTTGTATGCTAGTGTGTAGCATACCTTTGTGCCTTACTGGTAGATTTGAAAACACAAACCAATTTTTATTAGAAGATGATGACAGGAATTAATTGTTATTCACCTCTTTAGATTCATGCAGCACCATTGTTGATCAATGTACAATTTTCGTTTTGTGTGTTATCGCAGGTGTTATTATTGAATCCATTGGAGAATCTGAAGATCTATATAAGTAACCGTCCACCGCTGGTCATTTTTATGGTTAGCGTCAGTGCTGTGGCCATCGCTTTCCTCACTATAGGATACTTCTTTAAGATCAAGGAGATCAAATCACCTGAGATGACTGAGGTAGGAAGTAACACAGAATGTGAGAGAACCATTGAAAATACCTGTCAATGCTTTGGTTAATGATTAGAAGGCTTTTTTTTAGAATTTATGTACTGTTTCAGAGCTGCACATTTAATCATTGCTTGGTTTCATTCAGACACCATCTTATTTCTAAATGACAGCATTTCAGCTGTACAATCACACCAGTATAGGTATATAACTAACTTTATATAATATATAATTATAGACCATTTTGAATGATGTAAACTAAAACAATGATCCCAATGTATTTCCTGTTTTACATTTTTGAGTTATATAGCTTCCAAGAATCCAAAAAGAGACACATATTGATCAGTAATGTTATGAGAGCTATTTTAACATTAAGTTATGATTGAATTGCCTCTTGTTACAGTTATTAAATAGTTTTATAACAAGCAGATAATGTTCATGGACCAATGACATGACCACATTGAAATAGTCTATAGGGATTTTTTTGTTTGTTTAAATTATCGCAGTATTGGAGTAAAATAATCACCTTTTGAAAACTGAGAATCCAAATAAACATTGGATCAGTTAATTTTGTGCCTGTAGGTGGCAACAAAAAACTGTTGTCATTGAATAATATTCTTCCAAAATGATGATTCATCCAGTAGTGAAACTGATGGCGTTATAAATGAATTATTCATTCAAACATTCACCTATTTAAAAACAATTCATTTAAATTAATATTTTAAATTAAACTATTAACATTTTGTCAGAAACCATATTATACTAATAAGATGTTGTTTAGAATTGTGGGGCTTTTTTGTTTTTAATTTTATTGTTTATTTCAGTTAATTTTATAATTGAGATGAAAACATATCCATGGAATGCAGACACTGAAACTCAAAATAATATACCATCTGTTTTACATACAGTTCCATTCAAAAGTTTGAAAATGGTATCATTTTTAAAAAATATTTTGGAAGAAGTTTTTGAATGTTCACCTATCATTTATGTGATCAAAATGCAGTTAAACTGTAATATTGTGATTTTTATTTTATTTTTTTATATATATTATGTTTGTACAATTAAAAATGACTCGTTTTCTGTTTTATCATATTTTAAAATGCAATTTATTTCCATGATGACAAATCTGAACTTTGCAGTCTTTTTTCCAGTCTTCAGTGTCACATGATCCTTCAGAAATCATTCTGATATAAGGATTTGATGATCAAGGAGCATTATTATTCAATCTCAACACTGAAAACGACTATTTTACAGGATTCATTGATGAATAAAAACTTAAGAAATTAATAGAAAACAGCATTTATTTAAGGTAGTGATATAAGTTTTCCATGCACAGTATTAATAACAAATTCTGTTTCTACTGAAAAAAGTGTGCATTCTTGCCAAATATTAAATTATTTCAAAACAATCCTACTAATCTCAAACTTGTGGTGTTGTATGTAAAACAAAATGGTAGACCTATATCTAAACTTATTTCAAGATACTGAAAAAAATGTTTGAGTTCTTTCAGTGTGCACATGAGAATGCCTGGCCATAAATACATAAATATTGTACATGAAATGCTGGAAATTAGCTTAGTTTCATCACTTTTGTGACCATTGTCATTTATTTACCTCGTAGGATTGGAACACATTCCTTCTCCGATTCAATGAGATTGACTTTTGCATCTCTGAAAATGAGACTCTCAAGCATGGCTTGAATGAGTCCATCACGCCAGAGAGCACAGTTACCAGCAGCCAGACGCGATCCAGCACCCAGTCGCCACCTCTACTGGAGGACCCGGGTCCCATCAACATCTCTGTGGCCATCACACTGACCCTGGATCCACTGAGGCCATTCGGTGGCTACTCGCGCAATATTACTCACCTTTACGCCAGTGTGCTTGGGCAGCAAGTTGGCCTTGCTGGTATGTATCTATTGCCCTTTGTGTGGGTGTTTGTTGGAAATGTAACTTTGAAGTATTTGAATATATTGTTTCAGCATTGGTATCGCAGTGTGAATATCCACAATAGACACACTACAGGATCTGCCATGTGGAGTTGGAATTATTAATAACCAGGAACCAAAGTCCGGAATAACTGCGGTTTGTGGAGCCACTGCATAGTTTAAAGCAGTGGTGGGCAAACTTTTTGGACCCGAGGGCCACATCAAGTTTTGCAAACCAAGTGAAGGGCCACATGCCAAATCCTTCAAAAAATACTTTTATTTATAGTGGCAGAATGCATAGAACATGTAATATCGGACAGAAACATGTCACATTAACATAAAACTGATTTTTTAAAAATCGTTATCATTGAGTCAAATTTACAAGTCAAATGAATTTGCACTGCTGTTAATATTTACTTATCAATCATCATAAAACAATAAAATAATCCCTTAAAATATAATAATAATGTATTAATTTTTACAGTTGAGAATAGAAAAGATATTGTCTGAATAAAAAATGCACATTTCAAAGCACAGGACCTTTAACCATAATAGAGGGATCATCTGCATACTAATAAAGTTTATCGTCTGCATGAGAGCTGCACAGTAGATCACAAATTTATCGATATTGCGATATTATATCCAATATACATATCGCAGACGTGTGATAAATTACATTGATTTAATGCATTGGTTGTTTATCTAAATTTGACCAATCAGATGAGGCCTTACTGTCTTTATCTCCACCTCCCTAGTAGCTGTTCTGCTAATGGCTGATGCGGTAAACCTAGAGCTGAAAATAAATACTAATGATAGGAATCGACCCGAGAGAGAGAGATAAATGACAACAGCCAATCGGAGTCAGAATGTCTGCCGAGGTTTTCACTCATTTTATACTGTTTTAAAGACTAAATGTTTGCACCTTGGTTTTTTGGTCTGAATTAGAGTTAGTTAGATCTGAAAAAAAATATATTTTACCTGTTTATTGTAATATCATTAAATAAATTATTTAAAAACATAGCTAATATGATTAGTGAAATGTTATATTATAAATTAAAGAACTAAATTAAAGAACTCTTTCCAAATAGAGCTATTCAGTCCATCTAGTGAAATATTCATATTGCAATATATACCACAGAAAAACTAAGTATCGTCATGTCAATTTTTTTAAATTCCATGCAGCCCTACTTTAATAATACACCTTCATACCTTCATTGATTTTGCCTGCTGTTTTTCTTTCACTTTAAACACTTCTACTATGCACTAAGGTGTCATTGACACTATTGCATTTTTGTTTTAAAACGCATACATTTAGTTGCATTATGCCTGGTGGCCACACTACTCCAGCATCTTTGACTGGCGAAAACTGAATGTTTTGAACGCGCTGAAGACACCATTTTAGTACTATTTTGTACTATTGCGTATTGTTCCCTGATTCGTCAAGCCAGAATCTACGTCAGAATCTACCCTGTGCCCCGTAGTTGTTTACAAGGCTGTTTAATGCGTGAGCGGTTTCACTTTGTGGCGTGCATTCTCCGCTTGTCTATATTTGAAATAACTAAATTTTAGAGCTGATGATAATAACGTGCGCATGATTATTGAAGTGCTGCTAACATCCCTATCCTTTCAGAAACGGACAAATGCGAAAGTGAAGCGCGAAAAAAACAAAGGAGAAGCCGGAAAAATTCTTTCAGCAACCTAAAACATGAACAAACTGCCATGTTTAACTATTATCATCACCTTTTGGACTATTATGAACTCTGAGTGATGCAATTACTTTCTGACAGAGGTTACATGTGCTGTTGAAGATTAAAGATACAGATGAGAAGTTTGCACTGGCTGTGGTCTATGTTGCGGGTTGTTTTTAAATCCAAATAAGGACTAAATGTATGTTGTGTGTAGTTTTTCTGTAATTAGTAACATATTAGAGACTGTAAGGGTGTGTATGTGTTGATAGACGTTGCATTTATTTATTTATTTGCAGATGTTACAGTAGGCTATTTCACTATTTCATTGATCTGCAGTTATAATCAAATCATGTTCATAGAAAGGCTAGTAATGAACATTTATACACAAGTATTAATGTGTATAAAGCATCTGTTTTGTGAGAAGTGCTTCTCATATGATATGTGAATGACCTGTACATCTTTACTTTGACATTTCCTTGAGTGAGAATGACATCGACTGAAACTTTGTCTTACACCACGCCCTCCAAAGGAGTACTATTGGTACACTTTTTAGCAGTGGAAATGCAAGCCTGATAAAGGTGACCCGTACCGACCCCAACTGTACCAAACTGTACAGCTCAGGCCATATGCGTACCCAGTGAATGTCAATAATCAAGTGTCGTGCATTTTAGTCTGTAAAGTGTATACGTAGATCATTTTCTGACACATAGTAAAAACGCTAGTCTGAACAAGGAGCGTTTTTGGTCTACAATTGCAAAATGAAAATGCATTGGTGTAAATGCCACCGAAGGGCATTCTACTTTGCTAATGGAGAAAATATAGTGAGTGTTTAGTCTAGGTTCTAGGTGTATTGATACAGGCCACATCTCATTTAGCGTGGAAAGATCATTGAAACAGGTTTATGTGTTTGTAATAAAATCACAGGGTGTCTGCAGGGTCTTGATAAATTGATAAATCAAGTTAGAGACGTTTTAAGGCCCTTAAAAGTATTAAAAAGTCTTAAATGCTATTTTACAAAGTTTTGTATCATTTTTTTATTGTAAATGTATAGCTGTATGCTAAAGTTTGCCTGAATTTAATCTGTGAATATAGGGGTGCGGTGTAGTTTATGAAATCCATTAAGTCCTGCTAGATTTGACATTGCGTGGCTTTGTTTACTGTAGTAACCAAGGCAATAACTGTAGGTTCTATAGCTGCCACCTGCTGAATACATATGAGAAATTTGTCTCATTTGGTCTTTCAGACCTCTGGTGTGCAACATATTTTCCAACCAGAAGGTTGTTTGACTGCAGCAGTTCTAATGAAATTGTGTAAAATTCAGAACAAAATTAAACCTCTAAGGAAGTTTCAGCCCTATAGATCTGAGAGGAAAATCACTCCTATGATAGTTTTTTTTTTTCCTGGGGTTGTTTTTGAACGTAGTCCAATTATAACAATGGACCATTGTCCACCAAGGGATAACAGTGGGAGAGAGGCCGGAGCTGAATACCTTCTAGATATCACTTGCAGGCACATCTAAGCTCCCTTTGTTTAGCAGAACATGCTGACTGTGTGTGGGTGTGTGTGTGTTTGTGTCATTAAAGGCAGAGAGGCCCATGAAGAGATGAACATCACTTTCACACTGCCAGTAGCCTGGAACTCGGACGAGTGTGTTCTGCATGGCCGCTGTGAGCAGATGGTCTTCAGCACCTGTATGACCATCACAGCAGCCAGTAATGTCTTCCCAGTCACAGTGTAAGTGTACAAACTAGTGTTGTCAAGATTGCTGGTTTCTAACGGTAAAACATAGTACATTTTTGACGTTTTGTACTATCACTATATACAGTTAGGTCTATAAATATTTGGACATTGACACAATTCTAACATTTTTGCTCTATACACCAACACAATTGATTTGAAATGAAATGAACAAGATGTGCTTTAACTGCAGACTGTCAGCTTTAATTTGAGGGTATTTACATCCAATTCAGGTGAACGCTGTAGGAATTACACTAGTTTGCATATGTGCTTCCCACTTGTTAAGGGTCCAAAAGTTATTGGACAGAATAATAATCATAAATCAAGCTTTCACTTTTTAATACTTAGTTGCAAATCCCTTGCAGTCAATTACAGCCTGTAGTCAGGAACACATAGACATCACCAGCTGGGTTTAATTCCTGCTGGTGCTCTGTCAGGCCTCTACTGCAACTGTCTTCAGTTCCTGCTTGTTCTTGGGGCATTTTTCCTTCAGTTTTTTTTCAGCAAGTGAAATCCATGCTCAATCAAATTCAGATCAGGTGATTAACTTGGCCATTGCATAACATTGCACTTCTTTCCCTTCAAAAACACTTTGGTTGCTTTTGCAGTATGCTTTGAGTGATTCTTCATCTGCACTGTGAAGCGCTTTCCAATGAGTTCTGAAACATTTGGCTCAATATGAGCAGAAAATATTGCCTGAAACAGTTCTGAATTCATCCTGCTGTTTTGTCAGCAGTCACATCATCAATAAATGCAAGGAGAACCAGTTCTGTTGACAGCCATACATGCCCACGCCATGACAATACCACCACCATGCTTCACTGCTTAGGATCTTGAGCAGTTCCTTTCCTTTCCCAAACTCTTCTCTTCCCATCACTCTGGTACAAATTGATCTTGGTCTCGTCTGTCCATATGTTGTTCAAGAACTGTGAAGGATTTTTCAGAACTCTATTCTGGCCTTACTGTTTTTGAGGCTCACCAATGATTTACATCTTGTGGTGAACCCTCTGTATTCATTCTGGTGTAGTCTTCTCCTGATTGTTGACTCTGACACACATACACATACCTTCTGGAGAGTGTTCTTAATCTGGCCAACTGTTGTGAAGGGTGTTTTCTTCACCAGGGAAAGAATTCTTTGGTCGTCCACCACAGTTGTTTCTGTGATCTTCTGGGTCTTTTGGTTTCACTGAGCTCACTGGTGCGTTCGTTCTTTTTAAGAATGTTCCAAACAGTTGTTTTGGCCATGCCTAATGTTTTTGCTAATGTTTCGTTTTTTCAGCATAATGATGGCTTGCTTGACTGATAGTGACAGCTCTTTGGATCTCATCTTGAGAGTTGACTGCAACCGATTGTTAATGCAAATAGCACACTTGAAATGAACTCTGGACCTTTCATCTGCTCATTGTAATTGAGATAATAAGGAATTAACACACACCTGACCATGGAACAGCTTAGAAGCCAATTGTCCAATTACTTTTGGACCCTTAACAAGTGGAAGGCACATATGCAAACTGTTGTAATTCCTACAGCATTCACCTGATTTGGATGTAAATACCCTCAAATTAAGTTAATTTCATTTCAAATCCATTGTGTTGGTATATAGAGCCAAAAATGTTAGAATTGGGTTGATGTCCAAATATTTATGGACCTAACTTTGTATATATAATGTATGTGTGTGTGTTTATTTATTTATTTATTTGTTTTTAATCTGGGTTTAGTTACTTTTGATACTTCTACTTAAATTAAATGTAAAATACACTCTTTTTGTAGCAGGCTAAAGTAAATTTTAAATGATCTAATATCCTCAGTAAATATTTTATTTAAGTAATAATTGTTCATGCGGTTAATTTTATAACTATATGTTTCTAAATATAAGGAGTCAGGGATCTTATAAATGTAAGGGAGCTGTATGTACACTTGCACAACTTTCTCCTGCGATGTGTTTTTATCTTGAGGATGTGCTCTCATATGTTTTCAGCTGTGGCTTTCCTCTGTAAATTAGTTTTTAGTGTGTGCTGAGTAAGTATAAGCACATAAATGAGTGTTTGAAATTGTGTTTTTGCTGCGAGTAGTTTTTTTCACATAATTATTTGAGTAAGAATAATTAATTGTATGCCTCATATTCCAAATCCTCTTCAGGCAACCACCTCACTGTGTCCCAGAGACCTACAGCAATGCCACGTCCTGGTACAAGATTTTCACCACAGCACGAGACTCGGACACCAAGTACACACAGGAGTACAACCCGTTCTGGTGTTACAAAGGTGCCATTGGGAAAGTGTATCACACACTCAATCCCAAACTCACTGTCATCGTTCCAGATGTGAGTGTTTTAGCATCTGATGTTGATAAAAAAAAAAAAACTCTCGTTGATGTACAGTAGTAATGTACAGCAGACATAACACCCTAGCCACATTTAAACACACTATATAGTGATGTCCTGAAAACAGAAACAACACACTAGCATAGTGCAGACAACAACTTGTGTGGGTTTTGTTTACATTCATTTACTCGGCAACTTTTTGTTGGTGTGTTTTGTGACCGCCATGAGGTACCTGGAGTTACCTGCACAAATTTTCGACACAGTGCCACCTAGTGGTCTGGAGATATTGAAAATGGCCATTAGTTAACTTTATACTCATAGAAGCAAGTCAAACAGTCAAGTCAAAGTCAGCTTTATTGTCGAAATTATAGTTTTTTTTTTATCGAAATTGCGTTACTCTCAGACCCTAGGTGCATGACAGATAATATATAATAAATAAAATGACTCGTATAATCTAAAGAAATAGGGAAGAGTAAAAATTGTGTACAATACAATTGCAATTAAGGGCACATGGCAAGGAGTGCAAACCAAAGTAGTGCAGATGCAACAGAACGTAGTGGAAAAAGCTTGTAAATATGACAAAGTGACTGTGCCTTAAAAAATATACAGGGAGGTAGTATGAGGTAATTAGTAGTCCAATGTTACACAAAGTGACCGATGCAGTGTGTTTACATGCGTGTAAAGAGAGAGGGGAGTGGTGTTTTTGTTTCACTCATTCTGCAGTTTTTAAGAGTATAGTAGGTTTTAATAGTATAACCACCAAATTGTGTGTGCCATTATCAGCTGATACCAGGATGTTATTATTGATCAAAAGCGATAAATCACAGTGCTAATGAATGTAAACATGATTCAGTCACTTTAAATATATATAATAAATAAAAAAACTTTTTCACTATAAAATAGACTCATTATTCTTAAACTGAAATAACAAATAGACTACTTTAGCCAGGATAAAGAAGTCAGCTGCATGAATGAATGAAGACTAAGCAACAAAAAAAACATGCTGCATTGACTTCTCTTTTGACACAGCTGATGTTTCAGATACAATTTGGCCTAAACTTTTTATGAAACCTCATCTTCTCTAAAACTCTAAAAGTAGGACTACACACTTCGGTTTCTTCAATCGATAATGAAAAAATTTAGATCAGTTGCAGCTGTTGGGTAATTTTTTTTAAACACCGAAACCCTGGCCTTTGTGTTCACACACTCAGCAGAAATTTATGTGATTGTCATTCATAGTCAGATGTTATAGTTTATATTAGAAATACTGGAAATGTCCTATTCACAAAATCCACAATTCACAAAAAGTGATATTGAATTATTATTCAGCCCTACTTAATCTTAAATGTTTTGTTTCATTATAATTTTTTAAAATTATTAATTAGTTAGTTATTTTTGTTGTTGTTTTGTTTGTTACATTCTTTCTTTGTTGTACTTGGCCACATAATTGCTGCTTGCAGCAATTTTTTTTAATCTTCATGCTGAAACCTTTCTTCAAAACTTACTTCAATTTATTTTAATAGTTAATATTCAGTGCTTTCAATGGCGGCACAGATACTTATATTGGAATAATGGTTGGCCCTAATAAAGTAGGGAATAAACAAAAGGAATGTGGGAGAATGAATTAATCTTCATGTTTACATTTTTATTTCTATGCTGTTTTTCCTTCTCTGATATAAGGGTATAACGTGTGTTATAGTTTTATAGTATCAACCTAATCCGATTGAAGTCAATGAATTGATTTCTTAATTATTTATACTGATTAAAATATATAAATATATATTGATTTCCACTGAATATTCCCTAAACAGTTATAATTTGTACAGGAATCTTTTACATGTGTATTTGAAATGAGAAGATTGGATTTTCATATGTTTGCTTCAGATATACCAGAATTAAAAGTGCGCTCCCTTTTCTCCGACAGGACGATCGCTCACTCATTAACCTGCACCTCATGCACACCAGCTACTTCCTGTTCGTGATGGTCATCACGATGTTCTGCTATGCAGTCATCAAGGGCAGACCTGGCAAAGTTCGACAGAACAATCCCGATTTCTGTCAAGAAAAGGTGCGACTGAGGTGATCTGTGTGAATAATCTACTATTTAAAGCCTGGCTGAAAAGCCGTCTGGTTGCTGCTTCAGTTTTATAAGAGCTCACATCAGACATACACCCTGGATGGATACTAAAAGCGCTTGTTTATTTTCCCACAGGTGGCCTTGTCAGCAGGATAAACGGGGTCAGAGGTGAACACCTGAAGCATATCGGAAAGGGAAGTGAGAATACTACATGTTGCCTACTGAACCCAGGAAAAGGGTGCAAAAAACAAAACACACAAAAAAAAGCTCTGTGAATGAATCTCTCTGCAATGTTGGGTCACTCCAACCAAAGACTTTTAAGTGCCTGTATCTACTGTGTAAATAATCATAAAGGACTCGAGTACAGAAGCAGTCTGCCTGAGCTTCCCCTGCACCCTGTGCCATCCTGTAAATGTTCAGTATATCCAGTATCAACAGAGGACGATGTGCGATTGACTAGAGATGTTCAGATGGGGGAACATCACCTCCGTTCCTTTGATCCCTTCGCTCTTTGTGTTCTCACCCTACTTCCTATGACCTTTTGATTTCTCTAGAGGCGATCTTTGCCTTGTCATTCCTCTCGTGTCTTTTGTCTTAACCGACCCTTTCGTATGCCTGTCCATTGCTGATTCTGCATTGGCTTTTCTCTTTGAGGATGCGTGGATCTCTGCCGTTCTACCATAAGGAGAGGATTTTGGGGTGTTTTCCTTCAGAGATGACAGTAGGCATCAGTATGATGTGTTCTTTTATCTTAAGGACCCTTTCTGTAAACATCTAAATAAATGCCTGAGTGAAAGTGGGATAGATGGGAATAAAAACGAGAAATGCCATCGTGTTTGGAAGTCGGGATAAAATGCCTCGTTGTTGGATTGATGGGTTTGCGTGCTAAAAAATGTGGATTCATGGCCTTGGGCTTCATGTCTCATTTACTGTATGTCCATGTCTGTTTGTGGACACTTTAAATGAATGTATTTGTAAAAAAACAGGCAAATAGCAGCGATGCAGCATCGTTCTCTTGTACATTGAACATTTTGAAGTTTAAACGGTGAACATCATTATTGTAGATATAATTTTTTGCATTACCTAGTTTTGTTTCTTTACAGAGCTATTCTTACTTTTGTCCATTTGTCAACCATCCATTATTTCCTGCCTTTTCTTTATTTCCATTCATGCCTAATTTGATACGTAATGCCTTTTTTTTTGTGTGCAATATTTGACCTTTCATTTTGCCTTTCTTTATTTTAAGAGGATAGTTCACCCAAAAATGAAGATATTTCTACACAAAAGGAGATATTTTGAAAAATGCTGGTTGCTGAGACTCATTGACTTCTGTCGTATAGAAAAAAATACTATAGACATCTACAGCATTCTTCGAAATATTTTCTTTTGTATTTAAAAGAAGAAAGAAACTCAGAAAGCACTAAATGATGAGCTCATTGAAATTTTTGGGTGAACTATGCCTTTAATGTCGTCTTATTATGCATCATAGCCTGTAGTCATGCGTGAAACGCATTACTTCCTCCATCATCCTGTCTAGTTAATGCTCCTATTGAGTTTTACGTTGAATCTTTGTCCTTTTCTATTTACAAAGTTTCAAATATAACAAATTTTCCCATCATGCTTTGCTTAATCTCGGCTGTCTGAAACTACATCGGTCACAATTCATCAGCACTCCCACTCTTCTTCTTTTTCTCTATTTTAAAGGGGTCGTGTTTTTTTTTCCTTCTCTACACAAAAGGAGATATTTTGAAAAATGCTGCTTACTGAAACTCACTGTATGGAAAAAATACTATGGATGTCCATAGCATTCTTCAAAGTATCTTCTTTTGCATTTAAAAGAAGAAAAAAACTTAAAGCGTCTTAATGATGAGTTCATTTACATTTTTGGGTGAACTATCCCTTTAATATCTTCTTATCATGTGTCCTATCCTGCATGAAACTCATTACTTCCTGTCCATTTTGTCTAGTTCATGCTCCTATTTAGTTTTAGTCCTTTTCCACTGGCAAAGTTTCACAAGTAACCCATTTTCTCAACATGCCTTGCTTAATTACAGCTGTCTGAAACGGTATCAGTCACAATTCATCAGCACTCCCACTCCCCCCCCTGTATTAAAGTCCATAACAAACAAGCGTCCAACCACTAATGTGCCTTTGCACTGTGTCACCCATGCTCATCACACTGTCTCTTATGTCTTTCTTCTTCGCTTCAACCTGCTTTATGCATTTTGAATTGGAATAAATACATCCGCTTGGGCATTTTATGTCTAACTCCGAGTCAAATCTGCAGTAATGGCTGTGAAAGAGTGCGATTCAGTTGCTTTTTCTGCTGATGATTAGGAAAGTACACCTCAGATTGGTTTATTGATCAGATCCATTCTACAATAAGAGGTTTTGAAATATTTTGAGGCGGAACATGTTAAATGTTTGCATTAAGCGCCATGTGAAAGCTGGTTTCCATGTTGCCAAGGAATACAAAATATGAAGAGTTCAGATGCAAAAAGTGCCATCTGGAATTCTCTTCTTTCAAACTTCTTACATTTTTGTTTAGTTATTTCATGTTAAAAGTGAGGAAAATAACTTGTTGTTTGCCATAAAACCGAAATTACTGAATCAAGATATAGGAGCCTGAGAAAAATGCTAATTTTAGAAGAAAATCAGGTGGCTTTTGCATCCGAACTCTTCATATATATATAAATGTAAGTGTGACTTTGACTCGCAATCTTTTTTTTTTTTTTCGCAAAAATTTAAGAAACTTGTATCTGTTTGACAATATTTTCAGCCTTTTTTAAATTTGAACTTTTCAGAATTGTTTCTTTCACCATTCAGACGTCTTTACAATTGCAATTGAGATTTTGTTTGTCATATTATAAGTTTATTTTTGCAGTTGTAAAATATAAATGTTGTAATTCATTTTTGGACATCAAACTACATATCATTGTGTGTTTTTTATGTTTTTTTTTTTTTTTTTTTCTGTTTTTGAAACTATAGAGAAAATAATTGCGAGTTTATGTCTTGAAATTCTAACTTTAACCCTATGATTGCAAGTTTGTATTTCAAAATCACTAGTTTTTTTTTTCCCTACTTTAAATTATAAACTTGTAATCTCGAGTTTAAATCTTGCAGTTCAAGCTTTTTTCTGATAATTTTGATCTCATCTGATTGTTATCTCTCTTATCGAGTTCCATTGCATGTTTTTGCGCAGTTAGCAATTAGAATCCTGAATTGTAACCCCGGGTTTACATCTATTAAATTTGTCTCGTTTAAGACTTTTTTTTAATTTTTTTTTCCGATTTATTTAGAATTTGTCTTATCTCCAAATTAAACGTTTGAAATTATGAGCTGCGTATTGAAAGTCATAAAAAAAAATCCATAACGTTTTACATGTGTACATCACAACTGAAAATAATAAATTTGTAAATGCAAGTTTACGTTTCCAGTTCCACTTTAACCATTGTGCATTTCTTATATTGATCTCATAAACAGTTTTTACATCTATTAAGTTTGTTGCGTTTTTTTTTTTTTTTACAATCGTGTTTATCTCTGATGAGAATTATAATTTTGAAATTGAGAGTTCAAAATAATAATAATATATAATAATATATATTATAATATAATAATAATAATAATATATATAATAAAATAAGAACCTTTACGTCACAATTGAAAACAATAAACTTGTAAACAGAAGTTTACATTTTCTAGTTCAACTTTAGCAATTGTGCATTCCTTAAATTTAGATCTCATAATGATTTTTTTATTTATTTTTTTAAATAAAATTCAAACTTTTTTTTTTTTTACTTTGATTTATAAATCAATTGAGAATTCGAATTTTCAAAGGTCACATTTACTTTTATATTTCTATATTTTTTTATTCTTTGGTGGAAATGAGCTTCCATGTCAAGCAGCCTGTTTTGAAACCTCTTTCAAAAGCAATACCTTGCATTTGAGGTGTTTGTTTGTTTGGCTGATCCGTTTGTGCTTCTCTGTTCTGCTCTTTTGAGTTTTGGGATGGTGAGATCAGATCAAACCATTGTAATTGCAGAAGAAACCTTTCTGAAAGTGAAAGCATTCTACATAACTGCAGCTAATGCATAATTTCTGTAATCATTAAAGTTGGCCTTTCAGTGTTGCTGGAGGACAATGGAAAATGACGATGAATTCCACGGATGCTGCCTGATGCTCAGATCATATTGATCTTTTCCCCTTGTCCTTCCTTTGGGCTCGTAGCATTCGAGTGAAGTGTATTTTTAAGTGGTAGAAGGTCCTTTTTTTATTTTTGTCTGATTTTGCGGTGTTTCCTTGTGTTGGCGAGAGGCGTCGCGAGCCCTTTGACTCGTCATGATGCATGATTGTAAATGTTCTACCTGCTGACCCGATTGAATGAGGACAATCCCTCTGTTTTCGTTCTGTTTGTAAGATATTGTAGGCACATGCTTTGCTGAATAAAACCTGAGATAACACTGACTTCATGTCTTGGGTGATTCGTCTTCAGGGTTTCTGCAGGGTCTTAAATAAATACATAGTCTTAAAGGTGATGTATGTTAGGGGTGGGAATCACAGGTGAACTCCCGATTCTGTCACAATCACCAGCGATCTAGTCCATAAAAATTGCTGGTGAACTCACGATTCTGTCACAATCACCAGCGATCTAGTCTATAAAAATTGCTGGAGAACTACAAATCTGCTACCAAAATAACTACAAATCCTATCATGCACCTCGCACACACCTGTTCCAGTTTTCCGATGATTACACACAGCTGGAAGCTAATCAAGGACTCATTACACAGACTATTTATACACCACACTTGCGCACAGACACATGGCTGAGTCTTGTGAACCTTACAATGTGTTGCCTTGCCTTGCCGTGTTTGACCTTTGCTTTGTTTTTTTTATGTAGTTTACCGCCTGTACCAACCATTCATCTGTTTACAGACCACGCTTTGGATTACTCTACAAACACCTGTTTGTTCCTGTTTTGACCCTTGCTTGCTAGACTATTCTCTTACTAAAACTGGCATTTGGATCCTCAACTCCATTGTCCAGTGTCCTCACATGACAGATACGATATTGTCGCGATATCAGCGATTCTGCATTTATATTAATATATCACAAGAAAACATCCATGATATATTACAATTTTTGTAAATAAAGGGGGCAAAATGCATCAAAGTTATGATGCATTTTTTTAAGCACATGCTTTTTACTATTGCAACAATGTAAAATAAGTGAATTTTAAAGCATTAAAACCACAACATGTTTGCAGTTTTTTTTTTTAAGAAACTTGCTACGTGAACGTATTTGTTTAGTTGAAAAACAATGCTAAAGTCAGTAATTCTCAGTCGAAAAAGTGTGTATTTCGCATTGGAATGTTTGTCTTTGTTTTGCTCTGTGTAACTCCGCCCACTGCCAGTTTATGGAATTATATTATACTTTGGCTTGCCTTGATGGAAAACGCAGTGTATTTCATTTCAGAGGACTGCTTCAATGTAGGTGGTCGCAGCCCAAAATGTGACCTCCAAAGTGTAGCTATGGAGCCAGACTAGTCTAAAAAATTAGGCATTTACAAAATTCATACATGCACAGTACATTTCTGGTTTTAAAAATGTAATTTGTAAATTCAAAACAATACAACATGTTAATACAACACAATTCATGAATTCACAAGTAAATATCATAGATATTTTCGCTAAATTATTTGGATTTGTGTACTTATGAATTGTATTGAATTTACGAATTAGATTTGTGCATTTACGAATTGTTTACACAACTTTGGAATTTGATTTTGTAAATGTCAATTGCGCTGTGCGTGTATGAATTTTATTTTGTAAATGTAATATTTTTGAGACTGATCTGGCTCCATAGTTACAGCCTCCGAAATGAGACGCAGATTAAGAGTTATAAAAATCCCTATGAGGTGGTTTTAAATTGGCAAATAATATGAATATTACAAACGTAAACGTTAGCAGCTTACGGTGTAAGGCTCAATCGTCAGGCACGCTCGCTCCTGTTGGTGTTGTCAATCTTGCAACCTGCATGTGTATTGAGTTGTCGGTACACAAAACCAAAACTATCCAATATTTTACATTTGGACTGCAATACCTAGTTCAACCAATAGGTGTCACTCCTATATACTGCACCTTTAAAAGTGACATCACAATTTTGGAGATTTATTTTGTGTGTGTTTAGTTAGGTTTCTGCTGTGTCTGAGTGTATTTATGCACCATAATTGACCTGTCTGAATTTCATGCCTGTGTCATGAGAAATCGAGTCCCCCCATAAAAATTGTGTCCGCCTATAGACCAGTTACCAACCTACGTCACACACAACGTCACAGGGGTCCCCGGTTGCAAAAAAAGACAGGCTGCAATAGTAAACATGTCGTGTTGTGCGGTAGGATGCCAAATTCAAGAATAGAAAACTTAACTTTTACCGTACACCACACTGCTTTAATGCCAACTGCAGACGTCTTTGGCTAAAAGGGAGCTGAATGAAGTGATGACCTAATTAGAAATGCTGGACTCTGCAGTTCTAATGTTATTTCAGGTAAGTTCACGCTTTGCTGAATCATACACATTACTCATTTTTGATTGCAGTAATGATTTCAGCAAAAACTGTTAAATATGGTTAATTAAACTGCGGACACTGAATGCTCAGTATGAAACGTGAAAGTGTAAGTTATTAAGTTAAATTTGTTTTATATTCACACATTCATTCAGTGACAACTTGTGACACACTCCCTATATTGTTTACCACGGCACTTTGAATATTCGGTCTGAAATAACCTGTAAGTGTGACTTGAAAACAACATTAACACTGTTTATTTGACTGTGAACAATGTTGTACTTTGATAGTCATTGGCTGCTAATCTGATTTCGCTATTTAGAGTTTGCAAATAATACTTTCATGAAATTATATTATTAAGGAGAAAGTCTGAATGTGCGAATACAAAACCAACTTTAACTTTATGTGTATGTTCACATACCCTGCTGTACAGATGTAGTTCACTGTCAGAATGCAGTTGTTTTGCTTGTTGATGATTAATTACCCAGGCCTTGTATAGTTCCGTCTTCTTTCCTTGTCTTTGGCTAGGCAGAACCTCGGTTTCTTGCACTACAAAGTTTTGAATCTGGTAATCATGGAACATTATTTCTTGCACATGACCACACAGAACAACATTGTTGGCATCCAAAGACTTGTAGGCTTTTAACTTCTCTCTTGTAAAGTCACTTGGAGCTTCAATGAGATTGTATATTTGGGGCTGGATGCTTGGTCATTTCATCTTATCTAATATCCATTGGGAGGGTGCTATCGCAAATGGACCTGTCAGATGAATGCCGCTCACTTTAACGTTAATTTTGCCAAATCACTGTGCTTATCACTGGGTGACTAGCTGTTATAACACACTGAAAGCATTATGTAAATAATATATATATAATATGTAATCAATATAACTTATTTTTAAGACAATAACAAACTCTGTACCGCATCGTATGTCATTCCCTCGCTGTAAATGCTAGCGCTCCCGTTTTTGTTCTGCAACCTCCCTGCGCCCGCATCCTGAATGTTTACAAACATGGTAATTGGTCTACAGGATCAACTGATTGATCCTATTGTTTCACTGGAGTTGTAATAGGTATAGACTTTAGCACCTGATTATAAAGTCCAGTATTACAAGTATTCTGTGAAATCACGTTATAATTTATATAATGTAAAAAGCGTAATAATGACCATTTCATTTCACCATTATAATGACATTTATAAGCGTTATATAGACCTTTTCATATACTGAAGTATAATTAAAGGCATTGGTTATGAAATTGAGCACTTTTATTTCATACTGTTTAGTTAGCCCAGTTAGCCTATGTGCTAGCATAATCATAAATCTACTATTAGCATCCTAACTACAACAAGCTAATGCAGCTCTGATTTGCCACACAACAAGGTATCACAGTAATAGCTATTGATATTGATATATAGCTAAGGCATTCACCTCAGATGACCCCTTGGGGTCCTAATCGAACTTGATTTTTTCACCGTTTTTACCTAACCGGCAACTGCCCTCCTTCCACCTCTTTTTGTTAACACATAACAAAGTAACTAACTGTGCCTTTCATTGTCTGCTGTGTGTGTGAAATTGGTTAGTTTTATATAAACTTGCTTGTGTGTGAAAAACCTATTTTCGCTGGACTGCTTTCTGAGATCATGCAATGTGAAGCTGGACATCAAAATTGCTGTCTGAAAGAGGCAAGTAATATATATACCAGCAAAGCAGCAGTGTCTCTTTTCATATGTGTTGATGTTTCTTTGAATACATTTTACTTTGATAATGGCAGCCTAAAATCTCAAGCCAAAATAAATGATATCCTATGTTTATTGGTGCGGGAGATGGCCAGGCGCGATTGTAAAGTGGGAATGGTTTCAAACATTGATTCTTCATGTGAGTCAAACAGACAAAAGTGAGCAGAAGCACAAGGTTTAGTTGAGAACTGTGTCTGTGCTACCCAGTTTAGCTGCTCTTAAATGATGGATTAGTATGCTTGATACTGCAGTCTCAGAGAGGGGTGAGGGAGCAGCAGTTCATTCACATTTAAAGGGATATGAAGCAAAATCGCTTACTATGGACTGTGGTGTTTTTGACGGTACATACTGATGTGTATTTACACTATACCATTGGGAAATGTATCCAAAGTAAGTAATAGACTTTTCATTAAGACTCTACACTGTAAAAATGGCCGTGATTTCAACGGTAAAAATGCTACCGTAAAAATCTGTAACCTGGTTAAAGGTATGTTTCCTTAATATATACGGCGAATAACCGTAAATTGACTTTCCCAGAATTCCCTGCAGGGCACATCACTTTTTATGCTTTTTGTTGACTTTACTATGGATTTTTTCAGTTGTTTCCCCATCAGTTATGTACATTAGAGATTTATGTTACATCTAATGTTGATAAACAATGTTTATTTCATGACTTTAATTTTATGCGTGTTACGATACTGGTGTTTAGTAGCTGTGTGAATGACACTGAGCACCTTCTATATACTGATACATTTTTCTGCTTGTGCCAAAAGTTATTTGTGATGAGCTTTGGGTCATTACGTAACTTACTATTATGTAACATCACCACCTGCATATGGCTGTGTTAGCGTGTCTAACTGTGTAAAAAAAGATGTGTAGATCAGTGGTGTAGTCCTAAAAAAAAGGTGGTGTACTATTACCCACCCAACCCGCCCATGCTGTATCAAAATTTTACCTGAACGTTTCAGCGAGACATTCAGTTGACTTCGAAAATCTTTTCTCACAGCTGCTGTGGTCGTCAGGGGGCCGGGAATGGTGCAAAATATAAACAAAAATGCACCAATTGCAACAAATTAAGATGACAGTTAAAAACATTTGGTATACAGTTAAAGGGGATGCGAATACATGTAAATTAGGCAAGTCTAATCAGCAAAACAAGTGAGTATACCGAGGGTATAAGCAATTATTGATCTTCAGAAGTCGTAATACCCAAACAGCTACTGGAAAAAAGTAGGCATACTGAGTATATGTGCGTATAGCCCCAACTACACCGCTGGTGTAGATGTTGGTAATTCAAAATACAGACATATTACCTCTATAAATGAATGAAATATGGGTATTTACCATAAAAATTAGAAATTACTTTTACAGTTTGTACCGTATTTTTAACTGTTAAATACTGGCAACCACAGCTGCCGTTTTTTTACCGTAAATTTTACAGATTTATTTTTTACAGTGTAAAGAAACCTGTCAACTTGTGTAAAATTGGCATCCAATGTCTCCTTTAAATTCACTGGGCTCTATTTTACCGATCTAGGTGCAAAGTTTAAAGTGCATGGCGAAAAATCATTAAGGCCATGTCAAAAGCCAAATTTTGCTATTTTAAGAATGGAAAAATACGCTTTGCGCCCCAGCGCATGGTCTAACAGGGTTGTGCTTATTCTCTTAATGAGTTATGGGTGTGTTTTGAGCATAACGTGCATTAAACCAATCAGAGGCATGCTATTTACATGGCGGACTTTGTAAGTGGAAAAACTGAACACTTCACTAGCGAGAAAACAGTTAAACAGACCATCTGCAGTGCGAGGATAAAGAATGAGTCACCTCCATTCGGCCTCTTTCTCTTTACGTTACACCTTGACTTTCGTGGAGTAAGAAAACAGTGTTGTGAAGACATCCATTGGCCTACATGTTTAAGAGCATAGATTTGTTTCAAAACTATTTCTAAATTCAGTTCTAATTTCCAGCTAACTAATAAATGAACAATAATAATGAAATGTGGTCGGTCAAAAAACTGTGTTATATCCAAGCACACGTCCTATTCTTATGCCCCATATGGTGATGCATACATCTCTAAAACCCAACAGGTGGACAAATCTAAGCTTGTTCTTATTAAAACCAAATATAAATCTGCAAATAATAAATAATACTGATAATAATAATAACATTACACAAATGTAAATAATAATGAATAAACTGAAAAAGCCCCCTGAGATGAGGCATGAAGGTAGCAGTTTTTATATTTATGTAAAAAATAATCATTTTTGTCACATTTTAATCCTTTATTTTTTATCATATGTAAAGTATTTGTGTATTGCTGTACATCCTGTGTGTATTAAGCATGTGTAAACGTTTGGACCTTCATAGGTACAGTATGGCCCATAACTAGCGCGCTCTGTGCTGGACTTTAGACCTGCTTTCAGTTGGTCAATGGTGTGGTCTATTTCAGTTTCTCAGAATAGCAACGTGCCAATCACAAAGTGGTGCAAATCAATTTGCTATTTAAACAGCGTGGGACAAAATGTGCAAATTGCGCCAAACACGTCCTGCGCCTTATTGTCCATGTAATGTGATACCTGTAATACTCATTGAAATGCTCCCATTAGAATATACATCCTCACACATGCGTGTGTGTGTGTGTACACATAAAGGGTATTCAGGTAAATTGGGACACCTTTTGATTAAGATGACTAAGGAAAAGTGTCCCAATTCACCCTACATATATAGTTGAAGTCAAAACTATTAGACCTCCTGTAATTTTTTCATTTCTTTTTTTTCTTCTGGTAAAAGTCTTGTCTACAGAACAAACAACTGATATATAATGACTTGCCTAATTACCCGAACTTGCCTAATTTACCTAGTTAAGCCTTTAAATGTCACATTAAGCTGGATTCTAGTATCTTGAAAAATATCTAGTCAAATATTATTTACTGTCATCATGGCAAAGATAAAAGAAATGAGTGTTATGTTTAAAAATGTTTTGGGAAAAACCTCTATGTTAAACAGCAATTGGGGGAAAAATATACATGGGGCTAATAATTCTCTATCCTCATACTATCATATGACTTCTATCTTGCAGATCACGGATAATCAAAACCTGTGTAACCTCTATAAATGGGTATTGGGATACAAGGTATTGCCGGTTTGCTACAAGGAGAAAATGTGTTATAAAATGAAGGAGTTGGTTTTGTGTGGAAAGCGTGACGGATTCACTCAGTTGTGTTAAAGGTCATCTGGGTGTAACTAATTGTATTTTCTGTCAATAACGGATTTAATGGCTGCCGCAGCCGGTTTACCTGAGAGAATGAGAGGCTGAGATTTTATTTTCTCCTTTATCACAGTTGAATAAGCAGCAGTAAACATTATTTTTAGTTTGTTCACTTTAACTGTCTCACTTTTCAAGATGAGTATATTCATTTATTCATTTTCCTTCGCCTTAGTCCCTTATTTATCAAGGGTCGCCACAGCGGAATAAGCCGCCAGCTATTCCAGCATATGTTTTACACAGCGGATGCCCTTTCAGCCGCAACCCAGTACTGGGAAAGGTGAGTATATTTTAGTTAATTATGTTGTATATAGATGGAAAAGAATCTATTATTTCTAAAAAAAAAATAAATAAAGTTTAACATTGTAATTATCTACAATAAATAATTATGTAAACAAGTACTCTTTTATACTATATAATGTACACTCACAACCACTTTATTAGGTACAGTACCGGGTTACTAGTACCGGGTTAAACCCCCTTTTGCCTTCAGAACTGCCTTAATCCTTCGTGGCAGAGATTCATCAGGGTACTGGAAATATTTCTCAGAGATTTTGGTCCATATTGACATGATGGCATCACGCAGTTGCAGATTTGTCGTCTGCACATCCATGATGCGAATCCACCACATCCCAAAGGTGCTCTATTTGATTGAGATCTGGTGATTGTGGAGGCCATTTGAGTACAGTGAACTCATTGTCATGTTCAGGAAACCAGTCTGAGATGATTCACTTTGACATGGTGCAATGTTACGCTGGAAAAAGCCATCAGAAGATGGGTACACTGTGGTCATAAAGGGATGGACATGGTCAGCAACAATACTCAGGTACGCTGTGGTGTTGACAATACTCAATTGGTACTAATGGACCCAAAGTGTGCCAAAAAATATCCCCCACACATTACACCACCATCACCAGCCTGAACCGTTGATACGAGGCAGGATGAATCCATGCTTTCATGTTGTTAACGCCAAATTCTGGCCCTACCATTCGAATGTCACAGCACAAATCGAGACTCATCACACCAGGCAACGTTTTTCCAATCTTCTATTGTCCAATTTTGATGAGCCTGTGCAAATTGTTGCCTCAGTTTCCTGTTCTTAGCTGACAGGAGTGGCACCCGGTGTGGTCTTCTGCTGCTGTAGCCCATCTTGCAGACCAGCACGTTCACTTAAATCACCTTTCTTCCCCATTCTGATGATCGTTTGAGCTGCAGCAGATCGTCTTGACCCTGTCTACATGCCTAAATGCATTGAGTTGCTGCCATGTCGTTGGCTGATTAGAAATTTGCGTTAACGAGCAGTTGGACAGGTGTACCTAATAAAGTGGCCGGTGAGTGTACATACAATATTGTATACAATAATACTCATTTTATTGTACTTCTCAAAAGTTAGATTGTGTACTTTTATTTGATTGCCCACTCATGTAAATGTATTTTAGTGAGGTGTTATTGTGTCCAAAAATATGTAATATTTTTAGCTATGTTGAAAACAGTTGCTGCTGAACATTGTTGTGGATACTGACTGTGATCTTTTTGTTTTCACTCTTTTTCAGAAATAACCATACATATGCTGTCATTGACATGTTTGCACCTAAAAGGTCCATATTAGTGCCTCAAAGGTGCAGTGTAAAAAAATCCTGGTTGCCTTAACTTTTTAAGCTGAATCAAATTAACCTTATGAGTCCATTGAACTTATATCATATTAAACTGACTTAAAACAGTTTGCCTAACTTATAAAAATAAGTTAGAACATGCTGAACCTAGTTTAATGAGTTATAATGAACTAAAAACATATGCTGTCATGACTAATTGATCATATAATTGTTTACTGCGTAGACATCGGTTTGTATGTGGTTAGCATCTTGAGCTAAAGCACAAAATGGCGGGAAATGTCAACTCTAGTTATTGTCAGCTTTCTTAGTGGCCTCGTTGACTGATATTTCTATGAATGTTTTGACTTTCAGAATATATATTTGAAATTTTCAACTTTAAAATCAGCAAATGTAGAAATGATATATTTTGACGTGGGGTTATGCCAAAAGAAAATTTATACTCTAAATGTACCAGCGATTCTGGATCCTGTCCTGTAATTTCTCTATTCTAAATCTGATCTAAAGCAAAGGTCTCTAACTCATTTCCTGGAGGGCCGCAGCTCTGCATAGTTTTGCTCCAACCCTAATCAAACACAGCTGATCTAGTAGTGCCTAGTAGTCTTGAACGCCTTGATTAGTTGTATCTGGTGTGTTTAATTAGGGTTGGAGCAAAACTGTGCAGAGTTGCGGCCCTCCAGGAATTGAGTTTGAGACATATGATCTAAAGCATTACATTGGCTAGATTTAGTCTTCAATATACAGTAGTTATAGTTACTTTAAATTGAATTGACTTTGACTATACTTCCTTTTATATTTTATATAACCAAAAATAGGTGTGTTCATATACACATTTTTACATTTATAGATTAAACAATATTCAGGATCTACACTTACACTCAAAATTAATATATCAGCGATGTTTCCACCTTAGAAGAGATACACTACAGCTTGTTGTCTTCATTGTTTAGATAACGAAGCTTGAACAAAAACTCTTACACAAACAGCTGGCAGAAAAAAAAACACCTGTCAGCAGCACAGACGCCAGTTTTGTGAATACGTTAGGGCAGGATTGTCAGACATACCGCCCACAAAGGCATTTAATCTGGCCTGAAAGATGATTTGAACATCAATATAAAACAAATAAAATCTTATTTTGAAAATTAAATAAGATGTATTTGCTACAATACTGTATTTGAGCTGCAATGGACAGCTTAGGATGGAAAAAAATAGTACATAGTATCTGATTTTGCGTGATTCTAACTTTAGAAATGAAACTAAAGAGATGGTTGTTGTTTAATTTTATAGATGATTCCTAAAATAAAATTTATTGCAAGCTTTGCAAGCAATGTTGGAGAATTTGATGTATCCCCATTCAGACAGAATGCCTGAGCATACTTCCCAAGAGGCGTTTCAAAGATGGATGCCAAGTGTAATGACATGCCTTAAAGGAACTTTGCCAGCACTCTCTTCCACCCTCAATACCACAGCTGAGGTGAGTGTATGTTCAAGGGGTGTGTGTATGTGTCAAATATGATAAAAGACTACTAAATAATAGAAATGTATCTCTACTGTCTTTCTGGATCTCGAATCTGATTGGCTGACAGCCGTGTCATATTCTACTAGTATCAGCACTGTTCAGCCATTTCATCTATTTGTGTCACTCATAATAACATCGAGGCTAATGAAATTGACCTTTAAATGGTTTTAAAAAAATTAAAAACGGGTTTTATTTTAATCAAAATAAAACAAATAAGACTTTCTCTAGAATTATTTTTTTTATAGAAAATACTTTTAAAAAATTCCTTGTTCTAAACAAAATGACAGGAGGGATAATAATTTTATTATATATATTATACATTCATTTCTATATACAGTAGTCAACATTTAAAGTGGATCAATCACCTATATATATATATATATATATATAATATATATATATATATATATATATATATATATATATATCTATCTATATATATATATATATATATATATATATATGAGCAATATCACACACCAGCAGTGCGATGTTGCTGTATATCGGCACTGGTGGGAGGCGTGCGGTGTTCCACCAGTGATGATATACAGATACATTGCACTGCTACGAGTGTGATATTGTGTTTATACAACAGTTCAACGGCATAATCGTGTATATAAAAAAAAGAAGATCAAACACGGAGAGTCTCAAAAACCCTTTTGTAAGAGGAACTACTTTCTTCCACCATTCAGTCACATCTGCAGCTGACGTCAGAACAGCAGAAACCGTTAATACTTTACAAACGTCACTTTAGAGCTAGTACTAGAATGATTCTCTAGCGTAATGTCTAAACTGATGACAAAACAGGTGTCATTTTAAGATTATGAGGCTGAATGGCATGAAATGCCATCACTCTTCAGAGATTTCCCAGTATTTCTTTGTTGAAATTGGGATATCACAATAATTAGCCCCGAAAAAGCCAAAGCAACGCAATCAATACCAGATTACTGTTGTATTTGTGATAAGGAAAACTCTGTTTACTGTTTACTGAACTAGTCTGCAATAACGAAAACAGGAGACTCATTAGAAACAGATGGCCAATGAAAAAGTAACTCAAAGAAAGTCACTCTTTGGCTATGCAAAGAGTGGCCAACGCAAAATACATACATTCCTAATATGCGAGTCCCATCTCACGCTCAATACACTACAATTACTATGGAATAAATACAGCACTACAACATACAAAAGAGAGAGATCAACTAAGAAAGTCACTTACCTGTTTTATAAGGATTTGATCAGATGTAGTTTAAAATTACGCTGGGGTTTT
This sequence comes from Danio aesculapii, assembly GCF_903798145.1. Lineage (NCBI taxonomy): Eukaryota > Metazoa > Chordata > Actinopteri > Cypriniformes > Danionidae > Danio > Danio aesculapii. The sequence continues at coordinate 61,716,888 of NC_079439.1, forward strand.
CCTCCTCTAAGGGCTTATTATGCGGTCTCTGTCGCCATCTTGTGGATGGACAACATCAACTGTCTTTGATCCGCTCAATGACAGGCTAATGGCCGCCGGTACGCTGTTTCTCGGAAATTATCATTATTTAAAATAGGCACTATCCTTATAAATAAACTGCATAGCTGCAATCTAAACAACTACATTCTCAGCTAAAAAAGCATCAAAAGTACATTATGTTACCCAACAACTGCAATATTTGTCAAACTGTAGAGTGTCCTCTGCTTGTTGCTGTATGTGGGCGGAGTAATACACAAGGTTGAAGAGGCGAGATGAGGGCTGTTAATTGCAGAATGTCAGCCAATCAGATTCAAGAACAAGACAGAACTGCTGTATAAATATATATAAAGCTTAATTAATTCTCCTTGCAGAAGGGGGATTTTTCTCTGATCTGGCCCTCAATCTAATTTGCCACCTTTGCCTTAAGGATAAGAGCATGTTATTGGTGACATTGCCTACTGCTTCCCAACTGTGTTTTTCCCTCCTACAGTTTTGTGTGTGTGAGAGATCGTGTGTGTCTGCATTTTTTTCTCCACAAGCTCCTGTTGCTTAGATACCCCGGAGAAACACTGGCCTTTTGGCAGGTAGTGATTCACAGATGCCCCGGAGTTTTCTGTGTTTGCGTTTCAGTTTTTCCATGTTTGTTTGTCACTTTTTTAATAAAAGACTACAGGCACAGTATTGGATATTAATTTAGCTGCATGCGTCACGGCACCCGGTGACTGACTCAGGTTTTAATTCCATGTCCCACTTAAGAGAAAAGGCTATTCTATGGAGCATCTGCCTTCTCTTGTTGCAAATTAATTGCAGCGACACTCCTAAATTTTAGATTTTATATTAATGAGAGCGAAATGCATGAGTTCTGAGTTAAAGAGCTTTGTGTGTTATGTATGCTAATGCTACGTGTGTTTATTTAGTTTTTTTGTAACTGTTAAAATATACAGTACTGTGCTAAAGTTTAGGCCAACATTAAATTTGTTGTTTTACTTATGGTATAATGGATATATGTGACCCTTTACCACAAAATAATTTTTTTGTCAAAAAAAAAAAAAAAGACATCTAATTGGGGTGAATAAATTATATTTCAGTTGATGTATGGTTTGTTAGGATAGGAATTAGGTTAGAGTTTGAATTATGTTGGTTTAATTGTTTAAGACATGTTGGAGGCTGTTTGTCCTGGTTTCAGTTGCATTTCTACCACTGTTGTTAGTAATATGTCTGAATTGATGGAATTGTGAATGTTAAAGTACAGATAGGTTTGAATCGATTATGCCATTCCTTCCGGAAAGGACTTCAGTGGTAATACTTTTCATTTTCAGCATGATAACGATCCGCTAATTACTTTGAAATCCTATTTGGAGAAAGAAAACAGCTGCTGAAACACAGACAGTCATGAAATGGCCTCCACAGAGTCCAGACCTAAATATTATAGAGGTTGTATGAGATCACCTGGACAGAAAAAGAAAGATATGACACTCTAAACGTAAAGAAGAACTCTGGAAAGTGCTAAAACAAGCCTGATATTACAAAGCACATAATTTCAGAAAATGTCAGGACAATTAGAACAAAAACATTCAAGCTGTGCTTTGTGCCAAGGGAAGCCACATTAAACTTAGTCTTTTTCTTGAAGACGAAATGTTGTGCTGTTTTTAATTTATTTGTACACATTACCTATATTTTCTAATTGTTTTTAATAAAGAGACTTACTGACTGTATATTGTGTCAGATTAAGGCCACTTTTTAAAGTAAGGTCAACTTGTCACTTTTAAGGCAATGGAGGTTTACTCATATTTTCAGTAACTTATCTCTTTTTTTACAGTAAAGGTGTAGAAGGTGCAGAAAAAATTCTGCGTCTCAAGGGTTCAAGAGTACATAATTCTCTTTATGTTCAGCGAATGTCGCTGAGGGGGTCAGGTTTTTCGATTATGTTCGGTAATATGCGTCAGTGAATCAAATTGATATATTTAATTTAATTACATCTAATTAATTAATCAATTTGAGTGGATATAGAGGGGTTCTCAATGACTTTTGTGATATTAAATAAGCATATTATGGGACGATTATAAAAGACTGCACATATTTTTTTTTATTATGCGAGCAAGTTTTATGGACACCTACAGTACAAAAACCTATTTTAAAAGAAACATGTTTTGTGAACACCTACTCTGTCTGTTGGTGTTCTAGATTTGCCAGTTTCAAACCACTGAATTAATATTTCTTTCACAATGGTATGGACCATTACAGGGGTGGTCAAATGTATATTTTATATATTATTTTAATTGTTAATATTATTTAAGATACAGATCAGAGGAAACTATTTCTTAACTATTAAAGGGCAGACCCCCATACATCTTGTTTTGATGTTTTTCAGATCAGACGTTAATTAGGGGGGTCTCACCCTCCTCCCCAAACCCACTGTAATTTGCACCCTGGGTATAATACCCTGGTTCAGAAACACCATAGTATTTATTTACTATAAAATACTGTAGTATTTTTATGTGGGTATATACAAGTACTATGCTATAATTTGTTCATTTCATTTGTTTGTACTCTTGAATTATTGTTAATTACCAATAGTAGTTATCATGACAAGTTTTGGTAATGAACGTTATCTTGCGCGTCATAGAATTTAATCAGTACGTACTTTTTACCAGTGATATGCCTACTTGTGAACATAAATACGTTTCATAATTTTACTAAAGAATATATTTTTAAAAAAATGCTAGTTTGGCAACTCTACCACTGAACAATACTTCCTCTTTTTCTCCTTGGAAACCCGCTCGTGCCACGTCTGTATACATGTATGTATGTGTGCGCGCACATGCCCTGGAGGAAGCACGTGCTCAGAGCTCCAGCATCTGGTAGTGTTGTAGAAAGGTGTGACCTCAGATTTTTCCCTCAACACACGCACACTCTCACTTTCCAGAGTTATGATAAACTGCTGGTTGGCTGTCGTCCACTGCGGCCACCAAACCCTCATGTGCACGCGCTCACACAATAAACACCTCCTCACAGCATTATCCATGGGATTACCGTCTTTTCTGTGACACCTGCTGCCTTTTTGGGTTTGCACAGCTTTGATCCTGCCAATGGGGACTCGAGTCTGATAGAAGAGAAAGCGTTTGTGAAGAAAATAAATAAGTTCTGCTTGTTTCTATTGGAAACATCACGTCTCAAGGTAAGACGCGCACCATCTGTTTGTTACCATTTATGTTGTTTGGTTTGGGAATAAAACGGTTTATATATTTATTTATTTATTTTGTTTGCAAAATCGACGTGACATTGTCAAATTCACAGGTTTGCTTCATACTTCAAAGATTTGCTTCAAAAAGTGCTTCCAGTATTGCATTAGATGACATGATGTTTAACCATGTGGGGTCAAACAAATGTTTTTGGAGTTTTATTTATAAACTAACTTTAATTTTTGATCCCATTAACCCTTAACCAAGTGCTGCCAAGGTGAGTTTGGTGTATTTTTGAAGTATTTTGAAGTTCACACACGTGTTATGGCAGAGTTACAAATATACTAGCAAGTGTAGCAAAACTTTTGAGTTTGTCATTTGAAGGCTACTTTTTGAAGAAAAATATTTGTATGTATTTGATAATTTGTTATCTGGGTCAATGACTTTGCTGCAGGTGTTGTTAGGTCTGCATAGACATTGTTTAATGAGCTTGAGGCGATTTTATTGGCCTTCCATTTTATTGACTGAACATCTGCGATAATTGTAACAAGCTAGTAAAAGCTTGGGTACATTTGGGAAGCTTTTTTTTCTTTATGCAAATATACATTGCAAAAGGGCCACAGAGGGTTTTCTGAAGTGGGATTTAGGTCTTCACACAAGTGGTTTAATGCTGCTTTGAGGTGGAATAAATGCATTTAAACAGCAAATATACTTGTGTAATAGGTTAAAGAAAGCTTAAGCAGCTTTTGAACAGGCAAGAAGCAACTCAATACTCCTCTAACAGTCTTATGCATGGCAATAAAGTGTTTGTATGTTATTTATAGACAGCAATTAGAACTGTATACTTATTATTGATTGAATTTATTTGACAGGGACCTGCAAACCAATGCATTTGCCTAAAAAAGGAAATATGTTGTGACAGGTTTTATCAAAGACTGCTGTTTAAAATGTACATTTATGCAGTGTCTTCACACTGAATTTGAAGAAGTCACATAACCTTAGCCTCTGTTGCTAATATTAATGTGCAATATGCAGTATTGTGGCACATAACCACTTCTGAAGCAGCATTTGGGTTTTTACACAAGATGTTTAGTGCTGTACAGAGGTAGCATTTGCACAGCAAATACTGTATTCATGTATACTAGTTGCTGAGGTGAGTCTCAACAGGCACAATTATTAATCTGGCTTTAATGCAGCATTGTGTCTTTATTCTGCATTTTGAGCAGGTATAACTCTCCTGTTCAAAGACATACGTAGCGGTGGTAAAAAATGCTTTATACAGCGATTACAAATGTTGAGGGACCTTAACTCCCCCATGCAAAGACATAGGTTACATTGCAAAGGTGGCACAGAAGCGTCCCTAAAGTTGCATTTAGGTCTACACAAGTGGTTTAATGCAGCTCAGAGGTGGCATAAATGCACTAATTACACAAAATGCAACTGTATACATTTATACTAGTTGCTAAGGTGAGTCTGAGCAGCCATACTTGTCTGGCTTTAATGCAGCATTGTGTCTTTACTCTGCATTTTGAGCAGTCATAGAGCAGCCTTAAAGGTGCAATAGGTGATCTGCCAGAATGCTAGCGTTAGCATAATAGCTTAAATTTTATATCCCTCGCCTGCTGTCCAAAGCCACGCCTCCTTAAGCAGGGCCTGAGTGGAAACTCCTGGAGTTTCAAGCCTTAGACCGGCCCACCTCAGTTCACGACTGATTATATTAAAATATAGTAGTTTCCAATTCAGTTTCTAATAACACTATTACGTCTTTTTCAAGGAAACAGCAGTTTTAGAACTTCAAATGTTTTTCATAAATATGGGAACATTAAAGGGTAGCTAAATCTCCAATACTATTCTTTAAAACATCACTATGTCCTTTCCTGCAATATCTGAATATATATTATGCGCAAAATTCTTTATAGATATCCAGTCCTTTGTAACTGGTGACACAAAAAATAAAAATAAAATATGTACACCTACATAAGTAACCCAAACAGTAATATATGTCTTAACGCTTAAGAAAAAAATAAAACTATTCAGGTGAGATTCGAACTCTGATCGACGGCATCGTAACGCAACATTCTGACCACTGGACCACAATGGCGCTGTTATACTGGTGCGTGAGGAATAAAAACTAAGTATTGCACTGTCATCTGCAAGACTCTTATTGATGGCTTAATCTTTTTCTCCCCTTTTTAGATTTCCGATCAAGTTATGTCAGATGTATTAATGTAGTGAATCATCTGATTTTCATTATGCAGGTATAATATTCATTTATATTAATTATTCGAATTCTTAGGTGCCGCTGTTTGGGGTCGAATAATAATTACGTAAGTCATCATTAACCTGCAGGATGCATTTGCTTACGGGGCTGCGAGAAAATAAATAAAAACGACGGCAAAATAATGAATGAACAGAGTGAGGCTATGGTCAAATAAATAAATAATTAAAAAAAGAGCGACTGCTGAGAGTGCAAGCAGCTAGGGACACCGGTCCTCGCGGCCAAAAAAACGGACCGGCGGAATTCTCCCAGTCCTCCCGATTAGCCAATCCAGCCTGTCCTTAAGTCATGAACACTCGAACACGCACCAAATAGATATAACACTAGATCATGTCTTTCACCAGTTAGAAAACTCTACGGTGACACGCATTGGGGTAAAGTTGGCTTTATATTCACACATTCGCACTTTCTCCTTAATAATATAGTTTCAGAAAAGTATTGTTTGCAAATTCTAAATACTAAAATCATATAATCAGCCAATAACAATTAAATACAACATTGTTCACAGTCAATGAAACTGTGCTAATGCTGTTTTGAAGTCATACTTACATGCTATTTCAGACCCAATATTCAAAGTAGCGTCAGAGTGGGCGTAAAGCTCAGTAAAGCTGGTTAGGTGGAAGAGCACAATTTACTTATGTTTTGTTATTCGACTAAATAAAAATCAGATCAGAAAAAAGGATTGCTAAAAACAGAAATATTCTGTCATCTTTTTACATTACACTGACATTACCAAGACAACGAGTGACTTCTCGTTTTCAATTGAGCTCGCTGATCCTTGTACATCACTTGTTTTCATCTCCTTTTACACTTGAACAACTAAACGAATGCTTAGGTTTATTTGACTGACTATATTATCAAGGTACTCCATGAACTTGTAAATAGCCAATCTTTCGCTTGACGTTTTCAGTGGCTGAACAACACTGCCATGCATATAAACCCATTCATAACAAGAACACACTCTACATAAGCTTTGCGTGACTAAAATAATTTTAACATATCTGTCTAAGAGTAATACTTCAGCCATGGTGTCATCCTTCAGATGCCACCCGTAACTGCATAACGCCATTTCCCACCAGCGTACAAAAGCAATTCTGATATTGATTCAGGGTTAATTGATTAAGAGAAACCCATTCAAATACAATCTTTCTTTTCATGCATACAAGGCCACGTTGGTCTTTCTGAAAGAAGTCCTTCAGGTTGATGCAGAGTTTGCCTGATGTCTCTCTCTGTCAGTTGTAGGTGGCCATATGCTTTACGCGTATGTGCAAATAACATCTCTCTCTGCTGTGTGACAGGCTGCACAGAAATACATATTTAAGTCGTAATTGAGTTATTTGTCGGTCTGACAATTTTTAATTGAATAAACCTTTTTTAGTTTTATGCCTTACCCAGAATATTAAAATACTGTACATATACATTTAGATCATTTACTTTAATCAGTACTATTGGAATTAGGGCTGGGCGGTATATCGAGTTCTGGGGATATACCGATATGATTCCCCAACATAATACGGTATTATCCTATTTATTTCATATCGATATAGTTTAAGGCCACACGTGCACATTCTGCGTGAAACAGACTACTCCAAGGTAGCACGGCGAGCTCCGCTTGCACAACTGAGCAAATGTATGATTCACTTCCCCTGAGTCATACAAAACATTTGTTAAAAATGAACAAATCATTCGAGAACAACCCATCACTGACACGACATGAGGAACATGCAGTGCCGGTGTCGCATGCACGCGCATCACACAGCGCCTGCAGCTGTCACAGCGGTTTATCAGAAAACTTTTATCAGTCATTTCTTTCGCAATTGACAGCAAAAGAACATAGAAGCCTTCTCAAATTGACAAATAGCTCCTGAATGTGTTCAAAAGAATTAAAAATGCCGAAATGGACTGAATTTATACCGCATTCGAAAATGAAACCACCTCACATTCACTGATTATTAAGTTAGTGATTATTAAGTTCAGTATTTATTACACGATGGTCTCTTCTTTACATTCACGTTACAACACATTTAGCTCTGCGTTCTGGTCTTGTCATTGCATATTGACTTCAATTCTGATTATATTGTAATCATTGTATTTATTAATTCTGTTTAATTGATTTATTTATTTTAGCCCCTTAACTGGAAGACGTGATTTGATTTGTTTGTGTGCCTAGTGTACACACGGTGGTGGTTTAAATGATTATTAAAACTTACAAAATAACATTCATTTGTCTTCCAAACATTCCTTTTCTATTTTAATATCTCGCTGTTAGCTCTTTCAACAAATAACAATAAAAGAATAATTATAATGATGATAATAACAGGGTGGGAAACCCCTGTGTTTGAATTATATTTTGCTCAAAAACTGTTTAATCGATTTTTTAAAAGGCTGTCATTTTATGTATGCCGTCATTACTCCTAAAATATCGGGATATGATTTTTTGCCCATATCGCCCAGCCCTAATTGGAATGTGAAGAGATTTTTAACCAGCACAACAAAATTTTTCTGAAGACAATCACCTTCTGCACCTTTAACTCTTCTTTTCAAAGACATACTTAGCAGTGGTACAAATTAGACTTGAGCAGTAATATGGTATACTGCGGGATCCATAAATAGCAACGGTGTCAGTTTCAATACCGTTATACCGTCATAAACAATGCACTTGTATAGGAGATAAGTATTAAATAATAAATATTATTTATTTAATGCCTAAAAATGCCTATGTGTGATTGTCATCATGGGACAGTGTGGAGGAGAGAGAGAGGTAAGGTAAGATGTGGAGTGAACCTGGCCTCGAAAAAAGAAACATGACCATCTGCAGTTTCGGCAGTATTTCCGTATTTTTTTGGACCGAACGAGAAGGGAGACGTGGTAATTACGAACTGGAGGTTTGCATTCCCACTGATGTACCGCGGGAGCTGACCAGATTTCTTGCGGTGCGGGAATAAATTTTTTCGAATAATGCGCTCCCGAGCATGCGCGCATCTGCGGGGATGCTGTTATGTGTGTGGAATGAGAGAGAGCAGTGATGCTGTGTGTGCTTGGTGCTCTCTATGTATGTATGTGTGTGTGTGAATGAGAGAGAGAGAGAGAGAGAGAGAGAGAGAGATGAGAGCATGATGCTGTGCATCGCTTGGTGCTGTCTGTGTGTGTGTGTATGTGTGTGAATGAGAGAGAACGTCCCACGCAGATCTCTAATACGAACAAGACAAACAGGTGACCGCTAACCTAAAGACGCATATTCACTTTATTAATTGCGAGCAGGCACAGCCATTTGAATCATTTTGGCTCGAGACTTCAGGTCTCATTGACTTCTATTCATTTTAGACGTTAAAAACAGCTCATTTTGCAGCTTGATGTCGCAAACTGATCTTTTCTTATTATATTATTCTACTTTGTCTGTATATCACGCAAACACTTGTTTGTAGAGGGAGTAGTTTGACCGTTTTCTGCCGTTTATTATTCCCAGTCATTTCTCTCATAGGAAACTTCACCAGAAGTTCTAAAACAATCGCAAAAATCAATGCACTTCCTCATTGAAGAATAAGGTCAATACAGTATTCAGTTTCTAAATGGGTTTAGGCAACAAGTCAAAAATTTGGTGACGCTGTCTGAGCCTTACATCATAATTTGTTTTATTATGCACGGTAATACGGGATACCGAGGGTAAAATAGGGAGGAGGTTGACGGTATCAAAGTTTAGACAGCCTGTAGTACAAATGAATTTTTACAGTGATTACAAATGTTAAGCAGGTTTAGAGCAGCCTTAACTCTACTGTGCAGAGATACACAGGTTACACTGCTAAGATGGCACAGAAGCATCTCTAAAGTTGCATTTAGGTCTACACAAGTGGTTTTACAAGTGGATCTACAATTGACACAGGCTCCACCAAAACCGGACATAGGAAGATTGAAAAGACGTTTCCTGGTCTGAGGGAGTCTCAAATCCGTTGAGACATTCGATGGTAGGGACAGAATTTGGCATCAATAACATAAAAGCACGGATCCATCCTGTCTTGTATCAACGGTTCAGGCTTGTGGTGGTGTGTAATGATGTGGGGATATGGTCTTGGCACACTTGGGGCCCATTAGTACCAATTGAGCATCGTGTCAATGGCACAGCCTTCCATGAGTATTGTTGCTGACCATGCCCATTCCTTATGGACCACAGCGTACTCACCTTCTGATGGCTACTTCTAGCAGTATAACGCACCATGTTATAAAGCAAGAATCATCTCAGACTGGTTTCGTGAACATGACAATAAGTTCACTGTACGCCAATGACATTCGTTTCATGGATGTGCAGCCGACAAATCTGCAGCAACTGCATAATGCTATCAAGTCAATATGGACCAAAATCTCTGAGCAATATTTCCGGTACCTTGTTAAATCTATGCCACGAAGGATTAAGGTGATTCTGAAGGCAAAAGGGGGTCCAACCTGGTACTAGTAAGGTGTACCTAATAAAGTGGCCGATGAGTTTATGGATTCATATTGTGTCTTTTATATGAATTTGGAGCTGGGACGAGCAGCCTCAACCCTTTAACAGGCACCATAGCATCCTGGTTGGCCTTTTGCGCATATGCTATCAATAAAAATACTTACATTGATGTCAGGAACACAATTGAATATTAAAAAGTTAATTTGACACTAAACTGGAAAGGTGGCACAGAAGCACATCTTAAAGTGACATTGAAGTGTCTTTACTTTGACTGTTAATGATGCTCAGTAGTGGAATGAATGCATATGCACAGTGTGTACATCCATACCAGGGACTATACTAGGGCTGCCCCCGACTAAAGATATTCCTAGTCGACTAACACTCCTGCATTTTAGCGATTAATCAAATAATCGTTCATTTATGATGTTAATATAATAACTTGCGTATATACTAGGAATATAGTCCAAGTTGAAGTTTAACACTTCCATATGACAGAAAATGCTAAAGCATGATATTAGCGCATTCAAAACGAAAATTAGCGCTTAAAACGGAATAGTAAAGCGTTTAAAGTATACAGTGCTTACACACAAAAATCAGTGGCCGGAACGTTATAGGCTAATTATGACATAAAAACAGCAATCAGACTGCCTGTGCATTTTAATTATTTATTATCAAAAATACAAACTGTAACAGTTACATGTCCAAACAAACAAACAAAAAAAAACAGTTTTTAATAAAATAACTAAAATTCGTTCTTTAAAATAAATCAAATAAACTTATTTTAATTTTTCAAACTTATATAATTTTTATATTGTTCAAAAGGAAAATTAACAAAAACGAACAACTTAATAAATGCACATCGCACAACCCACCAAACACTAGACGTTGTGCGGACGTGCAGATCACGTATATTTTGCGTCGGTCCGTCCGAGACCATATCTGCACGTCGGTTCGACGTGCAAATCTGGTCGACATATTGACGTCGGACTACGACCACTTTTGGACATGAATTCAACGTTCAAATCTGACCTGTTTGGACGTATACGGTTGATTTAAAAAAAGTTAATGCATTATTGTATTTGAGTGAAAGTCCGATTCCCTTATTAAGTCAGCACAAGGTCTAGCGCAGAATACATTTTGTTGAGGAAAGAAATTATATATATATATATATATATATATATATATATATATATATATATATATATATATATATATATATATATATATAATGTATGTATGTATGTATGTATGTATGTGTGTGTGTATACATACATATTTATAAATAATAATGCATATGAAAAAAAATATATAAAATAATGTTTTTTTTTTATTCAAACTCTTTATTCAACTGTATTAGAAAAGTAAAGACCAAAATAGAGATCAAAATAGTGAAAGTATTTAAACGCTTACTCAGATCACAGCAGCAGCAAATCAGACGAAAAACTATATAAATATATTGCCAACTCTCAAAAGATTTTTTAAATAGCCAAATGTAATAAAGAGAAAATTTCACTGGTAATAGGTTTGCATTAATGATCAAATGCAATTTATGCTGCATTATCTTTATGACAGATTTAAAGAGCACAATTTAGACAGTTCTTTTTAGATTGTGCATATAGAAAACGTTGAAAATGCATAGATCAAAAGCTATTGAACAAATATCGAATTAATGAAAAAACAGTAGCCTATAGGGCCTCCACACACAAATATATGCAAAATGCAAAGCAGCATTTTTATCTGCATATTACTGGTTGATGCTTATTGCCTGCTATTTTGGTGAAAGAATAGCTTAACATGTTACTGCTAATTATTTTAAGCCTGATATACAAGCTTGACAATTAGTAATTCCGTTTATAATGAGGGGTGATCCAAGGTTTTGTCATTTAGATCTGACTCCAAGTCACTGATTGAAGTGTACTTCACACCTAACTATTTTTATATTTTAAAACAAATTAAATCTCCAATAAACGTGGCGAAAGTGACAACTGCTTAAATTACAAATAAATAAATGAATAAATAAATACCTGATAAATGTAATCGAACTGAGTAAAATAAAAACATTACACTATACAAATGGTACAACTTAATGCACTTTATTACTAACTCTACACATATATAACCAACTTTATATGTTGTTGCAAAAGAAAACGATTCACTGAATAAATAATCAAATTTTAAAGCATTATTCACAATATTAGTCTCATTAAAAATAAAGTGTTGTAGCAAAACAATTATTGCAACAAAACATTTAGCAACTTGCACTCAATGCTGTCAAGGTATTGGTGTTTTTATTGTACAGATTGCACAGCCAAAGAAATCAGACACATGTACATGACTTATTTTAATAGAGCTTCTAGAAAATATAGAGAATAAATTTGTTTGACCACTATTTTAAACAAAACAATTGCACACTGTGAACGTATTGCATTTACTCATTTGAATATAATAAATTGCTATTCAAATTTGTTTTATATGTAACAATTATAGTAATGACATATATAACTTTTACAATTTATGTTTTCATAATTTCAAAATAGAATATTAAAATCTAAAATATTATAGCAAAATTGCTATTTTAGTTAGGATTATGGTGCTCCATTCTCTGATGCTCCTCTCAAGATAAGAGCGCACAGTCTCAAGTCCACATATAACTGTTGAAGCATCAGACAGGCAAAAGCTCAATTTATATGCTTGGTTATTTGATGGCTTTTCTATGCTCCTTTCAAGTTCAAATTCAAATAAAAAAAAAAACAAGACAAATTAAAAGAGATTCAATAAAATAATCCTATTTACTCTAAATGCTGTTGTTGATAGAATTTTGACATGGTTACACCTCAACTGCACTCATCATCAATTGTTTTAAGACTTTTGCAGTAAGGATGTTGCCAGCTTTGATGCTTGATGTTGTTTAGTTGGCATCATAATAGTTAGTCAAGTTCTAAAATGACTTCACATTAAATACTTACTGGAAATGGTGTTGTAAGTTGTAACCTAATCATAATACATAAAATAAAATAAAATAAGGCATTGATCTAATTACATTTTTAAATGTGAAATGACCTGACATGTGGCCAAGTATGGTGACCCATACCAAAACATCATTTGTTCTCTGCATTTAACCCGTCCAAGTGCACACACAGCAGTGAACATACTGACCACACACCCGGAGCAGGTATAAAAAAAAAAAAAATTAATAAAAATAAATAAATTTAACTGCATTTCCCCAATGTGACACTTACAGTAGTATTAAAATAATACTCTGCAAATTAACTACAAATCAGTGTGCAAAAATAAAGCCTTCAAGAACAAGATGTAGTGTATTTATATATGTATTTTAATTCACTTTTTGGTTAGTAGTAGTCTAGTGTTGATGTTGTTAATTCTTTTTTGCAAAGTTGGCTATTTATTTTATTTCTTGGATTTGATAAAAATGTAATCATTGCCTCATAAACTGGTAATGTCATATGTATTTAATTACTTTTAAAGAATACATTGTTAAAAAATATAGTAGATTTCTTTTTATTTTTGTAATTGTGCAGTTGAGTTCAAGTGTGCTTGAATGGCACTTTTTCACAATAAAACTGAAGCAAGTATGCAGAAGGAGCCCTGCCCAATTCTGTGATGCACTGAGGCAATTTTGAGTCAAAAACGCAGTGCTGTGAGGGTCAGCTAGCACGGTCTATCATCAAAATAAAGAGAATACATCCAATAACAAATTTCTCTTGGAAGTACAGAACTTCAGAAGCGAGGATTTTGAAATCAGAAAACGACATAGGACTGACCTTCCAGGTAACCAAATTGCATTTATGTACAAACATTACTGTTGATATTAGCCTGTTGTCTATAATTTATTTGAATGTCAGCATGTTTCATCAATCATCAGAAGCCAGAAAAAAAAAAAAGGTAAGCCAATGATGGCATAAAGACTGCCTTTTGATGACTGATAGCCACCCCTCTTGTTATCATGTTGAGCTAAAGAAAAAGTAAAGACGGAACTAATGTTCAAAAATGAATAAATGTTTGAACGAAGAAAAAAACATTCATTTTCATATTTTATCTATTTTAAAATGGATTTATTTACTTCGTTCTGTTTTACAGGTTTTGTCCTCTATGCATATGATAGTGTGTAAATTCAATTTATCAGACTTGTTTCTCAATCTCCTTATGTCACAGAGATGCCCACACTGATCATGACTTCTGTGTGGAGCCCATGAGAACAGAGGAGCAGCTTGTGGATTATGTACAGGTGTATGTAGATTATACTGTTTACAGAGTCGGACAATAACAAAAAATTACTAACAAATTAAAATTAAATTCTGTCTTAAATTTACTCTAGAAAAAATCTGATTTACTTTAGCCTGTGGAACTATTGGTGTCATAATCTGTATGCAAGTATGTGACTTAATTTGTGAAATTCTATGTTTTAACTTTTGTGTCTCTCATAGTTCGTTTGTTTTTGGACCATGTGTGTCCAAAATAGGTTGAGATTTAAAAAAAAAGTTTTAGCATATTTATGTTTGTATGTTAATTTTATACTGTGAATGAATACAAGTGGTATTTGTACCGGTAAAATTTTTTAAACGTTTAAAAGTGCATAGAAGACTTTGAATTGTACTAAAATGCTAAAAATTTATTTTGTAGCATATTTTAGTTTTAAAAAAAAACAGCAAGTTGAGTACACTTGAGCTTGAGCTTAACTACTATGACTACAAGTACAGTAATATTATAAAAGTGCTCTAAGTGGACATATAAAGGCAAACTTGTACTGTAAATATTTTAAATAATTTATAAGTGTATTTTATTTGTACAGATAGTATATTTAAAAGTGCAATAAAGATGGTTAGCATTCTATAAAAAGTGTTATAAAATATATTTTTTCGAAATAGGTAGTGTATTAAAGTATATTTTAATTCAATTCAATGGTGTGTCGAGTAAACTTAGGGTGTACTCACACTAGGCACGCTTTACTAAAATCGTGCCAGGACGCGCTTCTCCCCCCTCCCCTCAGCTCGCCACTCACATTGCAATTTTACTTTTCCAAGCCAGAACACGCTTATGTCATCGATGATAGTACTGTTTAGTTAGGAAGAGAAGCACTGTTGCTCACAGTGCTTCAGTTATATGCTTTGTATTTTTTTAAGTTGTCTGATTTGCAACGACTAGCATGGACAATAGCCATTTCAAGGTATACCGCGGTTTGGATAAGTCAAGGTATAAAACCCGCCAAATTTTCTGCTATAATTGTTCCTACGGTATATGTATAATTTTTTATTTATTTATTTTTTTTTAGGACAACAGTATCTCCAGCAGAGAAGATGTCCAAAAATGCTGTTTTAAATTGTAAAGAAAATCTGTGTTTCTGAAACTAATGAAGACAGCAGAAGTCAATGATTAATTTAAATTATTCAGCCTGACATATTTACAGCTCCAAAATATTTTAAATGGTTTCTCAAAGTAAAATATATTGTGTTCAAGGGGAAAAGTTTTTTTTAACCCAGACATTTAAAAATAACTTATTTTAGAGCAGTAATCACAACATCGTGATATTTTTATCCAAGGTTATCATACCATCAGAATTCTCTACTGGCCCATGCCTGGCAGTAATAATAAACAGTCAAATCTTTTGCCAAACAGATCCTCTGATTTTGACGCTCATAAATGTTCATGAAAGTCATCATGCTGTATGTATTAGGAGGTTGCTGAAGGTGCAGCTGACGTGCAGTGAGGGGTTTGGGTCTTTAATAAACTATGACAGTTCACATTCATTGAAAAGTAACAATGATAATTAATCCACATGAAACTGACATCCCTTAAAAATTATGTCATGTTTTAAATTTCGCAATTTGCAGTCACACTACAACCTTAGTGTGTCGAGCCTAACCGAACAACAGTTTGGTGAAGAGATGCCATGTGACGGCAGTATTGAAAGCGGTAAAGATAGTCTAATTCTGGAACAACACTCTCGGATATTAAATGCACTTAACCGTCAATGACTGAAAATGAGTCAGGCAAAAATAAGAAAATTGAACTCGGTATGTTGTGTGTTTAAGGAAGAATGAAAAACAAAATACTTCACCAATATCGGACAGAAAGCAGTAGGTCTAATATGCCAAGAAAGTATGCTGTTTTTAAAGACTACAATCTAAAAGGATGATCACACGGAAAGCGATTTATGCGTTAAGAGGTGCCTATTTTGAACGGTTTTGGCTGCGACAGTTTTGCGCGCTGCTTATGTGCTCTACACACCTCGCGTTTTAACCACCGGCTGCGCCTCATGTTTTTACCGTAGCCGACTCCAGACTTTGACACCCTTGCGAAGAGAGGGGACCAGGCTCATTGTTCACATTAACACACTCATAATAACTTGACTTAGAATAAAAAAAGACTAAGATTCTTCTTCGTTTTATCTCATAGTTTTATGATTGATATGAGCATATTAACAAGCTCAAATCAGATTGTTGTAAATTTGACTCAAATTATATAATAGCTGGTTAAATGAGTTTTTGTCAAGAATATATTTTCCATGCACACATCCACTTTAAAAAGTTATTTTATCAAAGTTTTATGGTTTTATCAAGTTTTATTATGATTGATATATTCTAAAAGCAGTGCAAATTAGATTATTGTAAACTTGACTGAATAGTAAACTTTAAGAATTATTTATAATGTGTTAATATGAGATTTGTTTTCTATCAGACAATATTTTCTATTTTCCACAGTAAAAATTATTACATTATATTATTATACTTTATAAGGGATTATTTTATTGTTTTATGATAATTGATAAGTAAATATAAATAGCAGTGCAAATTAATTTTACTTGTAACTTGACTTATAATATAAAAAAGTCTGTTTTGTGTTAATGTGACATGTTGCTGTCTGATATTACAGGTTTCATGCATACTGCCACTACTATAATAAAGTTATTTTTTAAGAATTTGACAAGTGGCCCTTCACTTAGTTTGCAAAACTTAATGTGGTCCTCAGGTCTAAAAAGTTTGCCCACCACTGGTATAGAGTGTGTTGAGAGTGCTGGTTATTCAATCCCAACATGTACAATCCCTGCTAGTACTGAGACTGAATCTTCATCCATCTGAACACAAGTCCACTTCTTTAACCATTAGTGACCCTAAACAATAGACAGGAGGTTTAACCCATAATATCCAATGCTGATGCACCCAGGGGTTGGGGTGAGATGGTTGCAGTCAATCCTTCCCTGAGCCAATCCTTCTCAAGAAGTCTAATGGTCCTCATTGAAAGTTTGCAGAGACCCCCTATTAGTCACTGGACCCTAGTAAAGATGAACACAAAAAACTATCATAGTGTTGGGCTGTAATACCATTCTGGTTATGACAAGATTGTCTACACAATCTTGCTGTATTGTTTACTCACAAGTAATGATTGGTCGCCAACATAAACAAAAAACAATTAAAGGTGCTGTATGTAAGTTTTTGATTCTTCTAAAGCATAAAAATTCCATAACATAATAAACATGTCAAGTGAACATACATGTTTATGTGAATAATAATGTGGTTATTTTAATAATAATTTCAAGGTGTTATCAAGCCTAAGTAAAGCAAAAGCATAATTCTCTTGAACAGCTCTTGCAATTATAGCACATTTGTAATCGGCCCATTGATACTTTCACTTTTCATAGAAAGATTAGAAATAGGGGAAATACTTAAACGGAATGATCACTGGACAAAATTGTAAAATCCAGGAGAATCCTGGTAAAAAACGGGAGGGCTGACAGGTATGGATTAAACGCATCAATACAGTGCTTGACCAATTCATAGGCTACGTGATTTATCCATTCATACGAGTGGCAATAGCCTACCGTGATTAGGTGCGAATAAGATCACATCTTAATAAGTACACAGTGGAGTTTGCATTAACCGCACACAGAGACTAACTTTAATTATATTCTAGCTCCAAACTTCAAGCATGGAAAGTCTCGCGACAAATTAGCCTAAATCTGAGGTAACAAACGAAAATGAAAGCCACGCAGCTTTACAAAACAAATAACTATATATATATATGAAAACACACTTATTTTTAGCATCTGATGACCCGATGCACTAAATTTTCTAAGCACAGCAGGTGCTTGTACACTTCAGAGAACAGCCGGCTGGTCACATTGGTGTTATTGTACACGTCAAAGGTTTAAACATTTTTTCTTTTATTATTTAGTAATTGTTCTGCGTACCACTAGACGGAAGTCCGCATACCACTAGTAGTACACGTACCACAGTTTGAAGAAAAAAAAGGCTCCTACATCTTGAATGGGCTGTGCGTGAAAAAATTAAGAGAATTAAAATTTTTATATGAATTTCACATTGTACATGGCAATGAGTTATCGCATAATATTGCATAATCAAAAACAACGTAAACATTGTTGCCAGAAAATAATACTAAAAAGTACCTGATAGTCTGTGGGAAAAGAGACAACTTTACCTCTATACAGTAGATCACGGTGGACTCCATACAAAGACTGGCTGCCAAGGAGTATCTAGATGAAAGAACAGAACAGAACTCTGCATGAGTCAGGTGAGCAGAACATAATTTGCTGTAATAAACATAATATTCAATTAAACAAGCACATAGCCTCTCATGAATTAATGTATACATAAATGAAATTTAGGGACTTAATACACTCAGTTTTTTTATAACATTGCCAAACAATGGGGACAATTGCTATACTATGAGAAACAACCAAAGACATGTGAAATTAATTTTTTTTTTAATAATAATAAATTATATTCTTCCTGACATCAGAAAGTTAAGCCTTTGTATTATTGAATCAATTTACTAATAAATAAATATAAAAAAATCTCATAAAACAACATTTTAATTACACACAAATAAATAATTAATATTGCTTTGGATGATTTTCCACTTAATATTAAAATACATTAGCATACTGATACTGATATTATGTACAGTAAGTGTCTTTCCTCAAATTTCCCAAAGATGTGACAGAACAGTTGTAGATTTAAAGGGATAGTTCTCCCAAAAATTTAATCTACCATTAATTAGGGAAATTGAACATTATTTACAATATTAATGGCTTTTGATCAAAAGCTTCCTCAAACAATACTCACGAATGTCTGCATTGCATTTGTAGTATTGTCACGTTTCTGCAAGGGCACACTCCTTGCTAAAAAAAGTTACACACTCAACGGCAAACATTTATGAGTACTGTTTGAGGAGACTTTAAATTAAAGCTAATAATATAGTAAATAATGTTCAATTTCTTACACAGACCAGTAGTTTTACTTCACAAGACTTTGGTGTCACCAGGTGCAATGGCTATTGATTTAGACTTGTTTGTATGTGTATAAAAACAAAAATCACTATTGGCTGCCATTTATATGAATCAGCATTGAGCACAGATTCAGCCAAAACCCTTCTTTAATATTCTACAGAAGAAAAAGGGTAACTACATCTTTGATGAGCTGTGCATGAGTAAATTAATGGGAAATTTAGATTTTTGTCTGAACAGTCCCTTTAACAGTTGTAGATGAAAATTATTTAAGAATATGTATGGTGTGTTGCTGTAATGTTTTAATAGTACAATTTATTTTTAGTTGAACGATTATCCATCAGTGGAGCACACCATGGAAAAAACCTGTATGATGTATGTATTCAGCATTTCACTTTAGTTAAACATGCAGGATATCCAATTCAACACATGAAAAACAAGAAAAAGGACTGACTTCAGATTCCACAACACACAAAAAAACTGTTAAGTGCAAAATCAATGATGACATGCTGGGATATGCATGTATAAAAATAATGCATTACACCAAAATTAATCATTATTAAAGCAAAAATCATAAATACTGTACTCTGTTGCATTAATATAAAAATATGCTAGACATATTTATCATTTATTATTTTTAAAATTAATTTTACAATAATTGATTGTAAGACAACCAGTTTTCCAGTAAGTTATGTGCTGTAGTCTTTCTTATTATTTATTTTAATGCTTTAAACAACATACACGAGAAAACAATTATTATAATACTGTATAATATAAATAAAAGTAGTAAACGTACAAAATGTAATGTATTGTAATTTTTTTTATTAAATTAATAAAAAAATATTCTTACAATTATGGACAAACCTGTAAATAAAAGTATTATTATAGGTACATTTTTTTGTGTTTAGAGAATAGATTTAAATCGCAAACTATTATATAATGTTGAGGGTGCACTATCATCATCTGTTTACAAACAGCCGTTGGTCATGTTGACACGTCACATGACCACCGGCTGTTTGTACACAGATGATGATAGTGCACCCTCAACGTCATTTTTTTATAATAGTTTGCGATTTAACTCAATATTAATCTGTAAATACCAAAAATATTGTACATAACAACCCTGTTCATTTGTTACACTTGTTATTATACGTCGGTTTACATATTTACTTGTTTTGCTCGGTTTTAAGTTTAAGGTTCATTTGTCAGTTGTTGGTAAGTATCATTTATTAACGCTAACGTTAGCCTTTCGACGTCGTTTGAATTAATTTATTTATTTTACGCATGTGCCATCTCTTTAAGGATTTTTTAACGTAAAACCCTACCTTTTTGGCGCATTACCAAATGTTACGTTACAAATGTTTAAACTGTGTTTTTTATGACCAAAAAACGTTAATCTGTGTCGACCATGGCTTAATTACATTAACCGAATGTTATTAAATATTTATGTACTTATGTTACTGTAGTAAACCATGGTTAATTATCGAAAAAGTAACTGACGTGGTCTATCAGCTGTTGGAGCGGGAAAAATTTAATGTGTCTGATTGGTTTGGGCCATCAGCGCTGAGAAAAGTAACACGTTACGTTAAATGAGTTATTAAATTAAGTTTAATAAGCATTACGTTTGATACGGTTAGGTTTCATAAGCAAGAAACAGACTTTACATGATATAATCATAAGACTCACTCCATCCCTGAGGACTAACGTTAACTGCGTTAGTTAGTTAGTAACCAGTTTCAAAATGCTATTATAAGTTAAATGGAGTGTTTGTGCGTGTGATAGAGAGCAAGAAGTAATGGTCAGCCTTAAATACTAAAACGGGCTGTAATCGCGTTTCCAGCGTCCCCGCCCCCCCCCCACACACAACGAAAATCACATGCAATTTACTATGTGATAAAATAATGCTATGAATGAAAAGAAATAAAGCACCTTGTCGAAAAAGTAACTCGTATTACCTATAAACCCATGAAGCTCGCGGTCGTCGTCGTCCTCCTCCTCTTCTTCGCATTGTAATTCGCACAGTTAGGCTATTTTACTATAGGTGTATTACTGCCACCTATTGATTAGGAATATGGGTCAAAAACAGGAGCACAAACTACCCTTGAGCCCACTAAATTCTATCACATAAACCAGTGTATTTAAAATATCAATAAGAATTTCAATTTATTGAAATTTTCTTTAATTTTTCTTAAAACATTAATCGAATTGATTTAATAATTTTCATCAAGTTCAGCAAACAGTACATTTATTACAAATATATATACTTTCCAGTTTCATGTCCCTACATTCTGTACAAATAACTTTTAAGACTATTATTATCAAACCTAAGTATTATTAGTTTTGTCACATCTATTTCCTCCTATTGTTCTAAATTGCCAACAAATCTTTGAATATTGTAGAATCTGTAGAAAGATCTTTTTTTTCTATTTCAAAATCTAAAAAAACACCTTACTCCATGGCCCATATTTACAGTAATGTTAGCTCCAAAGATTTTTATGTTTTTTTTTCCTGCATGGTTTCATTACTCTCCCGTGACCACTTGTTTTAAACTCCATTAATTACACCATTATATCTCAGTAACATAAGTAAATAAATAATTAAAGCTTACCTCTTAGTTCTGCCCACCAAGCCTGCAAAAATAAAGTTAAAACTATAAAAATTTAATTATTTAATCATTTAATTAAATTAATTAATTAAATTAACTGCTTTTTTAATTAAATGCAGTTCAATTTGTTTTATGCTTGTGATTCAAAGCTGTATATTCATCATCATTACCACATTCTTCAGTTTCACATGATCCTTCAGAAATCATGATATAATGCGTTGCTGTTGTATTATAATAAATTTTTTATTGGAAAATTACTAATGATGCTTCTTACAATTATCAGTGCTGAATATATTTTTTCTTGCTTCATTATAAACTGATCCATTTTACTTTTCAATGAAAAAAGCCAGTTCAAAATAATAGCTTTTCTTTGCATTTTACATCATACATCAAAAAAAGACTTCACATAGAACTGTTGTTTGTATCTTTGATTTGTTTAAATCAATAATGATAAAAATTACATCTTTAGACTCCTGCAATATCTAACTTTCTAATATGTTTTTGTTCCCCTCTGCTTGTGTCTCAACATCTGCTGAATACTAGTCTAAAGTGTTCTTTTTAGAACCAGAGAGGCAATCATCTTTGGCTTTGTAAGTATATTTTGTGATAAATTTAACAACACCTTAATTTCTGTGCCTGTACATCAATGAAAATCTACTGAATATGTTTTTTTCTTATTTAATACATTGCAGACATTTTTATTTATCTCACACATAAATTTAAGGCTTAAAAATAATAAAGTTTGCTTTAGCTAATTTGGCTTTAGATACTTACCAATTGAATTACGTAATGAAATTACTGAACAGCCAGAGTAAAGATTTCTGAAGACATTTCCAACATCGAAATTATATGATCCAATGCCAACCTTTAAAATAAAAAACAAACAAACAAATAAACAAAAAAGTTGTTCATATTTTGTCTGTGGTAAACATTGACACTGACATTGAATTGTCTTAGTTTTTATAAAGTTGAGATATATAATATAATCTTATAATCTATAATCTAATCAATATAACATATAATCTACAAATAATAGTTATTTCTGTTTACTCTGGTTGTAAATTTACAACCGGAGTAAACAGAAATAGCCTGTACATTTATATGCCTGCTTCCTGTATGAAAAACAAAAAGTTAGAAGAGGAAATACAAAAAACAATACATTAACGCTGCTCTGAAACTGTTAGTGCTGGGTTTTTGCAGCTGGGTATATTTTTTAGGTTGTTGTTGTTCAATGTATCAAAATGAAACGAGAACAGGGCTTTAGGCTACAATTTTTAAGACCATTTAATGTAGAAAGAACAGACCCCTGAGACCTTGGAAAAACAGGTGAGCTTAAAGGGCGGCATAGAGATCTGGTTAAGAATGTAATTAATCTTGTTAATGTGTTCTAATTTTGTCTCCTTAAAAATGCCAGTGTTTGCATATGTTTGTGAATTATTACAATTGTATAACAATACACAAATTATTACATGAACACATTTTTTTTAATAAGCTCTGTTGGAATGCACACTGGAAGGTTTAAACAATTGTATTAATTGTTTAATTGAGACCTTTGAGTCTCGTCAATCTAATTCAACAAATCTTTTTTTTCTTAATTTTTTTAATTTCGGCAGAATAAACTTAAAATGTAATGTGTTATGTTCCCTAACACGTAATTCAGAAACTCAGTCTTTTGGCTCACCTGTCATTGTTCCTGACAATTCATTGGTTATTCTGACAAATCACGCATAAACTAAAGCTGAGCTATCTATATTGGACCAGAAAATGAAAATGTTATTTCATTTCTCCTTGGGTTAAGAATTGTTCTTTCACCACATGAAGCAAACCTCGTTCAATCTCATTAATAAAACTGATTGGACTGTAAGAGCAGATTGGTTATTATAAACAGATTGTAATTGTGAGCTGCCTGTCTATTTTGATCTGTTGTGTTTGTGACATTGCATAATATATTATGCAATGTCACAAACAGACAACAGAATTTATAAATGCTGCAAATGGGTCCTCCGTTCCTTGACCCCTCGTTCCAAATAATACTTATTTTACAGATGGCTTATTTGAAAACATGGCGAAAAAGAAAAAGAGAACTGAATCAACTTCTGCAGGACTCAGACAGTGAGGACAGTCTGCCAGGCATTCCAAATGTTTTTGAGAGTGACAGTCAGCTAGAGAATACAGATAGTCTGGACAGTTTCAGCAATGATGAGAAGTCAGATATAGAAAATAAACAAAATGATGAAGTGAATTTAAACCTGGAGGATGACTTGAGGCAGTGGGCCACAGACAACAGAGAGACACACAGATCTAAATCAATTGCTGTCCATTTTGAGACAACAAGGGCACACGTTGCCCAAGGATGCAAGGACACTTCTTGATACACCACAAAAAAAAACATCTGTTGATAAATGTGGTGGAAAGTATATATATTGGATTAGAGAAGGGGATCCAAAAGTTTTTAAGCCAGTTAGAATCTGATGCTGTACACCTCAGCATAAACGTTGATGGAATTCCTCTTTTTAAGAGTAGCAACATTCAGTTTTGGCCAATACTAGCAAAGATAAGCCATTTCGACCCATTTATTGTTGCTATTTATTGTGGACAAAAGAAGCCAAGTCCCCTTGAAGAGTTTCTATCTGACTTTTTGACTGAATACAAGCAACTCCAGGATAACAGGATAAGTTATGAAGACCAAACTTACACTGTCCACATTGATGCTGTGATCTGTGATGCCCCAGCAAGAGCATTTTTGAAATGCATCAAAAATCATAACTCATATGACAGTTGTGAAAGATGCATAATTAGAGGTGAGCATGTTGAGGGAAGAATTGTGTTCAAGGAACAGGAATGCTGTCTTCGTACGGATGAGGCGTTCAGCAGAGCAGAGTACAGCAATCACCAAACCGGTGTCACCCCCTTGATTTCTGCATCAATTCCTTGCATAACCTCTTTTGTTCTGGATTACATGCACATGGTCATCCTAGGTGTAGTTAAACGTCTCATGCAGTTTTTGACAAAAGGTCCAAAACAATGCCGGTTGTCTGTAAGGCAAAGGGGTGATATATCCGAACAACTTAATGCATTTAGAGGGAAGATGCCCAGTGAATTTGCACGGCAACCCCGAGGTCTACATGAATTGGACAGGTGGAAGGCCACCGAATTACGGCAATTTTTATTGTACACGGGTCCCGTAGTACTAAAAAATGTGCTGTCGCAAGACAAATACAGCCATTTCTTGTCACTATCTGTGGCCATGTCTATAATGCTGGAGCCAGATGATGAAATTCGAAATGCATACCTTCAGTTTGCTCAAGACTTGATGAAGCACTTTGTCAAGTGCAGCGGAGACCTGTATGGAAAGTGTTTTCCAGTGTACAATGTGCATGGACTAACACATCTTCATGAAGATGTTAGACACTTCAACCGGTCACTAAATGAAATAAGCTGTTTTCCTTTTGAAAACTACTTGCAAAAAATCAAAAAGTTAGTGAGGAATGGAAAAAGTCCACTAGAACAGGTCACCAGGCGTTTATCTGAAATGGAACACGAGAACAACCTGAGCAAAGCACAACATGCCACACAGCCTCTGCTGTCACTCAAAGAAAAAGACTCCTGTTTTCTCTTGAAAGATGAAAGGTTTGCTTTCATTCAAGAAAAAAATGATGATGGAACTTTCATTTGTAAAGTTCTTAACCAGTGCTACACTTCTGCATTATTTAATCAGCCATGCAGCTCCAAACTTTTAAATATAGTGTGCACTAGAAATGAACAGGACAGGATGAAAAGAAGAGTACTGCACCAGACAGAGCTCCACCGCAAGGTGGTCTGCCTTCCACAGAAATCTGGGGGTTATGTCCTCATACCCCTACGCCATGGGACTGAGCATATTTGATAAAGGTTGGAATTAGTCTAATTTCCATTATAATTAACTGCAGAAGAGTGCTCTAAATTTGTTTTAATCAAGTGTTTCTGTAGCTTAACTAGTACAAGAAGGTGTTAGCATTAGCAATGTTAGCAAAGTCTTTCATAGATTCCAAACAACTAGGCATGCTAAAACATATACTCTTTGTCCTGTACTGCAGGTTATTATTGATATGACTTACTTCATAATGTAACATGCATATACTTTCCTTTTCAGACCATGTTTTCCAGGGCTGTTTGGGTGGAAAATGGGAAAGAAATGGAAGGCACACTTCCCAGTAATTGGATAAATGTAAACGAAAAAACAGTTAGATGGCCAAATATTGATTCAAAAAAAGCTTTTAAGAAGAAAATAGACCCCCGGGATGACTGGCTGGTGTTCCCATTAATTAAAAGAAAAACAACTTCAGGTAAGTTCTAAGTAAAGGATGGTTCAAAGTATCACATAATTATAAATGTAATGTAATGTGTGTATTTTATATTTATTTTATGTATTAAATACACATTACATTTTATAATTAGTGAGTTATTACAGTAATTACATTGTTTAATACATCTCTAGATAATATCCGTGACTGTGAAAGTTACAACTTCACCAGCCAAGCTGAGGAGGAGGAGGAGGTTGTGGTTGGTGGCAAGAGGAAAAGATCTAAAAGAAGCTTTGATGATTATGTTGTTGGTGTGTTTCTCACTAAATGTTAAACATGGATTTGTTTTTCTTTGTGCAATTAATGTTCTAAATTGATCTATTTTTTAACAGATTCAGATGAGTTGGAGGATGAAAGCATGACTGGTAAAATATTCATGGCATGGCATTATATTCACTATACATTCATAATTTTAGAGATGAATATTGTTTCAAACTGTTTAATTTAAACTGTGTATTATTAGGAACGAAGCTGCCTCCCTTTCCTATTCCACCAAAAAAGATTTCAGGTTGGAATAAGACAACTGGAAAACAACTTGTGAGTACTATTGACAATATTTATAAAGCATAGAATTTTTTATATGCTCATAATAAAAAAATGTTAAATGCATTAACACATTATTTTTTTAAAATGTTTTGTTCTCTAAAATTACAGCCTTGAGCAGCCAGGCTGAGTTTGTTGGTGGGTCTCGAGGCAGAGAAATGCCCACAACCAGTAAGTATTTATTCATTGCACCAATTTAACAATATTTTTGTTTACTTTTACATTCAGTCATTTAGCAGACATGTCTGAAGTCAGTTACAAATGTGGAAGGCATTACGTGACTCAACATAAAGACACAATATTAATAAGAAGTACAATTAATACAATTGCTTCTAAATGTGTAATCAGTAATTATTAGTAAAATCGAAGATAATTCATTTTTGTCTTTTTCAGACTCTCAACATGAAAAATTTCCATCTAGAAGTCCTAAGCGCAGTGATGAGTCGAGGCACAGCGTTTCTTCAAGACATAGCAACTCATCACTGCACAGCAAAAGATCGAGGCGCAGTGTCACATCAGGGAGCAGTTACTGTTCCAAAAACAGCTACAGGTCAGGTCACATAACTACTGTATATGTAGGCAAAAAGTTGGCTAGTGGATCGTCACACCCTCAGCTTGTTCCTGTCACCGCTCTCTGTAACAATCCACCACACACCACACCTGTGAACTATTAACAGATTACTGATCTATACCTGCACCCACAATCACCCATGCACTATAAAGACTCACCTCATTCATTCACTCACCGGCAGGAATTGAATTCTGATGGTTCTCCTAACTGGTCTTCCTCTTCCTCTTGTACTCTTCCATCGATGTCCTCCTTCTCATGTGGTGTCTTACTGAAGATCTGATACTTACCATTTGAACTGTGTGAGAGATCGCTCTCTCTCTCTGCTACACCATTTACCTGCTTTATCCCTCAGCATTTGTGTCATTGCACAAATAAATATTCTTAAAGATATATCCATCTTTGTCTTCCTTGTGTAACCGTGGCAAGGATGTTATAAAAATAATACTTTCATTTAAAAATCTTCTCATAATTGTCAAAGTCACACCAGGCTCTTTCCCAATCAGCGCTCACAATCACCTGAGTTCTAGCTACATCGTCATGTTAATCACCTGCACACCACTATAAAGAAAATCATCTTGCACTCTGTTCAATGTTTGGTTTTATTATAGAATTTGGCCCAACATTTACTCACTCACCTGCTCCTCATCTTCTCGTTCTCCTGTGTTCCGCTGTGTGCTCCAGAGAGCTCGAAATCTATGTACTTACCTGTTGTTGATCTCCTGAAACCAGCCCCTAAAAAGTGTTCCATAGAATCTCCTGAGCAGTTGGAGTCTGGTTTTGCCATATCTTCTCATAATCTCTATTCCCACACTGTGATTCCCACATCCCTAGTCAGTTGATTTTGTCACAAACTTACCTCCATCTGTTCAAACACCAGCATCCAGCAGCTTCACAAAGCATGTCACCTGTCTCCTCTTAAGGGACTCTTCCCAGTCATGGAATCTCTGAAACTCTACTCCACATGTTCCTCAACGTTGGTCTCTCCTGTCTCTATTATTGTTTCAGACAGAGGACCACAATTCATTTCAAGAGTCTGGAGATTTTTACTTAACTCCTGGGTGTTACAGTAAGACTATCTTTTGCCTACCAACCCAAGTGCATTGGGTAAACGGTAAGAAAATCAGTGAGATAAACTGATTTCCATAGATTCTGCTTGGGCCACTTGAACTTCTGGAACTGCTTCATAGTCTGGAAAATGCATAACATTTTCTTCGCCCACCCTCCACAGAGCTTACCTCTTTCCATTGCATACTTGCCTTCAAACCTCCACCGCTACTTTATCTAGCTAGTGAGTTCTAGCTACACCTGTTCCTAATCACATTACTCACCTTCACTCTACTATAAACTCCTAGAACCATTTCATAGCCTGGCTTGAAAATGCACAAAAATTTCTTCGCCAGCCTTCCTCAGAGCTCAATTCCTTCCATCGCATACTTCCCTATCAACCTCCACTGCTACAATGTTTTAAAATATTAATTTTAAACACTTCCAAGCTGAGTCAATACTTATATTTATTTTTGTGTGCATATGGATATTTTCTTTATATATATATATATATATATATATATATATATATATATATATATATATATATTATATATATATATATATATATATATATATATATATATAAATTTGCATTGTTTCAAGCATTGTATTGTTATTTATTGGTATTGTACTCTTTCACTCAGTCAGGGAACATGTGCTTTGGTTAAAGAAATAAATGCTTAATAAAATAACATGGTTCTAGGGACAACAGCATCAGACCCAGACACAGCTCTGGAAACAGAGAGAACAGCTTCCGTTATAGCAACAGGGACAGGATCAGACACAGCTCAAGCAACAGAGACGACAGCCTTCACTATAACAATGACAGGGACAGGTTCAGACACAGTTCTAGCAACAGAGATGACAGCCTCCACTACAACGATAGGGGAAGGATCAGACACCGCACAAGCAGCAGGGAAAACAGCCTCAGTAACAACAATTATAGTGTCAGGATCAGAAAAAGCACTGGCAGCGGGGGAAATCAGCCTCCGACACAAGGATTATGCTCGTAAATATGCACGTTCATGTTAAACTATACAAAAGTTCAAAATAAAAAAAAATCTCAACAAACTTGTATTCTTACCCAGGTGCCGAAGTTTCAGGGTCTGTCGTCCAACAGATGATTTATTTCCAATATCCACGGCGAGTAAGTGGTTGAAGTATTTCAATAAATGTCATTTCAGAATTCATCCAAACAACACACTGTACAAACAAAATAGTGTTCTTATTACATGAGTTTTACAGTGTTTTGAATGTAGTGTTGTTTATAAACATTCTGCAGACAGCTTCTGGACAGTGGATAGTGACTGTGCTCACCTTTTGTGTGGTCACCAAGTGAAAAATTCCAGGGTGCATTTAAATGTCACAGGTTTCAACAAAATTAGTTTCAAAGTACAGATTTATCAATATAATTACACTGTTATTATAGCTTTTCACTTATCATAGCACATGTGCTGCTGCTGCTGATGTGA
The DNA here is from genome assembly GCF_903798145.1 of Danio aesculapii. Lineage (NCBI taxonomy): Eukaryota > Metazoa > Chordata > Actinopteri > Cypriniformes > Danionidae > Danio > Danio aesculapii. The sequence goes on from NC_079439.1 coordinate 61,746,668, forward strand.
CAATAAAAGTGATTTGATTTGATTTAAACAACAAAATGCACATCTAAGAAAATGTCATGTAATATACATGGCCTTATCTGTTCAGCCTTGTGCTTGTACTTGACAACCAAACGGTGGACTACGGGCCATATACTGAGTGCCCATGAGCTAGGCTAATGAACTGTTTCTTAATTCTATATTTGTTACATGAGTTGGTTTTGGTTTAACAAAACATTAGCTAATGTTATGTATTTTTGTTGATAACATAACATTGAATCCTTGATATTAAGAAACCGAGCATTGTATAGGTAACTTTGCAAGGCATTTAGCACTGATTTCAGCCTGTTTTAAGCAGGCTGAAATTAAATGTTTAAGCAGGTGTACAAATCTGATTCAGTCTTTCTTCTTTCATTCTTGGCATCTGATGCAAAGTTTGCTGCTGCTATACTGGGTAACTAAGTTTGCATAGGATGTTCTTACTCCCCAAATCATACAGCTCTAATAAATGTGCATTTTTTCCCAGAATTTTCAGAAAAAAGTGCTGACAAAATTAATTGCAATTGAAATGGAGGTTTCAACGCCTTGGCAGAAATGAGCCAGCTTGTCACCTACCCACATAAAGCAGTTGGAGTCAATGGAGGAGTTCCAGAGAGAGGAGCAACGCCTCACTGACAACAAAGCATTTACCACACTGGTAGGATTTACATATGAGTTTGTTCTGTAATTTCGCAAAAATGAGGTTGTATTTAGGGCATGCTGCAATAAATAGATAACCCATATAGTATATCATGCTGATACTTTTCAGGTTATTTCTGGGGCCACATGAAGTAATATGTATTGGACATTTTATAAAGAAGCATAATAGGTCCTTTTTAATGGTTTATATGCCTTGAACACACAAATTTATCCAGAAATTTGATTTGATTCTGATTCACAAGCTCTAAATTTACTCTTAATTAAATTATTATTATCAATGATCAGAAAAAAATTCAATAATCAATATTTAGTTTAATCAATCAAGATTCTAAAAAGTTATTTGTGTGTAATAAAATGAAAAAGTGATGCTGGGGAGAAAGTATTAAATGCAAGAAGTAAGAGGGGTGTAAAAAAGCATGAAAAGCCCTGGCAGAAGCTGAAACCTGTCGTTAATTAGAAAGCAACTCTGACCTTATCAAGGTAAATTAATATTAGCTGCTTCAGTCTCAACTGATGGCCACTAAATAGGTGTCATATTACCAAGGAATCAGGAAACATCTAATGATGGCACTTATGCAACCTTATTGTTGCAAAACATAACTATTGGACTTGGTCACAGCATTTGTTAACTAAAGAACAGAAAATGTCCACAGAACCTTCAAGATTGGAAGGCTGTTTGTGTGAAAGAATGGCCAAAAATATTTTGTACAAAGTATAAAATAAAGTTCAGTAATAGGGTTCCATACTTTTCCCAGTCATTTATTCATTCATTCATTTTCTTGTCGGTTTATTCCCTTTATTAATCCGGGGTCGCCACAGCAGAATGAACCGCCAACTTATTCAACCCAGCCGCAACCCATCTCTGGAAAACATCCACACACACATACTCATACACTACGGACAATTTAGCCTACCCAATTCACCTGTACCGCATGTCTTTGGACTGTGGGGGAATCCGTAGCACTCCACACAGAAACGCCAACTGAGCTGAGGATCGAACCAGCGACCCAGCGACCTTCTTGCTGTGAGGCAACAGCACTACCTACTGCACCACTGCATCGCCTACTTTTCCCAGTGTCATTCATTTGTTACACATAAATTAGATCGTGAACGTGTCAGTTTTGTTTACTTTGCACGAATGGAATACTTGGGATGTTAATGATGTCTGGTAAATATATAGAATTTTCTTCAAAAGGTCAGATTACAGGCACTTTACCTACAGTTGCCTCTCCATGTTACATGCAGACCTCCAGTACTTCTCCTGAATTCGACATCCATTTAAAGTCCTGTGGAGAAAAACATAAAATAATATTAATCAATTAAACGACAACAACAATTAAAAAAATACTTCAAATCAACTGTAAAATTTTCAATATTTTATTTCCTATAATGCACAAGCTTTGTCTTTTTACAGTTATGCATCTATTGTTTTTATATATGGTACTTAATCCATAATTTTGATATGATGAATGCATATTGTTTCAAACACGTGGAAATAAACTATGCAGAGCTGTGGCCCTCCAGGAACTGAGTTTAACACCTGTGATCTAAATGAATGAAAACTTCCCAAATAAAGATTTGGTGAACTTAAATCTCAATGTCAGATAGCTTTATTTTTCCAATATCGTGCAGCCCAAAATGTCATAACTGTAAAAAAAAAAAAAAGGGTTTGTGTATTACAGTTAATAATATTGTGAATATTTTGCTACCTTTATCTCAGTTGGTGTTGTTTAATTGATTTGTATTATTTTATAAAAGGAATAAAAACAATATAATAAAATACATAATCAGTCTTGTACACAAAGCGATGCTATCTGAATAATTCGCTACTGCTATTGGATAAGTTGATATAGTTAAATTTTTTAATTCATACAAAGGGTTAATTTATTTCAAGACGTTAGGGCTTGTGCAGAATAATGGGTACCCATTTCTGTCTATTTGCCATATTTTGAACTTAAAATAAAACAATCGCAAAGAGATTTATTGAATTGAAACGATAAAATATCAAACATCAAAATAACTTTACAGCATGCACTGTTTTTTTATATTGTAGGAAAGAACACTAATTATTATTTTAGCATAATTATTTTTGGAATTTTAAAGAGACTCTGAGTTTGTTTAAAGACTTGTATAAACTTTCAACAGGTACTGCAATTGGCTCGAATCGGAGGAAAGGATGTGAGGGACTGCGTATATAAAGTCCTTGACAGGTAAGCTTTAAAGTATTAGCGGTACACTGACCATGTAATAACACAATCAAAATTACTCATTCATTCATTCATTCATTCATTTTCTCCACATATAGTGTACTTAAAGTGTTCACACAAAACATGAAAAAAGTAATTAATTAATCACTTACCCTCGTGTCGTTCCAATTCCCTGAGACAGCAAGGTAGGCTACCCAACTCAAAGTCCAGAGGTTCACCAAAAATATCTTCAAAGTAGTTCACGTGTCTTTCGTTCAGAATATTTTTAGGCTACGAGAATGTTTTTTTTCTGGACGTTAAACAAAACAACGACTTCATTTAACAGTTTTATCTTCTCAGTGCCACTGTAGGCGTTCACATATCTTGCTTGGTCGCATGGCCGGCGCCTCTGACGTATCACCTTGGATGTTGTGCACGCTCATCCGGGGTCGGAGGGTACCTCAAACTCATATTGTATGCTAGCCTCAACCTGAATATTTCTTAACATTAGGCCTGAGTAACACAAGTAGTGTTTGCAAAATGCCCCTTGTACTGTAATGGTGACAAACTATACTGTTGTAAAACAACTCCTCCAGGAAAAATAGTTTTGAACAAGACTTGACTGTTTAAGATGAAAGAACGAATAGAACGAAAAATTAAATTACAATGTACAAACACTGGCCCAACTTGGTGTAAATTAGTATGAAAGACTCACAAATATTAAGATGCATAATTCATTGCTTTCCTTAAAAACGTTGTTATCAGTGTGAAAAAGAGAACTCCAACTCCAAACAATTCACCAATGCAATTTCATATTTACTTATATATTTATTCATTTATTTACTAATTTACTGTATAAGGACCACAAGATTGCAAATCGCTTAACACCATAATCAGTGAATAATACAAATTTGTACTCATCTCTACAGGCTCTTCAGTAATCGTCTCATGTCCCATTTCAACATGAAGGGAAAGGGGGACAAGGTGGCCCTTGAGACCTCCAACATTTACAGAGCAATGAAAGGTATGCACACATTGGTAGTTTGCAAAAAATATACAAAATATACACAAACAAATATGTTGCTTCAAATCATTATGGACATTAAAACAAATAAAATAAATACAATTAAAAAATAATGTTTTAAATAATTAAACTAATAATGTGTCATCCTGTGAAACACATGGCTGATTATTCTATAAAGTTGTTATTATTAAGTAAAAATGAAGTAAAAAATTATTAAGTAAAAATATTAGCCCTCCTGTGAGAATTTATTATTCAAAAATATTTCCCAAGATGCTCAACAAAGAATTTTTTCAAAGCATTTCTAAAAATAATTGTTTTAATAACTAATTTCTTTTGTCATTTCCACAGTGACAGTGCGTAGTATTTTACTATAGATTATGCCATTTTTACAGGATTTTATTACTGTGTGTGTATATCAGAGGTGGCATTAGACTTCCTCATTGGGGATGTAATAATTTATAATATATTCATTCATTCATTCATTCATTCATTCATTCATTCATTTATTTATTCATTCATTATTTTCTTTATGGCTTAGTCCCTTTATTTAATCTGGGGTTGCCACAGCGGAATGAAAACGCCAACTCTTCCAGCATATGATGCCCTTCCAGCTGCAACCCATCACTGGGAAATTATAATATATAATATTTTTATAATATATCATAATCTTATACACTGTAAAAGATTATATGTTGACTTTACTAAAAGTGAGTAAACCCATAGCTTTAAACATGATTAGTTGGACTTTACTTTAAAAGAGTAAGAAAACCAGTTGCCTTAACTTTCCTTAATCAATTTACATTATAACTATAAGTTAAGGCAATTCCAAGTTACACGGACAATATTTGACTTTACTTGAAAAGTGAGGAACCTGTTGCCTTAAAATCTAAAAATAGTTTTTTTCCTAAAACCTTAACTAAAATCTTTAATCAGTGATTCTTCTAAGTATGTTCCCCTACAAGACACTACCTGTATAGCTTATATAAAATGTTTTTTAAATCATCGAAAAATCAACAAGTATAAAAAAATTGCAATACAGTTATGTATTATACACCTTGACATCAGTCACAGCCTTGGATGAAATCAGCTAAATAAAATTCAATCTCAGCAGAATATCATTAAACAACTTCACATACTACAGCTTCATGACAATCGAATAGAAAAGAAAAGCAACAATCAAGCAACAGTGAAGCAACAGTGAATTAAACAATGGTTAATTCACTGTTTGACCATGCCAGTACATCTACTCAGATTATAAGGGAATATAAAGTTTAATTTTACTGATATTAGTATAATAAACAACATAATACTCAGCAGTGAATTTTCAAATGTCATTAACATCTTAATCACTCAAAAGACACAGATATAGGAATCAGCAATTCATCTCAGTGTAACATTTCTTGCTGCAGTGTATGCTGGGAGTCATGGATGAGTTTTGAATGATTCTCCCAGCATGCACTGCAGCAATAAATGTGTTAACATCACTGAGGTGCATACACATATTCTTAATCACTGCTGCGTATTGTGTTTAGATTATAATTGAAGATTATTTGTCTATTTTTAGTGAGATCAAGTTTACACAATCACCAAAATAAAAAGAGCACATTTTCTGCCATAATCAATCAGTGAATAAACCATCACAATATCAGTGCTTTTCTTTTTATAAAAGCTTGTCTTATAACAACTAAGGAGAAACTAATATGAGAAATTAAGTCAAAAAACCCAAGCAAACACTTTTCTCATTACATCTTTTAAAGATGTAATGTTTTGGTGTGATCACCAGCAGTGTTGCACATTCCCTGTCATTCACATCAGCCACTGAACTAAACTATATATCCCAACATGCACTGCACTCACACATCAGTTCCAGATCACCCCTTGCTTACACACACACACACACACACACACAGACACACACACACACGCGCACACACACGCACACACACAAGTGGAAGCATCTCTCTCATTGGCTTGTAGGGGTGATCATTAATGTTATTTTCAGTCAAAACTCATTTCACACGGCATAATTGAATCGCCAACAGCTCCAGATATTTAGCATGCCAAATATCTCATGGGCAATCAGCGACTCATCTGCAATTGTCTCAGATTTGATAGTCATACTGTGTGATTGTCACGCACGTGCACGAGCACTGATTTGCCTGTGATATCAGGCATTTGTCGCCGATTTCTCAAAACCTGTCAGCGAGTCAAATCGGGGCTAAAATCATGCAGTCTGAACTAGGTATTATCTGCAGTGATCTTTTGTCTGACCTGTCTATACTGTTTATGTTGTTTTGCTGCCTGCCCCGACCTCTTTGACTGTGACTTTTACTATTCTTTTGGATACCTTCATGCTACCATTTGCACTGTTTTGACCATTGCCTGCCTGACTAATCTTTAATTAACTGCATTTGGATCCGCACCTCTGTTAACATTAGTTTATTTCAGCTGATTTCATCCAGCTATGACTGAAGTCAGGTGTAGTTTTGCGTTTCTTCTCAGTTATTCTGCTTGTTAACAGCAGACTGTAATTGTATTGCTAAATTGTTTTATGCATGTTGATTTTCAATAATAAAAAAAATTCAATCTTTGTATCTTGTGTTTTTAGGAGAACATAATAAGACGAATTTCTGATTAAAGAATTGAGATTAAGTTCAACAGCAAATAAAAAAGTTTTTGTTTAACAAAATAAATTAATCACTGAATAAACAAATATTTTTAGCTTTTTTATTTTTTATTTTATTTAACTTTTATTTAAATTTTTACAGTGATCATTTACTTAATTTAAGACAATGGGTGTCCTCACTTTTTAAAGTTTAACGTTAACTAAATGCTTTAAAAGCAAAGTGGTCTTAAAACTAACTTTTTAAAAGTAACTTCAACTAATCTTTTTTGAAGCAAATTTATTCATTTTTAACTTACAACTTACTGATCGCCAAATATCCTAAAGAAAAAGTGTACTTGCTGCTTTATAGAAACCACAGTGGGCCTTTCACTTCGTTTAATTCTCAAAGAATGTGTTGACGATATCGAAACTCGCCAATTAAAACCCCTATATCAGCAGCTTTTTGCGATTAATTCTGCCTACCAGAACCAGCCGTTCAGCACCGCCGCTGCGGACAGCTACCAGCCGCCAGTTTGATGATGCGCCTGGCGTTTATCAAGTGTTTATGTTGTAGCTTATTTCTTTGAATATTTATTTTAAAGCAGTATAGCCTACATTTATTTACATTTAATTAAAAAAAAAATTAAGTTGTCATTTTTTTTTTTTGCCTGAGCACTGTCTTTTTATTTACCACGCATTTATGCATCTATAAATAACAAATTGGACAAAATACAGGCAAGCAACATTCAAACTAATAAAAATACACTATTTAAAAAATGGCTAAACAGTTGTCTTCACACGGAGCAAATATGGTGCGCTTTGAGGCAAGTCTGTCAACCTAATTTTATTTTAAATTTGGTTTGGTTTTAATGAATTGTTAAAGCTATCCTATAAAGGATTTAATGGATTATAGTACTATGATGTTTGTATTGGTCATTTAAATCAAATTGAACAATATATTAATTAGGTTAATGGTCGAATTTAAACAATTTACGAATGACCCAAATTGTTTAGGCTCTGCTCAGTGGCAAGCGCAAAATGAGTTTAGTTTATTATTATTATCTTATTCTTCCAGCAATTTCGGAATAAATTTCACTATAAAAATGACCACTGGACACGCGATTTTAGTGCTGAAATTAAGTTTAGAAAGCGTTCCTGGCATATTGTGGTAAAATGACTTGAATAAATTAATCAGAATGAAACTGCAATGGCATGATGGATGATTTTGACAATTAATTTCTCCTTAAATGGTATTCGTTCTGTTTATTTTGGAGATAACTGACAACAAAAACGTAGTAAAATTAATATACAAATTATAGTAAACGAAATTTGTTCTAATAAGATAATTTTTTTCAATAGAAATATAAAATTATAAAAATTATTACCACGCCCGTATAGAAAAACAAACGAAAAACAAGTAAAAGCATATAAGCATACACAAGTATTATTAAACTAAATAAAAACAAGAAACAACAGTTACCCCTGCATAAGCAAGGGCTAGCTTTGATGCATCGCCTGTCACACTCTATTTATTTATTTATTTAAAAATATGGTTTTGAACCAGAATTCTAGAATGGCTAGTTCTGTTTTCAAATAAGACGTCATATTGTCACATCATATTTGTATTTAAAGCTTCTACTGAGATATAAGAATAAAGCATTGAATGTCATAATATTTTTTAAGTCATTTATTACCCTGAAAGTGTAATCTGTTTGGCAATGTAGCCTCTAAATGTGTGTATGAGTTACAAGACTGCCGGCGCACCTCACTTTCACTTTACAATCGGGAGAGCAAGTTACTTTTCGCGGAACTTATTACTGCAGACATATTTGAAGTAAAGTATTTTTTCCTATCATAAAGTTATGTTTATGTAAGCAGGAAGTTGTTGGGAACAGAGGCACGCATATTCAAATACATGGGGAAAGTAAGACACTGAAATGCATGCGGTAATTCTGACCGCGGTAGTTCAAGGTAGAAATAATCAGAACTCTTTTGTGTTTTGTAATTTAATAAATAACAATGTTAGAATTACATGTGTACATTTAGGGAAAATCAGGGTATTGATGTGTGGGGGGTTTTAATAAATATACTTAATAATACATACTGTTATAATAAATATTTATAAGCCACAGGGGATAGTTGGTTCGCAAAACCATTCCAACCATGTGTGCAAAATCTCGTTGTTAAAATAATTATAAACATTATTATATCCATTTAATATTTCTTGCTTTTCTGTTAAAATGACTAAGAACATTTAAAATTTTTAGTAAATCATCACTTATTTAATCTTTTTATTGTCTTTGAGTATCTTAATTCAATTTAGTGTGGGTCTAAATAAAATTGTGCCAAGTAAATTTATATAGTAAATTTATATAATACATTTAGCTGTAATAAAGGATTTGGCTGTGTAGAGTATGGCCTGTCCCAATCTTGCAAAAAAAAAAAATTTTGTCATGCAACATTCAAATATAGTAAAAAAAAAAAATAAATTAATTAAAAAAATTGCGAGTCAGGGAGCTGCAGTGCAGGGTTTTAATTCCTTTCCTTTCCAGTTTAGCTTTAGTTTCAATTTCGTCCTCACAAGTAGGTGTATACAGGGAGAATATTTACAACATACACCGAGCTCAGCATCTGTTGAGATTCAACCACGATCTCTTAATCAGTGAAATCTACACATTTTTACTTTCCTTCTTCAAATTCTTACCGTACAAAATAGAGCCCAATGAGTATATTTGGCGATTATGATGTAATGGTTATGCCAACAACAGATTCAATCAGTGCTATTGTCTATATGAAAACATGTACTTGATAAATGGCTTTAAGCAATTTTTTGTTGTTGTAACTTATTTATAAGTTTCTGTCTTTTCAATTACAGCTGCAGTAATGAAATGGAGCAAGGACGCTACCGAAGAAAATATAAAAAATCATGCATCCGAGCACCTGAAGCATGCACCAGCAAGAAAGGGAGGAGCCGGACACAAAAAATAATTTTTCTGTGCAATACTTACTTGCAAAAAAATCCTTCATCTGAGAGTTTTCATAATTTGTAATTTACAGATCTCTTTAATTGTATTTGACATAAATGAATTGCATTATTGCTCATATTAAATATGAATTTAATTATAATAAATATAATTAATATAATATATTAATAACAATAATAATAATTGTTATTATATAATATAACTAATAATAATAATAATAATAATAGAATAAGTTTTAAGTATAGAATATTATATCAATTAATCATTAGTACTCATTATTACTCAATATTCTTATTATTGTTCTAAAATGCAACTCTGCAGTTTAACAAGTGACTTTTGTTGACATGTTTAAGGGTTTGAATCAAAATATAAATATTTCTATTTGTTTTGATTGTTTAGTAAATATTATTTTTTCGGCTGAAATGCAAGTTTCTGGTCTTATTGTGAATTTGATTGTTTGTATTTTCTTTAAATAAATATGTTTCATTTTAATGTGCACTGTCTGTTTATTTGTCCGGTGGGTGTTAAAGTCATTCAGAAGAATCACAAAAATACATAATACAAATAAATAAAAGTAAATAGAGAAAAAAGACGTCAAAAATACTGCGAAAGGACGTCAAAAAGACGGCGAAAAGACGTCGAAAGGACGTAGAAAAAAGACGTAGAAAAGACGTCAATAAAAGACGTCATAAAAACTTTCATTCTGGCTCTTCTGAGGACGTAATTTCAACGTCTGACAGAGACGTAGAAAATACGTCTTTTGGACGTAACTTTGCTTGGTGGGAACGCCAAAACTTAGAATAAAAAAGGCGGCGGCAAACAAATTAACAGCCTAAATATTTGATTAAATTGTTTAGTACAACTATATTTAAGACAAAATGTGGAACAAATAATTTAAAGAACACTAATACAAATCAAAAATATCAGAGCAAAGCCACAAACTGCCATTAGGACGACGGATGAGTCTTGACTTGAAACAACAAATTAAAAACATCAGACTAATTTTTCTAACAGAATAAAAAACAACTTCTGCATTATATAAAAACGAAAAAATAAAAATAATATGTATTTATTTATTTGTATAGCCTACCCGATATAAAAAATACCCGTTTTTTATATATATAGCCTAACGGATAGCAAACAGAAACACTACAAAAAGGAAATTAAGCATTCTTACCTAAGCTTTCAATTCGATTTTATTTTTTTCATATTATGTGAGAGGAACACCAGCTTGTCCACATTGCTGGGAAGAAGGGAGCTTCTCGACTTGTTCACAATGAAGCCGGCCTTTGAAAAGATGCGCTCTGATGGAGTGGATGTGGAAGGGATACAGTGGAGGCGTTTAGCTGCTTTAGCGAGCTTTGGATATCGATGTTCATTTTTTAGCCACCATGCCAATGGTCCCGAATCAACCTTTGTTTTATCTGCCAAGTACATTTTTAGTTCATCCTTCTCTTCTGCATGCTCCTCCTCATCAATGGCCATCAGCATGGATATCTCGGCCTGCTTTTCCTTTTTCGGTTCGGGCTCACCCTCCTCTGCTGGGCTAATGCTGCCATGCTCGCTTTCTGGCGCAGATTCTGTAGATAAACTTTCTGCCAGATCCGACACTGTGGAGTACGCATCTTCTCGTTCGTGTTGGTCAAAGAATGACAAGCTCTTAAAACGTGGGTCTAAGACAGCAGCTTGTATATAAATGCTGGTCGCAATATTTTCCGTCATTTGCCATCTCGTGTCGATTTCTTTTGCTAGTTCTGTCTTTAGTGCTTTTGTGGTGGGACTGTCTTCGTTGCGCAGCACCAAATGGCGTCTCTTCATGTTTATTAACATGGGCAGTGTGGCAGATAGGGATGCGTTTAAATCCTGAGAAAGCAGCTCAGTGAGAGTGATCATAGGCTTTAGCACTGCTACAGTGTCCTCCGCTGTCAGCCAATGTGCTGTTGTGAGATCTAGGCCTCGTTCAGACCGTTTGGTAATTTCAGGGTCTGACAGCACAGCTGTAACTGGCCATCTCTGTTCCAAGAGTCTCTCCAGCATGAAGTACGTGGAGTTCCATCTTGTAGAGACATCTTGGATAAGTTTGTGTTCTGCAACATTCTGCTGCTTCTGTTTATGAGTCAGAGCTGTTGTAGCCTTGGTACTTTTCTTGAAATGCCCTACAAGGCGTCTAGCAGCAGCGATGCATCGACATATGGGGTCAGATTTAAGAGCCACGTTTATGCATAACTGTAACGTGTGCCCCGCACAACGGACGCCCTTCGCATTACCCCAGGATGGATCATTAGAAATCAGTTCTGTGCACAACACCATATTAGCGGCATTGTCATGTACGACTGCTACCCTCTTTTCTCCAGGTATTTTAAATTCTTCCATCACTTCACTGAGTCGCTCTTTTATATTGGTTGCTGTGTGGCTCTCCTCCAGCACTTTTGTTTCCAACACAAAGAATGTAGTTGCCAATCTTCAGACATGAAGTGTGCAGTAACGGTCATGTAACCCTCACTCTGGATAGAGGTCCACGTGTCTGTTGTAAAGCTGACTGCTGTACAACTTTGTATTTTCTTAACAAGAATTTCTTTAGTCGTGTTGAACTTGCTTGTTAAGCCATGCATTATTGTGTCGCGTTTGGGAATGGTGTAGCCTGGTTCGAGGAATTTAAACATTTCTTTGAACCCGTCACCACGGACAACGTTGATTGGTCTCATATCAAGCGCAATGAAATCGACGATTTTCTCTGTGATTTCTCGCTTTCTTTTCTCACTTAGAGGGGGTCTCAAAACTAAACTCTGCTGCTTCATTGTTGACTGCGAAGTTGAAGCGCACGACGCCATATCATCGCTGCTATATTGTGGATGAGCCTAGAGACAAATGCATGTCAAAAACCATGAATATGATTTAACTTAACAGCGCAAATGTGTTTATATCCTTATTGTTAAAACGAGGGGCCATGTGAGGTGGTTAACGTTACTACTTACATGTTTTAAATGATAAGACATATTTGATGTTGACGAGTGATATGCAAATGTTTGCCTGCAGAGTTTGCAAACAGCCTTTTTAGGGTCGTCCTTCGCCTTTTCAAAATGATCCCACACTTTGGACTTTTTTCCTGACATAATTATTAGCGTCAGCCAGACACCTCTCCCACAAGTGCGCTTTGGTATACCGTGAGGCACGAGATCGCGTTGATCTCTCGTTGCTGATGTCATACACTGACTGCGCAGCCCTTGATTGTTTTTCACGTGATTTTTTTTTTTTTGCAACTAACCGACTAATGAAAATGTATTCGACCAAGCCCTCTTCATATCGACTAAAGTTTAGTCGACTATTTGGGGGCAGCCCTAGACCATACTAAGCAGACATAATATACAATTGTGACTTCTGAGCAGGCACAGAGCAGCCTTAACTCTGCTGCTGTGCAAAGATGCCTATAAAGATTGCATGCAGTAGATCTCCTATCTCTAATTGCACGAGCACCAATGAACATATTGTTATCCATATGAAGTTTTACAATGCTGTCGTCGTTTAATATCCTATTCTAAATGGTTTAGCGCAGCAGCAGACCAGGCGAAATGAAATTACCGTGATTTATATGGTCTGATTTTAAAGGCCAGGTCAATAGTTAAGCCTCTAGCACCTACACGGCCTGTCTCAGTTTGCCTTTATCTCCGTCACTCTTTTGTTTCTTTATTCAATCAGTGTAATCAGTGGAGGAGCAGGATGTTTTGGCTGAATTGTGCTGAGGTCATGTGACTTGATCCATTGCTAGAGAGCCAGTGAACCTGATCTGAGATCAGTGTAATCAGGAGTTTCCTCCTCCTCCGCTGCCTTGTTTCCTCCACTCTCGCTTTCTTACGCTGAGACGTGAGCCACAGTAACGCCACTTTATCTGTCCTCTTGTAAGGTAAACACTCTTTCTTGTCTGCCTGTGCCTGTTTGTGGTACGTTATTAAGTAGATTAGACTTGAACGGATGCCAGAATGTTGACATCTTGGAAAAGGTGCATTGCCTGGAGTCAGAGACTTGTAGTTGATGTAATAAACACTGTGCTTACCACGTATTTCTGTTGTCATTTAGAGGGTGCAAGAGGATATGGGTGTTTTCTCTGAGGGATCGCATTGGTGAATTGGTATTCGTTGCAAGAGTGGTGTGTGTTATTTTATTCTCTTTAAATGCCTTAGACCTAGTATTCTGTTAAGAGTCAGGGATTTTACAGTGTGTAACTTTGAGGTTGTAGCATGCTGTAACAGGAAAGAGGAATGTTTGATATGGGAACTTTCAAGGAAGTGCCAGGGCTTTCAAATTTGCTGAAGTTATAGGATGTCTTTTAGATTTACATTTTGTTGACTTTTAGTTTACTTGTGCAACTGGGTAGTTTTGTTGGAGGCTTTGTCATCTGTGCCTGAGGCCTGTGCAGCGGAGCCAAATAAAGTGCAGGAGTTCTCATGGAAATGTAAATAAACTTGGCCGTGCTTAGCCATAAAGGAGAAGATTGTGTGTGTGTGTGTGTTAGAGACAGAGAGAATGGGAGAATGCCATTTTTTAGAATAGGTGCTTTAAATGACTGATTTGTTTATGTACAGTACAGTAAATCGATGTCATGTAAATACAAAACGTTTATTAGTGTATTTAATTTATTCATTAATTATTAAATTATCTTTATTTCATTCATTTCCCTTTGGCTTCATCCCTTATTCATCTGGGGTCGCCACAGCAGAATGAACTGCCAGCTACACGGTGGATGCCCTTCCAGCCACAACCCAGTATTGGGAAACACTCTCACATTCACATGCGCATTCATACACTATGGCCATTTTAGATTGTTTGATTCACCTTTACCTATACGTTAATATATTACAATCTGAAGTCACTTAAATTAACTAAATGTGTTACTTGGTTACTTTTTAAGACAAGTAATGTTAACGTTTGTTATTTTTGTTTTGTGTATAAAAAAATATATATATTTCTTTTACATGAGAACTAAGTACAAAAATGGAATGCATATATACATATTGGGCCTCATTCATAAAACACGAGTAGAACAAAGTTGTGTGTAAATTTGTTTGTAAAGCTGTTCGGACCATAAACTGAAAGAAATATGGACGTAGTATCGTGACGTCGCCCAAAGGTTTCTGAAGAACGCAAACGAAGCTATAAGTGGGCGTGGCCAACCGTCGCCATTTTGTTCGGCTGTCATCGCACAGACCGGGGGTAACCAAACAAAGGCAGAGCGTGAGTGGAGCTACAAATGCCTTCTAGCATTCTGCTTAGACAGATTTTTCTTAGAGAGAAACACTTAATACTTCAACAACTGTGACTCGTTTGTGTTTTGATGACACGTGCTTGGTTGTGTACTATATCAATAAAGTGTATAGACTTTTAAAAACACTGTTTTAACACATTGAGCCACTAAGCATTGTTCTTATGACGTTTTTTAACAGGAGAAAAAAGCTAATTACGTCCAAATACACACATGCTGGATAAAAAAAAATGTGCTGGATAAGTTGGCGGTATATTCCGCTGTGGCGACCCCTGATTATTAAAGGGACTAAGCCGAAAAGAAAATGAATGAATGAATCAATCTCTGGAAAGCCACATAAAACAAATCAAAAATAGGATGTACATGCCGAACTCAGTGGCTAATCAGCCAGAATCAGCTGAGGTGACGTGAATGTAACCAGCGAGACCTAGCTGTCACTCAAGTGGCCAGGCTCTTAATTATGCACACTTGATATAAATGAAACGGATGAGTAATAAAAAAATTCACCCCCTTCACAGTTGTCATGAAGGGTAATATTAGCTATATACATCAGCTATATTTTGTACCAGGCTGTAAATACCTTTTTTCTGCCATAAAGTTGGCCATTTTAACATTGGGCTCAATAGAAATGTGCTCCATTACGGAGCCAGCCCTAGTGGAATTCCGATGAATTGCAGTTTCAGTTACTTCCGTATTAGTTTTACCAGGGACAGTGGGATGTTGCCGCTTGTTTTGGACGTACATTAGTGGCAGGGCGCATATTAGTCGCCCAACAGATGACACTACCACCCACCCCCCGGCTCTTCACTTTCGTCCGAAAACCAACATCTCCACCCCTCTTCATTTTAGTCCGCAACAACCCCCGACCCTCCACTCTCCACTTTCGTCCGTGACACCTACACCCCTACCCACCTCTACCACAAGAAGAAAGAGCAAAAAGAAGCATTTGTGAATTCTGATGAGATTTTTAGGAAGGTCTTTATTATTCGTGAATTACTTTTTAAAATTCTGTCTTCATTTACTCCCCATTCACTTGTTTTAAAGTTGTTTGGCTTATTCTCTTCTGTTGAACACAAAGTTCAATGTTTTGAAGAAAGCATCAATGAGAACCATTGTGTTTTTTAACATCTTTGCTTGCTAGAATTGTTTATGTTACACCTTTCACTCAACTTGCATGTACCTCATTAATTATTAATTGACTTGTGCAGTACCAGATCATAGAAACACACATGCAATAATCATTCCAGTTAAGACAGTGCTTTGTTATTTCACCATTAAATGTTATAATAAAGACTATTATATTCGACGGCACAATGTTTTGGTGGTTTATGAATAAGCCAATAATCAGTCACACTGTGTCTTTACATGTTTATCTAATTAAATGCAACACAACACACAAACTAGGCTACTGATGGTATCAAATTGTCTTGTTGCAATTAATTGATGAAGCTTTTATTATAGTGTAAGGTGTTTTCATAATATATATATATAATTATTGTATGTACATGTTCAAAGTAAGTGATCTATATTAAATTACAGAAGGATTATAGAGCAATAGGTAACATTGCACAATAAAGTGTCATTGGTAAATGTTTTGAGAATGTGAGAAAAGCCAGGTTTATTAATTACTATTTTAATATTACTTAAAAAATACAACTGAATTGTATCGGTTCTTATTAAATTAATTTAGTAAAACAATTATGACAATAAATTTTACATGTTATTAAGCATTAGGAAATTAACAATTAGTTATTCAAGTTATTTCTTTGTGAGTTTAATGTTAACAATTGAAGTCTCATACTGCTATACTATATAAATAATCTCAGAATTTTCAAACTATATTACTGCATATACTGTAGTAGGTCCGATTAACGTGAAAATGTTAATATTTGAATTATTAAGCTAATTAACTAGTTGAGTAATTAAGTATATAGGCATTTGGCACAGCAAATACAATCTGGACATCCTTAAAGCACTTAAAGTTTAAATGGTATTTCTAAAGGCCCACAATCGATATTGTGCAAACAGATTATTGAATATGGGCATATGTCTTAAAGCTATGTACATATGGGGGTGTTATAGTTTCATGTTTCTACATGTTCTTAATTCAACAGATTTTCTGATAATGATTTTAATCATTCTGATTTGTTACAGCAGCAAGCGAAACATGACAGACACTATGTTCGGCAGTGAGAACGAGCAGTGGGTCTGTCCAAATGACCGACAACTCACGCTTAGAGCAAAGTAAGTTTTTTTTTTTTTTTGAAGGTTGATCTGTTGTGCAAATTACATTTCAGCATGTCATTTGTCAAATCATCCTATGATAAGTATTTTCAAAAACACGTTTGCATTATCAAAACTAAAGTTCTTTCAAAATCTTTACATGCATGTTTCAGCTTTAGAAGCAACCTTTTGCAAAACATGTAGAAAGCATAATTTAAACTACTCTTTTATTGTTAGGACATGACAAATGCGCCAATCCGATGAACATTTCACAAAGCTGAGGTAGAACTTTTTATGTTGATAAATATTTATGAAAGATGTTGGTTGATTTAATGTTTGGGGGCCTTTTTCTTGAAGAAAATCTCTTAATGGAGAAATAAATTGAATTCCTGCTTGTTCTAATGAGTGATATTCATACTAAAACAGGTTTTTATTCCCTGACTTTGTGATGTACTTTGATGTTCATTAATACAAGAACATCTGACAGAAATACATTATTCAGACTTTTATTTAAATTAAACATTGCCATTCATTATTTCATACCATACAATAAGATCCTCATAATAATAGTAATGGGTAGTTATCTTACATATACGTGTCATTACCGTACTGAAAAATACTAAATGTATTTAAGAATAGTATAAAAAAACACTAGCCTGAATATATTAAATATAAATACAAATGATTTGTCTTAATAACAGTTCATTTGCATTCCACGGTGCAGTTACTGGTACTACAGTAAATGCATGAATAGCCTCATTCATTAATCATGGCACACTGTTTCTCCTGTCTGTCAGTGCCATTGAGAACGTCACTGCTGTTTCACCTGACTTAAAAAAAAAAAAAAAGAGAACATATAATGTTCTTTACTAAACTCGAGTGCTTCTTTTAATTTTGAAGCTGATTGTATACATTAAATTTTAGACCTATCCAGATCTTAACAACCCTATAGTAAACTTACATTGTGCCACTGTTGGGTCTGATTCAGATAAATGGAGTATGTGTGCCAAAAACAAGTAGTACTGTTTAGTTCTGCTTTCAGGCATTAACATTGTCATAGACGTGTTAGTTTATAAAGGTAAAAACTATATTGTGGTAATATAGAGAGCCTAGGGCTGAAAGACTTGACATAAATCATGTAACACGAAACAAGTTATCTTACTGAGAACAATATATTTAATGATATAATATCATTTCTGTAAGTTCAACCAATTAATAGTGTTTGACCACATTCCTTTTATTACATTTTAAAGGATATTCTCAGACATTTACTCATTCAAATGTGACCATATACCACACTTTATTTAACTCTTCAGAGCAAATGTTTGATTCAAAATGTAGAAATATTAAAAAAGTTATGAAGTATAAAACATTTAACTTATTGCATGTTCAAAATAAAAATGATGAAAACATCTTGCTGAATAAACTGCTAAATGTAAACTTTGTACTTTCAAGATTGCAACTTTATCACGATGTTTCAGTCTGTTGTGTTATATTGCGCTCATATAAATTATAAAAAAATTGTTTGTGTTTCCCAGTGATTGGTTGCAACTGGAAGGGCATCCACTGTGTATATCATATGCTGGCTAAGTTGGTGGTTCATTCCGCTGTGGCGACCCCAGATTAATAAAGGGACTAAGCTGAAGCTTTGTGACAGCTCAAAATAATTAATAGATTATAATATTAAATTATAGACTTATTATTTTGTCTATACAATATACAGTTGAAGCCCCCCCCCCCCCCCCCTGTATTGTTTCCTTAATTTTTGTTTAACGGAGAGATTTTTTTTCAACACATTTCTACAGATTCATTCATTTAGTTTTCTATGGCTTAGTCCCTTATTTATCAGAGGTCTCCACAGCAGAATGAACCGCCAACTATACCGGCATATGTTTTATGCAGCGGATGCTCTTCCAGCTGCAACCCATTACTTGGAAACACCCATACACTCTCACGTTCACACACTATGGCTAAATTTGTTTACTCAATTTACCTATAGCGCATGTCTTTGGACTGTGGGGGAAACCGGAGCAAACTCCACACAGTAATGCCAACTGATTCAGGTCGACCAGCGACCTTCTTGCTGTGAGGCAACAGTGCTAACCACTGAGCCACTGTGCCGACATTTCTAAACATAATAGTTTTATTAACTAATTTCTTTTATCTTTGTCATAATGACAGTACATAATATTTACTATATATTTTCTATAGACTGTATATAGACTGGTATTCAGCTTAAAGTGATATTTGAAGTCTTAACTAGGTTAATTAGGCAAGTTAGAGTAATTAGGCAAATTATTGTACAATGGTTTATTCTGTAGACCGGGGTGTCAAACTCAGTTTCTGGAGGGCCGCAGCCCTGTTTTAGTTTCAACCCTGCTTCAACACACTAATGCCACGGTCACACTAAAGTTTGAGCATGCAAGATTAAACAAGATGATTAGACATTCTATTCGATTGGTCTTCTGCAGTCACTTGATTTCGCAGGTCAGAGTTCACCTAGCTTGAACTTTGGAATGCAGCGAACTGCGAAACTTGTCACACGAGCTTGTGTTTCCTGGCTGAAGCAGGTCGCACACCAGAAGCGCCGCGAAACGGCGCGCACATGACGGTTAAAAGTATCACACACCAGACGCAGACATTCGCATGATGTTTAATATGAAACTAATCAGATGGCGCTCTGTGGCACGACAGAGAAATCAACAGTGTCCTGAGTCATGGCTGGGCGCTGTGGACAACCATGGACAGCCGCCGACTTGCGGCACCGGTGTGTGTACCCTGATAGAAACCTATGTTTAGAATTCTGAAATGTATGGCGCTACGCACCGCGCTGCCAAGCGGCGCTTCTGGTGTGGGACCTGCTTGACGCATTTGTGTATATGAATGGAAATCTATGGGGAGAAAAGTCCAGTGTGACCGCAGCTTTACCTGTAGGTTTTAAACAAGCCCTCAGGAACAAGGACTCAGTTAGTTTGATCGGGTGTGTTTAATTAAAGTTGAAACTAAACTCTGTAGAGCTGCGGTCCTCCAGGAACTGAGTTTGACACCTGTGCTGTAGGAGGGCTAATAATATTTAAAAAAATGAAGATAATAAAATATTAAATACTGTGGAAAAATTTCTTGCTCTGTTAAACTTAATTTGGGAAATATTTGAAAAAAAAAATAATCAAAGGAGGGCTAATAATTTTGACTCAGCTGTATAGTCATATTGCACAGCCCTAACAGAGCACTAATCAAAACCTCTCATTTTTCTGTGATCTATTTCTGATGAATCCTTTTTTTGTCTCATCTGCTTTTCTGTTTTTCTCCCAGGTTGCACACTGGTTGGTCGATCCACACATTTCAGTCAGAGAGACAGAGGAAAGCTCAGGCGCTGGAGAAGAGAGAGCTGGATCTTATCATGAGTGTCATTCACCGCGCTGAGCAGCTCGAGCTCATTGAGCAACACCGCATTGGGTCAGTCTTTATCGCTCTTGCTGCACATTGATGCTTTCTCATGCCTCACACAACATCCTGTCAGAAGAACATTTTGAGTTTAAGGGATTTCAAGAGGTTTTGAGTCAGGTCGCATAACTGATATTTTTTGCTTGACTTAATATAAAGATAATGCCTGTTTAAAATACTTCATGAGAAACATCTGGTTTGTATTGGTGAGATTTATAACATTTCATTGTGTGGATGCAGGTACATTGACATGAAACAAGTGTTCAATTTACATTGAACTGAATTCATTATCTATGCAAAATAATACTTAAATGTGACCGGGGACAATCAGGATATCTTCCGTCCATTCCATATCCATTTTCAAACAAAAAAAGGAAAATTAAGAAAACAGACGTTTTTCTTTGGCTCGATTTTCTTTTTTTATTTAGGGTAGGAAAATGGAAAAACGACTTTAAAATGTATTATACAGATGTAGGCGGAGCTGAAACGCCTATTTTCCCCTGATTATTATTATTTAATTATACATATAAACTAAGTTTACATATTCTATCATTTGATCAGTTATCAGGCTTACATTCATTGTGTATGCATAAATAAAAACGTAAATTAGCAGTATTATTAGACATTTGTCATTAAAATAAAGGCATAGTTCGCTGCTAAAACGTTGCAGCTGTGCACCTAATGCTGAGCAAAGATAGCCATTTCCGAGCAGCGCTTGGTTTCCGAACAAGGCCTATATAATAATAATAATAATAATAATAGGATAATAATAATAATAATAATAATAATAATAAATATTGTTCACTTAGTGTTTTTTTATTGTTTAGTTTTTTTTAATAGTTGTTAGCAGGACCAGAATAATAACAAAATGGGCCCAGTTGCTATAACAAACGGTACCATTTGTTTTTATTTATTATTTTAATTGTGTGTGTGTGTGTGTGTGTGTGTGTGTGTGTGTGTGTGTGTGTGTGTGTGTGTGTGTGTGTGTCTGTGTCTGTCTGTCTGTCTGTCTGTGTCTGTGTTTATATTTATTTATATATATTTATTTATTTTTTTTCTTCTGGAGAAAGTCTTATTTTATTTTGGCTAGAATAAAAGCAGTTTTTAATTAAAAAAAAACATTTTAAGGTCAAATTTATTTGCCCCTTTAAGCTATATTTTTTTGATAGTTTACAGAACAAACCATCATTATACAATAACTTGCCTAATTGCCCTAACCTGCCTAGTTAACCTAATTAATCTACTTAAGCCTTTAAATGTCACTTTAAGCTGTATAGAAGAGTCTTGAAAAATATCTAGTAAAATATTATTTACTGTCATCATGGCAAAGATAAATAAAATTAATCAGTTATTAAAAATGAGTTATTAAAACTATTATGTTTAGAAATGTGTTGGAATGTTTAGAAAAAAATCTCTCTGTTAAACAGATATTAGGGAAAAAAAATAAACGGGGGCCAATTATTTAGAGGGGCTAATAATTCTGACTTCAACTGTGTGCGTGTGTGTACATGTGAATATATGTATATGCGCTGCTCTATACATATATGGAATATGGAATGTCCAGTTGATTGGACTGTCTATGTAAGGTCCCAGGGTTGACAGTGCATGACAAAGCGCAAACCAAGCATGAAGACAAAGGAATTGTCTGTACACCTCAGAGATAGGATTGTCTCGAGGCTGGGGAAGGTTACAGAAAAATGTCTGCTGCTCTGAAAGTTCCAATGAGCACAGTGGCCTCCATCATCCATAAGTGGAGGATATTTAACCACCAGGACTCTTCCTAAAGCTGGCCGGCCATTTAAGCTGAGTGATCGGGGGAGAAGGACCTTATTCAGGGAGGTGATCAATAACCCGATAGATACTCTGTCTGAGCTCCAGCAGTCTTCTGTGGAAAGAGGAGAACTTTAAAGAAGGACAACCATCTGTGCAGCAATCCACCAATCAGGCCTTTATGGTAGAGTGGCCTGACGGAAGCCACTGCCCGCCTGGAATTGCCAAAAGGCATCTGAAGGACTGTCAGACCATAAGAAACAAAATTCTCTGGTCTGATGAGACTAAAATTGAAATCTTCATCTTCCAGCAGGACAATGACCCAAAGCACACCGCCAAAATATAAATGGAGTGGCTTCACAACAACTCTTTGAATGTCCTTGAGTGGTCCAGCCAGAGCCCAGACCTAAATCCCATTGAACATCTCTGGAATGGAATGGGCGAAAATTCCCAAAGACAGGTGTGCTAAGCGTGGGGCATCATATTCAAAAAGGTTTGAGGCTGTAATTGCTGCCAAAGGGGCATCAACAAAGTATTGAGCAAAGGCTGTAAATACTGATGTACATGTGATTTTTCAGGTTTTTTATTTTTAATAAATTAGCAACAATTTAAAAAAATCTTTTTTCACATGGTCGTTATGCGGTATTGTGTGTAGAATTTTTAAGAAATAAATGTCATTTAATTCATTTGGAAATAAGGCTGTAACATAAAAAAATGTGGAAAGAGTGAAGCGCTATGAATACATTCCAGATGCACTGTAGTAAATGGCCAAAAAAAGATAAAAAATCTGAAATTATTTAATGACAATTGAAGCTGAATTTAAGATTGAGGAGGCCATAGATATAGTGGGAGTCTGTAAATGAATATTTCCAAAACCGAAATATCCCTAAATGCACATAAAAACTTTATTATTAGAGATAATATGTGTTTTATTAAACGAATAATCAAGTGAATTGCTCATTAAGACAGGGATTTGCGACAACCTACTAGACAGGGGACGATAATCGATTTCAAGGTTTACTGCGGTTTGGAAAAGTCAAGGTTTAAAACCGCAAAATTTTTGTTATTCCATGTATTCCATTTTGTTATTCTTGATGTATATGTAAGGTTTTTTTTGAATGTGCTGTAAAGAAATATGTGTTTTTGAAAGTAATAAAGAGAGCAGATGTCTATGATTTATTTTAATACTTTAGCCTGACATGTTTATTGGTCCAAAATATTATAATATATTGTATATAATAATATATAGTATTATGTGTTTTCTTCAATGGGCAAAAGGGTTTTTTGTGTTTTTTTTTTTACCCAGACAATTTAAAAAGAACTTATTTTAGAGCAGTAGTCACAATACAATGAAACCATGATATTTATATCCGAGGTTATCATACCATCAAAATCTAATACCAGCCCATGCCTTCAACCTACTAGCAGTATTATTTGTATGTATTTATCCATGACAGTTCTAAACCAGCTAAAATACCAGCAGCACAAAAACAAACACATCAAAAATATACAATGCAAGACATTGCGGTTTGCCATTGTAGTGTTCATGATTCTTTAGACATCAGTATTAACATGTGGACTTAGTCCTGAAGAAAGATTGATTTCTATTTCATCAGTAAATTTAATATGAAATGTTTTAGTATTTTTTTAATTGTCTATATATATATATATATATATATATATATATATATATTTTTTTTTTATTATTTATTTTTTTTTATTTTGGTTTTGTAATTAAATTTACACTTAAAGCAAAGGACTATTTCTCTTTTCAGCTTTTTAAAATTCTTTTCTTTCCATGGTTTTTGTTAATGTAAAATTACCCTGGTAGGACTTTTACGTGAGTAGCCTTCTGAAATGGCAATAATTTGTCAAATAAATTTCTGTCTTGTTACTTTTTTTATTATTAAATTAAATGCATCCTTGTTGAAAAAAATCACATAATATATTATACTGTATATATGAGTATCCAGAGTTTTAAACCAAATGGCTATAAAATAAAATGTAATTATTCATTGAGTTTTGTTTGAACCAAACTGAAGTGAAGGTAATTTAATTTATACATAAAAACATACTACACAGCATAAAGAATAAGAATATTTTTAAAACTATTGTGTGTATATGTTTTTCAGGCGTCTAGTGGAGCGTCTGGACAACATGAGGAGCTCCGCCATGGGAAACGGCCTGTCACAATGTCTGTTGTGTGGAGAAGTATTCGGTCTGCTGGGCTCTTCATCTGTCCTCTGTTTGGACTGCTGCATGGTAAAAACTGCTTTAAATATTTCAAACATCATGTTCACTATTCCTCTCACACACACTCATGGCTTTTTACAATTACACCAAGTTATTTCCATATAAGCACTGTGGGCTCATGCAGTAAGTCTAAGACGCCACATTGGAGCAGCAGAGAGCAGCATTCTCAAAGATGGTCAGAGCATTATGTGCATACAAAAAAATAGCAGAGAACTATAGAAAACATGGGTTTTGTGTTTCCTCCGGAATTTTACATTACTTTTTACATTATTATTATTATTATTATTATTATTAATAATAATATTAATAATAATAATAATAATAATAATAATATTTTCTTTAAGTTCAAAATGAGGTGTGTGGTCCACTTTTGGCCAGGCTGTTATTTAACATTATGACAGGACCCTACTTAAAGTTGTACTTCTTAAATTTAAACATTTCCATAGAAAAATTAAAAGCTAGCCATTTAAGAAAACTAATCAAAAAGGACTTGCTTTATCAGTACAACTAATTATAGGTATATATTGATTCAAAAACTTATTTATATTGTATACTACTTGTTTCATACTTCTTTCATCCTTCATATTAATTTAAACAAAAAATTATAATGATTAGTAAATTTGTGGCATGTAAATATTATGTAAATCATATCAAGTAAGAATAATAAATAATTTCCTGTAATTTGGAGCCAGATAATCTATCAGAAATGTGTCTATTTGTGCTCAACTTAACCAGTTTTCTTAGTAACCTGCACTGAAGGAAGTTAGTCATAAGTTACTACAATGCTAAAAGACAAAATCCAGAGTTGGTGCGAAGTAAAATGAAATGTTCACTGCTAACCAGCTTCATGGCCATTAACGAGTCAAGATGTACATCGTTCCCTGTGATTTTTGTGTCACATCTTAATAAATAGTTGCTCATTTCCATACACTCAAGGTTAACCAGACGTTCTTATTTTCTGCTCACAGTGACATTTTGTTGTTGTTGTTCTATTTCCAACTTGAACTGTCATGCAAACATTGTACAGCATGTTCAAAACAGTTGACAAATATAAATGCGAAACCCGGACAAACATGAAGCTTCTGTTTACCAGAGCAAGCATATTGTGATTATTTTTACCAACAGATGGCGCTGCAAGCTACATTTGATAACTACAATCTCTAGAAAATTTGTTGTTTAAGAGATGATAGTTCACCCAAAACTTAAAATTCTGTCATCATGTGCTCACCCTTTACTTATTTCAGACCTATTTGACTTTCTTCATTATGTTGAAGACAATACACACACACACACACACACACACTGTATAAAAAGGTCGGGACGTCATTCAGATTTTTAAAAACATTATTTTTAAGTACCTGGAAGGGCTGGGATCACAATACAGTCATTCCCACACTTTGAAAGTACACATTGAAATAAATAAAACATGTAATAAAAATACTCAATCAAATATTAGTCCGTGTTCCCATGCTTCTTGAAAGTACTTGAATTTCAGACATATGAATTCAACGCTTAGTACTTAAAAACAAACATAGGTCCTTGAAAGTGCTTAAATTTGAAGTTTGTTGCTATTTCAATAACTGTACTTTGCTGATTTTTAAAAACTGAATGAAAAAAATAAGATATTCCTAAATCTTATGCATAAACTATAATGCAATATATCAATACTTCAGAAAAAGCATTTGAATATTACCATTATTGAATTTAATCAATTGTATTAAAGTTCTTTGAAAATGACTTAAAATTGTTTGTTTGAAAATGACACATCCAAAACATTGTCATTATGACGTTGTAATGTAAATATTAAGTGAAAATGAAATGTTAGGTACAGGAATGACTTTCATGGCACTATACACTCACCAGCCACTTTATTAGGTACACCTGTCCAACTGCTCGTTAACATAAATTTCTATTCAGCCAATCACATGGCAGCAACTCGGTGCATTTAGGCATGTAGACATGGGCTGTTTCTCAATATGCGTTCTTCAGCATTCTTGTGTCCTCATGTTCAATTTAATTCAATTCACCTTTATTTGTATAGCACTTATAGAATGTAGATTGTGTCAAAGCAGCTTTACATAAAAGGTCACAGTAAATAGGAACAGTGTAGTTCAGTTTTCAGTGTTTAAGTTCAGTTCAGTTTAGTTCAGTTCAGTGTGGTTTAATAATCACTACTGAGAGTCCAAATATTGAAGAGCAAATCCAACGATGCGCAGCTCTATAGATCCCGAACCATGCAAGCCAGTGGCGACAGCGGAGAGGGAAAAAAAACTTCACTAATGGCGGAAGTGAAGAAAAAAAACCTTGAGAGAAACCAGGCTCAGTTGGGCATGATCATTTTAATTTCTCCGCTGGCCAAACGTCTTGTGCAGAGCTGCTGTTGTTCTCGTATAACGTCATCATCAACTGCCAAAATTTAGTTCCAAATCTCAAGACCGACAGAACCGAGGACGCGTGAAAGTTCCTGGATGTGTTCTTGATATCGAGGACGCATCGATGCAGACTTCAGTGCAAAACTCACTAGAGAAGTCCCAGAAATCATTGCGGCTGAAAAAAGGAGGTGGAAAGCACAGCATTTT
Organism: Danio aesculapii; assembly: GCF_903798145.1. Classification (NCBI taxonomy): domain Eukaryota; kingdom Metazoa; phylum Chordata; class Actinopteri; order Cypriniformes; family Danionidae; genus Danio; species Danio aesculapii. Next base: position 61,773,668 of record NC_079439.1, read on the forward strand.
ATATAGATTTATTATTAAAGTTCAGAGGTATAACTTATTTATCTCAGGAGTTTCCCAAAATGAGACTGTAAAAGTAAACATCACCTTAAAAATCTTAATAAAGGCATAAACACATTAAGGGTGTTTATTTTTCAGAAATTTGTATTAAAATTTGTTTTATTTCCATGTGCAAAGTATATTTGTAAGGTCTTTATGCATAATATATATTGCGAAAAGGGGGGGGAAAGGGGAGCAATATATTGTTGTATGAATGCTGTAATGTTTAATTTTCCATTAAAAACACGTGAAGGTCATGTGACCATTAGTAAGAAACAGGGAAGAACGCAGCATCTTTTTTTCTCACAGGACGCGTTCTCTGTTCTCACGGTCTCCCGAGTTCGTTCTTTCAAGGTAACTTGGCAAGACCGTTCTCCACAAAACTATGAGTCCATTCTCTGCGTTCTTATGATTGAGAAACGGCCATGATCAAGACGATCTGCTGCAGTTCAAACCAAGCATCAGAATGAGGAAGAAAGGTAATTTAAGTGACTTTGAACGTGGCATGATTGTACCTTGCAGATGGGCAAGTACCTCGTTAAATCCATGCCACAAAGGATTTAGGCAGTTCTGAAGGTAAAAGGGGGTCCAATCCGTTACTAGTAAGATGTACCTAATAAAGTGGCCGGTGAGTGTAATCATAAATGTACACTTTATCCTTTATTTATTCATTTTTTAGTTTTTGCTGATCTTCTGCAGAGACATGGATGATGTAAAGGGCTGTGGATAACATGAGGTGCTCGATTTAAAATTATTAGTGATTTTAAAAGTCCTTGAATTTGATGTCCATGAAAGATTGGATAGGGAATTAGCCTAAAATGCATATGAATACACCTGATTAGGAAAAGTGAAGATACAATTGAAAAAGTGTAAACATTGATGACAATGTAATGGGTTTTAATTACTGTGCATGTACTATAATAGGGAATGGGAAACTGCCTAAGTTAATAGGGTTGTAAAGAGCTATTGTCACACTAGTAAATGGCAGAATTGTGTGCGTTCAGAATAGGATTAAGCTCTCAAGTTGAAATTTAGCTGTGGTGTGTACTTGGCCCTCTCGTATTATGTTTCAGGCCTTATTTTCAAACACACACACATGAAGTTCACCCAAAAATTAAAATGATCTCATCATATAATCTCCCTCATGTGGTTTTAAACGTTTGAGTTTCTTCTGTTGAACACAACATAAGATATTTTGTAGAAAGCTGAATTCCTGTAACCATTAACATAATACTACAAAAATGCTATGGAAGTGTATCAGCATTTTTCAAAATATCTTCTTTTGTGTTTATCAGAAGAAAGAACTTATTTGAGTTTCTGTCTCATACATTACTACTATCTAAATAAATTATTAGAAACATTTAACACACACATTTAACCACAAGGGGGCAGTGTTTACCTGAGACACTCCTTGACTTCCATTGCACAACTTAAAACAAGACGAGGTACTTTCCTCTGAACTTTGGGATCACAGTTTGTAGTTTACTTGGAGACAGACACACACTGCGACTTGACACAGGACTAAGAAGTGTTAAAGAGCGAAACAGCAGGTCTGTGCCGGCGAGGACGAGCATCTGTTAGTGGGAGCCGGAGCTCACATCACTCCTGCTCTCTCATGACCTGTGATCATCCTCAACAGCTGCTGTTTCTACACCTCAGTGGAATTACAATGGGGGAATTAATGAATTGGTCATTATTATAATTATTAGATTGGTAACACCCCCGTGTTGAGGCAATATATGGCCAGCTGTGGAATAAACTGTTGATCATTTACCATATGGAAACTGGGTTTAAATTGCTAGATTTGCAGGGAAAGTGTACCATGGTTTTAGTAAAGCGGCTGTAGGCTTTTGACAAGGGATTTGTCGTAACACTTGTTCCGCAGCTTTTCACCACACTAGAACATTGACTGAACTAATGCAAATGCAAATATTGACCTTCCTTCATTTAATACTTCACAACTCTTATGTTTCAACATCAAATAGAAAGATTTGTCTAGGTTGTTTGCAATCATGTGGTTCTGGTGCTGCGCGGAATTCAGATGGAGGGCAGGAAGTAAAAAATGAATGGGAGACACAGAGGAAAGTTTGTATTTTTGCCATTTATACCATATTTCAAAAGAGATATAATAGAAAATAACCACATATGTTGGGCATGATCCTTATATAATGAAGAGGGCAGAGTTTTCTACTGAACAAAATATATTTGCCTGTCATCGAGGCAGTAGATGCTGTATAAGCTATTACGTTACATGAAAAAAATACTAAAGTAATACTATAGTTTGGAAGAATACTATAGATAATTGCTTGAGTTAAACTGTTGTAGTTATTATGTTGTCGCTGTGGTACGACACAACTGTAGCATGTTGGAATGTATATTCGATTTCATGAGCGTTCAGTAAAAAGGTCAGCAGAGGGTTTTCTTCAATGTCAAAAATATTAGTTATTTAATAGGTACAAATGAATGATTCGATGATTGGAATTCCCAGTATCCTCAATGCAATCCTTTGCTAAGCCCCGCCCTCCTTAGTTACTGTTGCTATGCCTGTCAAGCTTTCGTGCTTGGCATGGCTTTTACAATGTGTATGCACCAGTGTCAGACATTGCCAGGGATATAATTAGTCATTTTTGGCGAACAGGTGAGATATCTGAGAAAGCCAGACAAAAAAGGGACTGCAGTTTGCATTACAGGGGTAAATTCGTGACAATAGGCATAACCGATTAGAAAATATTTACTCAAAGTTGAAGCTAGGTTAGCCTATCCACCTTATACACTGACCATTCAACAGCTTAACATTAGTTAGTGCACAGCAGGAGAGGTGAAATTTAAAAATGATCTAAAAATAAACTTTTATTTTTCTCTTTTTTTTTTTTTTTGCCATAAAAGCCTGCTATATTAATTGTACTGCAATGAAATATAGCATTACTAACCGACGAGGAAACACGCGTGGACAGTGCTTTTACATAATTCATTCATAGAAAGAACAGCCAGACAGGGGAAATTGATGGATTTGTGGCGAATATTAGCATCACTGACCCATAACAATATACAGTAGCTATAACTGTCAGTACGCTTGTGTGCTTTTTATACCATTTCTATTCTAATTTGCAGTTCAGTGGAAAAAATAAATAAATTGTAATGCAAATCAAAGTATAAATAGCAGAAGTGAACAGATAGATTTTCCCTACCAACAAATATTAATCAGACACCAACTATAAAAGCAGACACTAACCCCGTATAACGCCATCACCAATGACTAAATCTAAACAACGGACGAAAACATCAGTGAACTGTAGCACTGACATGGACATGAGGGTTATAAATTACTGGAAAACAGCTGCTGGTGAAGTATATTGATCGCAAGTGCTCAGATTGTGATCACATCTCTGTTTTGTTCTGTTTATGTAATTTCAAAGTTTCGTAGCTTGAAATAGATGGAAGTATGATTTCTATTACTATGACTACTATGGCGAGGGCTTAAACGGAGCAGTGCTCATAATATCGAGCGGAAAAAAAGAAAAAGACTGCTGGGAAACATAACCTGCTTTGTATTTTTGTAGGAAACACAGTTTAGATCTTTTTAGGGTGGGAGGTTTTTTGAGTTATTGCTGTCTATCACTGAATGTGTGGGCTCCTTTAGTGCCCCTCACACAGCTTGATCCACTCTGGCATTTTCCCCTTTGGGTTTTAAGTTTTGAAAAGGGAAAAAAAAATTTCACCACCATCCAAACTTTTAGGAGACCGGGTGTCAGATTTGAACAATCCATATGCACAACGCTTTGGCTTGTTTCCCTCACTTGAAAGCTTGACAGACCTCCTGCGGGTAGCTACGGTTGCTAAGCCACGATTGGTTTGTGGCGGTTTTCGTGTGTGGCTTAGCGAAGGGTCAATTTCGTTCAGGAGGTGCACAGCAACTCTACATTTCCTGACTCAAGAATTTATACACAGCTGATATTAACAGGTTTAAGGGGAATTGGTCACTTGTCAATTGTTTTAAAAAAATAAAAAATAAAATGAATGAAGAGTACCCAGTCCAGGAGATTTGAAACCAGTAGAATTCCTTTATTTAGACGTTTTGGTTAATCTGCAGTCATATAACAGGTCTAACAGGTCAGTCTGCAAGTTTTTTTCACAAGTCTAATTTGAGACCAAGATGTCCTGTCGATAATGGGTTTTTAGGAGGAGGGGAGATGGCTAAACAAAGCATGCAAATGAATTAGGTAGGTAGGTGAATAAACTTGCCAAGTCACCAACCACACAACTTTATCAACAAAGGGGTTTCTTTGGCCTGAAAGTATCACCCGAAGACAAAGGCAGAGTCGTTAAAAGTGTGCCCGTAGCATTTGCTTCACTTTGGCTCAGTCAGTAGTCAGAAAGACAAAGGTTTAATGTCCCTCATGGCTGGGCTGTAAATGAAATTCTATAATTAAAAACCAAAGAATATACATTTTCAGTGATATGTTGATTATTGTTCATTTGAAATTAGATTACATTTATTTTTCCACACAATCATTCTCCAGTCCTCTGGCGGCTGCACCCAAACATATTTCCTCTTCTACGAATTCTCTGCACTACATTAAAAGCATAAGACTTCTCAACTGCAAATATACTGTGTTCAGTTTCAACACATCTCTGTTCGCAGGAAGTTTAGCTGCAGAGCTAGACATTCAGGCCTTTGCTTTTCCATCAGCTTCAACTACTTTTGCAAGAATGCTTCATTAGTATGCAAGGGGTATCACACTCAGAGAAGAAGTTTGGTTAATATATCACCTTAAGCAATACAAATACAATTGTTTAATTAATGAAAAGTAAAAGAGATAAAAATTATTTTTCCAATAAGGACTATTTATTAGGCTTCCGTTTTCTATGCTATAGTTATACACCATCACACTCGCATTCATATGTAGTAATTTAATAGTATACTACTATACTAGTATTCCACTGTATTACATAGACAGGCATAGCCATTTGGTTTCTGAATAAGCCAAAAAGGCTCAACCCACCTGTTTGCTGTAGTAAAAACCACTTTCTATATTCAAGTCCATTTTTTGTTTCCATGTATTAAATAAATAAACTGCCATTTTTCTAATTAAATGGCATATATATATATATATATATATATATATATATATATATATATATATATATATATATATATATATATATATATATATATATATATATATATATATATAACTTACAGGCTAATTCACATATTTCACGATCGGAATGATAATAAAAATAAGAAGTATTTTTTTTTTATACTAGACAACACTTGATGTTTCTATCTCTGGCTGTGACTCAGTTTAAAGGAGTACATTCTCTAAGTGCTTCTGTCACTGTGTTTAATCCTTTCTGCGCAAGACTGAATGGTGTAGTTAATGCCACACGAACTGTAAAGTGTTTTATTTTAGTAGTTCATTTTGAAATAAAAATAAAGAAATGTTCGTTAAGAGTTACATTTTTCGCTGGAGGAAACAGCTGTGCTGATGAGGTGACCACAGAGAAAACCCGACTGCTCCTCTATAACATTGGTATACAGGTGATACATGGTTATTTATAGCAAAGAACTGCAAATAAGCACATATTATAACAATTGATCGATAAACACAAACCTCGTTCTCTTGCTGTCTGCGGCTGTTTGCTAATTAAATGAAAAACAAGACTGGGAGGAGCTGAATTCTGCCGCCGTTTCCTTGAAATTTAAAGGGGACTGAGGCGATAATTTAGTGTATAGTTTATGAGCTAACCGCAAAAGTTTTAGGGTGGCTGAGTAGAAATATAGGAGGGCTACTGCCCCCCTAAAATAGGCCTAGCAACGCTGGATTGAATTGCCTCTTGTTACAGTTATTAAACAAGTTTGACAACAAGCATGAAATGTTCATGGGCCAATAGCATCACCACATTGAAATGATTTATTGGAAAAAACAGACATCGCAATATTTTGTTCTTTTATATGAAATATATTGCGATACGAATGTAATTTTACAAGATGACTATTTAGAATGAATTCATATTTTTACACTGATTGGGATGATTTTTTTATTAGGGGAGCTCATCTGCATAAAATATGCAAAATATATTTATATTATATATAAAAGCACAGATGAGAACAAGAGAACTAAGTAAAAATGAAACAGTATTGAGTTACATAAATTCAATATAATAACTGAAATATGCTAAAATTAAACTATAGTTTTTATTGTATAACTAGTTAAACACAATTAATCTTTGTTAGTGGCAAACTTTATCATTTTATGTGTCCAAATGGTTTACATACACTTAAAATTGCTTAATCCTGCAATGTGACTATTGTAGATTCGCACATTGCGACATCGATGCTGAAACAATATATTGGCTGTTTCTCAATTCCAAGAACCCAGAGAACAGGCTTGCGTCCTCGAAGACCATTCTTGCCAACAAACTCAGGAGACAGCGAGAACAGAGATCGCATCCTGTGAGAAATGAGATGCTGCGTTCTTCCTGATGGTCACATGACCTTCACGCATTTTTAATGAAATATTATATTATTATTATTATAATAATATTATATGAAATATGATATATTATTATATTAAACATTACAGCATTTATACAACAAATTATTGTTTTTTTTCCCCTTTTCAATATATATAATATACACAAAAACCTTACAAATATACTTTTCACAATACAGATTTTAATAATAATTTCAGCAAATAAACACCCTTAATGTATTTATGCTTTTATTAAGAATTTCATGGTAATGTTTATTTTTACAGTCTCATTTAGGCACTTTGGAGCCCTTGTCAGCAGTGGTGGAGTACACAAATCAGTCAAATATAGATGCACTAATAAAACATTACTATCATGACTGGGGCAATTAAAGTGCAGCTATAGTGCTTTACATGCATATTAAATCAGTGCAGATACTTTAGCTTATGGCAATAAATTAACACCTTGGTTATGTGCTTGCATACGTTTCCATATTTCTGTCTTAAATGAACGAGGGGAAAAAAATCAAATTTGGCCAGGTTGCTTGTAAAAAAATTGGGAATCAGAATTGACCATGATAAAATCAAGATCAGCGCATCACTACGTTTGCATGGCACAAAAATTTGGAGTGTAGTTTATTTAGCTTTAAGTCAGTAAAACCAAAAGTGTAATGTGACTGCACCATTTAGAAGGGTGAAAAACAAAATGACCCACAGAGGTTTATTTGTTTCCTGCAAGTGTTTAGACAGCGTATCGAGTCTCCTAAACCCATTGGTAGAAAATCATCTTCAGGCTTTCTGATTGGCTAAAACATGCTGACTGCAATCAGTTTCATTTTATTTTTCGTTTACAGAGCCTGGAGCTGTCACAGTGTGAAGTGTGATTTCTCAGGACAGCCATTTCAGTGATGTCTGTCAGGCAGAAAGGACATTTTATGCGTGGTATTAAACCGCTTACAGCAGCTTTAAAGATGGCTCACGCTCTCTGTGGGATCTTTAGAAGTATTTAGCGGAAATTGAAGAGATTTCTTTGTGCCCCCACTCTCGCATTCTCTCTGTTCTTCTCTCGCTAACTCCATCCCGAAGCAATTTAAGTATATAGAAGTTCTCCTAAAACGAAATTACTGCCACTTCATTCTAGTGTTTGTCTTCTATTACATAAAGTCTGATTAAAGGTTCTTTCTTTTTCCTTATTACAACAGCACATCCAAACCCTTACCTTCAAATTGATTCTTTTAAAGCCAAGCCTTTAGAGTCCACAGTCAAATCTCCTGCTGTAATTTAATTCATTTCAGTCTGGAGAAGAACATTGCCTCTCATAATCAACACAATTTCAAGGTGGACATATTTCCACTTCCACACATTTAAATACTGCATTAGGAGTTCTCTTGTGGGCAAATGTAGCAAATCAAATTTATTCCTAAAACAATTGTTAAATAGCAATGGTGCAAGTTAGGGCTGCAGGATATTGGACAAAACGGACATTGCAATATTTGTGTTTTCTGCGATTTATATTGTGATATGAATATAATTTCACAAGACAACTTTAGTTACTCTATTTGGAAAGAACTCATCATTTTACTTTCATTGGAATTTTGTAGGGTTTTAGGTGATCTAAATAAAAATACACTCACATGACATGGTGCATTATCCCTCTGGAAGTAGCCATCAGAAGATGGGTACTCTGGTCATAAAGGGTGTTAACACAATGCTCAATTGGTGCTAATGGGCCCAAAGTGTGTGCAGAAAATATCCCCCACACCATTACACCACCACCACCAGCCTGAACCATTGATACGAGGCAAGATTGAGCCATGCTTTTATGTTATGGTGCCAAGTTCTGACCCTACCATCCGAATGTCGCCGCAGAAATCAAGAATCATCAAACCAGCCTCAGTTTTCTGTTCTTAGTTGACAGGAGTGGCACCTGGTCTGGTCTTCTGTTGCTGTAGACCATCCGCCTTGAGGTTCAACCTGTTGTGCGTTTAGACATGCTCTTCTGCATACCTCGGTTGTATCGAGTGGTTATTTGAGTTACTGTTGCCTTTCTATCAGCTGGAACCAGTCTGGCCATTCTCCTCTGACCTCTGGCATCAACAAGGCATTTGCGCCCACAGAACTGGGCGGGGGAACTTCTCACTTGATATTGTCTCTTTTTCGGACTATTGTCTGTAAACCCTAAAGATGGTTGTGCATGAAAATCCCAGTAGATCAGCAGTATCTGAAATACTCAGACCAGCCCGTCTGGCACAAACAACCATACCATGTTCAAAGTCACTTAAATCACCTTTCTTCCCCATTCTGATACTCGGTTTAAACTGCAGCAGATCGTCTTGACCATGTTTACATGCCTAAATGCATTGAGTTGCTGCCATGTGATTGGCTGATTAGAAATATGCATTAACAAGCTGTTGGACAGGTGTACCTAATAAAGTGGCCAGTGAGTGTATATAAAATTACTCAAAAATATAAAATAAATAAATAAAAGCACAGTTGAAAACAATTGAACAATGATTAAACTTTTTTTTAAATAAACAGCACTTGGTTTTTGGTGGAGTATTGAGGTACAACAATTTCATAATAACATTGCATGGAGTATCCATTGTATTAATAAACACAATCATTCTTTGTTAAAGTGGCATTTAATTTATTGTGCTTTAATAGTTTAAATTCACTTGAAATTGTAGTCACAGGCCTTGAAAACACAACACAAACGGTCAGCTAATGCTACTTTCTACTACTGACAAGACCTTTACATAAACAGATGTACATTTCACATATTAAAATGGTTCAGTCTTAAAATGTTTACAGTAGGTAGCAGGCTGTTTATGTTTACTGTGTTCTAAGGATGTGTGTTTATTTGTGTTTTGCAGAAGGTCTGCACTAAATGTGGAATCGAGACGACTGCAGGCGGTCAGAAACGGACTCAGTGGCTTTGCAAGATCTGCAGTGAACAGAGAGAGGTACTGTCCCTGCAACTGTTTTCACTTTAGGCTAAACAAAACCTGCTTTCTTTTCTTTTTCTTGTGATTTTGCCTGGTTGTTATTTTTTATATGAAAGCTCAGGCAAGGACTAGCAATAATAAAATGCGAAATATAGTTTCAGGTGATTCCAGAGGATCTAATGCTACGATTTTGTACTGTTAACCTACACAGACAGAGCGCCTACAGTCTGCCTGCTTTCTGTTTACCGACCATCTGATGCATATTGCGAACAAAACTGGAAAGCACTAGTGGCCCAATCAAATATGCTGTGTGCACAGGTTTTATCAGTATGCTAGAAAACAAAATTGAGTTTAAAATACATGTGTATGGGTGGAGATTATCTAATCACTGGAAAGTGGTTTGTGGCTTTATTTTTTGACATGTTCATCAAATTAATTCTTGCTCCTCAATTTTAGTCAAAATTGCATTGAGAAATAAAAACGCATGGGGTTTTGTTTCTAATATGATATTATAAATAATATCACAACACTTAAGAATGCTATTTTGCTGAATATTAGCATGAGGGGAGTATGTGATCTTGATTATATTTAACAAAAAATGAAGGAGTTACATGGTAAAGTAGTTTCAGTTTTTTTTTCAGTTTTGTCAACAAAAATAGTTACAAACCAACTCTCCCAGAACATTAGGGCATCTAAAAGCAGTGTTTCAAGTGAGCGAATGATGAATTTACAGTCTAGTTCTTTATTTGTGAATGAATCAGCAGTTTTGAATTAATTGTTTGAATGGGGGATTCAATTGACTGCTGTGTCAGAATTCACTAATCCATTAATGAATAGTTTATGCCTGTTTAGTGCATTATGTCAGGAAAAAATGAAGTGACCGAACCGACATTTAGACATTCAGACATGCAGTGCTCTAGAGAACTGGAGATGAAACTTATTCGTCACATGTACAATTTTAATTGTGTACTTCTGTGTACCTACTACACCTTTAGAAAGTAATATTAATAAATAACAATCAGTGACATTACCCAGTATGACTGGCATACTTTCTTAGGGGCCGATCATACCGAATGCACATTTACGTTCCACAAACGCGAGACGCGCCTCACTGCCTTTTTTGCTGATGAAAAAAGAAGCTAGGCAACGATTGAATTAGCTGCGTATGTGCACGAGTGTTGATGGTAATATAATTTTAAAACGTATTCATATTGTGAGATTCAGGATTTTTGATTCATACAGCACTGGATCTCAAAACAGTCTCTCCTCCATCTTCAAAAGTCTCTGTTGTTGTCTTGAAAACACAAACACTGCAGGGCACCTCAACGGAAACCCCGCCTTTGTTTTCATTTGACTTCCGCTCAGAGTTTTTTTGCTCAGGGCGCATAAGCAGTGCGCACAGCACTTGCGGCCGTTAGTAAACCATTCAAAACAGGCGCCTCCCAACACAAGAAGCACGTTCGGTGTGATCGGCCCCTTACTCACTCCTGCTCTCACTTTCAGCTTGTCTCTCTTTTCAGTTGTTTTTTTAATTTATTTTTTATTAACTACAAAATGTCTGTCATCCCATTTAGAAATGAAGGAGGGGTTTTCTATACAGCAAAATATTAAATAATAAAAGAATACATATATAAATTCTGTCCTGATTAGGCATGGGACGATTACCGTTTTCAAGGTGTACCGCGGTTTGGAAGTCAAGGTTTTAAAACCGCCAAAATTTTATGTAAAGCTGTTCCTAAGGTATGTGTAAGATTTTTTTTTTTATTTAGATTTTTTGTTTTTGTTTTTAGGACAACAGTATCTCCAGCAGAAAAAATATCCAAAAATGCTGTTATAAATTGTAAAGAAATCCGTGTTTTTGAAACTAATGAAGACAATAGAAGTCAATCATTTGATTAATTTAGCCTGACATGTTTACTGTTCCAAAATATTATAAATCTTTCAAATAATAAAATACAATTTTTTTAAAGTGTGGAAAAAAAGTTTTTGTTTTTACCCAGACATTTAAAAAGAATATATTTTAGAGCAGTAATCACAATACTGTGACACCGTGAAACTATCTTTATTCAAGGTTATCATACCATCAAAATTGTAACGTCCGATTCCAAGTGAGTCTGAAACCGGGTGATCGGGCCCGATTTCCAATCACGTGATTGAATCTGGACATCCTTAGTAAATCAGTTGCTAAAAAGTACATAAGTGCACCTATTGAAAAGGTACTGCCCCAGTGAGTCCCAGCTGGGCCAGTTGGTATTTCTTTGTGAAGTTGGCATGTTCTCCATGTGTCTACGTGGGTTTCCTCCTGAGTGCTCTGGTTTCCCCTACAGTCCAAAGTGAATGTGAGAGTGTATGGGTGTTTCCCAGTACTGGGTTGCGGCTGGAAGAGAATCTGCTATATAAAAGCATATGCCGGAATAGTTGGATATGTCATTAGTCTTTCTGCTGTGGTGACCTCTGATAAATCAAAGACTAAGCTGAATGAATGGAAAATTAGTACATTTTCATTTTTTTGTGAATGATCCCTTTAACCAGTATTTAGAAAAGAAAAGTGAATCCCTGCTGATGTCACTGTTTACATTAAACTTTACTATAATTATATTACAAGCTGAGCTGAAATCAAAAGTTAAAGAAAGATACGATCTGTATGATTCTAATTGTGTGCTGACATATTTCACACAGTCCTATATTAGTTCTTTTCACACAATTGCAACCTGTATTCAGGAAAACACAGAAGGCAATCTCTTAGCATTGGGTCAGTCTCATTATTTGTGCTGTTTGTAGCTTATTTTATCAGCGTATGTTTCCACATGATGCAGACTTTCAGGAGCAGAACAACAGAAGTGAAAATGACGGTTCACAAAGGGTGCGACTCCAATAATGAGAGAAGTAATGAGTAGTCACAGTAAGGTGAATCAGGCCGTATTGTTTGTGGTCCGACTGATGATGTACTGTTGGAGATTAATAAGAAAATCTCATCTCTTTTCAGAAGGCTAGCGCTTCCCTTCAAGCTTGTGGAGAATTAAATTGCTGCTTCTCTGTTGATTGGGGTTTGTGTGTGTGTGTGCGTGTGTGCATGAGGTTCAGGGTCATCATGAAAGCAGGAGATGAAAGAGGAATCATTTAGCCTTCCAACCTCAGACAGCTCTAAACCGCAGGCAGACACTAATGTAGCCTGAAGGTTTTAGCATGATCATGTTCGGTACATTATGAATCAGTAAATGTAGATAACAAGTTTAAAGTCCACATGAAACTGTTGCTGGGACTTTTATTTTAGTTTGAAAAGTAAAAAACTCTTGACTCCATGTGGATCAGACACTTCTTTTTTATTCTCCAGGTCAGAATCAGAATCAGTTTTATTGCCAAATGTGCTTCACACACACAAGGAATTTGTTTTGGCTACAGAAGCTTCCAGTGTACATAAAGTGACAAGTGACAACACAAAATAAATGTGAAAAAAAATAAAAATAAAATAATAAACATTAAACAGATGCGGTTAGTGAAGAAACCTGGATGTTGAGTTGTATGTACAGATTGTTATAAATATACAGGTTATAAGGTGCTGTGTACAAGTGCGAATGTAGAAAGTATTGCATTGTATATTGATATAAGGTGCTGTGTACAAGTGCGTATGGGAAAGTATTGCACATATTTATTGCACAGTAGGGGAATATTTAACTGTTCATAAGGTAGACAGCCTGAGGAAAGAAACTTTTCCTGTGTCTGGCTGTTTTTGTGCTTGGTGCTCTGAAGCGCCGACCAGACGGTAACAGTTCGAACAGGTAGTGTGCTGGGTGTGAGGCGTCCAGAGTGATTTTGCGAGCCCTTTTACTCACTCTGGAAGAGTACAGTTCTTGAAGTGTAGGAAGGGTTGTGCCAGTGATTCGTTCAGCAGTCCGGACTATTCGCTGTAGTCTACGGAGGTCGGTTTTGGCAGCTGAGCCGAACCAGACGGTGATTGAAGTGCAGAGGATGGATTGGATGACAGCTGAGTAGAACTGTACGAGCAGCTCCTGTGGCAGGTTGAACTTCCTCAAGTCCATCTTGCAAATCTTTGTGTGCTCTCCAGGTAATTGGTCTTGACAAAACACCTGAAGGACACACTCTCATCTCCATATGCACCATACACTTTCTTGTCAAAAAATATTGTGCCATCCTATGATCATGTTCAGTACATTATTGATTAATAAATTGAGCTAACAAGTTCAAAATCCACATGAAACAGTAGTTGCTGAGACTTTTATTTTATTATAAGAAGTGTTTCATCTCCGTATGGACCAGACACTTATCAATGCTCCAGGTTTCTGAAAACATCTTACAAATCTTGGTGTGCTCCCTATGTGAGTGGGCTTGACAAACCACCTGTAGGACACACTCTCCTCTCCATGTGCACCAGACACTTTCTTATTAATGCTCCAGGTTTCAAAAAACATCTTACAAATCTTGGTGTGCTCTGCAGGTTAGTGGACCTGACAAACCACCTGTAGGACACACTCTCCTCTCCATATGCACCAAAAACTTTCTTATTAATGTTCCAGGTTTCTGAAAACATCTTACAAATATTGGTGTGCTCCACAGCAAATCCAACAGAGGAGGATTGACAAACCACCTGTAGGACACGCACTCTTTCGTATGCATCAGACACTTTCTTAAACGCTCCAGGTTCCTGAAAACATCTAGCAAATTTCTGTGTGCTCTGCAGGTGAGTGGGCTTGACAAACCACCTGTAGGAGACACACTCTTTGTTCTCCATATGAACCAGACACCTTTTTTATTTATGCTCCAGGTTTCTAAAAACATCTTACAAATATTGGTGTGCTCCGTAGGTGAGTGGGCTTTACAAACCACATGTAGGACACACTCATCTCCATATGCATCAGACATTTCCTTATCAACCCTCCAGGTTTCTGAAAACATCTTACAAATCTTGGTGTGTTCAGCAGGTGAGTGGGCATGACCAGCCACCTGTAAGACACACACTTTTATCACCATATGGACCAGACACTTCTGATCATACATTATGGATCAGTAAATCTTCATGAAACAGTAGTTGCTGAGACTTTTATTTTAGTTTGAGAAGTGACACTCTCTCATCTCCATATTCACCAGACACTCCTTAATAATGCTGCAGGTTTCTGAAAACATCTTGCAAATCTTGGTGTTCTCCGCAGGTAAGTGGGCTTGACAAACCACTTGTAGTGGACACAGTCTCATTTCCTTATGCTTGGAAAAAAAAGAAAATGACTTGTAGATTATAAAGGAAAAAATATTGGCTTGTAGAGCTTAGACTTATCATAGGATTTATATACCGCTACTTTCTAAATGCTTCTTTTACTCTGACTTGTAATTCACTTTGGATATAATAGTCAGCTAAATGAGTGCTAAAATGTATGTTGATGTACTTTCAACTAGAGTTGGGTACCTATGTAACCGGCATGCACCAGACAGAATCAGCATATGAATTTCCAGTGGCTAATTTCAGTGCAACTGCTGCTGCGACAAAGATGTAAGAAACATCAAGGGGTGCATTAAAGGCACACATAGGTACACGTTGTGTCACACGATCTCTAAACATTTCATTCTAAACAACTTTGAGGGATACGGACATCGTGGGTGATTTAAGTGTTTGTTCTTGTTGCTTGAATGCACGCATGTAGGCAACGTGCGCAGTACAGTGCATCCGGTGAGCGACTCCCTTTAGATTCATCAACACGCATGAATGCATTCATCAAATTTGCTTAAACGAAGTGTTCTGAAGTATGGCTGTGTTTTACAAGCAAGGATTCTGACACAGCATCGTGAAGCAGATTCTTAAAATGTTGAGTGTAAGAGGGAAACACCTCAAACTTGATGAAATATTTGAGGGTGCATGGAATCAACTTAAAGGCAGAGAAATGCACTGTCTTTGACAGCATGCGACATCATCTGACACTTTTATTGAGTACGATTACATGGACACTGATACTACGATTTTAGTATGATTAAGACAATACTCTAAATAGGAGTCTACCATGTAAACAGCAAATTTTGATTACCTTAAAGGACCACAGACACCCACGTTACGAAATGCGGAGGTTTTTTCTTTCCATTTGATGTACAGTATCAAATTTCATTGAAACAACACTCTTCCACCAGTCCTTACTTCATATTCTCATCCAATACCTTTTGTCACAGAGCATGAGCAATATGTTCCTGAATGAAAGTGAAACTGCCGAACTGCAGTTAAGGTTGAAATATTAAAAACGAACACCTGGAATTACATGAAACTTCGAAGGGAACAGATGATCAAAAGAAATATATTAATGCATTTCAAATATATAAATAAATATATAATATAATATAAATATATATATATATAAATATATAATAATTTGACTTTAAACTTTAAATATATTGTTTAATTAAAATGATAAAAATATATATATATTTTTGTCAAATAAAAGATGTTTCTAGAGTCATACATCAAAATTTTGTGACTCAAAAGTATCGGTTCAGGCACCGTTTTGGCACCAGTATTGTTTTAAACCCAAATGATACCCAACCCTACTTCCAACTGAAATTAAATATTGTGTAGGCTTTCTTATTATGCTTCATTGTCTTATAGCAAACGATGAAGATTTTTATTCTCTAAAAGTATTATCCAAGAGTGTGTGCAGCAAACAGGCCAGCATGTGAACCAAAGATACTGTTGTATGTGTGTGTGTAAAATGAGCCCACAGAGGTGCCGGAGCCTGCTTTGAGAAGCTACTGTATGCTGTAAACTAACTGAATATGTAAAGCACTGATTCTATATGTTAAATACTCATATGAAGCTATATCTGTGAAAGGCATTCGGGAGAGTGAGTAACATATTATCAAGTTAATGGACCATCATGGCAATGTATGTAAACACTTAGTTCTATTGCTTAAGTTGCATCTATGAAGTGACATCTCTGGTGTGAAAACAGTTGCTTACGTAGACCTGAGCTAGCAGGGCTGAGAGCCAAGAATAACAGGACCACCTTAAGCATTTGCTTGAATGTAAAAACTTATCTGAGGATGGTCAGAAATTAAAACGAGAACACCTAGAGTTGGAGCAGAGAAACTGAATAAAATTTGTGCACAGAACACAAAATACTTCAGAATTGTCCAAGAGGTTGCTCTGAGGTCTGCTCTGCACTTTTTCTTGACTCTATTATGTTGAATAAAGTCTACTTTTTACCATCCAAGACCTCCAGTCTAATTCGTGGTTCATTTATGAAAAGGCCGGCAGCTGAGACACAAATCACAGTAGTCAACATTTGAAGTGGATCGTCACCTTTAATCAAAGTTGTCCTATAATTATTGAGCAGCACCCGTTCTTGTCTTTTGAAAAACATTTTTGATTCACTTCGAATGTTGACTACTGTATAATAATATGTTAATAATATTGTGACTGAAGCTGCCAAGCAGACATCAACAGAGAGGAACCCCCACTCGAAACCAAGAAACAAATGGTCATACTTTGATTAAAGATTACCGAAATAAACCTTCTTTTTAGTGGATTAACTTGCACAGATTAATTAAGGCTAGCAATCTACGCTAGCAAAATAAACAGTAACTTTACATTGTGTTGTAAATATAAAACTGTAACTTCAATCGTATGGTTGTTTTCTCTGGCGTTAAAGTGAAGTGTGTGATACTGTAGTGCAGTTTTCACAAATATGTCCCAGATGATTTTCCTTCATATGGGACTATATGAAATTGTGTAGTTATAATTTAACAAAGCTAGACTTTTGATGTACTGCTGGGAATAAAATGGGCCCAATTTCTAACCCAGAGCTGGAAGAGGTGATAGAGGCTCCATGAGGTAGAAAGCTGCTGGCAAACTGGCTTATCACATGTTATTCAGATAATAGAGGCTTGTTGTCAGAACGACTGTATCTTACTGGATTTGCAGACAGTTTTGACACTTCCATCACTGCTCTTCCTGTTAGAGGAATGCTCTTGGTTTGCAATAGAGACGTTCTTTCTGTTTATTCTTTACTTGTCTTTCTTTCTGCAGGACTTCTTCCTGTTCCTTGTCAGTTCAGGCTTTGCTTACATTTTCACACTTTGGTTTTTGAAGTTCTGACAGTGCTATAGTGTTTTTGCTAGTGACAGTGCAGGTGATATTTTATAAATGAAAAGAATGTTATGTATTTTTCTCACCCTCATGTCATTCAAAGCCTGTATTACTCACTGGCTTTTCCAGAACAAAATGTTTCGGCAGTTTTTGTCCATACAATGAAGGTCAGAAGGGTCCAAAACAACACTTGGCCTGAGTGACAATGATGGGACAAAACGAAGTAAAACAAAAACAATAAAAAATATATATTTATGCAAAAGTGGTGACACAGTAGGTAGTGCTGTGGCCTCACAGCAAGAAGGTCGCTGATTTGAGCCTCGGCTGGGTTAGTTGGCGTTTCTGTGTGGAGTTTGCATGTTCTCCCGGCGTTCACGTCGGTTCCCTCTGGGTGCTCAGGTTTCCCCCACAGTCCAAAGACATGCAGTACAGGTGAAGTAGGTAAGCTAAATTGTCCGTAGTGTACGAGTGTGAATGAGTGTGTGTGGATGTTTCCCAGAGATGGGTTGCGGCTGGAAGGGCATCCGCTGCGTAAAAACATGCTGGTTAAGTTGGTGGTTCATTCCTCTGTGGTGACCCCGGATTAATAAAGGGACTAAGCCGAAAAGAAAATGAATGAATGAATTTATGCAAAAGTTTGGCCACCCATCTGTGGCTGCATAATAATGTGCTCTGTATTTATAAGAGAAGATCACAATGAAATGTCATTCGGTTTCTAGAGAAAGCTAGATAATGTCATGTTTTTCAGACAGAAATACGCAGTGTAGCAGTATAGAGATGTGTGAAATTAAGTTGAAACTTAAAAATTAGACTATGCAAAAGTTTGGGCACCCTCTTTTTTGTATAGATTTCAATACCTGTAGTCGCTTAATTCTGATTGGTTACAACACTACATTGGTTTGAGTGACTCGGTAAACCTTAACAATCCTAACACAGGTGCAACCAATCATGAAAAAGGATATTTAAGATGGCTGATTGCTAGTTGTGCTTCTCCATATGGTGAATCTGAAAGTAGCAACATGGGAACCTCAAAATAAGTTCCTAATTACCTAAAAGCTAGGATAATTCACCAATATAAATAAGGAGAAGGATACAAAAAGCTATCACAAAGGTTTAAAGTCTCTTTCTCCACAGTCCCCAGAAATATAGTTAGAAAATGGAAGACCACAGGGAACAGTTCTTGTGAAGGAAAAATGTGCTAGACAAAGAAAAGTATCTGAAAGGCAAAAGCGAAGAATGGTTAAAATGGTCACAGACCACAGACCACCTCTAAAGACCTTCCAGGAACATCTTGTTGTTGATAATGTAATTTATACATTGTTCCACAGTTCAGCATACTCTTCACAAAGAACAGCCCAATGGAAGATGATGCTGAAAAGCCTTTAATGCATTCTGCCAACGAGAAGAGTCATTTGAGGCATGCAAATGCTCATCTGGACAAGTCTGAATCATTTTGGAAAAATATACTGTGGACCGATGCCACAACCATAGGCATGATAGAAAAATAACACAGAATTCCTGGAGAACATGCTCCCTACTGTAAAATATGGTGGAGGGTCCATCATGCTGTGGGGATGTGTGGCAAGCACAGGTACTGGAAACCTTGTCAGAGTTGAAGGTCACATGGATTCCTCCCAGTATCAGCAGATTCTGATAAAACAATGTTCAGCTAAGGTTATGGCAGGGTTGGATGTTTCAGAAAGACAATGACCCAAAGCACAGTTTCAGATCTACCAAGGAATTCATCAGACACGATACAATGTTCTAGAATGGCCATCCCAGTTTCCACACTTGAATATCATTGAAAACTATCAGAGGTAGCCAAACGTTTGCATAAAACTAGAGAGGGAAGGACCTTGTTATTTTATGCTAAAAAAGCTTTTAAATTATAATTTAGGTTACCTGTTTGTATAAAACATAATTATTGCCACATATAATTACTAGGGGTGTGACGAGATCTCGTATGATGACATCTATTAAATATCGATGAGATTTATCGTCAAGGTGAAAAGTTGTCTCGTGAGTTGTGATGTTATGATTGAGCGTGAGGGTGAAATTAGCATTGAAGATTGGAGGCAGGATTGGATTGACAGAACTGTTGTGTATATATAATGTATATTTTTATTATTATTATTATCATCATCATCATCGTCGTCATCATCATCATAATTATGTAGAATGATTGATAACAGTCCACCTGTGAGTTTTTTTTTTTCACTGCTTTCAAGCATCAAACCATAAAGATTTTATTTTGGTTATTAAAAAAAAAATCCTTCCAAATTCTAATCAAGTCTCTGCACTTGCTGATATGCAAACTGATTCTGTAATTTGAGCCATTCTGAAACACTGAAAACACTGTTATCATGTTCTGCTAATGTTGAAATGCAGTTTTATAAGCATTTGGTGCCTGGCCGGAGATAAATTCAGTCCTGGTCACCAACATACTTCAAAATATCTTCTAAAATGTTATACAAAAGAAAGTCAGTCATAATGGTTTGGAACAAAATGAGAGCAAGTACTGACAGAATATTCTCTCCCCCTCCTCTTCCATTTTCAAGTGCGACCACTCTGCACTGCTTTTACCATGTGTGACAAGAGTCCGTTTGAAAAGAGGCTTTTTCAATTTACCTCAAGCAGAAGTCAGCGCTGACGTGCACCTCGTCCTCATTACCCACATCACAGAAATAACACATCGCCCTCCAGCACAAAAGCTCAGCTTCAGTTGTGCCCTCAGTGACCCAATCTCCTGTCACAGCCTGCTTAAACACACTAACCTTCAGCGCTAATCACAGCACATCGCCACACAATTAGGCACAGACGAGTGTTGTCAGACGCTCCTCCATCTCCTTTATATTTCAAGCCCAGCAGGTAATATGGAGATCAGCGAAAGGCAGAGAACGAGGAAGGGTAAAGTAAGTACCGGACAGTGATGGGCTTCGTATCAGATCGCTTATTAGCCTCAGGGTTTCACTTTGCTTCACTGTGTCTCCAGAAGCTGTCTGTTCCACTTCACAGACGAAGGGAAGGTTCAGAATTTGTGTCAGGATTGTTGTGACAATGGCAGGATCCTTATTCAAGTATTAAGTTGTTTTAAAGGTGCCGTTGAATGAAGATTTATACCTAGGCATTGTTGAATAATAAGAGTTCAGTATATAGAAATAGCACACCCTAGGCCCACACGGATTCTGTCTATCCATTATTTACCTATCATTGAGTATATATATATATATATATATATATATATATATATATATATATATATATATATATACTGACTGGCCACTTTATTAGGTACAGCTAACTAGTACCGGGTTGGACCCTCTTTTGCCTTCCGAACTGCCTTAATCCTTCATGGCATAGAGTCAACAAGGTACGCAGTTGCTGCAGCTTTGTCGGCTGCACATCCATGATGCGACTCTCACGTTCCACCACATCCCACAGGTGCTCTATTGGATTGAGGTCTGGTGACTGGAGGCCATTTGAGTACAGTGAACTCATTGTCATGTTTAAGAAACCAGTCTGAGAGGATTCAGGCTTAATGACATGGTGCGTTATCCTGCTGGAAGTAGCCATCATAAGATGAGTACACTGCGATCACAAAGGGGATGGACATGGTCAGCAACAATACTCAGGTAGGCTGTGGCGTTGACGTGATGCTCAGTTGGTACTAATGGGCCCAAAGTATGTATAAATATATGTATGTTTATGCATGTATGCATGTGTATATATATTAGTGGAAAAAATCCACTAATATATATATAAATATATATATATTTTTTAAATATTGCCGTTAAACGTTGGGTAGGCAGCTGGGTCTTCTCTTCGCAAGCTATGATCACTTTCAACTTGATATTTTAGCGCAGATGTATATTTGACTGGTGAGCCGTCTGACAAAAAAGTGCCCTTCTGAATCAAATTAGCAGGATGCCTGACTTTAACTGCAGTTCGGCAATTTCACTTTAACTCATGCATGTTTCATTCATGCCCTCGTGACAAACTGGGGTATTAGATGCAAATAAGGAGTAAGGACTGGTGAGAGTGTTATGGAATTTAATAACGTACACCAAATGGAAAGAAAAAAAAACATCCGCATTTCGCAGTGTGTGTGTGTGCGCGGTCCTTTATTGACAGCTGTGTGTGTGGATCTTGTCCGAAAATATGGCGAAAAGTCCTTCATGACGGTATTAGTTTGATTGCAGTGTTTACTTCAATAATGCCACTAATATATATACTCCACATGTCTTAATTTCATTTTACGTTTCTGTGACTTCAGTTGGATTAAGGTAATCAAAAATTGCTGTTTTGAGCTTATGTAGGCCTACAGTTCAAAATTCATGTTTAACTGAATAAACAGTTGGTAAACACAAGTACATCTTATTGAACATAATTTATTTTCATCACCAATTATCATAGTAGAACAGTTTCACAAGCAGTTTGTGATGCATTTTGGAAACAGGAGATGAGCCCCTGGTCTAATGCGCCACCTGGCTTGAGAAACCTGTTCTCAAAGACTTATTATGTGGGTAGTACATATATTCTGAATGGCTTCGGCAGAATTCAAACGAGCCATTTTAATCTAGATTAATTTTGAGATTAATTCCGAGATTAATCTAGATAAAAAAAAATTATCTATGCCCACCTATTTTTTATATATATATTTACTTATAACATAATTGTGTTTTATTATTAAATTGTTTATTGTTTTTTTTTTTTTTTTGATAAACTGAAGTTAAGTCATAGTATTTATACCTATAGCAACAGCAGGTTAAATTTACCAAAATGATACCTTTTATTTTCACACTGTTATTTATTTACGCCACTTATGTTTTTGTGTTCTGTCTGGCCAAGTAACTCCTTTGGCCAATTGAGATAATCAGTTTTAGTCACCATGGATAACAGAAATGACTTATGGGTGCCAAACAGGTATTAGAGTGCGAGTCTGATGTTGGGTTGATATCATGGCTGAATGTTGTTTTCTGGATCCACTCAGCAAATAAATGAATCAATTTATGACTCTATTGTGAAGTCAGTGAATACATTTTTTAAGCTATATGAACAATATGCATTGGTAACTGGTATCAGCTGGTGGTTTTGGGTATCTAAACAACAACCTTTTGTGGTTCAAGTGTTGTACAACAGTGTAGTACAACTTGCCATCATTCACAACCCATTTACACAATTACAGATGAGTCAATGAATGAAGCTGCATGTTTCATTGATTTGTTTTCCATCTGCATGGCAGAAAATGTAATTAATTTCCAATGTATGAACCTGACATTATGTGCATCTAGAATTTTATGCTGCTTTTATATTCACTAAATGTGTTTTTATTTTATGGGCGGCACGGCTGTTCAGTGGTTAGCACTGTCACCTTATAGCAAGAAGGTTGCTGGTTTGAGTCCCGGCTGGGTCAGTTGGCATTTCTATGTGGAGTTTGCATGTTCTTCCTGTGTTGGCGTGGGTTTCCTTCGGGTGCCCCGGTTTCCCCCACAGTCCCAAAACATGCGGTATAGGTGAATAGTATTTCAATCTTTACACAATAGTTTAGATAGAGCTCACTGAAAAGTTAGTGTTGCCAATCTGCATTTAAACTTGTGCACAGGTCTCATGGTCGTATAGATGTTAATTCATAGAGACAGGCATGTAGTTAATACTCCCGTCATTCAATCACTGCAGCTGCCCATGACTACATCAGTCTCTAGACACTTACTGTCAAGGTGTCACTGAATTGAGTTAACATTTAGCTAAGGTTTTAGTTTTGATGTTAAAGGGGTCTTATTTAACAAGGTGTAACATTACTATCTGGCAGCATTTAAAGTGCAACTGTCCCCGATGTGTTCCAAGAATGCATCTGTGAATTTTAAAAAAATGTTTTTTTGTGAACAAAATAATGTTTATTTTGAGTTATTTTGGTGTGCTTTACTATATGGAAAATGCATAGGTTGGCCTACATACACACAGTAGACAAGTAACATGACTAATTCAGTTCACATTCAGACATATATTTTCCTAACTCATAATCATTCCCATTTTTTTCCCCAGTTATATTTTCAAATATATGCATAGCAAATCACATTGTACAAACATTAAAGTGCTATAAACCCCCCTGTCTAAGCAGAGTGTTTTCACACATTTAGTTTGAAAAAAGTGTCGGGGGAAGTGGGTGTGTCCAGCTTTGTTTAGGTGGGAGTGGTGAAAGAGGGAAGGGTTTGGATGAAAAGGGGAGTTTCATTAAGTGAAATACAACTGATTTTCACATTGGCAATACAAACACAAAGACGACACAGACGCAGAGGAGATAGACAGTGATTACATTTGCATGGACATCAGTAATCGAATTATTTGCCTTAATCTGAATAAGGCAATAATATGATTGTGTTTACAGGAGTTGCTTTTTAAATGTTTTGCAAGCTTTACGAGTTAAAGCACATAATTAGATTAACGTCATTGCATCACCACGCTATCCACATTTCTTCAGGAGTTTCATGTAATTTTGGAGTTTCATTTTTATTTTGTCGACTTTAACTGCAGTTCGACACTTTCACTTTCATTCAGGAACATTTCATGAATGCCCCCGTGACAAACATGATATTGGATGCGAGGAATTGCTGGAGGAGGATTGTCTTAATGGAGTTTAATACCGCACACCGTATGGGAGAAAAAAAACCTCCGCATTTTGCGATGCAAGTGTGTGTGGTCTTTCACTGACTCGGTAGGTGCAGAGAAAAGCATCAAACAGCCGTGTGTATAGACTATCCTGTCACAATTGTGGCGAAAATCTTACATGGCCGTAATAATTTGATTAAGGTATTTAGATTCAGAGAGCAGCATTTACAGCGGATATTTCAGTCAATAATATTGGTAGTAATGTTACTGTAAACTTAGTAACTAAATCATTTTGACTAAGGTATGTCTTTAAAAACTGAAGGAGTATTGCTGACAATACTAACCATCAGTTTGCCATCTATTATTGCCATCTATTATTTGCTATTATACTAACCAATACTTTGCCATCTGAATAACATAAACAACGAACATTGATCGCACACTTACCAAATTCGTAGAGACAGGGCAATCAACACGAACTGGAACTGCGTCTTTTTTAAAAAGAAGATGAGTGGCAAATCCGTATTTCATCATTTCCAGATGTGAAAAGCTCTCAGGTAAAAAAATGTTCCTTACAAACATACTTTTGTCGCTTGTTAGCAGACCACTGTAATCCACACATGTGGATCCACACAGTGGTGATTTCATCACAGGGAAATGGAAACAGAACCTTTGTTGCGGCACATTTACGCAACACTGATGACCCATGTCTCCGAACAGTTCTTCTACTACTTGTCTGAGTTACAGTTGGCAACACAACGTGGCGTCTCTCTGAACACTAATAGGTAAAAGCTATATCAGTCTTTGAAGCTATATCATGCATATTAGCGAAGTTGCATCTCATTCAGAATAGAGTGAGCTGGTTCGTCCGAACCAAGTGTTTTTAATGAATTAATAAACAGATGTGCTGAAAACTCAATGTCACTTTATACCAGCTGATACAGACGTCCGATCTCAATCGCAGTGACATTGCTTCAAAAATGTTTTTCAAACGGGAAGAACGAATTTGCCCGAAATAACGCAAAAACAACCAATTTTTTTACTTTTTAGTGAAATATATGTGTCCTTATAGTGTTTTTAGCAACGTGGGACAGATATATGACTGTTAACATCTCAAAAAATGTGTTTTGGTGTTTTATGACCCTTTAAGAGTTTTATTTTTATTTTTTTACTTTTACCAAAAGCAAGCAAACAAACAAAAAAAGATCAATATCAGAGATTAAAAAAAAAATGGATATACATAAATATACAAGTGTGTATGTATATATATATATATATATATATATATATATATATATATATATATATATATATATATATATATATATATATATATATATATATATAAAATATTTATGATGCTATAAAGGCTGCTTTAGCATAGATGCCATGAATGTTTTTTTCATGTGTTTCATTAAATGTAAATGAGCTACTGCTCCCCGCCTCCTTTACAGAGTAGTAAAGCTCTTCATGTAATCAAAAACAAACTCTGTTTTTATTTTATTTTTTGTTTTGAAAGCATACACACGTTGGCTGTTTGTTCATAAGTTTTACGTTCAATAAAAACTTTTCGTCAGCTGTTGTTCAGAGACTACTGTAAGTAATCCACGGGCTGACTTTGAGTGCATCGTTTAAAGATCATTTGGCATTTCAACATTTGAGTTTAAGGTTTGGCAATCTGTAATCAACCTGTAAAAATCTTCTGATAGCTCAAAGCCTACAGATTCAATGCTAATATAAATCAAAAGCGGCATTAAATCTCATTCACGGTTGGACTTTATCTGCTTTATCAAAGGATGTGAATTTCAGTTTCTTATCAGGAAAGCACAAGACTCGCGGTGGGTCTCCCACATCATTTCTGCATCCGTCCATTTAGCCTGTGTTGTTATCAGATTACGTCTTGCTCCCTTCCCAGGACCTGTGGTTTTATCAGAGAAGCGTCAGTGTTACAGAGCCCCTGCCCTCGCAGGTTAAACACACAGGCACAATAAACACAGAAGGCTAGAGCCGTGCTGAATCTGTCCCAGGAGGCTAAACTGCAAGTCAGCTCTGTTAGTGATGCTCTTTCATCAACAGGAAATGGCTTACTGGCGCTGGAGAGAGATTTACAGCAAGCCACACACACAAAAAAGATTGAAATAACGTTATACCCTATTAAAAGCCAATCTGCATAAAGAACTACTCCAAGTTTTTGCAGATATGCTTACAAAACAACCTCCTTTTTTTCTTAAGGATTTTCAAATGGGGCAAACAGCCAAGATGAAAGCTACTTTCCATCCATATATTTTTATGCACATTTTTGATATGCGTTTTGGACTTAATAAAAGTAAGTAATAAAAAAAACAAAGTAAGAAATAATAATGACTTTTATTCAGGAACAATTAAAACATTTATTAACATTTGAATTCAAATAAATTATTCACAACATTATTTTCTAATCTCAGAATTGTACAGAACTGCAACGTTTAATAGGACATGTCTTTCTTTGGGTTCGTAAACAAGCCATTTCACATCATGTTAAGCCTGTCTAAGCTATGCGAAATAAAAATATATATCTTTATGCAATTATTCAATATTAAGATCAAGATACATTGGTTAGTCATTCAGACTGTTACAAAAAACACGTTCATTTTTAAACAAGTGGCAACCTCCCCCTCTCCGCCGTGAAGCAAATACGGAAGGAATTAAAACTGCAATTCAGTGAAATTCTGCTAGTCCTGGCTCCATAATAGAGCACATTTCTATTGAGCCCAATGTTAAAATGACCAACTTTACAGCAGAAGAAAGGTGTTTACAGCCTGGTACAAAGAACGATTTTGGTTCATATAGCTAATATTACCCTTTATGGTAACTGTGAGGGGGGGTAAAATTTTTTTTTTTATATAACTCATCCATTTGCTTTATATTAGGTTATATTAGGTCTGCATAATTAAGGGCAGGGCCACTTGAGTGACAGCTAGGTCTCGCAGGTCGCGGTCGGGTCACCTCAGCTAATTCCGGCTGATTAGCCACTGAACTTGGCATATATATCCTAGTTTTGTTTTATGTGGCTTTTCACATTCAGTTGCTTTTTGGAATTATTTCTTACAATTATCAGATGATATGGCATGCTGTGTGCACTTATTTGTGCTCACAAACCATTCACATGGCCTCCATTTACCAGGTGAGTGAAATGATCTCTATAAATGTGTTTGTTTTATTTAAGATCATTTATCATTTACAATTTTCTTTAGAACTTGAATGCACTCCAGAATCTGACAGGTTGATTAGCTATAGGCTATAGAACAGTCATCTGAAACGATATACAGTGTTATGCCTGGATGTCATCAATAGCCTTGCATTTACTAACACAACCTCTATTTGAAGTGTTTGTAAGTAATCTGCGTTTTCCTCCTGTAGAAAAACATCATAAGAACAATGTTTAGTGGCTCAATGTATTACAACAGTGTTTTTAAAAGACTAAACACTTTATTGACATAGTACACAACCAAGCACATGTGGTCAGAACACAAACGAGTCACAGGTAATAAAGTATTAAGCGTTTCTCCCAAAGAAAAGCCTGTCTAAGCAAAATGCTGGCAGGTGTCTGTAGCTCCGCTCGCGTTCTGCCTCTTTGCCCTTGTTTGGTATCCCCCGGTTGGTGCAATGTCAGCTGAACAAGATGGCAACGGTTGGCCACGCCCTCTTGTAGCCTCCTTTGCATTCTTCAGAAACCCATGGGTGACGTCACGGATAATACATCAACAGTCGATGTTTTAAACTATTTTAAAACTATTCTACTCCGTGAAAATTGCGTGCTGGAGCATGTGCAGATCAGATGCACATGCTTAAGAAAGATAGAATACACGTTATAAGTTAACAAGGATAAGTTAAGGTCACCTGTCTACTTTTCACGCTTATTCAACAGGATCGGTAAACAATTGGCAGTCAGCTCGTAATAGAAAATATCAGTTGTTTTTTTTTTGACTTGCACTTAAAGGGATGGTTAAAGGCACAGTTACCCCAAAATGAAAATGAACCCACTATTTACTCCCTTCACTTGTTTCAAACCTGTTTGAGCTTTAATTCTTTCTGTTAAACACAAATGCAGATATTTTGAAGAAACACAAACAGCTCTGAAATGAGTAAAGGGTGAGAAAATAATTACACAGTTGACAAAAATGATGTCTTTATAGCTGCAAAGATAATCTAAAACAATGTTCACTTATAAAAACTTTAAAAAGGTAATTCAAATTATTTTGTAAATATAGACTATAACAAATGCTATTTAAATCTTTTTTATTTAGTAAATGTATGATTTTATTTTTATTTAATAAATATCATATTTTCCTTTTGGGCTACTTAAGTTTATTATTAATATTCGGGCTACCAAAAACTTAACAGTGCCTGCCTGAGGGCTACCAGGAATTTAGAAATTTTGCGAGCTCTGTAGACCATTTTAGTAATATACAATTTTATTATATATCATATCTTAATACATACTCACACCCCTAGCACCTCAGAGTGCTTTTCACTTTTGTTTCTCTCTCTCTCTGTTTTATTCGCTCAGAAAAGGCAGAGGTGTACAAGAATTCATAGTTGTTCAGAAGCTTAATTTCTCCCTCCCTCAGATTCATGTTCTCTTCCGAACAACTTCCATCATGTGTCAGAAAATCGCAGGGCTGATTATTGAGCTCCTACTCAGAATATGTAATCAGAGTTCAGCCCACACAGCTCCAGTCAGGGGGTTAGATTCATAAGCCTGGCCTTTATTGCTTCAGGAGCTCTAGTGCTTTTTGAAGACATCCTGATATTCACAGTGGCTTCGTGTTTTTAATCACAGTTATGTGTGACTTGATTTAGATGAACAAATTAGTTGTTTGGTAATGTTTACAATGTAACTGCTGATGCATTTCATTTTGTATTACTTGTTAATGAATGAGCACACTGCAATATTGAGTCACCTAAAATGTGGCAAGTTTGAATACACAACCTTTGTATGGCTTCAGAAGACATGGAATACATTCAAATAGACCAAGTTTGTTTTAGAGCTTGACATTTCCTCCTCAGTATATGATATAGTTTTGCAAAAAAGATTTATTAGCTAATGCATTTACTAGGGATGTCCAGATCGGATCACGTGATCGGAAATTGGGCCCAAACAGACTTGATCAGAAGGTTACTTCCCGATCAGGACTGGAATATATATGTTTTATATATATATATATATATATATATATATATATATATATATATATATATATATATATATATTTCTCATTATTTTTAACAATTTTCTGTAGTTATGCGGTGACACAGAGTTAGACCTCTTTCTTGACTTCACACAAAAACAGTAACACGTGTGGCATGACATCACTTTGTTGCAGAGATGCTATAGGTTATATGCCGGCAAAGTAGAACACGGAAGCAGTTTGAAATGGAAAGTGTGAGTATGTCTGCGATCCGGAGGTATTATCAAGTTGATGACGACAACATTGCCATAGTAAACTGTGAGATACAGTTGAAGTCAGAATTATTACCCCCCCCCCCCCTTTTTTTTAATATATTTTCCAAACTATGTTGAACAGAGCAAGGAAGTTTTCACAGTATGTCTGATAATGTTTTTTTCTTCTAGAGAAAGTCTTATTTGTTTTATTTCGGCTAGAATAGAAGCATTTTTTTTTTATTTTATTATTATAATTTTTTTTTAATGTTTTAAGGTCAAAATTATTAGCCTCTTTAGGGTAACTTTTTTTTTTGAAAGTCTACAGAACAAACCATCTTTACACAGTAACTTGCCTTATTACCCTAACCTGTTTAGTTAACCTAGTTAAGCCTTTAAATGTCCCTTTAAGCTGTATAGAAGTGTCTTGAAAAATATCTAGTCATATATTATTTGCGGTCATCATGGCAAAGATAAAATAAATTAGAGATGAGTTATTAAAACTATTATGTTTAGAAATGTGTTGAAAAAAAAATCTTCTCTCAGTTTAACAGAAATTGGGGGAAAAATAAACGGGGCTATTAATTCTGACTTCAACTGTATGTAAACCTGCCGGGTATTTTAAGTCGAGGTGCTAGTTTTTTTATATTAGTTTTTTATATATTTACTGTTGCACTAAAGTCCAAAAGTGAAGAATTTATGTTATTACTTGATTGTTCAAGCTACCTCACAGAAGTGCTCTGTTGGTTAACAGAGTTGTTGATTGTTAAAATAAGGTGAATTAAATAAAAAATAAGGATTGTCCTAAATCTGTTTCTTCGATCTTCTTTATTTTATTTTTTCTGTATCATGGAAGTATCGCATTGGGTTTCAGTATTGGTAGATACTCAAAATCAAATGACTCGGACTTGAGGGCAAAAAAACCTGGTTGGGATATCCCTAGTATTTACTAACACAAACTAATTATGAACAATACTTGTACAGCATTTATTAATTATCATTCAGCATTTAAAAATGCATTATTAACATCCAAATTCATACTTTCTAACATTAATGCATCTTGGTTTAACATGACATAATTATTAATGATAACAACTAACAATGAACCACTGTATTTCCATTATCTAACATTAACAATCATGTGATCAAATACTGCAAAAGCTGTATTATTCATTGTTTGTCCACGCTAGTAAATTCATTAATAACATTAACTAATACAACCTTACTGTAAAGTGTTACCCTGATATGTTGTATGAGGAGAAAAAGCTGTGTAAACATTCTTCAAATTTATAGTGACCTTTCAAAGGTGAACATTCTTCAGCAATTTGAGTTCATCTTAATAGCATCATACAGCTACTGCCATGGGGTTGGCTAAGAGGTTTATGTGAAAGGGACAATTTTTTGTAATTAAAATTGTGTCAATAATCACTCTCATGTTCTTCCAAAATCTCGAGACCTTAGATCATCTTCAGAATACAAAAGAACATGTTTTGGATACAATAGAAGGTCAGAAAGATATCAAAAAACATGCTCAAAGCAGTCCCTGGCTGTCTCCGAAATCGCCTACTACTCAGTAGGTACTGCATTTGAATTTAAATGTACTACTCAACCGTTAAATATGTTAAATACAGTATGAATGTGAGTAGTATGAATGGAACTCGGACGTACTACATCCGAAGTTTGGTCATGATCACATGACCTACCTTTGCTGAGAGACTTCTGGCATTTATATAAACTGTTGACAATTTCCTCCATCAATTTGCCAGGCCTGCAGGTTTAACTTCAGCCCTGTTTACAGACTGACTACTTCACGTTTTTGTTTTGTTTTGCCAGAAGGGGCTGCTTCACAGAGATTAGTGCGGTCCTATATTAGCCACAATGTCTGCTCTAAACTCACTGTATAATACTCCGCTAAAACGGAGCGTAAATTGCAAACAATTTGATCCAAAGCCAATAATTCTGCTTGGCAAGTAGTCCTATATAATGAGAAATATCACTTCATAATGATGCCAGACACAGAAAGCTCTCATGCAAATTAACAGGCATGCTGGGAAACGGATAGGATGGGCCCTGAAATCTCCCTGCCGTCGAAATCTATAGTGAGTGTGGGATTGGATTGATCTGCTGAAATCTCCAGGGAACAAAGACTGCCCAGAGGCTGGATCCTTCATGACAACCAAACAAATAGTTTAGTTCATTTGATTAGTCAGTGCCGCAGAGAAAGAGGCTGGCAGTTGGAGAAGTGCTGAGCAGATTTGTCAGAGTTCACTCATTTTTTTACTGTCACTACAGAAGTATTTGGTTTTACAAGAGGGAATGCCCTGGGTGAGGACATCTGTCAGTGGGATAACAAATGTAGGGCAGGCTACAATAAACGGTATGTTTAGATATAGAGTTGAAGTCAGAATTATTAGCCCCTCTGTATGTTTTTTTTCCCCCAATTACTTTTTAATGGAAAAAATTTTTTTCAACCCTTTTCTAAACATAACAGTTATAATAACTCATTTCTAATAACTGTTTTCTTTTATCTTTGCCATGATGACAGTAAATAATATTTGACTAGATATTTTTCAAGATACTAGTGTTTAGCTTAAAGTGACTGTGGAGAAGTGAGACTTCTCCCCTCTGTCTCTGACGGCCACACACACACACACACACACACACACACACACACACACACACACACACAAAACTTACCTTCATTCCTTCCTCCTCCGTCGGCGGGTATATTGATGAGTGCACGCATCATATCACCGGCATACTATCACACCTCCACAGTTCATCTCTCCCCTTCAGTCTCACACGAAGCATACACTTGAGCGCACACACACATTGTCTTCGTGTTTTTGTTTGTTTGTCTAGAGGAGTTCGGACTTCAGCGCAAGACCAGCGAACCTGAGTGAAGGAAGGGCGCGCGCTTATGACATCAAAAGCCGCGCCTTGGGAGTTCGCGCGCTGAAAGTCCGACCGTACCATTTGTGTTTATGTGGGTACAACCAGTGTGGTTGTTTGTCCTGTTTTACAGGAAAGATGTTAAAGGTTATGGGTGTTTAATGTTGTATGTTTCTGTGTGTTCTGTTAAAGCAGATAAGACCATTTAAGATTTAAAGAGATGCCATTTAAGGCGAGTTTGAAAGTGTGTTCTTTTCACTATATACTTATTAGAGAATGGCTTACGCCAACCAATGGGCGGAGTCAGGTGTATAAAGAGGGATGCCAGACTCCAGCTCGGGGTCAGTTTACCTGGCTAGCGAGCGTGCTGTGGCAGAGCCGTGAGCAATCTTCTGAGTGAGTGGATACTGGTATACAGTGGTTACGTTTGATTGTTTTTTTTTTCTTATTTGGTTTGTTTTTGTGTTATATATATATATATTCGTCTTTATATTTAATTTGGTACTTTGTATTTTTGTATATATATTTTTGGACTTTTTATGGACACTGTATATATTTTGCACTGGACATATCCTCCACATCGTTGTAAATAAATACCACCTTTTTTTACACTTCCGGGTCAGGCCATTGTGTTTTGGATTTTTGCCATTGGGTTTTTTTGTTTTGTTTTGGGTTTATTGTGATTATCAAGGCCTCCCACGCCTCCTAGTGGACCTACTCTGGGTTCACTACATCGCAGTTGGTGTCAGAAGCGGCGGCCACCCGGAAGAGAATGAGGAGGAGGAAGCTGGGTTTACGATCTGCTGTGAAGGACGCAGCTTGGCGTAGACTGTCGTCTGGTGGAGAAGAGGCAGCTACGGAGCGTCCCAGCACCAGTGAGCCTTCTACTCAGTCCAGTGAGGGCATGGCGAGTATGATGAGGGATTTCCTCAAGGCGCAGCAAACAAGAGAGGAGATGTTTCTTCGTGAGCTGCGGGGACTTCGTGAGTCGATACGGCCAACGGAGCTGACAACGCCATCGCCCAGTAGAGTATCCACAGTGGAGACATCACCCCCACCTACCCCACCACCACCCGCAGTTTCATCACTCCGAGTCCAGCGGATGAGTCATCCAGAAACGCCATTACCACCCTTAAAGGCTGATGATGACATCGAGAATTATCTGCGGCGATTCGAACGTCTGGCCCGAACGTGGCAGTGGCCTCGGGAGGAGTGGAGCTGTCGGCTGGTGCCATTACTGACTGGTCGAGCGCTGGAGGCATATCTTGCAATGGATGAGGTCAGTGCTGATGATTATGTACAATTAAAAGACTCTCTTCTGCAGAAATACAACGTGTCTGCAGAAACATACCGTCAGCGCTTCAGAGCGTCTACGTCACCAGAAGGAGAGTCACCGACGGAAACATATCATCGCCTGAAACACTTGTATCAGCGCTGGATTCGACCAGATCTTCACTCTAAAGATGAGATCGGTGAGCTGATTATCATGGAGCAACTGCTGAGGGTTATGGATCCAGATACCAGGACATGGGTCAAAGAACATGAGCCAGACTCTGGACTGGTAGCAGCACGACTGGCTCAGCAGTATGCTAACGCTCATCGCTCCGGTCTGCGCACGCAACCTGCAAAAGGTAGAGCACGACACAATTTACAAAATACTGACATTCAGCATTCACATGGACTTGAGACTGAGAAAACACATACACTGATCTGTTATGCGTGTCAACAACAAGGACACAAAGCATCGGTATGCCCTGCTAGAAAATCCAAACTAACTGGTTTTTGTTATGCACCAAGAGAGGGCGATGCTAATGGTGACTGTGATGTGAATGAAAATGCTAAAATGTTGGACATTGTGGTTAATGGTCGTGAGCTGAAAGCACTACTTGACACGGGAAGTTCTATTTCTTTGATAAAATCATGCCATGTGAACAATGTTGACTATGCTAATACCGCTAACGTACAATGCATACATGGGGATATACGGAGGTATCCTAAAGCTGAGGTACTTGTGGGAATACATGATGAAATGTACATGTTGAATGTAGCAGTGGTCACTAATTTACCTGCTGACATGGTTTTGGGTCGAGATCTTCCGGTGTTGAATGAATTGTGCTATTTGTCTACCAAGCAGAGCTATGCAGGTTTAAATGACATTGAAAATGTGTTTTCTGTAGTAACGCGTGCCCAAACAAAAGCTGGTTTGCAGCCACTGCCAGACTTTGATGATAGTCTGCTGCAGGGCGCAACCAAGGGCAAAAGAAAAACGCGTCAGCAGAAAAGACTGTTAAAAAGGCTAGGGTCTCCAGTTCAGAAACCTAATATGAATGGTTTAGAGGCAGAAAACTGGAAGATTCCTGATAACATTTCTGAACTACAGAAAAATGATGATTCTTTAAGAAAACTGTTTGTGAGAGCTGAAAAACCTGATAACATCAATTTGAATGACGAACATTTTGTTGTCATTGATGATGTTTTATATGTACAAGTAGGAGATGTGAAGCGTTTGGTTGTACCCATATCTGTTCGTCCCCTTGTGTTACATCTTGCACACACACTTCCATGGGCGGGACATTTAGCATTCCAGAAAACATACACTCGCATCAGTACACGTTTCTATTGGCCAACCATGTACACTGATGTACAGACACATTGCAACACATGCAACATTTGCCAGACAACCAGTGCGGTTCATCATAGAGACAAAGCACCATTACATCCACTCCCCATTATTTCAACCCCTTTCCGTCGTATTGCCATGGATGTCGTAGGACCACTGGAGAGAAGTAGTACGGGACATTGCTACATTCTTGTCATTTGTGATTACGCCACTCGTTACCCGGAGGCATTCCCACTTCGCACAGTCACCACCACTAAAATTGTTCAAGCTCTCACTGCATTGTTTTCCAGAGTAGGAATCCCGGACGAGATCATTACCGATCAGGGAACCAACTTCATGTCACGAGTGATGAAAATATTGCACCAGCAGCTGGGCATCAAGGCACTGAGAACAACACCATACCATCCTCAGACAGATGGGCTGGTGGAGCGTTTCAACGCGACATTGAAAAACATGTTGAGGAAGTTTGTATCAGATA
This sequence comes from Danio aesculapii, assembly GCF_903798145.1. Lineage (NCBI taxonomy): Eukaryota > Metazoa > Chordata > Actinopteri > Cypriniformes > Danionidae > Danio > Danio aesculapii. The sequence continues at coordinate 61,809,220 of NC_079439.1, forward strand.
CAGGACGAGACTGGGACAAATGGTTACCATTTTTGCTGTTTGCATACAGGGAGGTACCACAAGCATCAACAGGTTTCTCACCGTTCGAATTGATGTATGGCTGGCCAGTCCAGGGTCCGCTGGATATTCTGAAGAAGGCGTGGACTAGACCGTCTGGAGCAGTGGAGAACGGCAGCATCATCAGCTTCATCCTAAAGATGAGAGACAAGCTGGAAACCTACAGGGAGCAGGCTGTGGAAAACCTTAAAGAGGCACAAACAAAGCAGAAGACATGGTATGACCAAAGAAGTCGTCTTCGCCAGTTCCAGCCAGGACAAAAGGTATTACTGCTTTTACCAACGTCCACCAACAAACTTCTGGCGAAATGGCAAGGGCCATATGAAGTGACAAAGAAGATGGGGCCAGTCACTTATGAGATTCTCCATCCAGAGAAGAAGAAAAGTCGACAGATTTACCACATCAACCTGCTGAAGGAGTGGAAGGAGACAAAAGAAGCAGAGAAAGTATTGATGGTGAGAGAGGTGAAGGAGGATGAAGACGATCATGCTGAGGAGATGGTTACACCGAGACAAGCTGCTGAGCTGAAGTTGAATCACCTGGAGGAGGGCAAGAAACATGAGTTAAAGGAGGTACTCAATGCTTACCCATCATTGTTCCAGGAGAGGCCAGGAAGAACGGAGGTAACCCAGCACACCATCCACCTGACAGACACAACACCATCAAGACAACGACCATATCGTGTTCCTGAAAAACTGTTAAAGCCACTGAAGGAGGAACTAGAAACCATGAAGCAACTGGGAGTAATAGAACCATCATCATCGGAATGGAGCAGTCCCATAGTCATCGTCCCTAAAAAGGATGGATCTTTAAGGATATGTGTTGACTTCAGAAAACTAAATGCTCAATCTAGGTTCGATGCTTACCCTATGCCGAGGATCGATGACTTGCTGGAGAGAATAGGGCAGGCCCGCTACATAACCACACTAGATCTGTGCAAAGGTTACTGGCAGGTGCCCCTCCATCCTTCATCGAAACCCCTCACTGCTTTCAGAACCCCTCTTGGCCTATATCAGTTTACGGTACTTCCGTTTGGGTTACATGGGGCACCTGCAACATTCCAGCGCCTCATGGACTGTGTTCTCCAGGGCTGTGAAAGTTTTGCGTCTGCTTACCTAGACGACGTGGTAATATTCAGTCACACGTGGGTGGACCATCTGCAGCACGTAAAACAGGCCCTGGAGAAAATTCAAGGAGCGGGTCTGTCCTTAAATGTGACTAAGTGCGAGTGGGGACAAAAGGAAACCAACTACCTGGGGTACAGACTGGGCAATGGTGGACTCAGACCACAGGTGGACAAGGTAGAAGCGATTCGGAGAAGCCAAAAACCTAGGACCAAAAAGGAGGTACGTTCCTTCCTAGGATTGATGGGCTGGTACCGACGTTTTATCCCCAACTTCGCAACGACAGCAGCATCCCTAACAGACTTGCTCTCTAAACGAATGAAGAATCCAGTCGTTTGGACTGACGCCTGTGAACAGGCGTGGACTACTTTGAAGGAGAGGCTATGTACACATCCTGTGTTAAAGAGCCCTGATTTCTCTCAGAGATTTATGGTGCGAGTGGATGCATCGGATAGAGGGATTGGAGCGGTACTAGCCCAAGGACCAGCTGGACAAGAGCAACCTGTGGTATTTCTGAGTAGGAAACTGTTGCCCAGGGAGACGCGATATTCTACCATAGAGAAGGAGTGTCTTGCAATTAAATGGTCCCTGGAATCCCTCCGCTACTACCTCCTGGGGCGGGAGTTTGACTTGGAAACAGACCATCGAGCACTTACCTGGATAAACTCCATGAAAGATACTAACGCCAGAGTGACCCGGTGGTACCTGACATTACAACCTTTCCAGTTCAAAATAAGTCATTGCCCTGGGAGAAAAAATTTGGTAGCCGACTTCTTGTCCAGGTTTCCGGACAGTACGCGGCTTGGAGAGGAGGAGGATAATGTGGAGAAGTGAGACTTCTCCCCTCTGTCTCTGACGGCCACACACACACACACACACACACACACACACACACACACACACACACACACACAAAACTTACCTTCATTCCTTCCTCCTCCTTCGGCGGGTATATTGATGAGTGCACGCATCATATCACCGGCATACTATCACACCTCCACAGTTCATCTCTCCCCTTCAGTCTCACACGAAGCATACACTTGAGCGCACACACACATTGTCTTCGTGTTTTTGTTTGTTTGTCTAGAGGAGTTCGGACTTCAGCGCAAGACCAGCGAACCTGAGTGAAGGAAGGGCGCGCGCTTATGACATCAAAAGCCGCGCCTTGGGAGTTCGCGCGCTGAAAGTCCGACCGTACCATTTGTGTTTATGTGGGTACAACCAGTGTGGTTGTTTGTCCTGTTTTACAGGAAAGATGTTAAAGGTTATGGGTGTTTAATGTTGTATGTTTCTGTGTGTTCTGTTAAAGCAGATAAGACCATTTAAGATTTAAAGAGATGCCATTTAAGGCGAGTTTGAAAGTGTGTTCTTTTCACTATATACTTATTAGAGAATGGCTTACGCCAACCAATGGGCGGAGTCAGGTGTATAAAGAGGGATGCCAGACTCCAGCTCGGGGTCAGTTTACCTGGCTAGCGAGCGTGCTGTGGCAGAGCCGTGAGCAATCTTCTGAGTGAGTGGATACTGGTATACAGTGGTTACGTTTGATTGTTTTTTTTTCTTATTTGGTTTGTTTTTGTGTTATATATATATATATTCGTCTTTATATTTAATTTGGTACTTTGTATTTTTGTATATATATTTTTGGACTTTTTATGGACACTGTATATATTTTGCACTGGACATATCCTCCACATCGTTGTAAATAAATACCACCTTTTTTTACACTTCCGGGTCAGGCCATTGTGTTTTGGATTTTTGCCATTGGTTTTTTTTGTTTTGTTTTGGGTTTATTGTGATTATCAAGGCCTCCCACGCCTCCTAGTGGACCTACTCTGGGTTCACTACATCGCAGTGACATTTAAAGGGAATTAGGGAAGTTAGGGTAATTAGGCAGGTCATTATATAATGATGGTTTGTTCTGTAGACAGTCAAAAAAATAATGCTTAAAGGGGCTAATAATTTTGACCTTAAAATGTTTTTTAAACTGCTTTTATTCTAGCCAAAATAAAACAAACAAGACTTTCTCCAGAAGAAAAAATATTATATGGTACATACTGTGAAACTTTCCTTGCTCTGTTAAACACCATTTGAGAAATATTTGACAATATAAAAATATAAATATTCAGGAGGGCTAACAATTGTTTACTTCAACTTTATATGTGTACACACATTTATGACGTGTGTTATAAGTAAATGTACCATGCTTGAATGATAATAAATAAAATAAATAAATAATAAATAAATATATTGTTTATTTTTTAAATATATTTTTTAGATCACATGTAGAAAGAATTATATGATGATAACTTAAGTTTATAACATAAGTTTCATATGGTTGCAATATCTTCTCTCTTTTTATTAATTTATTTTTAACTTGTTTGCTTCACTCCAGTTGTTTTGTTTGTTTTCTACATAAACCTATCATAAGATTTGATCATCATTATTATATACACTCACTGGAAACGTTTTTAGGTACACCTTACTAGTACCAGGTTGGACCCACTTTTAAGATTCAACAAGGTACTGGAAATATTCCTCAGAGATTTTGGTCCATATTGACATGATGGCATCACGCAATTGCTGCAGTTTGTCGGCAGCACATCCATGATGCGAATCCCCTGTTCCACCACATCCCAAAGGTGCTCTAGTGGATTGAGATCTGGTGACTGTGGAGGCCATTTGAGTACAGTGAACTCATTGGGATGTTCAGAAAACCAGTCTGAGATGATTTGCGCTTTATAATGCTCTACGGTGCATTATCCTACTGGAAGTAGCCGTCAGAAGATGAGTACACTGTGGTCAAAAGGGGATGGACATGCTCAACAACAACACTCACTTAGGCTGTGGCATTGACAGGATGCTCAATTGGTACTAATGGACTCAAAGTGTGCCAAGAAAATATCCCCCACACCATTACACCACCACGTTGCGTTGATACAAGACAGGACGGATCTATGCTTTTATGTTGTTGCCGCCAAATTCTGGACCTGTTGTGTGTTCATAGATTCTCTTCTGCATACCTTGATTGTATCAAGTGGTTATTTGAGTTACTGTTGCCTTACTATCAGCTCGAACCACTCTGGCTATTCTCCTCTGACATCTGACATCAACAAGGCATTTGCACCCACGGAACTGCCGCTCACTAGATATTTTCGGACCATTCTCTGTGAACCCTAGATATAGTTGCATGTGAAAATCCCAGTAGATCAGCAGTTTCTGAAATACTCAGAGCAGCCTGTCTGGCACCAACAACCATGCCACGTTCAAAGTCACTTAAATCACCTTTGTTTCTCATTCTGATGCTCAGTTTGAACTTTGAGCTCGGTCTACATGCCTAAATGCATTGAGTTGCTGCCATGTGATTGGCTGATTAGAAATTTGCATTAACTAGCAGTTGGACAGGTGTACCTAATAAAATGGACGGTGAGTGTATATATATTGTGTATATATAGTTTTTTAGATTGTTTTGGGTTAAATCCTGGTCAAACTCTGTGTGATGTTTTATAAACAAATTTCGAGAGGATCATGTGCAGATGATTGACCACGACTGGTCTTGCATTAGCAATCTCATGACCAACCAATCAGATGAATACAAATGCACATTAATAGTCTACTCCCCTTACCTCATTCCTCCTCGATTTTGAAGAATCCTCTTTTTTCTAGCTAAATAAAGGAGAGTTCTTAGGACACACTTGAGCCCAGACTCTCCTCTCTCCCGACTAAACAGGGGCCTCAGGACTCTCTCCTGGGACAGCATGCCAAATATGCCTTTTTGTTATCAAGCATCAGTTAAGTGTGAACTCTTGAAATAGATATGCTAATCTTACATCACTTCATGTTGGAAGTATACATGAAGTGCACTCCATGTATATATTTCATGTGGCCATAATAATACCTATTTGACAGGTATCAGAATTGCTCCCTGCCTATCTGAGAGTAATAGAGTCTTACAATTCATTAATTCAATAATTACCTTCATTCTTGATCTGCATGGTGGCATGTAGCCTGCCATTACGGAAATAGCCCAATAATATCATGCTCATGACTAATACACAATTATTCACAGACTTGCTTTAATTTTTCTGTTTAAAAAAGGCTATTTCCAGGCTTTCTGCTTATAATGAAAACTCATTTCAGAAACTACACTGAATGTGAGTAATGAATGTTGTAATCTGGGTTTCCAGGAGCAGTTCCAGACATTGAAAGTCAGGGAACTTTTACTTTGTTTTGTCCAAGTCTTGGAGTTGCATGGCTTTTTGTATGCCATTTAGAATTTTATAAAAATACTGTATTATTTCATATTGTTTCATATGTTCCATGCCTTTTTATTTATTTCCTGCTTGTAAACCAAATATAAGAAAACATTATGATTTGAACATCAAGCAGTTGTTTTGCTGAACATAAATGGAAGTGAATGAGACTGGAAATGTTGACACATTTATGTTACAAGGGTCACTCTGTTCTTAACCGTCCTGTTGTCCTACGGGTCAAAAATGGCTTGGACATCATTGTAACAGTAAAAAACATCAACTAAATACTTTTTAAATTTGTTTTGATTGGTGACTTTTTCTAAAATGACCCCAACATTAGAAAAGAAAAAGAATAGTTTTCTATTTTCATGTAGGGTGTACAACAGTTGTCCTTCCTTTTATACCACAGAAACTTTTGGTACTCATGCACACTAATGGCCCGTTTCCACTGAGTGGTACGGTACAGTTCAGTTCGGTACGCTTTTATGGCCGTTTCCACTGTCAGCAATTTACTACCCTTTTGTTATTCTAGAGATGTAAACATCCACTAATTTAAACTGCTGAAAAAATGCATCAGATTAATATATTTTATTTTATTCATTTATTTTTTTTACATAAATATATGTTAAATATATGTTAATCAACCTCAGTCCAGATCAAACTTACAAATATTTTTTTTAAAAACAGGATTTTAACTCTTTAATTGCCAAAATTATAAGTAATATCACTGATGTTTTTTTTTTTTTTTTTTTTTTTTTACTTTCAAAATGGCATATTTTTAATATAAAAAGTGTTTTTTTACCTTTCATCAAAGCCTTGGATATGTGAAAGATTAGTAACAACATTGCCTTTGATGTATTATTAGTTTTTGTGCAGCATAAGATTATAATTTATAATCGTATGCAGCAACATAATTTACTGTTGTGGTTTTCGTGTTTTTCCCCATTGACTTCTATTATAACCATATTTTTTGATTGTTTGTTACACCATATAATGATGCATTCTTGATTGTTGTTGGTTTTCCATATTGGGAAGAGGTCAAATTTGTCATCTTTGAGGGTGACCACTCACCTTACATTTACCTGTGTCTGAGAAAATCAAACAATTTACCTCAGCTCTCAGAACTACATGGAGTAAACAAAAACAAAGCGGTTCAGTCTTTCCAGCCGGACTCGCAGCATATAACCTGGTGGTCTTTGCAAGTGTGTCCACCACAACAGGTGCAAGTGCTCACTGTTCTCATCCCGGACAAAACAAAAGGGTAGTACAGTTGAACAGTGCACAAAGGTGAAGTGAAAAATAAGGTGGATATGTATTAGAAATTCAGCTTTTCAGTCAGTAAAAATCAGGAAAAAATCTGTAATTCATCAACAGTGAAAAATAAGTATAAAATAATTCTACTAAATGATTCATTACTTCACATTGCATTGTTGAACAAGCACGATATTTCAGGGATTATAACAGTGATTGTATTTTCGGAGAGCTGAACTTGTCTGAGAATTTGTTTGACCTTTTCCGAACTCCTTGTTAATGTATTCCTGGTAAAACTCTGAAGCAACAAAAGGCTTAAGGATGCAGCTGTCAGTCAAGCGGCGGTGGCAGCAGAATGTGTTATCAGCTGCCGGCCGCTTGAGCATGTCTTCCTATCCTCGCCACTTACACCTTATGATGTGGACCCAGAAGAGCCCAGCCTGAGGCATAAACAGTGTTGGACTTTTTTTTTTTTTTTTTTTTTTTAATATAATACGCTCCCTTTCATGCTTTAACTCAAGTACTCAAAGCTTAGGCACAGAACTGGTTTATTCCAGTTGGATTCTGAATCTCTGTTTGAGGGAGAATGGCAAAAGTGATGGTATGCTTTGAGTTTCTTTTCTCAGATTTTTCATCCTAAATTGAAAATTCAGTCAATATTTACTCTCCCTCGTGTCCCTTTTTTAACTGTACCTTCTTTTCTATAGTATGTTACACAAAAATGAATTTTTAAAGAACTTCCTGGCCATTATTTGCTATAATGCAGGGACATGAAGGATCCTGCCGAGTAGAATAAAATTTTAGTTTAAAGTTTTGAACATCGGATGAGTAAAACTTTATAATAATTGCACACTATGAATCATTTATTAAGCCTTAGCAAATAGTGATTTCATCATTTGTTAAGCATTAACTCTACATTGAAGACATTAGTACACTGTAAACTCTAACAGTCAACTTTATCGAGTGAAATGAGTGTAGTTAACTCAAAATTGACTGAAAGTTAATTCTACTTATTTGAAAAGAGTTTTGTGTTGACTGTAATGAGTTAATTAAATTAATGAGTTAATTAAAACTCAGTGTTGACGGTAATGAGTTAATTAAATACCTCATTACTTCATCTTAAATGGAGTAAGTTCACAGTACTCATTATGATTAGTTTTTGAACTCAAATGGTTTGTTGCAGTCGGTTTCCTCAAACGGTTTGAGTTGCCTTAACTTATTGCATTTCACAGTACTCTGTTGGTTTGAATTCCCTTTATTTATTGGGTTTTACTGTGCTCAAATTGCTTCATTTACTCAGATCGATTAAATTCACAGTACTCATTAGGATTAGTTTCTGAACTCCAAATGGTTTGTTGCAGTCGGTTTTCTCAAACGGTTTGAGTTGCCTTAACTTATTGGGTTTTACAGTACTCAGTTGGTTTGAGTTCTCTTCATTTATCAGGTTTTACTGTGCTCAAATTGCTTCATTTACTCAGATCGATTAAGTTCACAGTACTCGTTAGGATTAGTTTGAACTCAAATGGTTTGTTGCAGTCGGTTTCCTCAAACAGTTTGAGTTGCCTTAACTTTTTGAGTTTTACAGTGTATGCAGTTTATAAATAAAACTACAAATGCTATATTATTGACTTATTGTAAATCTTATCTTTCCATTTGCAGTTTAAAAGTCACCATTGTTGAACATTCATCTGAGGCTGCCTTTTTGACCTGTGTTGTTCCCCAGGGATTAATTTTAGCCTCTACTTTTTTTTTTCCTTATATATGCTTCCACTGGGCTCCGGTTTCCTCCACAGTCCAAAGACATGCGCTAAGGTGAATTGAGTAAGTTAAATTGGCCTTAGTGTATGTGTGTGAATGAGTGTGTATCGATGTTTCCCAGAGATGGGTTGCAGCTGGAAGGGCAGGATGCAAAAAAATAGAGCCTTGTACGATATGTGATGTTTTACTGAAACACTTCAAAACCTCCTGCAGGCTACATATAAAATAATTTGTATGCCAAATAAGAAATATAGCTTACATGCTTTAGTTGATGTAATCTAATTAAGTTTGCATTTAGCAAAGGGTTAATACAGGAGTCAAATCCGTTTCACCTGCTTCATATGTTATCATTTTATTGAATGGGCAGTGGTTATCAGCTGATAGATATGGGCCAGTAGGGGCCTCTTGTGCCTACTGGTAGGCTCAGAAGGCTGTTATCATCCATCCACATCATTAATCATCTATACTAATAGAGAACATGATCAAGTGACGGTTGGCTTTAGGGTTAGGGTAAGGGTAGACGTCAATAAAATACAATCAATGGGAAATGTAATAAATAATTCTCATTAACTTCCGGCCACAGCCGTATCTGATAGCTGATTAACCATGTGGAAGGTTGATAACAGTCTACTAGTAGGTGCAATAGGCCCCTACTGTTCCCACAGCTTAAAGTATTCCGGCACAGTGTCGGGTCTCCGGCGTGCGGCCATGAAGGAAAAAAATATTTATATTTTAGAGCCTGCATATGTGGTTTAATTAGGGATGCTCAAAATAATCGATTACCGTCAACCGAAAGTGTGCATTTGTAACTGATTAATGGTATCAGTTAAACGATAAAAAAATATTATTTTATATATTTTTATAGTTTGGCTGCATAAGGGGAACGCGCATAAGGGGAACGCGCTTATTGCGTTGAGAGGTGTATCTATTGAATGGTTTACTAACAGCCACAAGTGTTTTACGTGCTGCTTATGCGCCCTGCGTGCCTCGCATTTTGCCATTGCACACTGTGGGTTCGAGCTGAAAAAACGTGTTGCGTCAGTTGTGTCTTTTTCAATTTTCAATCAAATGAAAGCATTGAAGCGTTTCTGTTGAGGTAATAGCAGGGTTTGTGTTGTCAAGGCGACTCGTCGAACTTTTAATGATGGAGGAGAGACTTTTGGTCGCTGTTTCAAGTTATCCAGAGCTGTATTACTTTACAGATCTTGAATATCACAATGTTATAAAAAATTACAATTAACAACACGACTCGCGCACAATACGGGTCAGCTGATTCAATCGTTTCCTAGTGACATACAAAAGAACCTCGCATTTTTAGAATGGAAAAGCATGCTCTTTGTGATCGGCCCCTAAATGTGCAACAAATATTTGTTAACTCTTGGGACAGTAACACGTGCAAACATGTGTCTACAGATGTATTTTGCCAAAAAAGCTAAAAAAAAGAAGAATATTTCTGATCACAGTTTGACACAGATGAGTTGACAAATCAGCGCTGTGCTGTATGGAGCCACATCATAAACTTAACAAACAGGCTATTGATGATTTACTGTACAACCAACAAACCAATCTTTTTTCCATTTTGAAAAATTACAGTTATTAATAGTTCTTATATAATATCAGTTTTTAAAATAGCCAACATAATCTACGAATGAAACAAATCCAAATATTTTCTTGATTTATTTATTTTTTTTGTATAATGATAACTCCGAACCAAACTGAGGCTTTCATTTTACAGCTTATAAAACATGTATGCAAATGAATGCAATATCAAATGTAAACAACTAAATTGTTATACAAAAAGTCAACTTATGAGCCTTGAGGTTCATTGTCATTTCCTTTCATTACACGCAGCGTACGCACACATGAACCGCTAGTGAGACGGAGGAAATAAGCCATAATCATAAGACATAATCTTTAATCTAATGACTTTTATTAAAAATGTTAACAGAGGTTTTTTTTTAAATAATAACAGCGGAGCATTCATTTAATGCATATTTCCTGTGGAGCGATCGATTTGAGGTAGCCTGATATTTTTATTTGATGGAAGAAAAAAACATGATGGGACAAACAGCAGACCCTCAGCCTCCTCCACTGTATGTCTTAAAAAGAAAGAGTTGGCAGCACTTTGCTTACAGTCCAGGAAAAAAAAGAAAAATAAGTGATAATTTAGGGCCTTGATTTCACTTCTAATCTTCAGTTCAGCAGTTCAGTTCTTTAGCACTTTGAGCACTTGTTATTTAAGCACTTCGTTCATTTTCTTTTCAGCTTAGTCCCTTTATTAATCTGGGGTCGCCACAGCAGAATGAACCGCCAACTTATCCAGCATATGTTTTACGCAGCGGATGCCCTTCCAGCTGCAACCTATCTCTGGGAAACATCCACACACACTCATTCACGCTCATACACTACGGACAATTTAGCCTATAATTTGCCTGTACGGTCTTTGGACTGTGGGGGAAACTGGAGCGCCCGGAGGAAACCCACGGGAATGCAGGAAGAACATGCAAACTCCACACAGAAACGCCAACTGACCCAGCCGAGGCTCGAACCAGTGACCTCCTTGCTGTGAGGCGACAGCACTAGCTACTGCGCCACTGCGTCGCCCCTATTTAAGCACTTGTTATTGTTTAGAAGAAAAAACTTTATTTGACATAGTACTTTTAAATAAGTGGTGCAAAGCATAATCATTGGAGAGAGTCTATCTCAGGCTCAGTTTACCAGTTTAAGAAATTTAAGCTTTAAACTTTATTTTTGTTATTATCTTCAATATTTGAAGTAATTCCTTTTAAAAAAGTAAAAAAGTTCAGGCTCAGGATTTTTTTTTTTACTTTAACCCGTGGCCCATACCTATCATGTGATAATGCCTATTCAATCGAGTGATAACATTCGAGCTGTCTGTTTAGTGAAGTCGCATTTATGTTGTCAAATATAAATGGAATGTTTTCACAAATCCGATCCAATTAGAAAAAAACAGACATCTCTATTTTAAAAATGATTTGGATTTCTCGCAGCTGAACAGCATAAACTTTTATGACAACAAAAACCTCAGGTACTGATTATGTGCTTTTTTTCAGTGCTAACCTACCAATGTGAGTTTGAATATAGTTTTAAATGACCTTTTGTTGGCATATTGAAGCAGACAAACGTTTATAGACATGGAAGGGAAATTTTCAAAGGAGAATAACTGACTATAACATTAGCAAGTATGTCCACTTAGCATGTTTCTTAAATATCTTAAAACATATGGTATTTTTAGGCTTTAGGAAAGTCAAAAACTTACACACAGCACTTTTAAATGATTTCTGTTGTGATCAGCGCTATATAAGAAAATACAATTAAATAATTTGACTTATTAGATTGGCTTTGACTTTGCCCCATAATAGATTGTTAGGAGAAACACTAAACACTCACAAATGAACCTTCCCCAGGTTTTGATTGACTTTCACAACCACCAAACCTCCACAAGCCACTGTCCGCATGACACTTTCCAGTCCTGGGTGTCCTAATAAAGTTCTGGCTGATTTGTCCCGGGGTGAATAGCTCAAGCGGTTTTGGTCACCGGTGGTTGCTCACCCACCAGCCCCAAAAACTAATTTCACGAAACGCTGCCTCCCCATTCAAATGAGCGATGCTATCACTGGACTAATTAAAATGCCAAGAGGAAATTGTTCAGTGCACGTTTTTTCATTCATCACATCCCAAATTTGTCAGGTACAGAATGAAATAAATTGCTAGCCGCATGTGATGAGGATTGTGATGCTTGCTGTAATTGCTAAAGACAATAATACATTCATCAGGTGCCTGTGAGATGTTCAGACGTTTAAATTCAGATTCAATTAAAATTGAAAATTAAAAGAGCTACAGTATGGGTGAGGTTAATAACCACTCCCATGCTTCTCATTCTAGCCAATGAGAATGAATATAATTAAGGGCTGTGTGATAATTTATAAAGCAGTGTGACCAGGGCAATTTTCTTTCCTCTTATGTCCGTAGACATTAATGAAGGCTGTCGAGTTATATGACCAGAACATAGTCATATTTCCTATAAAAAGCCATGTGTTTCTTATCACAAAGCAATTTATCTTGCCACACCGAGGTCCATGCTGGCTATTTACAGTATATGGCAAGTGTCGTTTTGTAGGGCTCTTTTAGATACTGTTTTGTTTTGCTTTTGTGTTTTTGTTTTGTTCCTGTTGTGTTTTGCTTCACTTTTGTGGTTTGGTTTTGTTTCGCTTTTGTGTTTTTGTTTTTTGTTCTTGTTGTGTTTTGTTTTTGTTGCATTTTGTTGTGTTGTGTTTTGCTTTTGTTTTGGCTTTTGTGCTTTTGTTTTGTTTTTTGTTATATTTTACTTTTGTGTTTTTTGTTGTTTTGTGTTGTTTTGCTTTGCTTTGCTTTGCTTTGCTTTTCTTTGCTTCACTTTGTTTCGCTTTTGTGTTTGTTTTGTTCTTGTTGTGTTGTTTATTTTTTGTTTTGTTCTTTCTTTTTGTTTTTTGTTATTTTAATGCTGTTGTTTTGCTTATTTTTATTTCTGTATTTTTTACTTTTTATTTTTTTGTTTTTGTTTTGTCACTTTTGTTTTTGTTCTTGTTTGGTTGCGTTTTTGTTCTTGTTGTGTTTTTGTGTTGTTGTTGTTTTTTTTCTTTGCTTTTGGGTTTTTGTTTCTTGTTTTGCTTTTGTGTTTTTTTGTTTTGTTTCGCCTTTGATGTTTTGTGTTTCGCTTTGCTTTGTTTTGCTTTTGTTTTTTGTTTAGAGTTTTATTTAAAATATTTTATTTAGTTTTTTTTTTAGGTTTTTGTTGGTTTTGCTAATATTTGTTTATTTATTTGTTTTTCAACCTATTTTAATTGTTTTGTTATGCTCTACTCTGCATCTACTCTACAATCTTTTGTATTCATGGTTTCAGAAGTACCTTTGTATTAAGTTCAACAACATGATTGATTATGCATCATCTATGATCATGTTTACTATATGCGTTAAATTTGTTTTGCAATTTTGAGGCATAAAGTCAGCAAATAAGAAGTTAATTTAATTTGTTGACATAAAATCCAAGTATTTTGTGTCATATTTCTTGTAAGATTAATCGAATATCTAGGGAAAGTATAAATACTGTATTATTATGTTCGAATTCTGAATTTAGGATCATACATGCATTATATAGGTTTATGTAATGGAATACAGCTTTAATTTTAAGAAAATACAGCATACTGTTCAAATGCTTTGGGACAGTATGTTTTATTTTAGATTTTTTTTTATTGTCATTAAATTGATGCTAACATTTAAAACATTTGTTACAAAAATATTAAGTTCAAGTTTTTTTTAACTTTCCATTAATCAAAGAATGATAATTCTTATCAGCACTGATGATAATTGTTTCATGAGTGAGAGATATATATTAGAATGATAGATTTTTTTTTGAAGGATGAAATTAATAAATTAAAATAAATTAAACCTTAAGAACTATAATAGACTTTATAAATAAGCTAATCAAATGTAAAAAAAAATGTACAGTGTTGATTGTTTTGAATGGTAGTATATACATTTATCTTTGTAAATTTAATTTGATTGTGACACAAACTTTGGGACAAGGTTTGTTAAGGTTGAAAATGTGTAAAATGTAACTTTCCCTCCTATTTGTCAAATATGTAGTTTTTCACAAGAAATTTCTCAAGCATTTACAAAGAAATGGCAAGTTACACACTGAGTTTAGTTTCAACAGAACAATTGATTAAGTACTTTATTTGTTTCTACTGCAGTATGTTTAAAAACACATGTTTATGGTGTAGTTTGTTCACTATAAAAAGGTAAAAACATGGTAAGTAACATTTGAATCAGTGTTATGTTTTGTAGAGTGACTCAGTTATTTTTGTTCGTTTAACATAGAGGAAAAAAAAACTCCTCTGGCAGCTCCATTTTTTAAATAGTCGTTTGGAAGATAAAACCTTTATTACTGAAGGTTTGCAAAATGTCCAATCCATTTTATTGCATTTCTTTCCCCAGAAAGCCTATTGGCACATTTACGTTTTCCCCCGTAGTCCTATATCGCATGTGTTAATGCATAATGTACATTCATAATATCTTTCGTTTCTATGACAAATAAGGTTTTTCAGTTTAATAAAGCAGAAAATCATGTAGGTGATTTGTAGCACTTTAGTATCAGAGGACAGATTTTCTTAGTACAATTAGCTACTACTAAATATGGTCATTTCTTAGCCTACGCTTAAATTATTTTTGTACATTTTTTTAAATTTTATTTAGCAGAGTTAAAGTATTAATCCTTATACTTCCCATGCTTTCTGTGAATATAACCTATGTATGGGTGGATTTAATCTGGTTTAATATCTGTGTGTAACTGTTATTTTTTTTGTTTTTATTATAATAAAGAAAAATGGGGAGAGACATAACTTGCAACGAAAAGAAAGGAATTTAAGCCTGTGTGTGTTTTTATTCATGTGCTGAACATGTTATGCTGGATTGCTCAGAGATTCATTCCCTGTGGTATATGCCTGTAGATAATGAGTCTCTGGATATTTATGTACACACAGAGACACGACTGCCTCTATTTTATCTTCTACTCTTCACTGACCTTGAAATAACACATAATCACTGTTCTCGCTGCAAATCGGGGAACAAGAACTGCAGTTCAACCAGTGCTTTGTCCTAATGTGAAGGTATAGGTGACAGAGATGCATTAGATACAGCTGGTATCTATTTTGTTTAATAGAATTCTTGTTCATCACTGTTCATGATGAATTGAAGCTTCAACTTGAGTCTGAAGTGTGTAATTTCTGAGCCCCTAGGGACACCAGAGACTCAAATACTGTGTATTTAATTTATGAACACTCCACCATATGACATATGACTGTTGAAGGATAGTCTGAATCCAAGATTGCACATTTGGAATTCAGTGACTACATCTACATGCGTTTAAGAAAGCAGTTCTGGATGATCTAAAACAGTGTTTCTCATCCCTGTTTCTGGAGGCAAACCAACAGCACATATTTTGGATGTCTCCCTTATCTGACTCATTAACTTCAGGTATTGGAGTCTAATGTTCTGATGAGTTGATTCAAGTGTGTTTGATTAGGGAGAGGTTGAAAATGTGTACTATTGGTGTGCCTTTAGGGACAGGGTTGGGAAACGCTGATCTAAGATTTGTGGCACGGCCATAACAGGATGAACACTGTCATCTTCAAGTATTCAACACACTATTAACTTGGATGGATCCATGCTTTCATATTAAGGCTTATCACACTTAAAGCTATTAATTTTGGGCCATCCTAAACACACTGAATTAAAGGTGCTGTAAGTTTTTGACTGTTGTAAAACATAAAAATACAATAATATGTTTGCAGAAATTTAAGAAATATGCTGTGAACATTCTTGTTTATCTGAAAAACAATGCTAAAGTCAGATATTCTGCTTTAAAAATGTCTGTTTGGTGCCAGAATGTCTGACTTTGCTTTGGTCCCTTTAACCCGCCCAATGGAAGTTTAACCAATTATATTTCAGCATTTTGGTGGAAAACAGCATGTTTGATTCATTCAGTCAGGAAAGCTCTCAAAGTAAGCGTCCGTGACCGAAGTGGGACCTCCGGTGAACAGAAACAGACTCCGAAATAAGATGCAGATTTAAAGTTCCGCATGAGTTGCTTATGAATTAGCAAAAAATATAAATATTACGAACATAAACAATAGGTAAACAGGTTACATTGTAACCCTGTGTCTTAACAACATGCTATGGTACAAGCTACGCAGTGATAAGCACATTGGCTGTTTGCACCAGACGAAACACGACAGAAATTTAAATACAGCCATTCAGAAGCACAGAATAGAACACTTACTGCACTCCGGCGAAATAGTAAGGTTTTAAAATCTTAACATACATATTAATACATATTAAATCTCTTTAACATTATTAAATGCACATCCTGATCACTGATATGTGTTGGTTTGCACTGAGTCACAGTTCTAAAGTTCAATTTCAAGCAGTTAATTTTATTTTCAAGATCTGAGGTGAACTATATGCTGCTGCTTTCAGTAGTATGACAATAAATGTCATGTGAAATGGCATTTAAACTCACATTATTAGCATTTAACACTGAATAAAACAAATGAGCTGGACCTGAGGTGATCATTGTCAGTTTATCCTGTTGTTCAGATGCAAAAAATAGAAGAAAAAAAATTCAGGTGTTGGATAAAACAAAACCTTTTAATATGGTCAATATTGCTTCCATCATGTGCCGTTGCTTTTATGTAAAACACAATTTAAATAAACTTTTAGGCTCTATAGTCAGGCTCGCTCTTGTTGATGTCAATCTGGCAACCAGCGTTTATGTTTTGAACCAGGTGTGCAATACCTAGTTCAACCACTGGGTGTCAGTCTTACATACTATACCTTTAAGGGTTATTTCACACTGTTCATGCTATACCTGGGGTTAACAAATAATCATGATTATTAACACACTATTAACACACTGTACATTTTTAAACCCTGGGTTGACATTAATATTTGCATATTCATATTTATATTTGCAATATTTGCATATTCATCTGAACAAAATTGCACACCCTAAAATATTCATCATCCAATCAGAATTAAGCATTCAACAGACCTAAAGTATTATGTTCGGTTCACAACAGACACTATCTCACACATTTTAGCCAGAAGACAAAAGCAACCTTGTCCTGTTTGCATTTTGACTTTGTTGCGATTGTAATTAAAAGTATGTCTAGGTGTTGAAACTTTTAATTTTGGCCTGATGTAAATTAGAAATGTCTGACGGACTAACATAGATTATAGTGTTAAAACAAGATTTACCTAAGTAACATAAGAATTAAACTGCTGTCTTCATTGGTTCCTAATTATTTATAACCACAGAGCACTTTTAATGCGACAATCTTTTCATTATGATTCAGAAGTGGGAAATGGGAAATTCCTGATAATTCCTATATGAAAGCAGAGTTAAACCATAATGTTACATTAATGAGTTCCAGCAGCTTTATATGCCTTTAATGTAAGTTTTGATCATATCAGTATTGCATTGTCGTGATAACACTTCCTAGGGGTTTAATTTTATGCTTAACATTCTCACAATTTACATTCACTGCTTTCTACTGCAAGTCGCAGTGGCCACAGACTATTGGCTGTGCAAGCTTAATGCATTTAAGTGTCGATAAATTGCAACATGTCACCAAAGTAAATGATTATACAAAGTAAAAATGTGTAGGAACATAATTGTATCTATGCATATTTATAAAATGTATTATTTATTGATTTATGGAACACAAAAATGACTCATTTTACTCAGAAATTGTTAGTACATTTGTAAATTGATAATATAAGATTTTACTGCAATGGTATTTTATTTATAATCAATTTTTACAGTGTAGTTTGTTCACTATAAAAGGAAAAACAGGGTGTGAATCAGTGTTGAATATTAGGTGACCCAGTTGTCTCTGCACATTTGGTTGGAATTAAAAAAAACATACTTGACTCCTCTAGCAGCTCTCCATTTTAAATAGTCATTTGTGTGATAGCATCTTTTTTTTATTGAAGGTTTGCTAATGTCCAGTCAATTTTATTCCACTTCTTTTGCTGAAAGCCTATTGGCGCATTTACATTTTCCCCCATAGTCTTTTAGTGCATGTGTTAATGCATAATGTACATTCATTATGTCTATCATTTCACAGACAATGAAGGTTTTCAGCTTAATAAAGCAGAAAAAGCTGTAGGTGATTTGTAGCACTTTGGTATTAAAGGACAGATTGTGTTATTCAGTACAATTATTTTAATACTGCCATTTCAGAACACTTACTGAAATATTATTTTCAGCAAATGTTTATTATTGCAGAGTATAAAGTCTATCAATGCATTCTTATACCCGGACTACAAACTTTTAGCATATAGCAACATGTTCCTGCTTGAGTCGACTTTAAAAACGAGGATGCTAGACGCTTGTAACACTGTGTCCTAACAACACATGGCGCAACACATGATAAAAGGTATCTGTCACGTCCTTTAGATGTTATTTATGAACTAAGGGTGTTTTTGGCATAACATATGATAGATTTTTGTGTTTTCTGTAAGCAGTGAATGGGGAAAGAAACAACTGAAGACCAAATATCACTGCAATTGATTGCCCATACTATCAGTGAAAACAAGTGAAAATATTTGTACAGTAAAAGAATATTTACAATGAATAAATTATAATTCACCTGACGGAGAGAAGGTAATTAGAGGTGCTTAAGTCAAAGAAAGAAAGAAAACAAAATGTGCTAACTGTAATAAACAAAAAATGAAATATTTAAAAAAAGGAATCATCTTCCACATATCAAACACCTTATAAAACGGCTCCAACTAAAAAACATACACAAAACAGCACAGTCTCTTGAACCTAATGGGATAACACAGAAGTTAATCTGGATGCTTTAAATGTATATCGCGCGACATGCTCACTTCTACACTCTCTTCGAGGTATTACTCAAAAGTATTCAGTTAACTGGACGAGTTCACGGACAAACATTTCAATCTCACATATCTTTTAAACAAGAGCATTTATCGAAAGTCAAAACAAAATCAAATTCTACCAGACTAGTCTTCTTAAGATAGACTGTCCTCACAGAGACCCATTCACCACAAAATCAAAGAAAGAACGAGTGAGAGAGAGAGAGAGATCACCAGTGCAGATTGGGCCGGCTTTTTAAACACTATCGACCAGCGATTGGTAGTGCAATCTCAGCGTCAGCAGCCAACGTCACCAGCATTGAATGCGAACCCTCCAATTTTGTTCGTACCCTAAACATATGTAAAATGACTCACCCACACACCAACAGAAGTGTGCACACATAACCCAAAAGTATGTTCTGCAGGGGAACGTAACAATATCTTTTTTCCTGGTTATAATGAGTTTTTGTTCTAACCATTTGCGACGGCGACATGCAAAATTTCTATTTTAGAAATGCTTTCCATTTTTGTGATGTTGTGACAAAACAACATGTACTACTATGACACAGGTACAGATTATGTGCCTTTTTCAATATAAAATGCTCCCAAAGGGAGCCTAAATACCATTTTTGTGACATTCATTGCCATACTACTAAACCTTTGTGTAATGTTTAAATTTACTATCTTTTCGTTATGTTCCTGGCTGTTTTTGACCCAGTGGCTTCCATTTATAATGACAATTTTTGATTGCGAAACCATGACACCATATAATGATTCATTCTTGATTGTTGATGGTTTTCCCTGTTGGGAAGAGGTCAAATGTGTAATTTTTACTGTTGATCATCAGTTGGCAGCATCAGTTGGCAGTCTTTAGACTGTGCAAAAACATTTCTCTGGCTTTTAGATTATAGTGTATGTGCATAAAGACACTTACTATTTGGTTTATTATGTTCTGAGAGATGAGCTGCTTATTTTGATGTTCACAGACCTATCAAGATAAGTGCACAACGGTCTCTCTCTCTCACACACAAGCACTGTACTCCATATATACACTTACAGTTGAAGTCAGAATTATTAGCCCCCCCATTGAATTATTATTATTTTTTTTATATATTTCCCAAATGATGTTTAACAGAGCAAGGAAATTTTCACAGTATGTTTGATAATATTTGTTTCTTCTGGAGAAAGTCTTATTTCTTTAATTTCCGCTAGAGTAAAAGCAGTTTTTCATTTTTTTAAACACCATTTTAAGGACAAAATTATTAGCCCCTTTAAGCTATATATTTTTTGATAGTCTACAGAACAAACCATCATTATACAATAACTTGCCTTATTACCCTAACCTGCCTAGTTAACCTAGTTAAGCCTTTAAATGTCACTTTATGCTGTATAGAAGTGTCTTGAAAAATATCTAGTCAAATATTATTTACTGTCATCATAGCAAAGATAAAATAAATCAGAGTTATTAAAACTACTATGTTTAGAAATGTGTTGAAAAAATCTCTCCATTAAACAGAAATTGGGGAAAAAAATAAACAGGGGGGCTAATAATTTAAGGGGGCTAATAATTCTGACTTCAACTGTATATACTCTATAGTAAATTTGTTAATTTTTAAAAGATTTTTCAAAAGTCAAAATAAGATTTGTCACCAAAAATTATTCCATTTGCTGAAACACAGAGAAAGTTGTGGCCAAATTAAGACTCAATCACCCCAGAGTGGATGAAAACATCCCCAACAGCACACAAGGGATAGTTCACCTCAGATCTTGAAAATAAAATAACTAGCCAACAGTTTGAAAACGAAAGTCAGGACTGTGGTTTAGTGCAAACCAACAACATCAGTCACTCAGTGACCTATTAATAATGTTAAGTTTTAATATGTATTAATTAGATAAAAAAAGCCTTTACTATTTAATTAAGAGTGCAGTGGCTGCTTATTACGGCCCCAAATCCAAAACTGGCTCTATTAATAAAATCAGGATTTGAGCCAAACACACAGACGCTTGAATATGGCAAATTGAAGTCCCTGTCGATATATTTAATCTTAATTAAAGAGCCCATATTATATATGAAATAGGGTCATATTTAGGTTGTAAGGGTCTCCAACAACAGTCTAATATGCATGCAAGGTCAAACAACACTTTGATGGTCTTATAATATGCATTTATTTTTACCTAATTATCCCAGCGACTCCCATATGAATCGTTCAGTGATTCATTTGTACCCAAACCCGTCCTCAGCGCGAAGCTAATCTGGGCTGATTGGACCAATGACAGGCTGCTGCGATTGGTCGACGACACTGACAGGCTTCAGGGCGAGACAGAGTGAAATGCCCAGCAGATTATCAACAATATAAAAGTAGTCACAGTGCACACACGCTTCATAGTGGATTTTGGCTGCCAGTGGGTGAATGTAAATACAGACGATGGACTAGAAAATACTGACGACTAACTATTTTATCAAGCAAAAAGTCCAAGAACTGGCGAGGATATGTCCTAGCAGTCTACTTGCTCTTTTTACACACACGCACACACAGGGCCGGCGCGTCCAGAATAGAGACGGCGCGGCGGCGACACCTCCCTCCCCCTCCGCGTCCTCAGTTACATCCGCGATTTCAACCGCGACACCCCCAACCCCCCCCCCCCCCCCCCCCCCCCCCCCCCGGTCCTCATTTTACAAACGGGTCCCTTTGATCACCCTTTGCCTAGAGCTTTACCCTATTCAGAGACACGCACACACACACATCAACCTCCTAAGAGGAGACACTCACACAAACGACCGTCCTCAGAGGAGCCACACACACACACATTACACACACACACATAGCTGACTATCCATAAACAAAGCGGCACGCGTCGCGTTTTCAACGTAGCTTTACACGCGATATGAGAATATAAAGAGTTAACCTGATACAGCACACGCGGTTACAAGTAACAAAACACAACTAAATGCATAATTTGCAAGCTAGAGTAAACGAGGCAACAATTTTAATCGCACTTACTTACACTGGTGAAATGGGGGAAGAAACTGATTCATGATCCACTGATCCTTGTTCTGACAGTCTTTACCGATCCTTCCTTTAACAAACTGATGAAGTCTTCTTTGTAAGCAGGTAGTTTCCAGAGGCTCTCGATCTGCTCAAGGCAGGGCTATATTGCTGAGGTTTCATCTTTGGGTGAACTGTCAATAATCTCCATCTGCACAGCGTGACTTCATTCTACCGGTGTCTGTGTGTGTCTCTGTGTGTGTGTGTGACTTTTTTCTGTTAGTGGGCGGAGCCGCAGGTTTCAAATCTCCCGGGCTTGCGCGTGCAACTACTTGTGTTTCGTAGCTGCGTCATCGCGAAACACCTAATAACTCGTTATCAAGACGACTCGTTTGAAGCACTATGAGTCGACTCTTTTATAGATGAATCAATAGTTTTAAACACTGTACACTTACAGATTTAAGCCTTAGCTGGATATTTCACTTCACTTAGAGCTGTGTGACACACTACATGGAAGGGCATTTTCAAAAAGCCATAATATGGGCTCTTTAAATCAACCTTACAAGAAGAAACAAAAAATAATAACAGTAAGAGTAGACGCGTATGGCAGCTAAAAAAAACAGTTCCCTGACTACAGCTGTTCTTTCTGGAGAGATCTTACCTAGCTCCTCTGAAAAAGAATAGAAACAGGTGAATCTTCCAGGCCACTGCTTCCTTCGCTAAACTAAATTAATAACAAAATGTGACTCTGAAAATTATTATCCACTACCTGCTACAAAAATAAACGTATCGAAATAAACAATTAAACAAGCTAGACTAATAGTTAACACATTGCGAATACTAAAGAATCAAAAGTTAACAAAAACATAACAATGAAAAGAGCATTATGTGGAGCAAACCTGGCATGCGTGGAGCACCGCCAGCCAGAAAGTGGGAGAGTGAGTGAGAGAGAGACATAGCTGCCATTGCCATCGGATTTAAATACAGGGACTCCCAATGACGTCACCTGCCTCATCCAATCTGGGCTAGCCGTTCGCAAGCTCCACCTAATAAACACAGACACAAGCACACACAACGATACCAAAAGCAAAATGTAAAACAGACCCACGTAACACTGGTATTTAAATGTTTCTGTCATGTTGTGTCGTTTTGCCAAATTAGTTATTGCTGGAATCTTTTTCGTGAGGCATGTTGTTAGGACACGGACAAAATCAGGGCCTAATTTTTATGGCGTTCACTTCTTCCACTTGCAAAATGGATCGTTTCTCTAAATTACATGTTATCTCCCACTGATAAAACTCAGTTCTCTGAAAATGACTGCTCATGCCCTTTATTTTTGATTGTGCAAGTTTTTTTTTTTGGGCTGTGAATGAACTGATTGCTCTACTATTTTGAAACTCACTTTTCTCCTCGATGGTTTGCAGAAATTGGTACCCTGGGGAATTCAAAGCGGTTGCTTCCTGCTTTCCTTCAGGGCGTCTGTGCCAAACACAAAACTCACAGAATATGAAAATGTTTGCCGCACGCAATAAACTCTCAATTCAATGCAAAACAGGGAGGGCTATTTATTATGACGAGATTGATTGACCCTGCATGCTGGATGTGCATTATTTTGGTCTGGCCAGTGCCAATGGAGATGGTAACTGAGCAGGTACAGCTGGGAGATGGTGTCTGCCAAGACTCCAGCAGCTGCTGTCAGCCCTGACATTTCAGAGCCTGCTGTCCATCACTTCTTAATTGTCTTTCTGGCTTCATCGTTGCCCGGGCTGCCTAGCATCAGTCTTTTGCTGTTCTATCACAACCAGAGTGACTGGCACCAGGCTGCGGTGTGCTCACAAGCCCTCTAGAGCATTATGCTGTTTGTTTCAGGCGAGGTAATGTGTGTGAAAGGACTGTTTGGATATTGGTGTGTGTCAACTGGTTTACTGACACTGCCATGAGAAACATGGCCCTGATATAGTACATGAATTGCAGTCTGTTTAAAATCTGAAATAATACAAGACTTTCTCCAGAAGAAAAAATATTAATTAATTAATGAATTCCTTACATTTATATAGCCCATTTCGGGACACTCAAAGCGCTTTACACATTTCTTGGGGGGAATCTCCTCATCCACCACCAGTGTGCAGCATCCACCTGGATGAAGTGACTGCAGGCATATTTTGCTAGACCGTACACCATACACTAGCTGATTGATGGAAAGGAGAAAAGAGTGATGAAGCCAATTATGATATGTGGATGGGTAGGAGGCCATGATGAACAGAGGCCAGAGGGCAGATTTTGGCCAGGATCCGGCATCCTGGCCAAATCGGTTTAAACCACTACCCTTTTTCTAAGGACATTCTGGGATTTTTATTGACCACAAAGAGTCAGGACCTCAGTTTAAAGTCACATCCTAAAGACTGTGCTCACTGAGCAGTATAGTGTCCCCTTCACTATACTGGGGCGTTAGGATTCACACAGACTGCAGGTTGAACACCCCCTGCTGGTCTCACTAACACCACTTTCCGCAGCAACCAAGCTTTCACATGTGGTCTCCTATCAAGGTACTGACTGGGCGTAGCCCTGCTCATCTTCAGTGGGTGACCACAGTATTATAGGAAATACCATGAAAAATTCCTTGCTCTTTTAAACGTCATTTGAGAAATAGTGGGAAAAATGGAAAAAAAAATCACAGGAGGGCTAATAATTTTGACTGTGCTTCAATCAATGTCCTCTTCATTAGAGGGCACAAAGAAGAAGAGGCTGAGTGATGGTATACTATTTTTGAACATTGCAAGAAGATGGTCTTCTTTACCTGTGTGTGTCTTCTCTGCGAGCGATCGAGCAGTTGTCAATTAATCTGTGTAAATCTGTTTTGTTATGTGACATTGTCACTAATTGGGAAAACCATAGAAAAGAATGAGAAGTGGGTTAAAGGTGCAGTAGGTGATCTGCCTAAATGCTATCCGGTTAATATAATATGTTTGAAACACAGTCCCTCCCCTGCTGTCCAAAGCCCCGCCTCCTGATATCATGAACGCGCACATTAAAAAAGACAGATACCCTCTAGATTGTCATTTACCAGTTAGAAAACTTTATAGTACTTTATAATACTACAATTCTGAACAAAAAATTGTATTATATCTAGCGTACATTAATTACACCTATTATTAAGCCATACTTGCATGCTATTTAAGACCGAATATTCAAAGTAGCATGGTAAACAATATAGGGAGTGCGTCACAGGTTGGCCTTGTTCAAAAGTCAACCGATGTGAATATAAAACCAAGTCAGTAAAGCAGGCTAGGCGTAATATCGCTGTTTACTTCTTTTTTTGTTGTTCACTAAATAAAAATCTACATTATTGATGCTGTTAGAGGTCCCTTCTGAAACTTAAAATAGTCACATCAATCATTCGCCAGAAGATTTCAGTTTCTGAACAACACTTCTGTGCATATAACCAGGGCTTGACATCAACACCCGCCAAATGCAGGTAAATTTTAGCTGTGGCGGGTAAAACAGACACTCCCAATTCTTTTTAAATTGTAGTTTTCTTAAAAGCGGGGTTTGACAATAAAGATGGCCCAATATTCCAGCAAATGTGATATTAGAACTGAGAAGCAGCACGACAAAAATAACTGTTCGCACAAGCAAAAGAAAAATATGAGAGAATGAGAGAAACGCAACTGGTGCGATCGATTCTCTTTGAAATAGACTGGACAAAAAGAGAGCTCAAGATTTAGGAATATACATATATATATAAATAATATATATATAAATAATATATATATATAAATATATATATATATATATATATATATATATATATATATATATATATATATATATATATATATATATATATATATATATATATATATATATATATATAAATATATATATATAAATATATATATATATATAAATATATATATATATATAAATATATATATATAATATATATATATATAAATATATATATATATATATATATATATAAATATATATATAAAAATATATATATATATAAATATATATATATATATATATATATATATATATATATATATATATATATATATATATATATATATATATATATATATATATATATATATATATATATATATATATATATATATATATATATATTCTTTTGTAAGCAGCAGCAGTCACTACTTTCGTTTCAATTATTCTTTGAACAGATTATTAACAGGCCTAACATTAATCGTGTGCACGTGATCACCCTTTCATTATCACACACGGTATGTTTTTTTTTTTTTTTACCAACTTTTTTTTGCTTACACGCATTTTTGTTAATATATTTTAATTATCTTTTTTTACAATAACATTGCTTTAATATGAGATGAACTCCCCATTTATGTGTAGTTAACTGCTGATCTAGGACCTTTAGCCAGCACAGATTGCAGTGCGTATATTAAAATAGTTCTTTTTTTAAATCTTTTTTTTTTTTTTTTAAGAAAAGTTTTGTTGAAAATAAAAAATGCATGTATACAGCTATATTTTGCTTGTTTTGACACATTTAAAATTTGTGGCTAAGAAATAATTATTTATTTTGGTGTGGTCAGAGATAAATTTTGTAAATCCTTAATTTTAAGCCCTGAAAAGTCATGTGAGATAAAAACTAATTGCAAAGTGCTCATGCACATTGAGCAAGCTCATACACAACACACAAAAAGTGAAATGAATGAGGAGGCATGTAGACATAAAACAACATCTATGTCAAAGTCAAATTTATGCATAAAAAATATATTTTCCCAACAAATAAAGTGTGGCTATTGAAAATGGCGAGTGGCTAGTAATGTTGAAAATCTACTAGCCACAATGGCTTGTGATCAAAAAAGTTGATGTCAAACCCGGCATATAACCCATTCGTAACGCAACAAAATCTACATAAGCTTTGCATGACTAAAAAAAGTTTTAAAACATACAGAAACACTACCTATTTAAAATAAATACTTCAGCCATGTTGTCATCCTTTCTCCAGCATGCAAAAGTAACTCCAATATTGATTCAGGATTTCAAAAAGTTTTGATTCAGCATTTGTTTTTACCATTGTCACCTGTGTCCATGTCACCGCAGCACATAAAAATGATGGATCTGCATGAACGGGTGCACAGTTGTACAAATCTATATTTGTTGACAGACAGTTTGGACTACTTATCAGAATTATTTTAACTGAATGAACATTTTTAAGTTTTATGCCTCACCCAGAATATAAAAATACATTTAGATCATTTACTTTAATCATTACTATTGGATTGTGAGGAGACATTCAACCAGCACAACAAAAAATATTTCTGAAGACAATCACCTACTGCACCTTTCATGTTACAGACAAGCACAATATATACTTCTGCTTTAACCTCAGCCTTAAACTCAACTGTTGCAACTAATAAAGATTTTCAGGTCTACATGAACACTTTAGTTATACGTGTTGAAGCAGGTTTGCAATTAAACTCTTTTTTTTAACTTACATTAGGATATAATTGAAGTGTATAAATGAACAGTATTTTAGCATTTAAAAGCATTGCACAACTCAGACAGCATCCTGTGATGTTTCAGGTTAAAAGTAAGCTCTAATGAGGAGTTTAAAAGCAGAGTTTGAGTGTCTGCAGATCATAACTTTACGTCTACATTTCAACACGAGGTTCCTTTGCAAAACATTGTGAGTACCTGCTTAAAGTCGCTCCATACTGAGCTGCTCTTAATTTGTTTTTCTTTTCTCACTCTTCAAAGGTGTGGAAACGTTCAGGAGCCTGGTTCTACAAAGCCTTGCCCAAGCATATTCGTCCCATTAAGGATTCAATTCTAGATAACAGGAAGCCGGTAATAGAAAGAGGAGAGCAGCTGCCAGTTGCCAGGAGTGCACCAATCAGCTACACGTGGGCTCAAAGCAAAGGTTAGATGCTACTCTATTCTATTTTATTCTATTCTATTCTATTTAATGTGGGAAAACTGATATTTTTATGCTTGGATCATAAAATATGGTTGAGCTCATGATGATGAGTGTGTCAAATCTAGGGATGTAATGTTACATCATAATATCGGGAAATGCGGAAATGTGTATGGCCAAAATCCCTTTATGGCAAGTCATTTCACTCAGCATCCATCTTTGAAGCACCACTTGGTCATTCTGTTTGAATGGGGAAACAACAAATTCTCCAAAACTGTTTGCCAAGCATGTAATTAAAGTTCATATTTGAAATTAACAGTAAAATGTAACAACAACTATCTCTTAAAATTTGTTTATAAATGTTCGAATCACATGAAAAAAAGTGCATTTTTTCCGGTTTGCCCAAGCTAATGTGCATGCGCATTACAGGGGAACAAGATCACGGCACCGACTTTTTGGATGCAATCGGTGTCATACTGTCAAACTATGCCTCTACCATAGGGTTGTCAAAAATATTGAGTTTGGTACCAATCGATACTGATGTTAAAATTGTCCATTTCCCACTATCATTTGAGTGCTGTTGAGAACGTACATAAACACCACTGCTCAACAGAAATGACTGTGATTTAGAGGTGAACAATGCTGAACCGATGACCTTCATGGCCAATCACAATAATTTCTGTTGGTCATGTGAACACAATGGCCAATCAGTGGTGTTTAAGAATGCGCTCAACAGCGCTCAAATGTTGGCGGGAAATGGATGTTTTTACAATTTCAGTAACGATCGGTATCAAACTCGATACTTTTAACAACCCTACTCTACCATAAGAATCAATAACTTACATTTTAAATAAGATATAACTTGGTCTCGATGGCAAATCTCCTCTCAAAATGACAGTGGCCATCTTTGTTTAAAAATTTGTGGCCGTTCAAGTGGTTTCCGTCATGTGATTTGCTTTTGAATGTTGCAGCCGGAGATTCTTGAGGTCATGAGACAAGGCATTTCATTTAGATTACAAAACCAGAAAACATTTGTTTTCAAGTGTAGTTGGTTCCTTTTCAAGCTTTACACAGCTATATTTCTATGTGAGGCAGGTATTTGCTGAGATTTCAGCACATTATGCTGACCTAACAATGAAGCTGTCATAAAGAACAGGAATCCCTCAATGAAAGCAGAATAAGCTCAAAAACTCTTTTATTCCAGTGTCAATCAGACTCTTGAACACTAATCAATAATGCGTATCTGTATGTATGTGTTTTAGGTGTATGTTTTTAATTCTTTACTGTATCATGCTATGCTAAAATACTCCACAAAAAATTACCTTATAAGGGGACTATAGAGAATACAAACAAACAAACAAACACACGTCTGGCCCGAGCCCCTCCCCTGGAGAATCAATCAATGATTGGCTCCTGTAATTGAAGGCTTCCTCCACTAGAGCAGCCATGTTGACCATTACACTTATCTCCATTTAAAACTATACTAAATTATATTTCATGTGTATTATATTGCTGATTTAAACTATATGATTTGTGATGAGTGATGAGTTTTTTTTATCCAATAGTCAGCTTACTGTATTTATAAGGTATAATTGAGCTAATTATAATAATTAGATCTTCAGTGGAGTCCAGGCCTATACAGCATGATGTGTTGCACATACTACATGTATGTAAACATCTAGATATTTTTGTAAAAAACAATTTAACATGTGTGAGGCAGAGCTGCTTGTTTGTTTGAGGATGATGGATGGTGCACACACATCTCATTCAGTATGCTTCAAAATATTGAATATATGAGCACAATTTAATTGACTGACTTTCTGGTGGCTGTCAGATCCTGTCATTATAAAAACAATGCATAGGTCTAGTGTGAAAAGAAGATTAATTGTGCAGTTTGAAGTTTTTGAAAGGAAAAAAGCCTAGTTTTGCTTTTAAAGAGAGCTCTTATTTCATGATTTTTTGTACACAATCCACTCATAATTTGTAGAAAAGTTTTGTTTTTGTCATGAAGAGAAACGTTTAAATAAACATTTGGAGTTTGGAGTGACAGACACATTTATTAAGCAAGCAATTCTGCAGAATTCATCTGAGAGTCACTGCTAAAATTACTATGATTGACGGTGATCACTGCAGAAACACCTGACAAAAATAAATGTCAAGATTAACCTGTTTAGTATAAGTCCAGGCTTATATATCTGCAACGGGAGATTAAACACGAAAGACAGTCTGTTTTTGCGCAATATGCATAGTAAAACTTTTTTTACATGATGATAGATTACAATATTAGCACTCCGAGTTCATTTATTGTGTTTTGTAGTTTCAAGTAAGTAAAATAAGTAATCGGGCTGTTAGGCTATTGGGTATTTTGTTTATGGTTTCATTTTTTTTTTGTGTCCATCTAAATTGCATTAAATTAATAAAATAAATATAAATATATTTAATTTCATTTTCCAAGTGTTGGGTTGTGGCTGGAAGGGCATCCACTGCGGAAAACATAAGCTGCGTAAGTTGGCGGTTCATTCCGCTGTGGCGACCCCTGATTAATAAAGGGATTAAGCCGAAAAGAAAATGAATGATAATTTCATTTTTATTTATTTAAAATAAATTTTCGTTTGTTCGTTCGTTCGTTCTTTTCGTTCGTTTGTTCGTTCTTTTAGTTCGTTAGTTCTTTCTTTCTTTCTTTCTTTCTTTCTTTCTTTCATTTTTTCTTTTGTTCTTTCTTTCTTAATAAATAATAGCTATATCAACAAAAAATAGCCATATTTAATTTGTTTTAAATTTAATTTATAAAACCTTTTAATTTTGATTACATTTTTTTAGTTTGTTTTCAATTTAGCTTTATTTTTCATTTATTTTAAATTTAAATTTTTTTATTGTATTTTTTAATTTAATTGAATTTATTCATTCATTCATTTTCTTTTCAGTTTAGTCCCTTTATTAATCAGGGGTCAATTTATTTGATGACCTGCTTGCATCATCTTTTAAAAGTGACTCGTATCCGATTGTCTGCATTTACACTGCATACGGCAAAGACGCAATGAGCAAGAAAAAAAAAGCGGGCGCTGACTGACAGCTGATATTAAAAAAGCGCTCTTTTTCTCCATTCATGTATTTCTTCTGTTCACAGGGTTTCATTTTTTTATTTTCATTTTGACAAGTTGTTTTGAAAAGTTCTCATTTGTCCATATTCTTTTATTTGAGGCTTTTTTAAACCAATAGGGACTTTTTAGTCATGTCCATATAGTTTTATATTAGTTTATATTGTTTACGTGGCAGATGTTGTTCACGCTCTCTCGTTAACATGCTTGTATACTTGTGCTACATGACAATATAAAAGCAGTCTTAGTGTGGGCTTTAAGGTTTGGGTCTGTTCTGAAATGAAAGCGTCAGACTTGATGTCATTCACTATGGTTTTTAATGATGCGTGACAATCTGATCTACCTGCTTACACTGCAAACACAAGGGCTCGGATCTGATTCATATCGGATAAATTTCCACATATGAACTAAATCGGAATCCATATCCGATCTGTGCCACATGAGAGAAAAAAATCGGAATTGGGTGCAGCCTTATTGTCTAATTCAAATAAATTCGTATGATTTGTTTATCCCCCAGTGACGGTTGAATTTAGGGGCAGGGTTTGGTGCCGTATCAACACCTCCTTACATTTTCATACGACTGTACTCTGACAAAAACGTAAAACAGTTACATTTCCTTGTGAGATCACGCTGGTTATGCACATATTCACTTCACTGGGATTTTAAGGTAAAGTTTTATTCCTCTGTGCTCTGCTGGTAATTAGATCATTGCAGCAGTTATCAAAATATACTGGCGAGGCTATAGATCTAAAGGTCAGTTAGCTAATTAATACACCTCTTAGTTATTTCTGTACTTTAGATGGGACATCCCATTCTCCACCATCAGTGCTATTAATAAGCTCAGCCGTCTTAAAGTGACCCCATTTAACCCTTCTCCAAATAAACATTCGCTCTAACATCCATTTCAAGCCCGAAACGCTTCTAGTTCCCAGGCACAGTGCGGCTTAACCTTGCAGAAATGCATTTAAGGCAGAATGAAATGTGAAATGTATGTAAAAAAATATATATATATAAACTCACCATGGCATGAATTAAACAGGCCTGTCTGCTGTGTGTGATAAGCTTACTTATCAGAAGAATTAGGCAATAGAAAGTAGTCCCACAGCATGTGAACCAGCGTCTCTCAAAGACACTAAAAGACGCTCAAGAGACCAATATATCATCGTTTTATTACACACAATAAAGCGCTCGGCCCATCAGAGTTTACAGTCACACGCTTTCTCATGCATTTGATTATCTCCGACATGCAAATAAGATGTTGAGAAACGTCCATCAATTTCGCATATGTCGCTTCTTTGTAGCTTTATCATAAATAAAGCAGTTCGCATCCACAGACGCGCATCTGTTCACATGTTCCTGCGCTGCTATTGATATGTGGATGGCATAAGATTATCCTTCCTTTTTTTTTTTTTTTTTGTTAAACCAACCGTAGAGCAACAAAAGCTTAGTAGCATCCACTCATGCTTGATAGCGATAGCCGTATGAGGTGCATTAGTGTCGTAGGGGTGGACACCTTTTCTGATTGTGTGCTTTTAAAGGATGACTGAATAAATGAGCTCTGAAAGGCTTTCGGTGTGGACTAACGTGGAGTAATTCCTCCATGCCAGCTGCTGCTGTAATGCATGAGTGTATTAAAGGATGTTACTGAATGTAACATGATAAAAGTGCACAGGTTGATCTAGCTTTCCCTTTCTTGACCCTCTGATAAGGTATACTCTCTTAATAACAATGGAATGACACATAGAGAAAGTGCTGCGGTGTATTAAATAAGTTATATAAAAGGCTTTTTTTTGGTGATGGCAGCTTAAAGACGCCTCTTATATGGAGAATGAAGTCATATGCATTGCTCTGGGATTTTTATTAATTTTTTTCACAGACTTCAACTGTGTAAAAATCTTCACAGTTCTGTAAGTCTCGTCCATCAAATCTGAGATTTACTTTGTATTTTCTATTGGATTCAAGTCAGGTGATTGGCTGGGCCATTCTACAGCTTGTACAGTACTTTCTTTCACTGAAAGCATTTGAGAGTTTACTTGGCTTTGTTTTGGATCATTTTCTTGCTGAAATGTCCACCCTGGTTTCATCGTCGTCATCCTGCTTGACGTTGGACTGAAGCATCCAAGATATTTCAGCTGCAGTCTGGGATTTCACTGCCTTTCTACACTTCCCTTTCTTTATGTGTTCAATACTTTTTCCCTGTGTCATTTAATTTTATTACACATAGCTTAGTTTAACTAATTAGATTTGTTTTCTTTGCGTATACTGATTCCTTTGGTTGTTGCCAACATCCAATGAAAAGTTCTAGTCAACAACATCTTTAGAAATATGTTTTCTGAAAAAAATGGTGATGTGTTCAATACTTATTTGCTCCACTGTATGTAGGTGTGATCGAAAATGTGACCTATTGAGCACAGTGACAGCCTCCGAAATGAGACGCAGATTCAGTGTTCTAAAAACCCATGAGGTGTTTTTTAATTAGCAAATAGCACATATGCATTACATATTACAATTGCAAACCTTAGCAGAGCAGCTTGCAGTATAAGCTTGATCATCAGGCAAGCCTGCTGGTGACATCAATCTGGCAACCTGCATTTGCGAGTCGCCATCAGAGGGGCCAGGTGAAAAATAAAAACCAAAAACGTCCAATATTTCAGACCAGGGCATT
This sequence comes from Danio aesculapii, assembly GCF_903798145.1. NCBI lineage: Eukaryota > Metazoa > Chordata > Actinopteri > Cypriniformes > Danionidae > Danio > Danio aesculapii. The sequence continues at coordinate 61,842,755 of NC_079439.1, forward strand.
TTGCGGCCCGCTGGACTTCTTTGATTGACCCACGTGAAGTATTTATTTGATTTAAATTCAACTGCAAACATGGCCTTGCAATGTGCAGGTCTGATGTTGCGAGTGAACAAAAGGGGATTTCACATATAGCATCTTTTATCTGGATAACATCTTTTGCCTGCTCAGTTTTGTTATTTCAAATGGAGACGCCCTCAGCGCGCAAATTATGTTCAGCAGGCTAGAATTCTCTCACAGAACATAAAAAATATAAATAAATAAATGAATGAATGAATGAATGAATGAATGCATAAATAAGTAAAATTATCGAAGGTGAAGCAATCAAACAACCCTGTGGCATTTATATGTTGATATTGTGATGCTGGTCTTTAAAATACTTTTTGTGTAAAATTTATTTCTTTTTTTGAACCAATATTTTTTTATTTTTATGAATGTTTATTGAATAGTTTCACAGAATGTTTTTTTTTTTTTTTTTTGACAAATGAACTGTATTGGTCTGGCCCTCTAAAACCGCCTAGAGTCTAATGTGGCCACAAATTTATCAAAAATAATTGCCCACCCCTGCAATAATTTGAACCACTGGTTGTAAATTTTGCAGTACATACTGCACCTTTACCATTGAGCACCCCAGGTTGCCTTGGTGGATAATAGCGTATTTGATTCATTCAGTCAGGAAGACTCTCAAAGTGTGCGTCCGCGACCGAAATGCGATGCAGTGGACAGTAACAGCCTCCTAAATAAAATACGGATTCAGTGTTGCATGTGAGGTGGTTATTGATTAGCAAATAAAATAAATATTACTAATGTGAACATCAGATGACCAGGCTACATTTGTAACCCTGTGTCCTAACAACACGCTATGTCACGAGATACGCAGTGATTTGACTGTTTGCGCCAAACGAAATATGAGGGAAATTTGAATAAAGCCGTTCAGAAGCACAGAATAGTGGACTCAATTCACTCCAATGAAATTAGAAAGGTTTATAACAGGTTTAACATTTAATAATGTACATGCTGAATCACTGATATGTGTTGGCTTGCACTGAGTCACAGTTCTAAAGTTCAATTTAAAACGGTTTATTTTATTTTCAAAATCTGAGATGAACTTTCAGTATTAGGGCAATGAATGTCATGTAAAATGGCATTGAAACTCACATTATTAGCATTTAACACTGAATAAAGCATATGAGGTGTACACATGAGGTGATCATTGTCAGTTTATCCTGTTGTTCGGCTGCAAGAAATAGAAGCTGTTTCTAAAATATAAATTTTAGGTGTTGGTTAACACTCCTTTTAATATGGGAAAATATTCCTTATAACGTGTGCTCTTATTTAGAACACGACTTGAATCAGCCTTTACGCTCGATAGTTAGACTCGATCTTGTTGATGTTCATCTGGCAACCTGCGCTTGCTGTGTTTTGAACCAGGCATGCAATACCTAGTTTAACCACTGGGTGTCAAACTTGCATACTGCACCTTTAAATAAAAGCCTCTTCCATGTAGCAGTACTGCTCAATTACTGTTAAATTGCCTAACTGACCTTTTCCCGTAAATGCACAAATGTGCTGCACACACCAGCAGGGACATGTCGTCTATTTAACCGGTTAGACATCATTCAAACATCAGTACCAAAATACTGGTAAACTGTGTGATGTCAATCATTGAAAATTACCTTTAAAAGCAGAGCTGTTTTCTTTATCCCCATGAATGAGGTGAAAGCACTTTAGATTCACTTTATGTCCAATTTGATGAAGTTCTGAGTGACAGGTGATGACACATAATAGTTTTCAGAGATCCATAATAGTTTCTAATAGCGCTACAGTTACAGTACTACACTCTTAGATCAAATATAATAAAATAAATCACATTGACTTTTAACAACCCTTTTGGTTCTTGTCATAGGGTTAGAGTACATAAAGAACCATGGTCTGAAAGACTTCTATATGTTATTAATGGTGTTTCACATTATTATTAAAGTTTATTTTCATCTGTATTAGTATTATTGATATAGATTTTTGTGTATTATTTAATAAAATATGTTATGTAATGATTTATGTTTGGTTTTATACCATTTAGGACAACATTATTATCCCTTCTGTGAATTTTTTAAATAGTTTTTCAGATATTACTCAAGTAATGTTTAGCAGAGTACTATTTTTTTGATTTTGATTTTTTTTTTTTTTGTCTTCGCCATGATGAGAGTACATCATATTTTATATTTATAAATATTATATTTATAAATATTTAGTTATTTTGCAAGATACTAGTATTCAGCTTCAAGTGCATTTTTAAGGCTTAACTAGATTAATTACATTATTTTGAGTCATTGGACAACATAGTTTTTTTCCTGTTTTTTTTCTAACCTAATTTAACCAAATTAGGTTAATAAATATTTCTCCAGTATAAAAAAATAAAATCATACTGATTGAAAATAACATGCTGTGAATTATTTCATTGCTCTGTTAAATCATTTTGGAAATATTTAAAGCAGGATTCTTCAGCAGGATAGCGCTCCTCCTCATACTTCAGCCTCGACATCAGAGTTCCTGAAAGCATGAGGGTCAAGGTGCTCCATGATTGGCCAGCCCAGTCACAAGACATGAACATTATTGAGCATATATGGGGAAAGATGATCAACGAGGCATTTAAGTTGAATTCAATGATTCAGTGATGAATTCTGTGAGTCCTGCAAGATTGCTTTCTCTCCCATTCCAGATGACTTTATTAATAAGTTATTTGAGTCATTGCAGAGATGTATGGATGCAGTCCTCCAAGCTCATAGGAGTCACATTATTAATTATTTTTCCACTGCACAATGACTTTATATTCTATGCATTATTTCTGTTAAGTGACGAGACTAAAAACCAAGCCATGATCATAATTTATTTTGGCTGTTTGTTGACTTCAGCTCAGCATTCAACACTGTCATACCCTCTAAGTTACTGATCAAACTCAGAGACCTGGATATCGACACGTCTCTGTGCAACTGGGTTATGGACTTTCTGACTAACAGACCTCAGACCATCATCAAATTTGCAGATGACACCACAGTGATTGGTCTAATCAGCAATAATGATGAGACTGCCTACAGGGAGGAGATACAGCATCTGGCCACTTCGTGCACCGACAATAATCTGCTCCTTAACACCAATAAGACCAAGGAGCTCATTGTGGACTTCAGGAAGGGACGAACAGGCTCGCATGATCCCATCCACATTAATGGGATGGCCGTTGAGCCTGTCTCATCCTTCAAGTTCCTGGGGACCCACATCTCTAAGGACCTTTCCTGGACCACCAACACCTCCAGCCTGGTCAAGAAGGCTCACCTGCACCTATTCTTCTTGAGGCAACTTAAGAAGAACCAGCTTTCATCAGCCGTCCTGGTGAACTTCTACCGCTGCACAATAGAAAGCATCCTGACCAACTGCGTCACGGTCTGGTATGGAAGCTGCTCTGTTGCTGAGCGTAAGGCACTGCAGCGGGTGGTGAAAACTGCCCAACGCATCACAGGGACTACACTGCCAGCCATAGAGGACATCCAGAAGAAACACTGTCTGCGCCGAGCACGCAGTATTCTTAAGGACACCTCTCACCCTGCTCACAGACTGTTTTCTCTCCTGCCTTCCAGCAGGCGCTTCAGGCTCCCCCGGACAAAAACCAGCAGACTGAGGAACAGCTTTTTCCCCAGAGCTGTCTCCCTTTTGAACTCTGCCCCTCACTGACTCGTTTGCCCCCCCGATACACTTCCCACACTCCTCTAACTTAAACTCCTCACAATCACTGCACTATTTAACATTTGCACATTTAAAGTTTGCACATATTCATTGCACTGATTCATTTATTTGAACTGGACATACCCACTGCACATGGACATTTGTAATTATGTTTATCTATTTGCACACTTCTGATTATTAATAGCATCCTGTACATATATTCATTTATTGTAAATCTGTTCATAGCTAATACAACCTGTATATAATGTTGATAGTACATCCATCTGTAAATATCACCATAGTTTTTCTATAACTGCACTTTATAACTTATACCTGTATCCTGCACTTGCTGCTATTGCACTGCTGGTTAGACCTAAACTGCATTTCGTTGCCTTGTACTTGTACATGTGTAATGACAATAAAGTTGAATCTAATCTAATCTAATCTAAAGTAAGCGTAATCTAGAGGCCTTTGCCTTTTATATAAGCCACTTCTGATACCAAATGATCTACTAGAAGTCAAGATATTATTTGTTGTTCCTAAATTTTGAATAGGTGACAAGGCTTTTGCCAGGTAGTGCATATCACAAAAAAAAAAATTACACAAATACATTCAATATCATGACATGAATCACATTAAGAACTCAACCCTATTTATATTTGAAACCGTAATGTCAGTTGACACAAATGACATTTGATACAATTTTTCTTTACTTGATGTTACCTAAACCATTTTTTATGGCAAAGCTGAAACTTTATATTTAATGGATGGGGACAATCTTTAATAATGTAATGTGCTTTCTGTTTAATTCTCATTAGATCGATGCAGTGAAGGCAAAGTCCAAAGTGAAATGCTTAACTACTTCAGTTCCTGTCTTGCACAAATTACAGCACAAATTGTAACTTGTGCACTCTTATTTATCATGTCAGGTCAATGTGACCTTGTGTTACCACACAGGATCTTCAGAACATCCACAGAAAAGTGTTAAATCACCAGTACATGCTGTAGAAGTAAGCCGTTGACATGAACTATAATGACACATTTTAGTGGAATAATGAAAAAGCAAACAAGCTAAACCTCAATTTGTGCACTATCTAGAGCGCACTAATCTATCTAGAGTGCACTAATCTATCTAGTGCGCACTAATCTATCTAGTGTGTGTGTGTAAGTGACTCAACACTCTGTAAATGCTTCTTTTTGTGGGAAAGTGCAATAACCCTGTTGGAAAAATACAAAATCTCTTATTGATCTAGTTGAAAAATGATCAAATATAGCAGGGTTTACTCTGGTGTTTTAAAGCCAGCAGTTGAAGACCTGTTTGATAGAATATTAGAAATAGCAGAGACCAAGATTACTGTATTTGAAGAAACATTCCAGGTTTAATAAGAGTGAAGCTCTATTTGCATCTCTGGCTCAGCGTAGATTAAATTTCTTCTCACTCATCCGTAGGTTTGTAAATGTAAAGGAAAGCACATTGGATCAGAATTAAGAAAAGAGCTTTAACAAAATGCAAGGTTAACATTTCTGCATTCAAATGCTCTATCGTCTATAGCAAGCTGACAGATCCGCTGAGCTTAACTGGTATTGATTCTGGAACGTTCTTTAAGCCTGACAGGTAAAAATCATTTGATCAAGTGTGATGAAGCAGTGTAGATACAGTTGAAGTCAAAATTATTAGCTCTTGTGTGAATTATTTTTATTAGTATTTTCAAATATTTCCCAAACAATGTTTTATAGAGGAATTTTTCACAATATTTCCTATAATATTTTTTTTTTGTTCTGGAAAAAGTGTGATTTGTTTTATTTCTTATTTTATAAAAAAAAACATTTTAATGTCAATATTATTAGCCCCCTTAAGCAATATTATTTCCCATTGTCTACAGAACAAACCATCATCATACAATGACTTGCCTAATTACCCTGACTTGCCTAATTAACCTAACCCCTTCAGACCCAAATTATGTTTCAAGTTTCTGAAACAGTTGATGTTTTCACAGTTCTTGATGCTCCTATAAATGAGACCACATCATAATAATATATCTAAAAATTCAACAACCTTTAAATATATATATATATATATATATATATATATATATATATATATATATATATATATATATATATATATATATATATATATATATATATATATTTGTCTATTTCGATGGACATTAGGTCCGAACCAACCCAGGCTCATTCTGATTACGTACTCCTATATACATTTCTGTAGAAAATAAAATAGGTCCCAGGAGCTACTTTTTTTGCAATTTCTCTCGCGAGTGCCGTTCGAGCCTGCTGTTCTCGCGTAAATCCACCAGAGGCAGCTGTCGACCGACAGACCAATTTTTCCCTTTTAATATTTTCCCCTTCATTATACAAACATAAAATCCATACATTATTGTTGGTATAATCTTGAAACTTATTTTCAAAATCACAGAGATTAAGATAGTAACATTTTTACTTTAATTTTGAGGTTTTTGTTGTATAGATTGCACCTTATTTATAACAAACTTTATCTTCATCTTCCTCATCACTTCACATAATGTCCACGACTGAGATATTGCTATCTGCTATTTACTCAAGAACCTGCTCAAGGATCTGTATATTCTGCATATGATATTGTTTCAGCAATGAATTAGTACATCTATCTATATATATATATATATATATATATATATATATATATATATTAATATATATATATATATATATTAATATATATATATATATTAATATATATAAATATATATATATATATATATATATATATATATATATATATATATATATATATATATATATATTAATATATATATATATTAATATATATATATATATATATATATATATATATATATATATATATATATATATATATATATATATATATATATATTAATATATATATATATTAATATATATATATATATATATATATATATATATATATAAAAGTTCAATCAGCATTACTATTTAATTTCAGTAACAGATTTTGAACCCATTGTACATCCTAATTTATGTTTGTTTCTATGGTACTTTTGCAATGTAGATTGTGTCAAAGCAGCTTAACATAGAAGTTCTAGTAAATTGAAACTGTCAGTCCAGTTTTCAGAGATTAAGTTCAGTTTAGTTCAGTTCAGTGTGGTTTAAATTTCGCTGTTCAAATTCCAAACACTGAAGAGCAAATTCCAAATCACTGAAGAGCTTTAAATTGTAATGGACACATGGTCCCAAGGGGCTTATTAACCTAGTTCAGCCTTTAAATCCCACTTTTAAAGCTAAATACTAGTATCTTTAAAAAATATATAGTCAAATATTATGTACTTTCATCATGGCAACGATAAAAGAAATCGGTTATTAGGAAGTAGTTATTAAAATGTTTATGTTTAAAAATGTTTAAAAAATGTGTTAGAAAAATCTTCTTTCCGTTAAACATAAATTGGGGAAAAAATATAATAATTCAGGAGTGCTAATAATTCTGACTTCAACTGTAGATATGCTTAAGACTGAAAATCTTTCAATTCAGATGATGTGGGTAACTTTTCACACTGTAATGTGATTGGACAGGCAGGTGAAGCACTTCTTGTCCCAGAATAACTGGGGCACATGAGAGAAAGGAGATAATTATCGAAAAATTCTACTTGAGATTTTAACAGTGATATCCTAACTTCTGCTTGACACAGTTTTGCCATCCATTGTAATGCAAATAATCTTCCAATAACTACTCTGGCACTTTACAGATAGTGTTTCTGCCATGAGCCTTATAGCATCAAACTGTTAGCGAAAAATCCAGATAACACATCTACAGCTTCAGCAGTTTCTTCATTCATCAACATCGATCCTTTCCCTGGGCTCTGTCTGCTAGAATAATTTCTATATGCATTAATTCTGGTGGGTTAATAAGGCTAAATGTATGTAAATTCGTATATAATATGACTCATTGGACTTTCATGACAATCCGGCATCTGGCAGCCATAGCAGATTTGGGATGATAATGTGCTGGTCGGACGGGTAATGAGCTCCTATTTAGAATAACTGATCACAGGGGAGTCTGAGACACAGTGGTCATTCCCATTTTGCTGGAAAGGACTTAACCTCTTTGGCAAGGGGCTTTTATTGAGGGGCTTTTCAGCTCTGAGAGTTCCACATCAATTTTTGTTTCTAATGACATTTTTGTTTGGAGACCAACAGAGATTTAACAAGAGAGAATACCTTGTTCAGTTATGAGACCTTAAGGCTGTATCTGAAATCGTCCCTCTTACACTACCTGACAAAAGTGTTGTTGCATATCCAAGTTTTAGGATCAACAAATAATAGCTTGACTTCTAGTTGATCATTTGGTATTAAATGTGAAAAAAAGAATTAATATTGTGTATGACTCCCATGAGCTTGGACGACTGCATCTATACATCTCTGCAATGACTCAAATAACTCATTAATAAAGTAATCTGGAATGGCAAAGAAAGTGTTCTAGCAGGACTCCAGAGTTCATCAAGATTCTTTGGATTCATCTTCAATGCGTCCTCCTTCATCTTTCTCCAGACATGCTCAATAATGTTCATGTCTGGTGTGTGGGCTGGCCAATCCTGGAGCACCTTGACCTTCTTTGATTTCAGGAACTTTGATGTGGAGGCTGAAGTATGAGGCTGAAGTCAATATTTCAAACCTTTCTTTCTTCTGTGGAACACAAAAGAAGATATTTTGAAGAAAGCTAGAAACCTATAACCATTGGCTTACAAAGTATTTGTTTTTCCTACTATGGAAGTCAGTGGTTACAGGTGTTCAGCTTTCTTCAATATAGCTTCTTTATAGTGTTCAGCAGAATAAAGAAACTCATAAAGGTGTGGTTTTTAGGGTGAACTCTATCCCTTTAAATACTGCTCTATTTGAGGAACATTCATTTGGTGTCCAAAACCACAGTGAACATTCTAAAGTGCACTCGATCAATCTCACGCTGCACCACAATGACAGATGTACAACCGATGCATTTTTGAGAACTGAAAAATATGTATCCTAAACTATGTTTTCTTGCCGTTTTTATTTTCACAAATCCACTAGAGGCCACCTTGTAATCTCAAACACGTTACTGGGGCATGTTTCCTCATGCATGCTATTTCTCGTAAATCCACTAGAGGACGCTGTGTACATTTCTGTGCATATTAATGTCGTTCTTGTGCGCATCTGTGAGAGAATTGATTTGGCTTGACTTCATTTATAATCTATTTATCGACTGACCCACATTCTTCCTTCCCTAAATCCAACCGATAATGTTTTCAAATGCGAACTAGAAGAGAAAAGCCTTCACGGCCATGTGCTTCTACTGCTATCTCACTCTGCTTTTAGAGGTCTTCATTTTTCTAGGTTTATACGTCGGACTCAAATCCCTCTTCAAGTCTAGTCTAGCACTTTTTGCAGACTAGCCATCCATATGGAGCTAAGCAGTCAGCGGTATACCCCCATAGCGTTCGTTTTCCACATAAAATATGCCTTATGTAATTCGAGCATATATTTCTTGTTTCTCAAAAATGTACACCAGAGCACATTTTCAAAATGAGCCTGTGTTGGTGTCTTGTGGCAAAGTATTGATTCTGTTTTAGTTACAGGGTGTAGAAACACACGGTTAATCACTTCAGCACATATTGATTCTAGAGTTAAATTTAATCAGACAAAATCAGAGAGTTCAATTATTCCCCTAAATCAGTGCAGAAGACATTTTTTGTTTACTGCTTCCTAATATCTCTCTGCTATGACACATACACTATGCATATTTGTGCAATGTCTTTTTATTAAATGCACAACAGTAAAATAAAAGACTACACATTCTCAGTCTGAAATAAAACATCTGAATTAAAAGTCAGCGACCCCTTGTTTATTCATAAAGGAATAATGCTTAGTAATTTTTTTTAACCTTCATAAATACACAAAACAGGCTCTTTTAATAATTAACACATGCAGGCACTTCTTACTTATAGTATTGCATCTTTTATTTAATATATACTTTGTATTCACAGTTTGTAAAATGTATCATTACATGCCTAAAAATATACAGCAGGTTTCAAAATATTTTCACAGTCGTTCCATAGTCCAACAACCAATTTACTTTCTTTTATAGGGCACCTATGATGAAATCAATCTTTGTAAGCTGTTTGGACAGAACTGTGTGTAGGTTTAGTGTGTCCACTGTCATATTGGAGTGATAGAAACCCAACAAGTGTCTTTTTAAAATGTATAGCTTTAAAATAATACCCAAATCCCAGTGATTTTGAGGCCCACTGCAACATGACGTAGGAGTGCGGTTTTCCCCGCCCACCGAATTGATTGACAGGTGCCATGTCTCCATAATAGCATGTATGCACATGTCCACAGAATATTTTTTTGCAAAGAAACATGTTGCAAAACATGTTACAGCTCTCTGTGATCAGCTGCACCTCAATAATTAATTTTATGAGTTTAAAATGTTTTTTTAAAACAGAGCATGTTTGTTATAGATTAAATCTCTATGAAATTCTTAACCGCTTTAATCACCACAGCCGCATGGTGTCAGTAAACGCATATTAGGCATGGGCCTGTATAAGATTGTCACGGTATGATGACCTTGGATAAAAATATCACAATTTCACAGTATTGTGATTACTGCTTTAAAATAGGTTCTTTTTTAATTTCTTGGTTAAAAAAACATTTCCCCCCGTTGAACACAAAATATTTTATTTTAAAATATTAACATTTAAAATATTTTGAAACAGTAGTTTTTGATGTGGAGGGTCCTTTTCTGCTGGAGATGCTGTTGGCCTAAAAAAAAAAAAAAAAATAGTTGTAAAAAAGCACAAATATACCGTAGGAACGGTGATAACATGATTACCAGCGATCTCTAATCACCAGAGATCGCTGGAAAACATTCATACTTGCATGAACTACAAATCTGCCATGTTATGAACTACAACACCCAGTCATGCCACACACACACACGCACGCTCAAGGACTGATTAATGCCCTACATAAGGAACACAGACACTGTTGCTGAGTCTTGTTTTCTGTTATAGTGACATTACATCGCGTTTCCTTTGTCGTGTTTTTGATCCTTGCCTCGTTTATTTGTTTAATCCTGTTTGCTGCCTGCTTGTGACCATCTGCCTGTTAATTTGACTACGACTCTGTGACTCTAAGACTCCCTTATACATCTGTTTGCCTGTGTATTGAGCACTGCTTGCCTGACCATTCTAATAAACCTACATTTTTAAAACCTTCACTTTTCCAAATTGCGGTAAACCTTGAAACCGGTTATCGTCCCATGCCCAGCTCAAATGTGATTGTGTATCTGTATTGTAAACAGCATTTTTGTGACACTCATCATTTCAGAAAGGCTTGAATAAACCACAAAATACATGACATAAATTTACTAGGTATTTATGACTAATGAGCTGTATTTCAGCTTCATCCATGTCTGTCTTTATCACTGAACGCTGTTCATCATGCACACGCACTATGGAGTGGTAGGCGGGGAGAAGCAACTCATTTGGATTTAAAGCCACAGGCTACAAAAACAGCCACACTGCCCCCCAGACAGCAAAAAGAGCAGATTTTACATTATATAATAAATGATCTGATGGGTATTTTGAGCAGAAACTTTACAGACACATTCTGGAAACACCAAAGGCTTATCTTACATCTTGTAAACGAGTTAAAATATGTGCCTTTTAATTAATTTTTCATTTAACAGTTTTTTTTCTTTCTTTTTTTCAGAGAAACTTTTATTTTTCTTGATGAAAGATTTCACTTTAAGGGAATATGGAAGTCTTGTGGATGTTAAGAGTTCTTCATGGTTCCCTTCGTAGCAGTAAAGGACCTCTTTTTTACGTGTTTATAATTCTTGGAAAAAAATAATTCAAAACGTGATACAAAAAAAGCTATCCAATCTAGCAACCCCATCTTGAAATTCACTACCTAGACTTGGCACTCAGCATATGTGAAGTTCACTCTCACATTTGTGCGGCTATGCAATCATTTCTGTCTCTATCAAAGGTCACTGGTTGTTATAAATCTCTGCAAGCTTTTCAATGTCCAGGGCCCTCATATGATTTATCTGCATAAACAAATAAGCAAACATGTATCTTTCAGAAAGGACCCCTGAAGACCCTTATGGCTGATTACCAAGGTCCGTTGATATCTTTAAAATAACACTTTAATGAAACGGTCAGAAAACTTTAATAGAGAATTTCAAAGAAAACAGTTATTTAAAGTAATACCTTAAAGATTGTTTTTGCAACATAAAATAACATGACTGCAACCTTACATAGCAATAAATAGTAGATATACTTTATTCTCCCACAGCGAGGAGTTTGGGCTCAGTACATCCACCGCCTCGCATAAAATTAGAAAGTAACATGAAATATATGAATAAATAAATAAATAAATAAATAAAAGCTCAAATTAAAGCTTAAAGTTAATATTAATAGTTATAACTGGTTATAATTAATTATTAATATTTAAATCAGCTGTAATTATTAGTTATTTGATGTCTCAATGCTAAATGCATTTGGTTTTTTTAAGTAGGATGTATTTAACATATTTTTTCAAGAAACAAGATTATTAGTTTAGTTTTTATGCCTCAGATTATCAGAGGTATAGAAATGTAACATTGTTTAAATAAAAGCTAAAGTGGTATCTGATCATTTTTCTGTATTAACCTATAGTTCATCAAAAAGATCACAATCCAATGTCCTGACAAGTAAAGGTCTGCAGAAGTAGAGCCTTAAGTGGGTATAACTTCTGTAGCATTTTATTTCTTATCAGTTTTTCTTAGCTTTTGTTTCTGTGAACTAAACTACTGCTACCATTCCAACACAATCTCATGGCAATTCATAACTTTTTGATTTAGTGGCTAATTTGTATGAATTCGTGCAATATTTGTAAAATTTAGTACGATTTGCTCATCCCCCAATGACCCCTCCTTTTTAAAATTGTACATTTTCATACGACTGAACTTGTACGAATTTGTATAAATTAGCCAATAAACTGACACAATGTAAAATACTTACATTTCCTTGTGAGATCAGGCTGACCATTCTCACAGAATTTATTGTGATCTCCTAAGCAAATGTCGTTTCTAAACCATATGTTATTGTTAAAGAACGACTGAGCTAAAGATACACAAAGCAATGGACTGTGCGTTCATTTTACCCACTCAATGACTGAAGCCTTTGGATGTCTGTCTCTGTTTGATTGAAAGTAAACAATCACTTCATATTTGCAGAGACCTTTAACGTTAAGTCTAGTGACATTTCAGAAGTCTAGAGTAGTGTTAGCTGAAGTACTGCAGTCTCTGGTTGAGGTTAGTTTTTTTTTTTCCCCCTGTCGTCTGGACACGTCTGTCAGTGCTAGTAATGTAAATAAATGTTTCTGAATATCAGGAGGCAACTGTACAATATCAAGTCAAGATTCATTGTAATTCCACTGCATGCAGGAACAAAGTGGAATGAAATGTTGTGTCTACTGTGCAATGCTACGGTGCTACATAAACAAAATCATAAATTTGAACACAGCACTGGATGTATATGGTATTTTAACTAACTGGAGAAGAAATATAACTATACTAACTATGCATACAGTTCAAGTCAGAATTATTAGCCCTCCTGAATTGTAGGGTTAGGGTTAACCCTAATCCTATTAACATTTCTAAACATAATAGTTTTAATATTTTGATTTCTTTATCTTTGCCATGATGACAGTACATAATATTTGACTGGATCTTTTTCAAGATACTAGTATTCAGCTTAAAGTGACATTTAAAGGCTTAACTAGGTTAATTAAGCAAGTTCTGGTAATTGGGGAAATCATTGTATAACGATGGTTTGTTCTGTAGACAATCGAAAAAAAAAAGATTATTAAGGGGGCTAATAATATTGACCTAAATCTTTTTTTTAAATAATAAATAAAATAAAAATAAAAAATAAATTACTGCTTTTATTCTAGCAAAAAAAAAAAAAACCCAAATAAGACTTTCTCCAGAAGAAAGAATATTATAGGTAATACTGTGGAAAAGTCTGGTCATTTGGCAAATAGTTGAAAATAGTTGAAAAAGAAAACTGCTTTATTTAGTGTTGAATGCCAAGAATGTGAGTTTGAATGCCATTTTACATGACATTTATTGGCATACTACTGAAAGCAGCAGTAGATAGTTTAGCTCAGATCTTAAAATAAAATAAACCATTTGAAATTGAACTTTAGAGCTGTGAAATAATGCAAAACAACACATATCAGTGATTCAGAATCTACATTTAATAATATTAATGAGGTTTAATGTGTATTAATTTGATTATAAACCTTACCATTTCGTTGGGGTGCAGTAAGTGCACTATTCTGTGCTTCTGAATGGCTGTATTTAAATTGTTGTTTCGTCTGGTGCAAACCGCCACATTTCTTATCACTGCAAATCCCGTCACATAGCATGTGGTTAGGACACATGGATACAATGTAACTTGCTCACCTAATCTTTATTTTCGTAATATTTATCTCATTTGCTACTTAATAACCTCATGTGGAGTTCTGAATCTGCATCTCATTTTGGAATCTGCTACTGTCCACCGGAGGTCAAATTTCGTTCACGGACACATGCTTTGAGACCCTTTCTGACTGAAGCCAAGGCAGCCTGGGGTGCTGAATTATATATATATAATTGGCTAAACTGACATTGGGCGGGTTATATATATATAATTGGCTAAACTGACATTGGGCGGGTTAAGGGACCAAAAGAAAGACAGCGTTCTGGCATGGAACGCACATTTTCAAAGCAGAATATCTGACTTCAGCATTGTTTTTCTGATAAACAGTACAGATGTTCACAGCATGTTTCTTAAAATCTGCAATGGTATTTTTGTGCTTTTGAAGAGCCAAAAACTTGCATACAGCACCTTTAAGGTTGGAAAAAGGCAAGTAGTGCAACATGGTTTGTGGTAAATTCACAATGAATGTTGGGATTATAATTCTCTAGTGTGTTTTCTCTCGTTTGATTTTGGTTTCCAAATAGATTGTTCTAATATATAGATTTTTCATTTTTGTTGCTACTGTATAAATGTGTTGCCTGGAAACCTCAGTGGATTTTAAATCATCTTGGCAGCTAGATTATGGTGGAATATTATCGATTCATTAGCAAGATAATTGTTTTTTCTCTCCATTTTATCTGGTCAGGATCTCACTAACCTTGCTGTAAGTCCAGCGTTGATTTCCTCCTCATGTGCACTTGTAAACACAGCTTTGTTTCCCGGCAAACCTGTCTTTGCTAGTTTGAATCTAATTGGACTGAAAAAAAAAAGTGTGTTCCAGATTTATGTGCAGTATTATTATGATCCATGTTTCGTGTTTCCCCTGTCTTGTGTTTTGGAGTGTTTTGAAGTGCTTTGAAGTGCTTTGTTTTCATTGCTTCCTTTGTTCTGGTTTTGTATTTAGTACTTTGCTTTGTGTAAGTTTGTGTAACATCTATTCTAGATGTAAGCTAGTAGTACTTCTACTTCTAGAAGTAGTTTGAAAGAATATATTTAGTTTGTCCCAAACTGTACCATGTTGAAATGAGTACTGTATTTCAAAGTTACACAGATGGTCCAACAGATTCAAAGTAGAGATCTGTGCACACTCAACAGCTAATATTGCGGCCATTATTATTTGTTTACTTTTATAAAATACATGTCGGTTTCTCTGTGAAAGCACTGTAAATATTTTCTTCAAAATTTTTTCAGTTAAATACAAATTGCACATTCTGCATTTTATAAAACATCACAGGCTCAGCTTTTATGGAATTGGGAGTGTAAATATATACTGTGTATATTCAGTTGTAACTGAAGGAGAATTTCACAGAGGAGCGAATCCAAATGCAGATTTATTCAACAGAATGGTCAGGCAGGCAACGGTCAACACAGGCGCAATCCGGTTTATACAGATAATTCAGAAGTCGTCGTCGATGAACAGGCAAATGGTCAAAACCGGAGATAGGTAAGATAAACAAGGAGTAAGGCTAAGAATAGATTACAAAAAACACGACATGGATCAAAGAACACGGCTAGACATAGAAATTAAATGCTTTGTAAAGTTACAGGTTCGTTTGACTAACAAATCAAACAAATAACACTTAGCAGCTATGTGTTAGCAAATGTGGTTTATAAATTGTCTGTGTAATGAGTCCTTGAGCAGCTTCAGCTGTGAGTATTTGCAATCAGACGAGATTAAGAAGTGGTGTGTGTGTGCGGTGCATGTTGGGATTTGTAGTCCATTTGGTGGCAGAGTTGTAGTTCTCCAGCGATCCGCAGTAGTTGGATTGCTGGTGACTGTAACAACTGTTTATAAATTCACTGTATTGTCTTGGCTTACATTGCTTGTTACAAAGCAAAACCCCTTTTGGAAAGTTTTAACACTAGAATTTCACTGAAATGTGGATTAGCTGTTTTTAATAATCTATATTCCAACATTACACTATTGTTAATGTTTGAAATATGTATATAACAAGTATTTCTTAGGGACCTCTTTGACAAAGAGATGTAGAGATGAGATGTTCATCTTAAGGGGATATGCCATTTAGTAAATTCAAATTCAAATGTAAAGCTAGCTCTTGGCTTTTAGCATAGCTGTACTGAGAAAAATAATATTACCAACATTTTGCTGGTGGTTGTTGAAGTATCAAGATTTACTTCAAATTAAATCAAAGTATGAACTGAAATAACATCATTTTGAACAAAATCTGCCCAAAACAAAGTTAGTTTTGAGTTCATTTCAGCAGTTTGAAACAGCTCACCAAACTGAGCCTTCGAGGGAGTTTGTTTTGGCTCACAAACTGCTTTGCAACTGTCTATGTGGTGATTATGCTTTCTTTGAGTGTGTTTTGGAACTCCGTATTCTACAGTTTAGGGGTGCTAAAGTGTGCAAAAGCAGAATACCGTCATAGCCTTTCAAACCTCTTTCTGCCCTCAAATGAAGAACAAAAAAGAACTTTGTTTGAAGTATTGGAACCTTTAGATTTTTCTCAAAAATGCCTATTAAACTATTTTAGTCTTTCACAAATCTCAAACACTTTCATCACACACTAAAGCCACCATAAACACACAAACAACTGTCTTGATGGTTGATGCGTCAGAGCAAATCAACCGATGTGTGTTTGTATGTGTAACAGTGATTCAGCATGACGACAGAATTTGCTGAATTCATCAAGCCAGATTGGAGGGACGGGTGGTGTCCTACGGGTGGTATAGAGAAAGTCTGTGACAGGAGTCCAGGCTCTTCTCTCTCTCTCTCTTTTTCTCTCACTCACACACTCCACAGCACTGTACCTCCATCTTCCTTCCTCTGATTGAAACCATGGCAGATGGGGTGCAGCAAATTGGAAGGCAGAACGGTGCTGATCCGAAGCTTGCCTTTTCTCTCTCCGATAAAAAAAATATTAATTTTCAGCTTGGGCTCAAGCTGCTGATCGGGGGCAAGCGCGTGCTGCTGGGATGATGAAGGCTTTGGAAAGACTGTCAAAATTCCACGTCCATTTGAATCCTCTTAAAGTTCCTCACAGTTTCTTTACCTGCATCTGCTCTGAAAATAAAAGGAGATACAGTGGACTGAAAAAATGAATGATATTATTTTAGAAGTACACTTTTTTTTGTCACTATCTCTCTCTGCATTGTCTTCTGTTGTGCTTTTTATTTTCCTATTTATCTTCTTGCACTGCCCCCGAGCCATTTTGTAGCTTGGATGTTCAGAGGAATGTTTAGTCTTTCACTTGGATGATGTTCTCCTGGTGTTGTCAGGGTGTCCGCTGGGTCTTAAAGTCTTACATTTCAAAAACAAAATTGTAGGCCCTTAAAAAGTCTTATATTCACTGAAATATTGTCTTGCAGGTCTTAAATCATTTTAAACAGGATCTGAATTTTCTTTTATATGAGGCTACCCAAACACGCATTCAGTAACCAACACTACATCTCAAAACTAATATTATAACAGTCTGTTGTGCATACATTTAACTTTAAAAAAACAACAACATATGTATACAACTAGTGTCGAGTTTAGACCTTATGATTTTAGCCCCGATTTTGACTCGCTGACGAGTTTTGAGAAATCGCAAACAAATGCCTGAAATCACAGGCAAATCGGTGCTTGTTCACATGAGTAACAATCACACAGTGTGAAAAATCAAAGATGCGATCTGAGAGAATCGCCAATAAGTCGCAGACACGCGTCAGATATTTGGCGTGCTAAATATCTGGAGCTGTCGGTGATTCAAATCATGCCGTGTGAAATGTGTTCTGATTGATATTAACATTGATTACCTCCAGCCAATCAGACAGCAGCATTCACTAGTATGGGTATTTGCAGGCTAGCGGGAGATAGCGGGAGAAGTTAAACTGGCTTCTTTTTGGTCTATTCGGACCCAAGAAATGGAGGAAAAACTAGTGGAAATTTGGCAGGAGCACTCATTTCTGTTTGACATGTCATCTGAGCAATATCACAACCAGGTCGAAAAAGAAAAAAAAGTTGAGAAGGTGCTGATTCCATTCAAAGGCCAGGTGAGCAAAAAAAGTACATTTTCTACCCCTCTAAAGGCTTCTTTCTCATTATGTACTCAATAGAAGATGTACTACACGTGTGTGTTTGGTTGTGAGATGTAATTTGTGGACTGAGGCAAAGTTGATCGATCGATCTTGCAGTGTAAACACAGCAGTGACGGAATGCTACCCCAGATAGTCATGCAGTGTGAACACATCTGTGACACGACTTCTTTGAAAATTGTGCCATCTGAACTCGTCATAAGGTATGCTTGTTTTGAAGCATTATTTCAAATATGTGGCTAAGTTTAGCGTTTTTTTCTGCTCAGCCACTAAAAAAAATGCATTTATCCCTATATAAGTCTGAAATTTCATTCTTCATGGTCTTAAAGGTCTTAAAAGCCTTGTCTTGGGGAAACCTGCAGAAACACTGGTTGTAGTTATAGGAGTTTGAGGGTTTACAGTCTCCTCAGTTTATGTGTAAGAGTTTTCTGTGTTGGGTGTTTGTTCTGACTCTGTCAAATTTTGAAAATCGATTGCTCATGTTGTGGCAGTCCTTTCTTTTTCTAACGAGATTGAAGGAACATGCCCATCTTATCCCAGCACGACCACAGGATATAAAGGTAATTGAAAGTAGCTTTCTTTACATACAATTTTGAAGATCAGCTATTACCCAGAATCATTTTACTTTTAAGTTTGGCCACCCTTGAAATGGCACACATCTCTGGGTCAAGACAAGTAAATGATGTCACTGTCGGATGGGAAATTTGTATATCACAGTTACTAAGTTGCATTGATCGTTTGGGCCAACCTGACCCTCCACAGGTGACCTAATCACACCTGCAGTTTCTCTACGATGGACTTCTCCAGCCTCTGGCACCTAGACTGAAGCTCCACACAGGAAGTTTGGCCAGAAGAATAATAGACGTGCCCAACAGAGCCTAGTTACTCTCGAGGTTTTACTCTCGGGGTTTTTTGCAGTGAGGATAAGAAGTCAATGGAATTACTTAATGGAAGTTAATGGAATTACAAGCTGTTTGATCAGTGCATTTTTCCCAGCATTAGAACTACCAGATCTAAAGCAATAGGAGTGTTGAATTCCATCTAATGGTTTATAAAGTTTATCATAGCTGTGTGTTTTATAGTACCTGTCCTTGAAGATATGTTATTAAATATGAAGTGCTATGCTAAGGCTCTTTAAGAATGTATTGGCTTGAGAGAAAATGCTTTTTTCTGTCCTTGCTATCAGTACTCAGTCATTTGTTATTTGGCATGTGGGATCACTCAATTAAACAGTGGTGACAAACATTATTATCCTCCTAGCCGGCGTCAGGACGTGGACGCACTGGGGTACTGTTTTTGCACATTTCAGCGTTTACAAATAGATTACATCAAAAGGAGCATGAGTAATCTTGACAAACTATACATCAGTCTAAAGCTATAACCCTCAAGCAGCCATTGTAGCTTTTTCAATAGGAAGTTATAAAGAATGTATTTGTTGAATTTGTGTAAGAAAACGCTTATTAGATATTTAGCGAATATCGTTGTAATAACAAGACACGCATGCATTCATTGCTGTACCTCATGGGTCATTTTGAAAGGTAAGAGTCCAAAGAACATCACATCTAACACATTAAGTCCATGGACACAATATTGTTGAATTGTGAATGGTTGTTCACTTGTTTGTCATCGTTTTTTTCAGAGACCTGTTGTTTAGATTGTTTACGATGTGACTTGCGTGTGATTATTTGAGTGCTGGCTAACAGGTTAACTTGAATGAAAAGTAATAAACAGCATTACGCTACAGTATCCAAATATGATTTTGTTTGTGTTTGTCTTTAGGAACATTATCACACATTCTTTAGACAATGTTGTAAAGTAACTGTTAAAATGTTTCGCTTGAATGAACTGGCTCAGTAAAAAATAAAATAAAATCAAGCTTAACAGAAATGCATCATACTGTACTTTGAATTTCTATTTGAATGAATCTATTGCATCCTTTTATAAACTCTCAATTTCCAAAACCTTTATTTGAGGAAAAATACCATGAACCAAACAAAAGCTTTACTGAGTTGAACTGAAATTTACTGTAAAGTTCATTAAATCATTAATCTTCCCTATTGTAGAGGTCGCCATAGCAGAATGAACCACCAAATATTTCAGCATATGCTTTACGCAATGTAGCCCCTTCCAACCGCAAACCAGTATTGGGAAACACCCATAAACAATCATTCACACACACTCAATGTTCTCGCAAACATGATGAGAACATGCAAACTTCACACAGGAATGCCAACTGGTCCAGCCAGGATTCGAACCAGCAACCTTCTTGCTGTGAGGTGACAGTTCTAACCACTGAGCCATCGTGCCGCCTACAGTAAAGTTGTACAATTTAATTTAGGCTTTTATTCAAATATAAATCAAGTAATGATCTTTGCAATGAATTGTCAAGTCATACACATGTCAAGTCAATTGTCTTCATACACATCTTTGAGTATTTATGTGCTTACACAAGGGTATGTGTTATGCTATATCAACTGTCTATCTCATTCTAATCATGGTCTCATTCTTTGTCTTTCTGTCTCTCTCATTTTCTCTCTCTCCAAAGTTTACTTGAGTGAAAGTGATGGCAGTGATGCTGAGCTCAGCGAATGCAGCAGTGACAGAAAGACCTTCGCTTCAGAGACCGATCAAAGAAGAGATTCTGGTAATGCACAGTTCATAGTCAAATACTGACAAACATTCCCACCCTCACAAACTCTTACAAAACTTATACAACTCCTTCGGTCAGTCTACCATAGTCCACATAAAATACACACATCCCCCTAAAGCTCAGAATTATCTGTATGTGCAACTTGATGCACAATATAAGCTTGTTTCTGAACAAAAAACAAACACTTTTGAACAAATTAGTACATTTTTAGATACTAGTGTATGGGTTGTACAAATATAATAACTGTTACCTTATAGGTTTCCCAAAAAAACGTTGATCAAAATCTTTTCATTTTTTTTTTAAACATTTTTGTGCATTCAGAATCGAGTGGAGGCCAAGTTCAGACACCCCAGTCCAGCTTTACCAGTCCAACTCGAGGCAGCATTCATATTGAAAGTCCATCCTGTTTGGTCAGTGAGCGAAGCAGCAGCAGTTTTAACCCTGGTCTGGAGGACGAGGTCATTAACCATAGCCGAACGTTACTGAGTGAGTGCCCATATGTTCTCTACTTGTTTACTTGGCTTTCTAAATAGGGATTGTTTTATTTGCAGCTTGTCCTAATTACTACAACTTACCTTTACTTAATATTTACCTATGTTCACTTTCTTGTACCTATAAGTTAGGTTGCATGTATACCATTTCTACAATTGGACAAATTCCCAAAAGTTTTATTTTTCATTTTCAGATTTAGCTTTCACTTTTGGGTACAGATTTCTGCCCACAATATGGTTAAGGTGTAACCATATAGCCACAGGTATAACCACATGTTTGGTTTGGTATAACCACATGTTTAGTTTTTTTTGAAGAACCCCATTGATGTAATGATTTTGTTTACTATGTACTAACCAGTGATAGGTTCAAAAATGGAAATGGATCATTTACAGTACTAAAATGAATGAATAAATTGAAAGTAAATAACTGTACAGTACCACTAAATAACTTTTAATTATATTGTTATATTTTTAAATTGTTGTTTCATAAAATAATGCAGTATTTTCACACCTGTTATTCAGCATCTTTTAAACTGTACAGTAATTTTATTTTTATTGATTAAATTGATTTTTTTTTTACATTTTTTTCCAAGTTGTTCATTTTTATATGTTGAAGTGAATTTCTTTTGTGCTGAATCACTCTGACGTTTATTTCCTTTTCCTGTTCGGAACATAACTGAGCTTTTTATTTAAATTTTATTATTATTCAAGTATTTTTGTTTTATTGATTTTTATTAGTATTCAATTTTCCCACAACACACATATTGAACGACAAAATAACACAGTGCATAGCTACAAATATACTTACACCCCATAAAGAAAGAGGAAGGGGGGGATTCAATTGGGAAATTGGGGTAAACTTTCACTTAGGATATAGTAACCCCTGAGCATTCAATGTAGGATAGAAAAGGCTGCCAAACCTCATAGGCTGCATTTACACTGCAAGGTTCAAGTGACTCAATTCCGATCTTTTTTTCTGTCATAAGGCACAGATCGCATATGGCCATTGCACATGTAAGAAGAAAAAAAACAACACTTTATGATAACTACACACTATGAACCGTTTATTAAGCATTAGCAAATTGTGAATTTATTATCTGTTAAGCATTAACTCTACATTAATAAACGTTAATAAGCAGTTTATAACTGCAGCTACAAATGCTGTATTCTTGACTTATAACCACATTTATAATGTACTTAATAATTGTACTTTCATACTTTGATTTATTTTTCATTACTAAATGAAGTATTGCATTATTACAAACCAGTTATTTAAGCATAGTTAAAATCATGCAGAATAAGTTAATGATTAATTAACTATTCAAATTAACATTCATATATCTTGTAATTCTGGCATATACTAATAATTAATTCGTGTGTTAATAAATGCTTTATTAGCTCAATTTCGTCCAGTTTTGTGACCTAATATAAAGTGACGACTATTTATGCTTTATAAATCTTTTATAAATAACAATTAAAGGGTCAGTTAAATTCTAAACAGGGAAAAAAACATAAATGACTTTATTAATTTCTATTCATTTGAAGATCCACAAATGAAACTGTACAAAATGACAAATAATTTTTTGCAACCTTATCTAAAATAAAACAACTGTGCAGTTTAAACATTGCATCTTATTATATTGTTAAATTTTTACATTGCTGTTTTATCTAATTTTATGTTATATTTTGACACTCCTGTTATTCAGCAATGTTTAAACTTCACAGTAATTTTACGTCTTAAGTTAAGATTGCAAAGATTATTGTTCATTTGATACCAAGCCTTTATTTGTCATTTATAAGGGATTTATAAAGCATAAATAGTCCTCACTTTAGATTAGGTCACAAAACAGCAAGAAGTTGAGTTAATAAAGCATTTAATAACATACATAGTAACCGTTACTATATGCCTGAATAATAAGATATATAAATGTTGATTTCAATAGTTTATTAATCATTTACTAACTCATTCTGAATGATCTTAAAAACCTTCAACTACTCTTAAATACAAATGGTTTGTAAATAATGCAATACTGAATTTAGTCATGAAAAAGAAATCATTAAAGTATGAAAGTACAATTATTAAGCACATTATAAATGTGGTTTTAAATCAAGAATACAGCATTTGTAGCTGCAGTTATAAACTGCTTATTAATGTTTATTAATGTAGACTTAATGCTCAACAAATAATGAATTCACTAGAATGCTAATGCTTAATAAATGATTCATAGTGTGTCGTTATTATAAAGTGTTACCACTAATATAAAACTGTGGTATACATCACATTCATAAATCACAGCATGGACGTTTTATTATCATGCCTACTGGTTTAAAAAGGCCTAGATTAAAAGAAGATGGCCAAATAAGAACACATTTTCTGTCATAAACTATATTAAAACAACTTGTCAAAAATAAATTTTTAAAATGAAACCCTGCAAACAGATTTAAATACAGGAATGATACTTTTTTATTATCAGCTGTCAGTCAGCGCCCGCTCTTTTTTTTTTTTTTTTTTTTCCCTGCTCATTGCACCTTTGCAGTATGCAGTGTAAATGCAGGCAATCAGATACGAGTCACTTTTAAAAGATGATGTAAGCAAGTCATCAAAACAATCGGATAGTCACAAAATCGGAATTGACCGTCAAGATCTGCAGTGTAAATGCAGCCATAGAAACTTTTTTGTAGAGGCTCTGATGGTGTATTTAAGGTGCTCGAGTTTAAGATGTAATAACACTTCTTAGATCCAGTGTTTGTGGGTAATTGTCATTTTAAAAGGGATTTGCAAAGCACAAATATAGATGAGTGCGCAAAACTCTAGGTAACTAGGTATTACTCGAGAATAGAACATTTATAGCTGTATTTTAGACTGTTTAATAATGGGTAACAAATGATGAGTTAACTATTTACTAATGCTTACTAAATAATTTATAGTGTGCAGTTATTATGAAGTGTAACCCCATATATTTTTATGCTGTTATTTGGCCACAAATAACATTGTGTTTTCAGCTCTGATCTGTGTCCTGTTTGTTTGTGAAGAGTCTTAATTTAGCTGAGGGAACATCACGCGTGTCACAATTAGCTGCTTTCATTGTCCACCTCACTATCTCTGTTCTCTATCTCCCTTCTCTAAAGCAACTTAAAAT
Organism: Danio aesculapii; assembly: GCF_903798145.1. NCBI lineage: Eukaryota > Metazoa > Chordata > Actinopteri > Cypriniformes > Danionidae > Danio > Danio aesculapii. Next base: position 61,867,323 of record NC_079439.1, read on the forward strand.
CCCACTTTCAGAAAAACAAATAGCCCTCATTATTCCAATGATATTGTAGGACTTGCTCGAGCGCTCTTCAATTTGCACCGCTCACTTTCAGAGATAAGAACTCTCCTCTCTGTTGCCTCTTCACAGGCTTCTGCAAGCTTAGCATGAGGCGGTTTATCTTCCTGCCCTCCATGTAAATGATAAAACTTTCAAATGTCATTGCACAACATAAAAGAAACAAATTAAAGCCTTTTACCATTATAGCGATGGGCCCAGGTAGTTAAGGTGGCGTTGCTGTAATTTTCTGTTATTATTTGTCTTTTAGCTGGGAGTCCTTTAATTGTAGTCTTGTAGAGAACATAGTATAGAGATTTTAGTATTTTTGGGCCTTTTGTCAAAGCACTGACTGAAGTCAAATTATGAACTAGTTTCTCTGCTTCAAAACTCTAAAGCAGTTGCTCTAAAAGCAAAAATAATAATTCTCTCTGAGTGAAGTGATTGAGGTGTTTTCAGTCATCTACGTTGATCAATCTTCAAATCAGCTGGAAACTTTTATGACCAAAAGAGCCATTTTGAGCCCCTTTACCACTAAATACAATATGCCCAGCATATTTGACTTAAGTTAATATAACAATTTGTTTAATACAGATGTAAGAAGGTGCCAAGTTGCACCATTAGGTGGCACTAGTGTGACTTCTATTACATAAGCTTCCCCTAGAGCAGTGTTTCTCAACCACGTTCCTAGAGGATGCCTCCATGTGTCCTTAACCAAACACACCTGATTCAGATGACAAGCTGATTGAAAGACATGGGACCTCATTTTCAAAGACTTGCGTTGAATTCATACTAAAACATTGCATACGGCAAAAGCTGTTAATGTGCGTACGCAGTAAAAAATTCAGATGGATGAAACATTGCGTACGCAGAATCCCACGCATATTCTCTTTGTACATCCGAATTAACGTGAAACTGAGTGCACACGTGCACAAGCGAAAAACCCTTCCCTGCCTCCTCCCCCGTGTAAATATAGTAATGACTCTACTTTGGCAAAACCAAATGAAAAAGCAATGGCAAAAGCAAGCAAAAAGCGAAACTTCACAGAATGTTAATTGGAGGTGCTCCCCTTTGGAGGTAGACCGGAGAAAAACTGTTAATTGCAAGTTTGTCCTCCGGAATTAATACCAAAAGAAAAAAAATAGAGTGGGAGAGTTTAGCTGACGCGATTAACGCGATAATCGCACTGTGAGTGAATTAAAAAAGAAATGGTCCCATGTAAAGGTGTAAAATTTTGTAGTGTCTATTTAGGCTAAGTGCAAACAGCACACCTTGTTGGAATGAGCTAGTTGAGTGATTCCCGCCCATCATCGTTTGATTGACAGAGACAACACAACTAAGGAGAGCAGCAAAGAGCAGCGTGAGTGACGTAGCTCGTAAAGCGCATGGCATCATGTTTTGACACGATCGATCATGAACCCGGTTTGAATCCAGCGTCTGATCAACTTGATCTTTTTTTTTTTTTCCACCACATATCAGATTTTGCCTTCTCTTCATCACTAGGAAGACAAGTAGGAATAATTAATAAGTGTGTGTGTTATGTTAAGCGCATACGCATTTGCATATTTATTATATGGAAATGTTTCAGATTTACGGATGCAAATTCGTCTTCAGATGGCGCCTTTATAGCAATGTGCGTGCAGTCGGTCGCTTCAAATACTTTGGGAAAACCAGCGATTGCTCCAAATTGTGCTTTAATGTTTGGATGGTCAACTGCATGGGATGGAAACCTTATATACCTGCTAGTCATGCGGATACATACAGCTGGCATTGTTTTAGTAGGCTTTTTAGTAGGCTATAACAGCGAAGTGGCAGTGTTATGCAGTGTTCATACTCAAAAAAGATTACCCGTATTTGTGTACTCAACTGTCCGTGATGAATAAAAAAATTATAAATATGAATACTGTACGAGGAACAAGATACATACACTGTAAAAAATGAATCCTGAGGCTTGTAATTTTCATTAAAAAAATTTATGAGGTCATTAAAAATAATGAGCATATTTTCTTTAAAAAATTGATATTCTGGATTTATTATAAAATATTAAGAAGATTTCGCTAATATAACTAAGATTTTAATTTTACTTATTTTTTTAAGCAAACTAGTGCAATTACTAAGCTTAATTTGAGAAACCAGTTAAGCTAATAAAATTGAGGAAAGATGGCTTCACGTTTATTTTAAGAAAATTCACTCAATTATGTGGATTTGATTGAGATGTTTGCATTTGAATCTCAACAACGGCAGTGATCAGACGACATTTTGAAGGAGCAGATCAACAGCGAGCATGTTAAGAGGTAAGCATTAACAGTTTATCATTTTATTGTCTTAAATAGCCTAAGCTCTTTCAGGAAAGACACATGCTGTTCAAACTTGTTCAGGAGCTTAGTTTTTGCCATATGATGTATATAGGGATACACGGGTATTTTTAACCACCCATTCCTATTTGAAATTGATTTGCTTCAATGTTCATTCTGAATTATATAATGAAGTTGAACAAATTATTTGCATCGTAATATTTAACAGCAATGATCAGGCAACAGTTAAGCAGACGAACAACAGTGAGCTTGTTAAGTGGTAAAGCTAAGCTAAGCTAAGTTAGCTAGCTATTCAATGGGGTTTATGTACAGCTAGTGCTTTTCCATTTCATAAGGTTCCTTTTACTGCATTGCTGATGTAATGTAATGAACTGTTTATATATAATACTGTACATAAATACTAATATTTGTTTGCTTCATTTTTCAGTTTAATGAAGAAAACTTTCGCAGTGTTTTCCCACTAAAGAGGAGCAGTTTATTGAGGCAGATTTTGCTAAAGAGAATGGGTGCCATACATCAGGTATTTTTAATAATGTTATTTGTGTATTATTATTATTATTATTATTGTTATTATTATTATTATTATTATTACTAATTTCTACACTTTTTTGCATCAGACCTCACATTAAATCAGGGATGAAACGAGAGATGTCGTCCTCTGTTGCTGGTCTATCTGTATGAATAAGAGGAAGAGCTCATCCAGTAGTGCAATGTAAGTGTCTCAAACTGTTTCAGATATTTATGATCTTCCGAAAACTGCATTTTATATTTTTGCATGCTTACAAAAAAATATATAGCTCAAGCATTACACTGTTGAATGCACTATTCCTTGTATAAACATGGTATGTTTTTATAAATGTCTGTACACTAGTATACATTTAAACACCCTGTCCATTATAAGTCAAAATACTCAAACATTATGAAGAATTACTGTTCACAGATATAAAAAGAAATGATTTATTTCATTAATATATTTCCTTAATGTGTTTTAGTAAACCTTAAACATTTGAAATGTACAACTGCATAATTTCAATATAATAAACGTAAATGTTTATTTTACAGTGTGGGAATGCACAGAGAATTTCTGTCTGTCAGAGGGATGACCAACCATGAGGACTTCTGCATTGTCTTGGAGGATAAGTGAGTCATGGCTAGCCTGGAAAATCTAGAATCGCTGAACTGGATTTATACAAATATTCCACAAATTAAAATCACTTACAAAGAAACGAATAATAAGTTTGCAATACACAAATTCTGTCAAATATTGTCTAAAATGTGACTATTCCTACAAAGGAAAGTTGACAGGTCAGTTTTTTCCATGACATGGATAAAGGAATTTTTATCAGAGATTAGCATTGCTGTAAATTTTATATAGATTTGTTTAACATATTGTACCATTTTGTTATCAGTGTAACATGTAATAAAATGATATTTGGCCTAAATGTATTGTGTATGTTTTTCATTATACATTATATATTTTACATTTTATGAATGAGTAATTTTCAGTAATAAATTTGAGTAAATGGTGATTTATTTGCATATAATATAAAAGCACATTCCACTAATAATATTAAAATCATCATCTATCACTTAAAAAAACTAGTAATTTTCACATGATTCTTTCAAGTGGTTTTTGTTAAAAAAAATAAATATGAGTAAATGGTGGTGGATTTGCTTAAATTATAAAAGCACATTCCGCTAATAATATTAAAATCTTCATTTATCACTCAAAACATTTAGTAATTTTCACATGATTCATTCAAGTGGTTTTTGCTAAAAAAATCAAGTCTTGAAATTTACTTAAAAATAATACGTGCAATAGTGTTACCACAATTTTTTTTTGTAAATAGCACATAAGATTTTTTACAGTGTATAATGGTGAACCACAACACTGTTACAATTACACAAGACTCACTAGAGGCACTCCAGCCACTTGCAAACTCCACCAGCCATTCACCTGGACTACACGTCCCACTACTCATTGTGCTAATCAACCATCTACAGCTGATTTCAATCTGAACTCTGTCAATTACACACACACACACACACACACACCGCTGCAGATCATCTACACTCATTACTCACAATATAAGCTCCATTCACTCTCTCATCTGGGCTCTGTCTTGTTCATCTGTTACAGTGTGCAATTCCAAGCGTTTTCCGTTTCCTGTTTTGATCTTGAATTGTTATTGGATTTATTGAGTGTTTTCTGCCTGCCCTGACTTTTAGCTTTATGGATTACCCCTGTTGCTGCTGTCTCCTTTTGACCATTGTCTGTATCACCATCCCTTTGTTTAATAAAACTGCACTTGGCACTATAGATGCACTTTAAAGCTTGTTATCTGCAGCAAAACTTTTGTTACATATAATTTACAACAGTTCAGTATGGTCTGGAGGCGTTACTTGCGTTCCTTTTGTGATGTGAAGAAATCCCTCAGTTGAGCTGGTTTCCCACATGGGTTCACTGGTGGTTGGCTTTGTCCTTGCGAGACTTGGAGTGGAGTCTGGAGTTTCAGTTTGTGGTGGCAAAAACTAAAAGTCGTGTTGACTTCTGGTTTTGTGACGCACTAAATTTAACTAGACACTCGACGGAAAGGAAAGAAAGAAAAGTATCGGAAATGGGAACGTTTGGCTGTGCTGTTATCCCATCTTACCGAGGTCTACGTCTGCTCGCTGGACCTGAAGAAGAATGAGCTGTCCTGAGCTGCAACTGAAGAACTATCTCTCTGGGCTCTGTCCTCGGGGGTGGTCTTGATTGTCAGTTTTTATAAGAATGGTGTTTTAACACCCTTAAGAGCTGAGTTGACAAAGTTACCTTGCCAAAGTAAGTTTTATGGACCTTTGTTGAGAAGCTTGGTGATTTGGATATGCATTCTGGGTGAATGCTGATGAATAAATGTTTAAAGTTTCTTAAAATGTTGATATGGTGCACAAGTATTAACATAAAATGTAAACAGTCATTAAGTACACCAAATTAGCTCTGCAGGGACATCAACCATGAACCATCTAAGGTCTTGATTAGCTGTGGTTTAAACATTGATTGCAGGAGTATTAAAACCATGATATTAATACATGAGTAAGAGACTTGTTGCAAAACATCTGATTACACTCAAAGAGGGAATAAAGCATTACATGATAAGAAGCATAAGTCTTAGGGCGTACTCACACTATGCTATCCGAACCGTGCTCAGGCCCGTTTCCCGGATAGTTTGAGAAGTGTGAGTGCTCTAAATTGGGCTCAGGCACGGTTCAGTTGGCCAGCCCTGGCCAGGTTGGAAGAAGTGTGCCAGAGCGCAGTTCACTTGGGCTTTGGCGCGGTACGATTGTAGTGTAAGTGCAAAGCGCGCCTGAGCCCGAAACTGAAGACTAGACGTGACTTTTAGGGGACAGTTTTATATGTGTTTATTAATCATTGTTACTGTTCAATGAATGCAAACTGTCCTAGATTATTAAAGACCAAACCCCTCACTGCACGACAGCTGCACCGTTAGCAAACTTCCTAATTCCTGCAGCACGATGACGTTATGATTGTTTATGAACAACATTAAAAGTGGCTGATCTGTTCGGTGCAATATTTGACTGCATGTCACTGCATCCCAAACGACTAAAATGATTTAACAATATAAAGAAATCTCCACTGTGCTGAGGGAGAGCACTTCTTACTGAACAGCGCATCATCGATGACGTAAGCGTGCTCAGGCCCGAATGTAATGTGAGTGCGGGCCTTCGGGGGAGACTGGAGGAGGGACAAACGTGTGAGTGTGAGTGCACCTTTAAGCAAATTGTTTAGGAGCTTGACCATGTCTGTGCCCATTCCAAGCAGCACATTCATTTCTGTGTCTTTAATACCTTTGGAGTCGTATTACACACTGATCATTGCTCTATTTCTGGATGGGAGAGGTTGACGGTGCTTTATTTGTTGAATAAAGCAAAATAATTATGTGTCTGATTGGCCAAATCCGTTTCACTTGGTCTTGGAGAGTTTATTTGGTTTATACATAGATATTTGGTTTAAACAAAGAGATCCCTTCAGCAAGATATGGTGGCGATAGGTTATGTAATGACTTATACACAGATTACATTTTTATAAATAATTCTAGAGTTGAACAGAAGCCACTTTAGAGAAATATTTTAAACCATTTGGAGATGAAGTAGGATTGGATTTAAAAAAATAAAGGAATTGCAATAATCTAAAGGGGTTAAGACAGATAGCACTGTTTTGGAGTAAGACGGACATTCCAGTCTCTACCACTTATCACAATCCTTTTTGGCTCCTATTATGAAATCCAATATTTTCTTATATAACGCAAAATCACTTCAAGGGGGTGCATAAATATTACATATTGTTATTAAAGTATTTATTTCCCCTTAAACTATTTTGCACCTTCTTTCTTGGCTGAGATTTCTGAGGTGCTCAAATGGATTTTTTTGCGATATTAAAATTGCTACACTTATTCTGTCCACCTCTTTTCAGTGGCACCTAATCCAACTTTCTTCCCCGTTCTGCCCCGTTCTGATGCTCAGCTTCAGCAGTTCATTTTGAGCACAAATACATGCCTAAATGCGTTGAGCTGCTGCCATGTGATTGTCTTATTTGAATTTTGCATTAATAAGTAGTTGAACGGGTGTACTTAATAAAGTGGTCAGTTGCGCATCATTCCCTCATAGCAAACTGTCCATGGCTGAAACTGTCAAGCTGCCAAAAAGCAGACTTTGACTTATAAAAACTAACTTTTTTTTTGTGGATTAACTTAGATGAATTAATTATCCACCTAAACAATAACAATGTGTGCTAACAAAATGAACATCGTACAATTTACACCACTCTGGGGTGATTTTGAGTCTTAATTTGGCCATAGCTTTTTCTGTGTTTTTGCTAGCGGAATGATTTTTAGTAACAAATCTTAATTAGACACATATATTGGGAAAATACTTAGAAATTTCTTAAAAAAAAACCTCAATGATACACTTTGGACAAATTTACTATGTGTTTGTTCTGCGCTTTTGCTTTTTATGTTCTGGATGAAAAAATGCATCAGATTAATTTTTTTTATTGTTTTTGAATAAATCTGTTAATTAGCTTCATTCCTGATCAAAACTACTAAATTGTTTCAAAAATTACGGAATTTTAACTCTTTGACTGCCAAATTCATAAATGATGTCACTGATTTGGTGGAAAAAACAAACAAAATTACTTATTTTCAGCATAAAAAGTAGTCTTGGACATGTGAAACATTAGTAATAACATTGTCTTTAATGCATTGTTAGTTTTTGTGCAGCATTAGATTTTCATTTTTTCTCCCTCATTTACTGATGGTGGCTGTTTTTGTCCCATTGACTTCCATTATAACTACATTTACTGATTGCAAAACCATGGCACCATATAATCATTTGATTGTTGAATACAAAAAGTATTCAAATAGGCTTCATTTAGTAAACATCAAAATACTTTTGACGTGTGTATCTGTGAGTGTCATAACTTTAACAAAACATCAGTCAACCAAGCTGTTTTATTCTAGAGCTTTTATGAAATGCTTGACAGGTTATTAGTAATTAAAACACTATGATTTTAATAAAATATTACTAATACTACTACCACTGCTGTTGAAAAACTTGAATCAATCAATCAATCAATCAATCTCGGATGCATTTGCAATGTTTTAAGTGTTAAGAAATCAATATTTGGTGGAATAAATCATGGCAAATTAAATATTTGTTATTCTGAACCTTAATTTTAAGTATCAAAAAGAAGTAGAAAAAAGCTTAAAAGGCATTACTTTTATATATTAGAAGACTCTATTAGAATAAAACAAATAGAACAAATTTCCCAGTTGGCGTTTTTGTGCGGAGTTTGGATGTTTTCCCCGTGTTTGCGTGGGTTTCCTCCAGGTGCTCTGGTTTCCCACACAGTTCAAAGACGTGCTATAAGTGAATTGAATAAACTAAATTATCCATAGTGTATGTGTGTGTCTGTGAATGAGTGTGTATGGTTGTTTCCCAGTACTGGGTTGCGGCTGGAATGGGATCCACTGCGTATATATATTCTGGAATAGTTGGGCTTGGTTCATTCCGCTGTGGTGACCTCTGTAATAGAGACTAAGCCGAAGGAAAATGAATGAATGAACATACTACTTGTGTACATTGCTGTCAGTCTTAGTCACTGCTTGTGTGAATATAGGCATTCAGAGAAAAATGCACATACCTCTGACATTGAGATTTTAATTGATTCCACTGACGTTCGGTTTGTGACACCCAAAGTCATTCTTCACCACCCACCAACTTGCCACATCATTTCATCTACCTTGACATTTCTGCATTTGATTCTTTAAATTTTTCTTCCCATTTAGCTGCTTGCGTTCATCTGGATACATCATCCTTGGCTCAATTGAGAGTCATCACTCTATATCATTTCTGTGTAGATGCACAAAAGACCAAACTATGCACATTGGCAGTGCTTCTTAAACAAATGATGAATGATCAGTGGAATTCACTGTGAAGGGGAAGCATTCACTTCTGCTTGGCTAAACATCGCATTTAGGCTTTTTTGGAAAATTAGCCTGTTTTGCTCAATGTTGTCAAACCTTGAGTGATTTTCTCTTTAGTTTCTATAACTCACTTGACTTTCTGCATTCTTTATCTTGTTTGTGGCTTTGGTTGAGCTCAGTTTTTCTGTAGACACGGTTGTCTTGGAGACCCATCATTCATAAATTATAGTTAATGAATTCTATTCACTAACATTCATTTATTGTGGTTTATAAATTATGTTTGATCTTGAATATAGTGCATACAAGCTATATATTAGGGCATTGGTTTAATTCATTTGTGAGGAAAAAGTAACACAAAATTTTGACATGCTCTATTTCCAGTTATATTAATATCTTAGACAGGCAATGAGTGCAATATCATGTTTTAGTCATACATTTGTCATAATTGCTATTACAGCCTAACCCTTTGGTAAAACAGCAGGAAACAGTCATTGTGCATAGTGTTGCTGGACAACAACTGTATTTTCATTAACTAACTGTAGTGAATTAGCTCAAAGTGAATTGAAGATTCATTTGAACAGGGCTTAATAATAATATTTACTCTTCAAACTAATTAATTAATCAACTCTTTAAATCTGAACAGGAATCGTCCAGCGATCTTTCGATCAGACAATTCACTTCAATTACTTCTATTGCTATCAAAAATAAAAACCCATTTATGTTTAAGCATGGTAACAATATCGAAGTTTAAAGGTTCAAAACCCTTTTTTTTAGAAGTTAATGTATTTGTGTGTGTTGAGCATCAGTTAAGACAATGTTAGCACCTGTCAGCTTTAATTGTGGGGAAAACTGGATAATTTTGAGCTTTTGTCAGCTAATTTTCATCTTCCGGGTTTAAAATCATTTTTGGGGTGGGATCAAAATCGGTGACAAATCGCTAATCTGTTCTGGATTCTAGACTCTATTCTAGTCTGGGTGGTGGCTTTGGGCACAAGCTTTTATAAGGATGGTTTTGTACCCACCCTCAGGAGCCGAGTTGAGAAGTTAACTCCCCCGAGGCACGTTTTATAGTCTTTGTTCCAAAACATGGTGATTTGCATATGCATTCTGGGTGTAAACTGATGCAGAAATGTTTAAGTTTCTTAAAATGTTAATATGTTGCACCTATATTAACATAAAATGTACACCAAATTAGCTCTGCAGGGACATCAAACATAAGCTATCTATGGTCTTGTTTAGCTGTGGTAGAGTTAAACATTGATTGCAGCAGCATTAAAAGACATAATATTAATACATGAGCAAGAGACTTGTTGCAAAACATCTGATTACACATAAAGAGGGAATAAAGGAAAGTCTTAAGCAAGGAGCTTATTGAAGTTTGACCAGGTCTCTGTGTATCTGAACATCCAGTCTTTTCTGGGTAGGTGTTGATGGTGTATCATTTGTGGAATGAAGCAAAATAGTTTTCTGTCTGATCGATCACAATTGTTACAAGGAACTACTTCTGCCATTTACATCTGCAGCACATCAGAACAGCAGAAGCCGTTTTTGCCACGTTTTTGTGTGCACACTGATGGTTTCATTGTGAACATGGCAGTTGTGCTTTACTATGAAAGTATTGTTTTGTCATTCAAACTGTGTTCATGTATATGGATGTGCTCTAGCAGCAATACTCCACATATCCACTATGTTGATCCAGACTCATCTGCTCTCGCTGTATCGCTGTGGATGGCTGGATTCCTGTAATACCAAATTCCTCCAAAGCTCTACAAAGGGATTGTCCTGCAAAGCTTCTGCTTCCCACCTCCACTGCCATGAGCCTCCTTCTCCAGCCTTATCTGTGTTAGTCACTAACTAGGTCATCTGCTTGTAGGGTGTCTCAATTTGCTTGCGATTCATCTGTAGGCCATGCTGATATTGAGACTAACAACACAACTCTGAGGATATTGCATTAATCAAACATAAAAGTTAATGTTAAACAACTTATTTTAGACAATAAATGCTCAGCTAGTTTGTTTGCTAGTATGTTTAGTCTGCAGCAGTTGGTTGATTGTTGCTAATTGATCCAAAGCATCAAACTTTATACCTTAGTATATATATATATATATATATATATATATATATATATATATATATATATATATATATATATACTAAGTATACTTGGTATATAATATATAATACATATATATGTATATATATATATATATATATATATATATATATATATATATATATATATATATATATATATATATATATATATATATATACACACAACCATAGTTAGTTCATATATATATATATATATATATATATATATATATATATTTATTTATTTATTTATTTATTAACTAACTACGGTTGCTAAATTTACTGTTTGATTAGATTTATTACACGTCACTGGGTCAAGAGTATGTTCAGATGTGGTAGTAGAACATTGAGGAGACCTGCTGGTTACAAGGGATAATGGTGAATTAAAAGCATAATTTAAAAATAAGCAGATCATCGTCAATTGTTCATTTGTGTAGACAAATATATTTATCATTATTGTGCTTGGTGTTGGTATTGTGCTTTTATTTGTTAATAAGGAATGGTGCGAAAAAACAAAGACCCTGACCCCTACTCAATTTTTAAAATACTACAAAAAGTCTCCAAAACTTCTGGATCACGTGTACTAAATAAAAACTAAAATGAAAAAACTAAATAAATTAATATTGTGCTAGATATTTACTGGCTAGAATTATGAAAATCTAAGTATCGTATTATCATATTTTTGACCTGTTTTTTTGTGTTAAAAAAAATTCTATTTAAAATCAGCTTTGATATGGTTTTTGGACATGTAGTGCTAGCCTACTGTATATATCAGCTATGTTTTCTATTTTGTCATAATGTATGAGAAAGTGACACCATGTGGCCTTTTCCTCGGACACAAGGGTTAAACAGTATACATTTTTTGTATGAAACATGGGTTGCGGAAGTTGTTTTGCATTGTGGAAAACATAAACAGATATTGTATGGATTCCTTCATTCTGATAAAGTGGCCACCTTTCAAAACTAAACCAAAACGTTTCAAACAATTGTTTGCAACAAATGAGGTTTGTGGAATTTCCAATTAATATCCTGTTAATTTATCCGGTCTTCTTTGTATTTGTCAATTATCATTGTAAAAGTCGAGTTATTCAAATTATTCATCGCGTTATTCATCAAGTTATTAGGACCCTCTCAAATTAAACATTTTTATTTGGATTTTATACAATGAAAACACTTTTGGCTTGTAATTGTGCATTAAATTATAGTTTAAAAATGTAAATGTGTCTTGCAAAATGTATGACTTTCACTAAAGCAGTGTAATTGAATATCATAATTAAATAAATAAAACAAAACAAAATAAAAATGCACTGTCTTGGACAATGCTAGCAAACGGCACTTAAGAGTCTATTTTTGCATGACATTACAGATGAAGTGATAGGAATTCACAAAAAAAACTATAATGTGATATTGAATACAATATAATACAATATATTAATTAGTTTACTACCATCTCAGCATATATTTTCATTAATGTTTCTGATATTGTAAGATCTATTATATTTATTTATTTATTATATATTATTTAATATACACTACCTTATTAAAGTCTTGTTGCCAATCCAAGTTTTAGGAACAACAAATAATAACATGACTTCTAGTTGATCATTTGGTATCAGAAGTGGCTAATATGAAAGGCAAAGGCCTCTAGATTACGCTTATTTTACCAAAATAAAACATGATCATGCCTTGATTTTTAATTATTTCATTAGGACAGTAAGGTCTGACTTTGCTTAGACAAAAGTCTTGTCACTTAACAGAAATAGTGTACAGTATAGAATATAAAGTCATGGTGCTGTGAAAAAAGCATTAATGTTGTGTTTGACTCCCATGAGCTTGGAGGACTGCATTCATACATCTCTGCAATGACTCAAATAACTTATTATTAAAGTCATCTGGAATGGCAAAGAGAACGCTTTCTAGCAGGATTCCCAGAGTTCATCAAGATTCTTTTGATCCATCTTCAATACCTCCTCCATCTTACCCCAGACAGGCTAAATAATGTTCATGTCTGGAGACTGGGCTGGCCAATCCTGGAGCACCTTGACCTTCTTTGCTTCAGAAACTTTAATGTGGATGCTAAAGTATGAGGAGCGCTATCCTGCTGAAGAATTTGCCCTCTCCTGTGGTTTGTAATGTAATGGGCTGCACAAATGTCTTAATTCCTCAGGCTGTTGATGTTGCCATCCACTCTGCAGATCTCTTGCATGCCCTCATACTGAATGTATCCCCAAACCATGATTTTTCCTCCACCAAAGTTAACTGATATCTGTGAGAAACCTGGGATCATGTGGGTTCCAATAGGTCTTCTGCAGTATTAGTAAAGATTGGGATGCAGTTCAACAGATGATTCATTAGAAAAATCTACCTTCTGACACTTTTCCAAATGATCAACCAGTAGTCAAGTTATTATATGTTGCTCTTACAACTGGGATCGACGACAAGACTTTTATTAGGTAGTTTACATAATGCAATTAATAAGTTTACTATCTGTGCATTTTATTGCATGCATCTTTGAATTTCATCATAATAAAACCTTTGTACTTTTAGTTAATATAAAAGACAAAGGGTAAGTAGCAGCGGTACAATCCCTTATTGATATTCATAAGATGCTGTATCTAGTTGCCATGCAAAAATAATAATAATTATGAAAATAATCAAACAACTTGAAAAAGTTTTAATGGAAAATGTAATAGTCCCATGGGCCTTTACTGAAGTTTGCCTTCTGCTGGTGTCATGCTAAAATTAACTAATTATGTTGTTATGTAGGGCATATACCATGTATAGCTACAAAGTGCTTCATAATTATGAGGGGGGTATCTCCACACCTCCACCAGTGTGCATCATCCACTTGGATGATGTGACAGCAGCCACAGGGCAATGGCGCCAGTGTGCTCACCACACACCAGCTATAGGTGGAGTGGAGAGACAGGGATAGATCCAATTCAGTGTATGGGGATGATTGGGAGGCCATGATGGGGGCCGATGGAGGGAATTTGGCCAGGTCACCGGGTTACACCCCTACTCTTTACAAGAAGTGCCATGGGATTTTTAATGACCACAGAGAGTCAGGACTTTGGTTTATCATCAGACGGCTCTCACTGACAGTATAGTGTCCCCTTCACTATACTGGGGCATTAGGACTCACACTGACCACAGATTGAGCGTCCCCCGCAACCTAGCTTTCCCATGTGGTTTTCCATCCAGGTACAGACCAGGGTCAGCCCTGCTTAGCTTCAGTGAGTAACCGGTTTTGGGTTGCAGGGTGATATGGCTGTGGCTTTCTGATTCTAATGGAATATGTCCCAGAACACATTAGAAAGCATTCAAATGTTCTGCCTATTGTTAAAAATTTATCGTTTGTAAATGGTTTTTAATGGTGTTCAAAGTGGAACCATTAGAACTTCTGTCATTGTGTCTATAGTTTTTCTTCTTCCCTGCTTCTCCCTCTACTGAATTATTCTGCGCCTACTTGTTTTGCATTTTTCAAAACTGTGATAAGAACTGACCTGTTCTGAAATGAGGGGCTTCATGACAGCGTAAGCAAGATGAATGATCCTCCTGCAAAAACCAGGCTGCTCCGACTGCCCCCTGTGCGAGTATCATCCACATGATTCATGCATACAGAATCACATCAATTAAATCATCCCCTCCTTTCAAAGCGGTGACAGGCCTCATCAGGACCCTGCTAACAATCCCACAGCAACGCCCACAATCCATTCAGACTACGCAAACGCAACGGGGAGATAACTAGACGGGCAGCTAATATAACCGCAGAGCATCTGATCAGTGGGAAACTACTGTCATTTTGTTAAGGGAGAAGGGGAATGGGGGAGGTTTCGTTCTGCGCCCGTAATTAATGACTCTAGTCTTCTCTGATTAGCTGCAGACGGGCCGTGCATGCTGGATGAGAAGGTGATGAAGGTGGATCCGGTGTCATCTTCCCTCGCGGCGGGGGAGAGGAAGTTTAGCTCAAATATGCTAAAAGCACCCAGGCTTTGATGGTTGAACCTAAACACTCATTAAATGAGATTAGGAGCGGAGAAAAGGTCTCTGAAGGAGGAGTCACCTGAAATATGCCACTCTTTCAGATTAATAGTACAACTATGTGGTGCATTAGTGCATCTCAAGGTTATTTTGGTAAACAAAAACTAAACCGACGACTGAAACTACTATTAGTCAAAAAACATTTTCATAAACTTAAATGACATTGAAAAATTTGCAACAAAACTAATAAGTCACTGAAAACTAACTGAAACGTATTAATTATCTGAAAAATAAACTGAAATACCCTCATACACCACTTCAGCCACTGTTTAAGATTAATAGTGTGACTATGTGGTGCATTAGTGTACAAATTTAGGTTATTTTAGTAAACAAACAACTAAATAAAAGACAAACTATTCGTCAAAAACATTTGCGTTAACTGAAGTAAAATACAAAAAATTCACAATAAAACTAAAATTAAATGAAATTAACAAAAGTGACTAAAAAGCTGACTGGAATAAAATAATAATTAGCAAAATAAATACCTTCAAACTTAACTTCAGCCATTGTTTAAGATTAATTGTACGCTTCATGGTGCATTGGTGCATCTCAAGATTATTTTATAAAATGACGACTAAAACAGCTATTGGTCAAAACATTTTTGTTAACTGAAATAAAACAAAAGTGACTGAAAACTAAGGTAAATATATTAATTATTAGGAAAATAAGCTAAAATAACCTTATACACCACTTTAGCCACTGTTAAAGAGTAGTAGGACGACATTGTCTTCTCAAGTTTATTTTAGTAAACGAAAACTAAAACGACGACCTCAAATATTGGTCAAAACATTTGTTAACTGAAATAATGTAAAAAATGCGCAATAAAACTAAATTAAACTAACAAAAGTGACTGAAAACTAACGTAAAAATATTAATATTAGGAAAATAAACTAAGATAACCTCATACAACACTTTAGACACTGTTAAAGAGTAGTAGGATGACATTATGGTGCATTATGTCTTAAGTTTATTTTAGTAAATGAAAACTAATACGACGACTTTTAACTATTGGTCAAAACATTTGTTAACTGAAATAAAATATAAAAAAATGTGCAATAAAACTAAACAAAACTAACAAAAGTCATTGAAAACTAAATTAAATATATTAATTATTAGGAAAATACACTGAAATACCCTCATACACCACATCAGCCACTGTTTAAGATTAATAGTATGATTATGTGGTGCATTAGTGCGTCTCAAGGTTATTTTAGTTAACAAAAACTAAAACGACAACTAAAACTATGTCAAAAAACATTTTTAACTGAAACAAAATTTAAAAAATTGCAATTAAACTGTCAAAAGTCACTTTAAACTAACTGAAATATATTAATTATTTGCAAAATAAACTAAAATACCCTCGTACACCACTTAAGCCACTGTTTAAGATTGATAATATGACGTGGTGCATTGTCTTCCCAAGGTTACTTTTGTAAACGAGAACTAAAATTAAGACTAAGACTCATCTTCTTCTTTTACTCCTCCTTTTTTCATCTTCTCATATCATCATTCACAATCATAATAAATAGAAAACATTAAGTTGTGACAGTGAGTTCCTTCTTGACGAGCAGCTGCCAGGTCTTTTTTGTGGTCTTTTGTTATTGTTGGGGATTTGCATGGCTACAACCACACGCTATTTCTCATGTCATGTTGGTAGTTGCGTAAGCTACTCAAGTGCAAGAATATGTGCATGCATATGTGCGATTTGTTTTCCATTAGCATGGCGACACACATGAATAATGAATAACCACTGCCATACTAAATGCAGGATCTTCTGCTCAGACCTGCCATTATATGCATCAATAATGTGCTTCTTGTTCCGTGTTGTTTAGTATACTCTCAGACCTCTATATATTTGCTTTGGCATAACTCATTTAATGACATGAGAGTAAACCTTAAAAACTGCAGTACAAGTAAGTTTATAATAATGTTTTGTACATTTCAGGGGGTTAATTTGAACATTTACATTGTCGTTTAGCAGACTCTTTTATCCAAATTGACCAACAAATAAGGATAATAAATCCACTTAATGTCACCAGAGAGAAATGACATACAATCACCAGCAACTTTATTTGGTACACCTGTCCAGCTGCTCATTAATGCCAATTTTTAATCAGCCAGACACATGGCAGCAACTCAATGCATTTAGGCATGTAAACATGGTCAAAATTATCTGCTGCAGTTCAAACCGAACATCAGAATGGGGAAGAAAGGTGATTTAAGTGACTTTGAACGTGGTATGGTTGTTGGTGACAGACGTGCTGGTCTGAGTATTTCAGAAACTGCTGATCTACTGGGATTTTCATACACAACCATCTCTAGGGTTTACAGAGAATGGTCCGAAAAAGAGAAAATTTCCAGTGAGCGGCAGTTCTGTGGGCACAAATGCCTTGTTGATGCCAGAGGTCAGAGAAGAACAGCCAGACTGGTTCAAGCTGATAGAAAGGCAACAGTAAGTCAAATAATCACTCGATACAACTGAGGTATGCAGAAGAGCATCTCTGAATGCACAACATGTCCAACCTTGAGGCGGATGGGCTACAGCAGAAGAAGATCACACTGGGTGCCACTCCTGTCAGCTAAGAACAGGAAACTGAGGCTAAAATTTGCACAGGCTCACCAAAATTGGACAATAAAAGATTGGAATAAACATTGCCTGGTCTCGATTTCTGCTGCCACATTTGGATGATAGGGTCAGAATTTGGCGTCAACAACATAAAAACATGGATCCAGCCTTGAATCAACGGTTCAGGCTAGTGGTGGTGGTGTAATAGTGTGGGGGATATTTTTTTGGCACACTTTGGGCCCATTAGTACCAATTGAGCATTGTATCAACGCCACGTTGCTGACCATGTCCATCCCTTTATGACCACAGGGTACTCATCTTCTGATGGCTACTTCCAGCAGGATAACGCACCATGTCATAAAGCGAATCATCTCAGACTAGTTTCTTGAACATGACAATGAGTTCACTGTACTTAAATGGCCTTCACAGTCACCAGAACTCAGTCCAATAGAGCACCTTTGAGATGTGATGGAACGGGAGATTCACATCATGGATGTGCAGCTGACAAATCTGCAGCAACTGCATGATGCTATCATGTCAATATGGACCAAAATCTCGGAGGAATTTTCCAGTACCTTGTTGAATCTATGCCACAAAGAGTTAAGGCATATCAAAAGGCAAAAGAGGGCCAACCCAATACTGGTAAGGTGTACCTAATAAAGTGGTCGATAAGTGTACAAATGCCATAAAGTCTATATATATATATATATATATATATATATATATATATATATATATATATATATATATATATATATATATATATATATATATATATATATATATATATATATATTAGCTAAACAGGAACAAATGTAAATGAACAACTAATAAGTGCTATTGTTAGTCAGTTAAGTGTTATTTCAAATGTTTCTGAACAAATAAAGTCTCTTAAAATAACATTAATATATTGGAAAATGTAATTTTAATGCTGTGCTGCTTGTCTCGTATGAGACCCACTTTATATCACATGTTTATCCTATGGGATGAAACAAAAAAGCGATGTTCAGTAGCAGATTATAGCGTTCTGCTGGGCACATAAGCTTGAGGTAGAGGATTCAGGTGAAGGAGTGCAGAGCCAGTGGTTGTTCTGTAGGCAAATGACTAGGCATGCGATGATAACCGGTTTCAAGAACTACCATGGTTTGGAAAAGGCAAGTTTTTTTAAACTGCTGTAATTTTCTGTTATACTGTTCCTAACTATTTTATATAATTTTTTTTAGAGCAACACTATGAGTAGACAAGGACAGAAGAAAGTATCATCTAAAGCTACTGGTCAGCCCACAATTCAACATTTGAAAAACAAATCACTTATGCACCAACATCTCCATGATATAGGCCTGGACAGTGCAGTGGCTTTCTTTCTATCCAAAGAGAAAGATTTCTAAAATTGCCTTTTCAATCTGTTTTATTATTATTATTATTATTATTATTATTATTATTATTATTATTATTATTATTATCATCATTAATGAATATAGCAGACGTCAATTATTTATTTAAATTATTTAGCCTGACATGTTTACTGTTCCAAAATTTTCCTTAATATAAAATGTATTGTGTTCAATGAGCGGAAAAAAGTTTGTTTTCTACCCAGACATTGAAAAAGGACTTTTAGAGCAGTAATCACAATACAGTGAAACCATGACTTTTTTATCCAAGGCTATCATACCGTCAGAATCTTATACCGGCCATGACAACACCTTGAATTTGATGCAGCAATTAGCAACCTGTAATGAATAAAAGTGTGATATGCACACTTTTCGTTCGTTGGCAATCAAACTAAATGTGAAAGCATTTTTAACCATGCCTATAAAAACATATTCAGCCACCATCTGTTCTAGCTCTGTAAAATATCATCAGGGAAAGTGGCTCGTCGACAATCGAGCTGGATAAAATGTTAACGAGATACGGAGAAGCTTAACCCTTGACCTCCAGCTTTTTATGTGTCGCTCGGTGCGTTGATGAGGGGCTTCTCGAGGATCCTTTGATCCTACCGCATTATTGTGATGGAGGAGACCCGAGCCGGTCATTTAGCTGAGATGCTGAGCAGAGGGAAATGAAGTGACACCGCTTCATATGTAATCTGAAGCTGCTGAGGAATTTAGGAGGTGGAGGGGGGGATTGTGAAGGAGAAGAGTGAATTTATTTGATGAATGTGTAGGTTGCACAAGTAGGATAATATTGTTTTATTATTGTCATTTTAAAATTGTATTAAACTGCATTACTGTCTCCATCTGTCTCCATGCTTGGCTGATCCTGCAGAAATGAATAGGTGCATCCCAAATCGCATACTTATGTGCTATTCTACGCCATTTTGGAGTATAAATAGTGTAAGTTGGGCATTCACACTGAAAACTCGAAAAAGAGTCCACTTTAAATACCCGGATGATGCACTTATTCAACCGTTAAAATTAAGTGTGTAATTAATGATGGACACTTCACACACTCAACGACCGCTGGTTTGCTCACGTAGTGGAAGAGGCAGAGCTTTTGGGCACTGATGTTGGATTACTTTATTTATTTTCGACTGTGAAAGCAAAATTCTCCAATGAGAGTGATTATAGCGCCTCCTAATGGTGATTGTGGTTATACTCATGGCAGGTAATATTTGGTAGTTTGGTAATTTATTTCACTAATTTGGCAAACGTTATCAGGGAAACGGTTTAATTTTTGCTTAGTAAAAAAAAAAAATGTTTTCCATTTGGGACAACACTACACACACACACACATATATATATATATATATATATATATATATATATATATATATATATATATATATATATATATACTACGCTGTTAAGTGTTTAAGTGCATAAGTACATAGTGTATAGTGTGCCATTTGGAATGCAGCTTATGTCTCTTGGAGATTAACAGTAAGCCATGAAGATCATGTTTTCAATACGGTGATTCTTGTATACAAATTTCTTTGGGTAGGGATTTTCGTTCGTTCTTTCTTTCTTGCGCTCTTTTTTTTTTATTTATTTTTTGGGGGGTTTCACCTTTAATGGATAGGACAGTAAGGACTATTGACAGGAAAGTGTGGGGAGCAGAGAGAGGGGAGGGATCGGCATAGGACCTCGAGGCGGGAATCGAACTTGGGTCGCCGTGAGCACCGTAGTGCATGTGTCGTCACACTAACCACTACGTCTTTGTCGCTGACATCTTGTGTTCTTTCTTTCTTGCGTTGTTGTGTTCTTGCATTCTTTCTTCTTCTAAATGAAGGCAACTTGGCATGGGGTAGTAGACTTGTATTATTTTTTGTTAATAAACGATCCACAAAATCAATTAATTATTAATTAATTAACAGTTTTTCGGCAGTTTGCCGCAGTACCTGCGAGACCTATGTGAGATGGGCTGAAAGAAAAGGAGATGGAAAAAAGCTGAGGAAAGACTGGGAGAGGGGAGAGAGGCAAAAGAAAAACATATAAAAAATGATTTGCTTGGTTCTCCACACACACTGCGCTTTGGTCCTCCACCAACTGAGGGTTATTGTACGCAGAGCCTGGCCACAGCACTGCAACGCTCATCTTTTGACATCCTCGGCTCCTCCTCGCCACTGGCTGGTAGGCGACGGCTCCTCTGGATCTCAGGTGTTGGGCTGTGAGCCCCGGTCCCTTTCGCTCGGCTCCTCCCCATCATGGAAGATGGCTGCAGGCTATGGCTCCTTTTGGCAGATCATGACTGACTTCCCCGGACTTTGTCTAAAACAATAAGCCCTGCGTCTCCTGCCCTCCCCAACATGGAGGATGGTAGCTCGATTGGTGTTCTGGGCAACGGGTTGACTCCTTTGCTCGCCTCGAGCTTCTCCAGGGACAAACTAGATGTTACGAAACACCAATATGGTGCGGCTAAATATCAATTTCTATATAAATGGCCCTGGCAGTAAGTAAGTAATGTGATTAATTATAAAAATTACAACTTAGTCAACTCCAGTGGTGTAGTGGTTAGTGCGTCGACACATGCACTCCGGTGCTCACGGCGACCCGAGTTCGATTCCCGTCACGTGGTCCGATGCCGATCCTTCCCCTCTCTCTGCTCCCCATGCTTTCCTGTAAATACTCTCTACTTTCCTATACAATAAAGGTGAAAACCCCTAAAAAATTATTATTAAAAAAAATCACAACTTATGATAATAGCAATAATAATAATAATTATAATAATAATAATAATAATAATGTTAATAAATATACAAACTTAGGTCACCAGCATTGAAGTACCATACCATGGATGCTGTGAAAGATGAATTAGCAACCAGGCCTCTTTTCAATATAGAAATCCCACTCTAGAGAAATAATCCAAACTGTTGTATTTGTTTCTGCTGAAGTTGCTGCAGGGTGTTCATTTAACGACTTCATTGCACTCAAAATAAGAATAACTCCAAAAGTGTTTATTAAAACATCTAAACAACAAACCTAAATGCACAATCCATCAATTCTGTCAATAAATATTCTCTGACCAGCTCCGCAGGTGTTCATAATGGCTCTGTTATTGCATCATATATATATATATAAAGTGCAGCTGCTGGAGTTTTTGTTTAAACCATTTTAATTCTTTTAACCAACCAGGTAGCTGGAAACGCATCCATCTACAATTATTAGCGCCCCGAGCACAAATTATACTCTCCAAGCGAGGCTGCCGCATACTGTTCGTGAACTAACTTGTTTAGATTTCATCCTTATACTTCTGAATTTTTATAGCTGTAAATAACTGCTTCAAATCATCAGCTGTGGACTGATTCAAGGTCAGCTTGGAGCACAGGTCGTTGCATTTACTCTTTTATAAAATATCTATCTAGACAGCTTTCTGCACACATCTCATCAACATGGAGCAGTGTCATTGTGTTTTTAGTAGGTTGCATTTAAAATCTTGTACTTACTACAGTATATGCAATGACTTGAAATATGATATCACCTTGTGTACTTAAAGTTATGATTTCTCGGAAAAGATCTCACCAGTAGGGAATGGAGATAAAGTCAAAATTATTAGCCCTTCTGTGATTTATTTTTATTTTTTTTCCAAATATTTCCCCACTGATATTTAACAGAGCAAGGAATCTTTCACAGTATTTTCTATAATATTTTTTCATCTGGTGATAGTCTTATTAAAGTCTTGTATGACTGTCAACATCTCAAAAAATGTGTTTTGGTGTTTCGAGACCCTTTCATTTTTTAAAGACCATTTGAAGGTTAATATTGTTACTTAAGCAATTTATTTTTCGATTGTCTACAGAACAAACCTTCATTATATAATGATTTGTCTAATTATCTTAACTTGCCAAATTAACTTACTGATTCATTAATTAGTTATTAAAAGTATTATATTTAGAAATGTTGAAAAAAAATCTTCTATACGTTAACTGTATATTGGCAACCATTTGCTTTAAGAAAATGTTCACTAAGGTGTTTTTACACCGGTAAAACTCTTCTAAAAACATATCTGTGAACTATAGACTACACAAAAATGGACGTAGTATCCGTGACGTCACCTATAAGTTTCTGAAGAAAGCAAAAGAAGCTACAAGTGGGCGTGGCCAACCATCGCCATATTGTTTACGCATTATCATGCCAACTGGGTATAACCAAAAATGGGCAAAAAGGCAGAGTGTAAGTGGAGCTACTGACGCCTGCTAGCATTTTGCTTAGATGAATGAGAACACTTCATTATCTGCGATTCACTTGTGATCTGACCACATGTGCTTGGTTGTAGACTATCAATAAAGTGTTTATTGTGTTTGGTCTATTAAAAAAAACACTGTTGTAATACATTGAGTCACTAAGCATTGTTTTTGTGATGTTCTATACAAGGGGAGAACGCGATAACTTCCAAATACGTAACACTGTATGACAGCGCTTCAGATGACTGTTTTATAGCCTACAGCTAATCAATCTGTCAGATTCTGGAGTGCATTACAGGTCTAAAGAAAATTATGAATTATAATTAAATTATCTTAAAACAAATACATTTATAGATAGACGTATATAAGAATTTCACTCACCTGGAAAATAGAGGCCACTTAAATAGTTTATGAGTACAATTAAGTGCACAGCATGCCATATTATGTGATAATGGATGGAAATAATGCCAAAATGCAATTGATTGTGTAAAGCCACATAAAACAAAACAAAAATACGATGTATATGCCAAGTTCAGTGGCTAATCAGCTGAGGTGAAGTGACAGTGAGCAGCCAGACCTAGCTCTCACTCAAGTAATTAATTACGCAGACCTAATATATGAAACGAATGAGTTAGAAATTTACACCTCTCACAGTTTTCATGAAGGGTAATATTAGCTATTTACACCAAAGCCCTCTTTTGTGCCAGGCTGTAAACATGTTTTTATCAGCTGTAAAATTGACCAATTTAGCATAGCAGTCATTGGACATCTGGAGTTTCTGTAGCCAGCCCCCAAAGGCCAGCCAATGAATTCCAGTTTCAGTGACTTCACGAGGGAAATCGGTTGTTGCCATTTCACTTACTATGAATGCTTGAAAGTGCTTCTGTCGCAGTGATTTTGTTTTCATGTGAGAAGGAGACATTTTATCTGCTGTGAGACAGAATATTCATTGATTTTTTTTTTTTCTGGACCCAATGTAGAGCAATATTATTGTATCCTCCATTTTTCCCTCCCCTTTGCTATGCCTGTGTTCCACCTCTCTTCCACTGTGATTGGTTTAAAAGTGACATTGATGAGGACTGTGTTTCTCTCCAGGTTGAACATTCTTCAACTTGTGCCACCTTAAAAACAATATGTTTGCTTTTGGGGACAAAAACCTTTATAGTGTGTAGGGAGTGACTGATTATGGTGGGTTTTATTGTTTTTAAGCCATGTCACATCACATTGATCACATCTGGTGTAGACAATGTGGTACTGCACACCTGTGAAGCATAATAAACACTTACTGAGATGATACAGAGAGACTAGACTACCTGACAAAGTCTTGTTGGCTATCCAAGTTTGAGGAACATCAAATAATAACTTCTAGTTGATCATTTGGTATCAGAAGTGGCTTATATGAAAGGCATAGGCCTCTAGATTACATTTATTTAACCAAAATAAAATATGATCATGCCTTGATTTTTAATTGTTTAATTAGGACAGTAAGGTCTGACTTTGCTGAGAATAAAGTTGTGTCACTTAACAGAAATAATGTACAGTATAGAATATAATGCCATGAAGCAGTGAAAAAATGAATAATATTTATCAGAGTTCATCAAGATTCTTTGGATTCATCTTCAATACCTCCTCCATCTTACCCCAGTTATGCTCAATAATGTTCATATCTGGTGACTGGGCTGGCCAATCTTTGAGCACCTAGACCTTCTTTGCTTTCAGGAACTTTGATGTAGAGGCTGAAGTATGAGAAGGAACAAAATCCTGCTGAAGAATTTGCCCTTTCCTGTGGTTTGTAATGTAATGGGCAGATCAAATGTCTTGAAACTTAAACAAAGGTTTAAATTCTAAGTTTAGCAAAAAAAATAAAAAATACAACAAGAATAATATCGAACTCAAAATAACTTAATACACTTTGAAAGAGAGAAAATGTAATTAAAATGATAATAATATTAAATAATACAGTAAAAACATATTTGTCTAATATATATATATATATATATATATATATATATATATATATATATATATATATATACTTTTGATGTCCATCAATTCAACAAAAGAGTCACCATCTAGACTTTCCTAAAAGTCTTAGAATACTTTATAAATAGACCAAAATATACAGTTGCAATCAGAATTATTAGCCCCCCTGTTTATTTTTCCCCAATTTCTGTTTAACCGAGAGAAGATTTTTCTAAACATAATAGTTTTAAAAACTCATTTCTAATAACTGATTTATTTTATCTTGATGATGACAGTAAATAATATTTGACTATATATTTTTCAAGAAACTTCTATACTGCTTAAAGTGACATTTAACGGCGTAACTAGGTTAATTAGGTTAACTAGGGGGGTTAGGGTAGTTAGACAAGTCATTGTATAACAATGGTTTGTTGTGTAGACGATCAACAAATATATAGCTTAAGGGGGCTAATAATTCTGACCTTAATATGGTTTAAAAAAATTTAAAACAGTTTTTATTCTAGCCGAAATAAAAGAAATAAGACTTACTCCAGAAGACAAAATATTATCAGACATACAATTTCCTTGCTCTGTTAAACATCATTTGGGAAATATTTTAAAAGAAAGTAAATTTCAAAGGGGGTTTAATAATTAAGATTTAAATAAGTCTTTTCTAAGGCAAGGCAAGAACATTTCCAGCAAACATAAAATTAACATGTGTTGGGGAAATTCGGTTTAAAATTATGTAACTTAAATGGAGTTAAATACTGTTCACACAGCCATTTATCTTGAAGTAATCTGAAATGCATGCTCCTGATTTGAGTTTGGGCTTTTAAACAAGCTTCTTGCCACTCTTCCTTTGTTATATAAGCCTCGAGGTCAGACCACCAAGCTTGAAGTCTGACATTAAATGACTCTTTTGATTTGTTCACCTCTTTTGATTTAAGAATGCAAACATCTCATTAACATTGAGGTGGAGTGTTATCATCATATTTTTAGTAGGCTTTATTTAAAATCATATACTATAGTCTATATTTATCTGCAAAGCCTTTAAATATTAAATAAATGGCTGTTTTGTACACTCAAAAAAAGTTTTGCTGCTTGTTCAAATTACTTATTTGAAATAAGCTTAAACAACACAATTCTTAAGTTTTTTGCGGGGGAAACAACTTAATTGTTTTATGTTCAATCCACCTAAATGTGTTAAAACAATTACTTTAACTTAATAGATTTGTGTTAGGACAACATGACTGAATTGTGTGAAACTCAGCATTTTTACAGTGTAGGCTGTGAATCTGATTTCTCTGAAAAGGCATACGAGCAGTGTGGAATACTGCAGTTAGTTTGATATATTGCCATCCGTTTGCTGTGAGAATCTCTCCTGGGATTTGAATGCTTGCACTTTGCATTGCATTACACTTTTTTGGGGAGGAGATTTGTATACCCAAGAGGCTTCATGTTATTTATGAAATGAATAAGGCAGCAGTAGGGCTGGTTTTCAGGCCTTGAGAGTCCTGACCTGTCATGTGACCCATGATGTATTGGTAATCAGACTCACCTTATCTGATGATCTGTGTTACGCTAAGTGATTTTGTTCAAGGACACCTGGTAATTCTTTATTTTGATTATAATCCCAGCAGGCATTAGAAGACATTAATATTAGGTTAGATTAAGGTTGTGACATCAGGTGACCAAAATTCAATGTCTAGTTAGCGTCTAAGGACAACGTTATTTTGACGACCAATAACGATTTTAGGTTGTGTTGGAAAGTGACCAAAATCCAACGTCGAGCCAACATCTTAAACCAACATCGAATTTGCATCAAATACTGACATTCATTCGTCAGGTATGGCAACCAAAATCCAAAGTCTGATAGACATCATAGTGGTAACGGCCACACAACATCAAGCTGTAACATCATTAGACGTTGATATTTGGTTGATTTTTGGTTGAACATTGGACATTGACGTCGGCTTAACATTGGGTTCTGACAATTCAAGCCGATTTTCAAGATTCAACATCTCCACAACGTTGTGGTACAATGACTATCTGATGTCATGTTGAAATCTTGTGCTCTTGGATGAAATTTTACTTAATATTTTTAGTCAGTTTGATTGATGTAAGTTGAGATGACTAGAAAAGTCAAACTAGGCTCATTCTGAAAACTTAACCCCATATACATTTCTAGAGATCGCGGATTATGTACCATACATTCCTCTGACTGCATTTCATCTTTAAAATGAATGATATGGGGTGGAAAGATGCAGTTCTTTTTCGAACGTTTCCAGAAAGCAGGTAAGACAAAAACAAAAGCCAAAGAATAAAAAATAAAACTAGTGAATAACAGGGTGAGAATGTGGTAAAATGTGGGAAAAATCAGGTGAGGGCTTTTCTTTTTCTGGATTGCTTTTTAAAACACTATAGGTTGGGTTTAGGGAAGGAGGAGGGTGAGTGCGTCAGTCAGTCAACAGGGGCCTCTGGTGCATTTACGCGAGCAGAACAGGCGTGAATGGCACTCACAAGAGAAATTTTAGATCTCAAAAGCGTACACAGTGCCCACTGGTGGATTCACGAAAACAAAAAACGCCGAAAAAAAAAAAAAAAACTCCTACAACGTATTTGGCGCTCTTCAGATTGGTATATAGCGGTACATAATCAGAATGTGCCTGGGTTGAGAAAAGTTCATTCAAAATATGTAAGGCAGCAAGATTTGTTTTGTTTTTTTACAGTGCATGTTTATAAGTAAATAATTTAACACATTTTTTAGCTTCAAGGGCTTTTTTTATTTTAATGATAAACCATGGACAAAATGCCAACTAAACAGTTATGATGGCTGGGCTGTTAAAAGATTAAATGCACATATTTTGTATTTCTTTTTGTTGAATTCAGTCCAGTTGCCATGTAGGGAATGCTGAAATAATTTTACTGATTTAGCTTATTCAAATTCAATTCACTTCAGTTCAAATCAATATAATTCCATATCAACATACTGCACCGGTACCAAATGTGTTTAAACAATGAGAATTCTCTTGTGCTTTTCAATGTTGAGATCGACAGACAGACAAACCAATATATAGTTGAATGGATAGACAGACAGACAGACAGATAGATAGATAGATAGATAGACAGAAATATGGATAAATAGAAAGAAAGATGGATAAATAGAAAGAAAGATGGATGGATGGATGGATGGATGGATATATCAAAATTATTCAAAATGAGCTGAAACAACACAATTATAGCGCTTTTTTGGGAAACATTTGTTTTATGCTCAATCTGCTTTAATAAGTTACGTTCACTTAATGGATATGTGGGACAACATATGTGTAGAATATACAATACTTATATATACTTTTATAATACTATAAGTAAATATATACCAACTTGTAATTGGTTCCTGTATGGCAAAGCTATATTTTTAGCAATAACTCGAGTCTTAATCCTTAATCCTTACAGACAAATAAACAAACATTGATCATCATGATGCTGACATCAGTTTTGGTGTTTATTTATTTATTCATTTATTTTGGAGGATATTTGAATGTAGAGGACCAATGTGTACAATGATTTCTTATGTTAGTAGCATGTAATGATGGTAAAATTCAGTATTAGTAGAGCCAAGTGAAATCTGGCGACTTTTTTTCACAGAAATACTTCATTTAATTGGGAGAATTGCTGTAACTTGGGTCACTTCTTGACATTTGAGATGAATGTAAATTGGGTTTGGAAAGCATACCACAGTATGTGCGCAAATTGGGGCATCGCTGTGTAATATAGACGTTAATTCGTAGAGGCGGACAAGATGTGAATCTTTCAATCACTGCTGATGCCCATCTTATTTATACAACTTACAGACTGTTAATGGGTCATTGGTATGTTCAAAAGTCTTGTGGTTGTGGTATTCATGCATTTATGATCATTAATTGGTACAGAATACACTAAAGCATGATTAAAACAAGCAATATTGTCTAAATGCATTAGTTTTTGTAGTTTTAACTAACCGAAAATCTAACAGTAACATACATTTAGAAAATGCCTGCCAATAGCTCTGCTTTTGCCATATTAATGTTGGTGGTCATAAAGAAAAAGACGCATCAAGATTAGAGCTCACATTGCCAATATAACAGTAACGCTTTCCATAACAGCACGACACTTTGGAGTCTCTCAGCGATGTCCTGTCAGAGAAAGTGACTAAAGCTTGAAGAAGATGTCAATATGACACCCCAGTGTGTAATTACCCTGTTTGCCTTTCCCTCATATCTAAAAATATGACAAAGAAAGCTTTCTACATATGGTGTTTCTGTATTTTTACATAAAACCCAGGAAACATCCAAAAAAGAAGTCATCCTTTGTATTGAGTCATGTAATTGGGCGATAAACTGATTATTACGATAATGAATGGTAATAGTCTGCAGGTCAAGGGCTCTTTCTTATTTCTTCTCATGAATATTATATGTCATTAACCTAATCAGTGGTTGGTTTTCATAATCAATGTTAGATTTTTTTCATTAACCATATAAATGCACATTGTTTTATAATCTAAATTTACTTTCATGGTGAATCTATAATATAGTGAGATCTATGAGTGCACATTTATTTTAGCATTATTGTAATTTATATTGAGTCAGGAGCCATTTATTTAAGACAGCATTGCTGTTTCTTCTTCACTTGTCTGTATATTGTCTGTATATTTTTTTAATGGTGTAAAGTTGGTGTGTCTGTCTGTAATAGTCGCTGTTTTGTTGTTGTGTCTGTTTTGTCGGTGTCGGGTTTTCTCTAGCTCCCAGTGTGCTCCGCCATCTCTTCATTATAAACCCAACAGAGACAGTTTTGAGTCATTTGATTATATAAATAAACAGCGTTACTAACGGTGATGTTTTTTCAGTAACGAGTAATCAAATAATTAACTGTTTCCGCCTTTACAATGCCGTTACCGTTACTGACAATAAAATGCACGTTACTATCAACCCAGGCTCGTTCTGAAAACGTACCCCTATATACATTTTTGGAGAGCACCAAATACGTCCCTGGAGCTTTTTGAGATCTTAAATTTCTCTCGCGAATGGTGCCTGCTGTTCTCGCGTAAATCCACCAGAGGCTGCTGTTGACTGACTGAATGCCTGACTGACTGACCAATCGACTGACCCACCCTCCCTCCTCCTTTCCTAAACCTAACCTATAGTGCTTTCAAAAGCACAGATTGACCTGCCAACTCACTTCCCTAAACCCAACCGACACTTTTTAAAAGCAATCCTGAAAAAGAAAAGCAGTCACCTGATTTTTACCACGTGTTTCAGATTTTGCCACATGCTTATCCTGTTATTTACATGTTTCATTTTTATTTTTGGCTTCTGTTTTTGTCTTACCCTGCTTTTTGGAACCGTTCTCGCCAAGCTCGAACCCCATCGTCGTGGTCAGCTCCTCTCTATGCTCTCAGAAATAAAGGTACGCGATCTGTCACTGGGGTGGCACCTTTTCGAATGGTACAATTTTTTTTACCTAAAAGTTCCATATTAATACCTCAAGGGTACATATAAGTAAGTAAAAAGTACAAAAGTGTTCCTCTTAATTTTTAGGTACTAATACATACTTTTGAGGTACTAATATGGACCCTTCAGGTACAAATGTGTACCTTTTGAAATGGCACCACCCCAGTGACAGCTTGTGTACCTTTATGTCTGAGAGTGTACATCCCATATCTGCCAACATACATGGCAAGCTACTGGACAAACTGGTAACAGCTGGAAAGCCATCCATACAGATGAAAGTGGTCAGCTGGTAAGTGCAAAAAAAGAACGGCGTCATACGGCTCCATAACGTTCATTTTAAAGACTAAATGCGGCCATACATACTTCTGGCTACGTAATTCGCGATCTCCAGAAATATATATATAGGGCTGCGATTTCAGAATGAACCTGTGTTAGTTACTATAAATGAGAACACTAAATGGGTTTTCATGCGAGCGGCAACTCTCTCAGCTCTTTCTCTGTGTGGGTGGGTGTGTTCAGGGCTGGGGCCAGACACATAACCAACCAGTGATGATAATTGGTGTGTTTGTGAACGTGTTGTAACTGAGAACGTGATAATCGGCTTAGGTTGAGTACATTTCTATCGTTTGCCAATCAGAGGCAGAGTAGGGTGGGTGTTCACACAAGCACATTCAGTTAATGGCACACACCAATGGCCAGGAGTCAGGACGATGGCAAATCCAACAAGTTCAAAATGTAGAGGTACAGATTTCCAACATTTTCCAAAATAACTTTATTGTTATTTTGGACAGAAACAGACAAATGGAACTCATTAAGGAATGGAGCCACTTTTATTTTCATATTTGGGTGAACTATGCCTTTAACCCTTTAACTGCTTACTCTACCATATGGTTGACATTTTGACTCAAATAATGACTGTTAAAGTTTTTTAAAGAATGACCATTTTAAATAATAGTTTACACACATAAAATTCTTGGTTTTATAAGAAAATCAAACAAACATAACCCTATTGCACTACTACACTTGATTTTAGTTTTATTGTAAAAAAAAAAAAATACAAAAAAAAAAAACAGATAACATGTTAAATGAGAATTTGAGATATTTCATGGCATACTCCAAAAAATAAAGATGAATTAGTACTCAGAAATGTTTTATTTTGATTATTTGTTTAAATAAATAGGTCTTACACTTCATATTTTCAGATTTGTCATTGTAGTAATAGCGGTACTTTTACTATAAACTGACACATCAACCTCTACCAAATGGCCGTTTCTTGGTTTGCACTGTGGATTCACGTGTTCAGCTGCGTAAAGGGGTGAAGTGGATATGGTTCTTGTCCTTGTTTTCAACTATTGAATAGCTTTAGGTGTGCTTGACAGCAGAAGTGGATAAATGCTCACCATGACGGATGGTTGCTGTTGTCAGTAGCTGGGGATATTGACATGTTGAGGAAATTTGTCGTCCCGGACAGTGGATGACTGATGAATGCTCCCAGTGTTCCTTTCATCAGTACAGCTGTCAACACAAAAGAGATATAGGATTGTGCGTGTTTCACATAAGTGTGTGTGTTGCCATTTTCCCTTTGCGAGGCAGCTCTAATAACATATAGTGTTTGTTTGATCTCAAACTGTCTCAAGGTTATTGCTCTGTGTGAGGAAAGAAATTAATGTCAATGAAAAAACAACACGTCACATGCAGCATTTTCTCATCAAGTGTTAAAGCAATAGGACACCGAAAATGAAATGCCGGTCATAGACACATCATGATGTTATTCAGATGGCATTTTGTTCTGAGAAATGCAGAATACCTTAGGTTTTCAATCCATCAAAGTGAATGGTGAAACTGTACTGTCAAGGTCTAAAAGGATGGAAAACGAAACCCAGACTCATTGGAAATATCTGAATCTGTATGCATGTAAAAATCTGAAATATGTTGTTTCAAGCTAAATTTACTGCACTTCTCATATCTACAAAATGACATTTTACAGTTTATTGTGTAGTAGTTTTGGTGGTGGGGGGGGGTTAAAATATTATATGTATAATTTTTTTATTAATATATTTTTTAATGGTGTTATTGAATCGACTACGTTTACATGGACATCAGTAATCAAACTAGTACCTAAAGGGTGTTGAAGGTAAAGAGCCAGTAAGGGGGAGTTTGGTCCAATGTTAAATCAATGGGATTTAAAATCTGTATGTTTTAAATGGAAGTTTCTTGCAAATTTGGGGCACTCTTGCACCCCAGAGGTACAACTTACACCCCAGTTTAATATATAGATTTACACAGCTTGGCAGCCTCTTCAATTGTGGAAGATCATGTTTCAAGAATATTTTATTCAAAGCTATGATGCCTCAAAGTTTGGTCCAATATTAAGTCAATGGAATTTTTCCGAGTTTTCTGGGTCAGTTTTTGCAAAACCGAAAGCCAGATCAGTCTGAAAAAATATAGCCACTCGAGTTAAACTAGTCTAAAGCAGGTCGCACACCGTAAGCGCAGCGACACGGCTCGTACATGACAGTTAAAAATATCACACACCAGACGTGCACATTCACATGATATTTAACATGAAACTAATCAGATGGCGCGGCAGAAAAATTAACAGTGTCCTGAGTTGTGGCTGGGTGCTGCGGACAGCTGCCGAATTGTGGTGCCGATGTGTGTACCCTAATAGAAACCTATGTTTAGAATTCTGAAATGTATGGTGCTACACGGCGTGCTCCCTAGTGGGGCTTTTGGTGTGTGACCTCCTTAAACATCTGGCTGAAGTTTGGTGTTCATAGCATTAAAGCCCTAGGAGGAGGAGGAGGAGTTGGTACATTTTTGCCTCAGAAAAAGGAATAATATTTGGTTTCAGTAGCATAAAAGTATTTTGGCTTACTCCAGCCAACATAATTTTTTTGCCTTAATCTAAATAAAACAATAATATGATTAAGGTGTTTACATGAGTTGCTTTTTAAATGTTTCTTTCATGATCCAGTTTTACATGTTACAGCACATAATTCGATTTACGTCATTGCATCAATACGCTATCCAGGTTTCCTTCGGAGTTTCATGTGATTTCAGGTGTTTAATTTATTTGTCGACTTTAACTGCAGTTTGGCACTTTCACTTTCATTCAGGAACATTTCCTGCATGCCCCCTGAGACAAACGAGATTGGTTGCAAGTATGAACACACTGTGGTGACCCCTGATAAATAAGGAACTAAGCTGAAGGAAAATGAATGAATGAATGAATGAATGACAAAGTTGCTGTTGTTTTTTAATAAAGCTGGACATCCATCATTTATTCCTACAATGAATACAGTCATTTGAATGTCTGGCATATCTCGGTGTTCGGTCTTGAATCATGCCTAACCTCAAGCAAAGAGCTTGTTATGTGTGAACACTGATGATATCTCCCAGTCCTTTACATTATGTTTTTGCCCAGTATGATTTTTCAGACCATGTTTGATAGGACTCTGTATTATTTATAGGGGTCTGGTTGCTTGGAGACCTGTAATGGAGGCTTCCCTCTGGTCCTGTGCGTGATTAACTGCATTTAATGAATGGGACATTATGACACAAACAGCAGAATTAGTCTCGTAGGGCTCTGGACCCGTTCAGGAATCAGATTTGCAGTCGCTCTGAAATGAAACAGACCACCATAGATTTGACCAGCGGGTTGGGTTACGAACAAAAGCTTTTATGACAGTGCTGTGCTGTCATTTATAAAGACATGTGTCTGAGTTAAAGCGATATTATGGGTTAAATGCAGAATAAGCTCTATCAAAGGCACCTGTGGGATTTTTTAAACTCGTCCCTAACCACATTATTGGAAAATGTGCTTTTGCACAAGTCCAATGATGTGAACTTTTTTTGCTGAAAATTTTTGGATTCTTTTTAAAATTCTTGTTAAACCTCACAAAACAACTTCTCAGAGCTGGACACAACACTTTAGTGATTTCCCAGAGATTTTTCAATCAGGTGTAGGTCAGGACTCTGGGCTGTCCATTTCATTATTTCAGCTTCAGAATTTCAGAACTACTTTGCTCATTTTGCTGAGTGACGGAACTCATTGTCATGCATGAAAATTGCTGTCTGAACAGGAATCACATGTTGCTGAAGGAGCTTCAGCTACTGTAAATGTCGTAATTCATTTACTTTGCCATATAGTTGTATAAGACGCTCAACAACTGCTGCAGAAAACATACCTCAAACCATGACTATTACACCTCCACCTTTCCCAATTTGATGGCAATGTATCCAATCGGACCCAAGTAAGTTACAATTTCTTCACTAAAGTGAACTTTGTGTAAAGGTTATTTTAGCAAATTGGTCAAAAAAGATTTTTGTTAACTAATGTATATATTTAAATGACAATAAATTAAAAACTAAAGCTAAACGAGACTAACAATAGCAGAAAAATTATGTAAAAAATTAAATGATGGAAAAAATAAATAATTGTCTTCAGAATTATGCACTAATTCTGTGGTGGGAATTCTGACATGCATACTGTTGCAGAAACAATTGTAGATGCACTTTTACAGACAAACATTAGTCAAGACCAAGATTATATACAAACACATATTTTATTTATAAACATAAAACGTCTTCTAGATTTTCTTTATTTGCCAAAATAGTTGTAAACTGGGGATGTTAAATTGCATGTACAGTATGGTAAATGTGAAGAAGTTTATTCAAACTTAATAAAAACTGTACAGTAAATTTAAAAATTGTAACCAAATAAAAATTTATAAAAATGCTAATCTATAATAACCTTACTCTAGACCACTTTTCTGTTCACATAATATGCTCTTCAGCAAAGGTTAGTCTGAGAGAGGTTTGGTCATTCCAGGGGATTTCAGTCCAAATTCCCTTAAACATTGAGAAGCTGTAAACAGATCCTAACCAATCCTTACAGCTGTGGTGTTGAACTGATTGGCCATTGAGATTCTCCACATTATTCTTTCCTCTATGCATTTGTCTTTTGTGGAGCTATTTCGAGGATTTGAATGAGTTATTGACATTGCAGGCATGCAATTTTCGGGAAATCACATATTTTGAGGCTTTTAGTCACTTTAACGTCTCACCGTCTTGCAAAATGGAACATTAGACTGCCAGTTAAATGAGGTTTTTAAGATAATTAAGGAAATTATAACCAGGGAAATTCTTACAGAAATTAGCTTGTCTTAGATCTTAATTTAAGATGTGATGTGTTAAATTTGAATGTCTTAGGAATTAGGAAAATTAGGAAACTCTGTAGTTAGCAAGTCCTAAATTTTGTCATCAAATTTTGTTAATCCACTTTCTGGCGGGGTGCAAATTACAGGGCAGTTTGGAGGGGATTTACCCCCCTAATTAACACTTGATCCTCCTGAAGGACGTCAAAACAAGATGTATAGGGTGGTGGGGTCAGCTCTTTAATAGTGAGAAATAGTTTTCTCTGATCTGTATCTTAAATAATAGTAATATGTTTATATAATAAAATGCATGCAATACATCTGACCTATAATGGTTCATACCATTGTGAATGCATAATCGCACCAATCGGTCTCAGATATTTTTTTCAACAGTGAAAACTGCAGATCTAGAGGACTGATAGACATTGCAAGTGTTCACAAAACACTTCTCTTGTAAAATAGGCATTTTTATCTTCATGTAGCTTAAAAGTAAAGTCAAGTTAAACGCACAGTTTATCTTTGACCTACAGCAACATTTAAAATAACTAATCAGAGATTACTGTAGGTCAGAACACATTAAATATCTCTCAAAACACGGAAATTTTAGTATGTTTTATTTATCAATTTAAATAAATATGTTTGATTCACTGAAGCATGTATTACACATACTAACATTACAAAAAAAGCTGACCCTCCCTGAACATCAATGTATAATAACTAGTGCTGTCAAAATTAGCACGTTAACGCATTAGTTTGAAATATTTAAAGTAAAAAAAAATGCAATTGTCGTGGTTGCAGTTTTTTTTTTCTGTTGTGGACGATGTGGGTTTAACATGCAGAGAAATATGGATAAGACCAAGGAAGGACTTTCAGATGGAAAGTTTCAGTTGAAAACGATTAACATCGTGCCACCAGCCTGTGCAGCGTTTCCTTCAGAGTTTGATGAATTTTGGGTGTTTCATTTTTAATTTTTCAACTTTAACTGCAGTTCGGCAGTTTTACTTTAGTTCGGCAACATATTGTTCGTTCCCCGTGACTATTATTGGATGAGAATATGAAGTAAGAAATGGTGGGGAAGTGTTGTTTTAATGGAATTTGATACCACACACCGAATGGAAAAAAACCTCTCCGTATTTCTTGACGCGGGTGTCTGTGGTCCTTTAAGGTAATCCAAATATCGCTGTTTACATATTAGACTTATTGTCTTAATCATATTAAAATCGCAGTATTGGTGTCCATGTAAATGTACTCTGTAAAAAGTGCCAGATGATTTCGCAAGCTGTCAAAGGCAGTGCATTCCTCTGCCTTTAAGTTGATTCCATGAGCCCTCAAATGTTTCATTAAGTTTTATGTGTTCCCCCCTTACACGCAACTTTGTAAAGCATCTGCTTCATGTTGCTGTGTCAGAATCCTTGCTTGTAAAATACAGCCAAAGTCTAGAACACTTAGTTTAAACAAATTTGATAAACATGATCAAACGTGTTGATGAATTTGAAGGTAGTCACTCACCGGATAAACTGTACTGCACTGTAGACTTTGGGCCTACTGCGTACTGTTTTAAGCCAACAGTTTGAGGATCTTGATGGTTTATTGCGGGTGTTCTGCCCTCACTCCGGTGTCTCTCTTCCCAAAGTTAGACAGACAGATAAACTCTTTCCAACACGTGAGATTGTGGGAGAATGCTGCTTTATTCCATGCCACATTGAGTATGTTGAAACAGAGTGAAACTATGTAAAAGATGTACATAAAATGAGCTATAGTAATCTATGTACATAACAATAACATCTGAGATAGAATATAAATACAAACAGATAATAAACTTACAGACAATGCTTCTACAGATGATCACAGGATGAGAGGATTGTAAGTGACTTCTTGTAAGGTATTCTTTTTTAAATGAGGCTAATAACTGATTCTAACTGTCAGAATGTATCTATGGCAACAACAATTTAAAAGAAGCTACATGACTAGGCATTCATTTATGGATTCTAAATACTAATATTTAGTAGATGATCCAGCACAGCGGGTATGTTGTTTACATGAAGCATGGCAATACCATTGAGAACAACAGAAAACAAATGCTCAGCTTCAGTAGACACGCAGCTTAAAGATACGACTTAAATTTTGGGGGATTACAGAGGTTTTTGTATTACCACCCTTTCTTTCTGCAGTTAAGATAAGATAACACACTTCAAAAATGCTGTTCTGTAATACAGTAACTCATTCATTCATTTTAATAATAATAATAAGTGCAAATGTTATTGGAACCTCTTTAGTAAACAAAACTTCAGCAGGTCTTTCATATGCATTCACTAAAAGTCATACTGTAGATAATCATACAGTAGGATATATACATACAATAGATATGCATACTGTAGGATTCAGTAGGGATCGCCTTGAGCAGGCTTTTATTATTGAAATATTCTAACTGAAATAACTTCCTATCTGTTTAATAACCAAGGCAATTTTAGTTAGGGTTAGGGTTTCCCCCACACGTCCAAAGACATGTGGTATAGGTGAATTGGGTAAGCTAAATTGTCCGTTCTGCGTCTGTGTAAATGAGTGTGTATAGATGTTGCAGCTGGCAGGGCATCCGCTGCGTAAAATATATGCTGGATAAATTGGTGGTTCATTCCGCTGTGGCGACCCCAGATTAATAAAGTGAATAATGAATAAATGATTTGCAGAACAGCATTTCTGAAGTGTGTTGTCTTATCTTAACTGCAGACAGAAACCTTAACCTTAACTGAAATTGCCTTGGTTATTAAACAGATAGGAAGTTATTACAGTTAGGATATGTCTGTAATAAAAGCTTGCTCACGGTGATCCTTGCTGAATCCTTTTGTACTGTATGATTATCTACAGTATGACTTTTAGTGAATGCATATGAATGACCTGCTGAAGTTTTGTTTACTAAACAAGAGGTTCCAATAACATTTCTACATTATTATTATTATTATTATTATTATTATTATTATTATTATTATATTTTAAGGTAAGTGTTATTATACTCTAAAAATCATTCCACATAAATAAATAACAAAACAGTCAGCAGATTCTGTCTCTCCCTGGTAATAGGCCATTTAAGACAGCATACTCCAGTCATTTTGTCCTGCACTCTTAATGAGTTAATTAAATGAGCTGCATTTTACATGCAATTATCCTAAAAACATCACATTCCTGGAATTGAAAACATTTCCCTGTACGCCACTGTGCAATTACCATATTGTTAAGCAAATTATAAACAAGGGTCAAGCCCACGTCCTATAGCTTCAGCCGCTCTAACTTCATCTCAGCAGTGTTGGTGAAGCAGGCTGTTTTTCCGGCTGGCCGGTTTGATGAGTCATTTGCTAGTTGCATACTGGTGGGGGCAGCAGCAGGACTGAGGATCTCTCAGCAGCACTTGTAGCCCATGTGCAGGCGTGCACCCGAGGACCTGTGCCTCGCTGATGAAAAGTGATAACTGGCGGCAGGCCTCCAGGACAGACGGGACCCCACTGTGGCCCGCGCAGTGCACACTAGAGTCACCGCAGATGAGTCATCGTGACCTGTGACCACTGCAGGAGGTGTTGCGAGCAAAGTTCAGCTGCTGCTGGTGGAAAGCCACAGGCCTGAGTTTAGGAGTTGAGTCAGCGCTCACAAACTGAGAGTGTTTGAGACAAATCTATGGGAGTTTATCAAAGGTAAAGGTTTCTTTTTGTTCCCTTTCCATCTTTGTATTTTGAAAAATAAAATACAAAACTTTTTGATGAAATTAACTAGGAATGATACTTGTTGGGGGTTTTAATGTCCCAACCAGTTTTGAGTGTAATTAGTTCCAAAGCACTTTAATTAAGATAATTATTTGAATTGTATTTTAGTTTTTTTTATCTTTATGGGATTAAAACTCAGGTCACCCTGAGAACATCAGTGCTATATGTCGGCACACTTTACCACTAGGCTATTTATTATTTGTTCGAACATTGTTTGGTTTGGTAATGTAACAGTAATAATTAGAATCAAATTGATGAAATAAATAAGTTGAAAAAATGGAAATCCCTTTGGGAATAATAGAGATTTAGACAGTTGGTACTTTAGAACAGTGTTTCCCAACCCTGTTCCTGGAGGCACACTAACAGTACATATTTTCGGTGTTTCTCTTATCTGACCCATTAACTTCAGGTTTTGGAGCCTCTTCTAATGTTCTGATGAGTTGATTCAGGTGTGTTTGATTAGGGAGAGGTTGAAAATGTGGACTGTTGGTGTGCCTTCAGGAACAGGGTTGGGAAACACTGCTTTAGAAGACAGATTAGAAAAGAGTATGAGCTGATGAATTCTGGCAGAGGAAATAGAGTCTCATTATGTAGGCATATTCGATATCAATATTATTTTGTCTTATTGTCAGATAAATTGATTAATGTGCGATTAAATGAATGGAATAATAGGAAGATGATAACAGCAGTAGTTAAGTTCAAGTTGGCTTTATTGTCATTTCAACAATATACAGAGCAGTATACAGTGAAACAAAACAATGTTTCTCCAGGACCAAGGTGCTACATCAAACAACATAAATTGACAACATGACACAGGAATGTGCACTGCTATAAAACAATCTAGAGAATGAAATAAAATAAGATAAACTAAAATAAAAAAATTAATGAATGAAATAACTATGAATAAGAGCGCAAAGTGCGGTTTGTACAACATTTAGTGCAAATAAGACAGGACAGTCAGACAGGACAGGAAACAGTAATGCCGACCAGTACACTACGGATATTGTGAGGGAGATATTACAGAGGGAGGTGTTATGGCCCAACATCAGATAGTAGAGGGTTGTGTGTGACTGTAGTATATTGTATTTGTAAATTAGCATTTAATGAAATTGTTGTATTTATTAGAATTATATGATTAGGATGGGCGTCACTGTGGCGCAGTGAGTAGCACTATCACTTCACAGCAAGAAGGTCACTGGCTCGAGCCTTGGCTGGGTCAGTTAGCATTTCTGTGTGGAGTTTACATGTTCTTCCCGTGTTGGCGTGGGTTTCCTTCCGGTGCTCCGGGTCCCCCACAAGTCCAAAAACATGTGGTATAGGTGAATTGGGTAAATTGCCCACAGTGTATGAGTGTAAAATGGTATCTGCTGTGTAAAACATATGCTGGATAAATTTACGGTTCATTCCGCTGTGGTGACCCCAGATTAATAAAGGGACTAAGCCAAAAAGAAAATGATTGAATGAAAGAATATGATTAGGATGGTTTTTTTAATATTGTATTTCGTATGTTGTCTTTTTAGGGGTGTTGATGTATAGCAGATCATCAGGGAGACAATAAATACTGCTTTGACCTTGGTTTATATTGTTGTTGTTGTTATTATCATTATTATTATTAATAATAATGTTGTTATTATTGATACATTTATGTGATAATGAAGACTCAATCTGGTAATGAGAAATTAGCAAAATGACATGGTAAACTAGAAAAGTAAAGTTTGTAGACAAATTTTATGGTGGCTTGACAAAGCCCAGTTTGAAAGTTTGAAGTAGTTTTAAAGTTTAAATAATTGAAGTAGTTTTTAACAAGTTTGAAACAGTTGGCATAGAGAGATAACTACATGTATATTAGCATGTTTCTAGAATGGATTGGCATGTATCTTGCTAGGCGGTTAATAGGGTGTTCTTAGAGGTTGGTAAGGTGTTGCTAGGTGGTTGCTATTGTATTTTGAATGGTTGCTAGGCGGTTGCTAAGTCATTGATATGCGTTTTATATGTTTATAGTATGAATTAGCATGCTGCTAGTATGATTAGTATGTTTGTTAGAATGTTTTTAGCATGTATTGGTATGTTTTTAGTATGGACTGGTATGTCATTAGTATGTTTCTAGTATGGACTAGTACATCGTTAGCATGAATTGGTATGCTATTAGTATGTCCTATGTAAATTCAATTGCAATTTTTTACAATGGAAGTCTATGGAACAGCTGATAGGGTGCCGTAAGTGGTTGCTAGGGTGTAGCTAATAAGTTAAAAGGTCATCAGTGATTGGCAGATTGGTAGTCTGAGTTTAACGAGCTCAACCTTAAGTCTGTATTACAATCTGGTGCAAAGTTATGAGGTCACAAAGTTTGGTCCAATGTTAGGTCAATGGGACTTTTCCAAATTGTCTGGGAGAGTTTTCGGAAAACCGTCAAGTGGATCAGTTGGAAAAGATATTGTGACTTAATTCAGTAAAGTTTAGGGGTTTGGAGTTAATTTGGTAGTATGAATGGTCTAGAAGAGGAGGAAGAAGTAGTTTATGTAGTATAACAGTATGTTGGCTTACTCAAGCCAACATAAATGGAAAACAGCTAATTTCCATAGTATGAAATATCAGAAACATGACTGTTTATACTGTATTTTGTATATGATATATGTAAAATTATCCGAATAGTATGCATATGTAACATATATATAAAAATACAAGTATATATTCATTTTACTTTTATTTATTTAGTTATGCTTATTTAGTTATTTATTTAGATGTCAATACTGTTAAAGTCCTCTTTAATGTTAGTATGTTGATGTACTTCCAACTGAAATGGAATATTATGTAGGTGGCGTGGCTTTCTTTTTGCGTATCATTCCCTCATAGCAAACTACCAGTAAGAGCGGCGTGGTTAACAATATCGTGGCTGAAGCCGTCAAACTGAAGTCAACAAAGAAAAACCACCTCTCCAAACACAGAAGCAAACGATCAGATTTGATGAAAGATTACCAAAACACTTTTTTTCCCCAGTCCATTAGTTGTTCACCATAGCATTGTGAGCTAGCAAAATAAACATTGTTCATTTTGTATTCACAGAGACTTTAAATGTGTTTCAGTTGTTTATTATCTTCTCTTGTTGCCAGTGTAGATGATCAGGTCTCAGCTCAGATGGCCCGGTAAGTTTGTGGTGTAAGTGAATGGGTTTCAGTGCTCCTGCCTGCGCTGTTGAACCCAGGCTTCAAACAACATCACAGGCCCAGGTGGGGTGCTTCCAGGAGCCGCTAAATCCTGCCACTAAGACCTTGTTGAGGAGATTAAAGCTCTCCAAACTTCTTTAGAGCATCAGAAAACAATCAGATTAGCTGTTTGATGCACACTCCTGTCAGTTCTTTCTCCATGACAAGGAGTTAGGGAATTGGCAGAGGATTGTGCTTTCGTGTCTTAATAGACAACACTTTGATAAAGGAGATCATTGCTTTTAGCTGTGGTTTGGTTTCTTACAGTGCTACATGAATCAGAGGGTTTGTGGAAATGAAAAAAAATGGCCCCATTTTATATTAAGTGGCCTTAACTACTTGTACTTACATTCAAAAAAGTATATACAATA
Source organism: Danio aesculapii (assembly GCF_903798145.1). Lineage (NCBI taxonomy): Eukaryota > Metazoa > Chordata > Actinopteri > Cypriniformes > Danionidae > Danio > Danio aesculapii. The sequence goes on from NC_079439.1 coordinate 61,910,416, forward strand.
TTCTTGCTGTGTATTGCAGAACATTTCTTGCTCTTGAGGTGGAAACGGGTAGGGTTCGGGACAGGTTTGGTAGTATGGTGGTAAGTTTAAGGGTGGGTGAAGGTGTATGGGATGGTCAACAGTGTAATTAGACTCGTTGCGAATACATACCCAGGTCTACATTTCTGGGGACAGCGTAATATGTGACTGGAGGTGCGTTGTCTCGCAGTTTTTGTTTTTGCAAATCTACCAGAGGCCGCTGTGTACACTTTTTGATGATTTTAAATTTCTCTCGTGTCCTCTTCTCACGTAAATCCACCAGAGGGCGCAATATACACTTCAACCAATCAGACCAGCTTGCTGACGACGGTTCGGCTTCCCTAAACCCAACCGATTGTGTTTTCAAAAACAATCTAGCAAAAGAAAAGCCATCGTCGCCACCTTTTCAGCTTTTTGTTTATATATATATATATATATATATATATATATATATATATATATATATATATATATATATATATATATATATATATATATGTGTGTATATATATATATATATATATATATATATATATATATATATATATATATATATATATATAAAATATGTATTTGCACAATAAGTGCATTGTAACAAATTATTAATTTCAGTGTAAGTACATATTATTTAAAGGTTCAAGAAACCCTCGAGTACTAAGATTTTAACAGATTTAGGTGTGTTGAGCATCATTTAAGACAACGTTAGCACCTGTCAGCTTTAATTGTGGGAAAAACTGGATAATTTTGAGCTTTTGTTAGCTAATTTCCGGTTTTCAAGCCGGGATTCGAACTCTGGATGCCCTGATGTGCTACTGCACTATATGTCGACGCGCTAACCACTAGGCTATTGCTATTCATGCTTCTGAAGGCAAGATAGACCTGCCAAGCTGTGAGACCGTGCAGTATTTTGCTGTTCATGAAGGGTCGTTTATTTCCATGATCCACAGGGTTTGTTGCATGTTTTCCCCCATGATGCTGTCAAGGCCGATACAGCAAAGCTGTTGGTTTGCAGCAAGCATTTTTGTTGGGAGAGCTGTACGAGAATTGGAGAGTGGCGGACTTTGTCTTTTATCAGTTGAGTTCGTTACTATTCAGACACATCGCCTACAGTATATACATGTTGCTGTGTGTGCCTATGTTTATAATCCTGCAGATTACTGGCAGGGCTAATGGTTAGAATACAGTAGATGGGGAAAGAGACTTGTACACAGCAATCCACTGTGTCTGCAACAGACCCGGGGATTCAGGAGGAGAGAAGTCCTCCTCATCTATAGTGTTTATATAAACTTGTTTATCTTTATAATGATATAACAAGTTGTGGTTATGTGTATATGAAATTACGAATAACAATTGTAGCTGGCCATTTAATAGAGACACTGCTCGCTGCAGAGCAACATGAGCTCCAGCGAGGGGGAGATTGAGCTCTCGCTCCTCCTCCTATAAGCTGTTTTAATGCGTACACCCACCCCTAACCCCAACCCCTAGTGACATCACTCGTAGAAGTAGTGCAAGGAAGGACGAGCTGGAGCTCAAGCTCCCCCTTGCTGGAGCTCAGCTCGGCCCAAATGGCTCTGCAGTGAGCACCACTTGATTTAACGACTGTTTACTTTTTTGCATTTTAACTTTATAAACTATAAAATCATGGATCCTCTTGCAGTTTGTGTATCATTTTGTGAGGCAGCTGACAACAGTTGTTCGCTCTCCTCGTTTTCCCCTGCTCTGCTGGCCATGCCCACTTCTCCCTCTGCTCACAGCACTCCACACCCATCATGAAGCATTTTTTTTAATTCTGAGGTAGACTTGAACTGAAAGAGGGGGGTTTCATGACCCTTTCAGGCCACTTAATATACTGTAAAGTGGGACCAAAAAAAGGTATTGATTGCTTTATTACTATTGTCCTAAAATACCCAGCATTATTTATTATTTAATGTGTAGTCATTTCCATTGAAGACTTGAAGTCTTCAGAGCAGGACATTTTGATTGGCTTATTCCTTTTCTTAAAGGGCTGATTCACTCAATAAATATACTTACTGTTTACTCACCCTCAAGTGGTTCAAAACAATTACAGTATGAGTTTTCTTTTTTGAAAGCAAGTATCATACATAATAAATAATGCAGACCCTTTATTTAAAGTAGGGTTCTGATTGAGATTTGAAGATGATTTGCAAGACATCATTTTAGTTTTTATTCGACTGTCAATTTTTTATTCTGTTTGCCAATTATAGATTTAACACAAAACTATTGATATTTCCAAAAATTTACGGTGAGCATGAGATTACAAATTGTGAATTATATAAAATCAAATGCATAGTTCACGCAAAAATCTGAATTTGTTCAAATTTGTTCTCAACTTCATTCATTCATTTTCCTTCAGCTTAGTCCCTTATTTATCAGAGGTCGCAGAATGAACCGCCAACTATTCTGGCATATGTTTTGCACAGCGGAAGCCCTTTCAGCCGCAACCCTGTACTGGGAAACACCTATACACGCTCGCATTCACACACACACTCATACACTATGGCCAATAATTTATCCAGTTCACTAATAACGTATGTCTTTGGACTTTGGGGGAAACTAGAGCACTCAGAGGAAATCCATGCAAACACGGGGAGAACATGCAAACTCCACACAGAAATGCCAACTGACTTGGCTGGGACTTGAACCAGCAACCTTCTTGCTGTAAGGTGACAGTTCTAACCACTGAGCCACCGTGCCGCCCTGTTGTCCATTTGTTTAACACAAAAAAGATTGATTTATGGCTACTTTTGACTTCATCCGTACTTCAAAATCAACATTGAATGTGTTTGCTTTCCCAATGTATGTTCCTGCTTACATTTTGACCAATTCATTAGTGCGCGTTATGAAATTCTGCAATAACGGAAACATAATTAGTTTAAAGTATTTTGCTTGTCTGCATCCATTACGTTGCTCTCCACCATGAGCGTAGACGAATCAGTCTGTGTCGAATGCTGGTCCTGCTGACTGTGCTGACCTTTATTCAATAGCTGTTCTGTATTCTTGTTGCCTGTTCCTTTGCTTTTGATAATGCTCACCTGGAGTTATTGACTTATGGGCTTCAGTTTCACGGATCTGGGGGACAAAGAAAGGAAATGTTGCTCTCCCATGATGGATGCTGCAAAAATAACCCAGATATTATCTTCAATAAAAGTAACACATGGCTACCTTCGAAGCTTAAAGACCCAAGAAAGTATTTGTTGATGAAGTTGCAGTACCACCGAGAATCAGTAGGGAAAACCGTGAAATGGAAATTGTAAGAGTGCATACAGTGATTAATTGCCAGTCGGAAAATAAAAAGCTGACCTAATTGTTAGAGCAATTAGTTCAAGTAATTATTTTCCCTTCTTACGTAAATGGAAACCACATCTGATTGTAGTGGATGGAGGGTCACGGATGGTCCGTTGAATGCATTACTGAGCAAGATAAAGTAAATAACCGGAATATTTTATTTAATTAAAAGACAAGGGCTGTTTATAGACACACTCTCTCTCTCTCTATCTTGTTTCTGTACACTTTGTCTGTCCCTGATGGTTCGGTCTATATAAGAAAGCCACTACAGATCGAGTCCATTGCCCTGCCAGCAGTGCTCCAATCAGAGTCAGCCGAGGTGTTTAGGCCGTCATGGTTTTTTTGGACGGGAAGCTCTGAATGGCGCTGATTTGCCTGTGATGGAAGGTTGTGAAACAGAGCGCTCGGGCTAATCAGTTCAGTCGTTCTCTCTCATCAGGCCGCTGCACTTCAGTCTCGCCTCTCGCTTTGACCCCAAAACGCAACTCCAAATGAAAACATTAACATGCTGTGGTAAATCATGTATTGTCGTCACTTTGGATATTATTTGGCTGCTCTGATGTTTTGCATTTGTTATGTGATGCTGCTTTGAACGTATTGTTTTATGACTTGTGTGGAGCTGCAAATGTGGAATGTAAATACACTGTAAAAATCTGTCAAATTTATGGTAAAAAATGACAGCTGTGGTTGCCAGTTTTTCACAGATAAAAATTCATATTTTTTTGGAAAGGACCAAATTTCATTTATTTATAGTGTTAATATACTTTCTTTTGAAGTCCTAACATCTACTGCAAGGATTAGAGAACTACACACACCACATTAAAGAACTGCAACTCCCAGCATACACTTCGCACACACCGGTTCCTATTTCCCGCTGATTGCAAACACGCACAGCTGAAGTTATTCATGGACCCGTTCAAATATGGAGCTAATAATATGCCAAAACAATCTGAATTTGAATTGTGTTAATTTTAATTATTGACAATTGTAATTTAATAAATCTGAATTTTTATATGGCGTTTAAAATAGTTTTGAATTTAAATTTTATAACTCGAATATTGAACATCTGAAATTTTAGACAACTGAAATTTTCAAGGCTGAATTTTTTATAGACGTATTTTCACACCAGATTTTTTTTTGTGTTCTGAATTCACAGATTGCAGATATCCAGTTTGTAAAAATACAGTTTCAAGGTTTCTAGATAAAAAAAAATCAGAACATCAAATTCAATATTCTAAAATTCAAAACCAGAAATTCAGATTGTGAAATTCAGATTCTGTAGAAAGTAGGTTGTATAGTATTTTAAAGAAAATTATGTTTATCTAAAGCTTTATCATGTATTTACATCTAAGATGTCATATTTATTAACCTTACTATTATATTTATTTGAATGATCTGATGTTTCCATATTTTTTTTTTTTTTAGCATTTAAAAATATAAAAAAAATTTTGCCTAAAATATATTGAAACTAAAATGTCCAATGGGACACTAAATCTTTGTCACTGATTGTTCAGTCAGATTTGTTTGAATCGGCTTATTTCTAAATGAATTGAGTAATTATTAATGAATCGCTCGGGGATTTCTTGTTACCCTCATTTGTTAAGTGCTTAACTTTGTTTCAAATGGTAACAACATAAGAGGTGTTAAAGTCTATATTGTTATGAATAGAGTACAAGGAAAGCCACTTGATAAGTTTTCAACATAATGTTTGTTTTATGTGAACCGAAAGCAGTCTTCCCCATACTAAAAGCTGAACATCCTTTCTGCTCACTTACACGAGGACAATCAGAGATTTGAATCTGGTTTTAATAAATGTGTTTATAGCTTTCAACTTCAAGCCAGCGATCATGAAGCAACAACGTTCTTGCATACGTTCTTGCATTGATGTTAATCACCCCCGACCTATTTTCTGCTGAATCTGAATTTCACGATCGGAATTTTCAACTAGGAACCTCAAATTTAGAATATTTCCAAATAGACGAGATGAGACAAACAACTAGAAAGACTGGAAATTGTATTAGAAATTGAAGCATAAGTACCAAATAAAAGTTCAAACAGAGAATAGGTTTTAGTATTATTTAAAGCTTTTATAGTCATCAATATATTTTAAAATAGTTATTATTTTAATTTTGTCTATACATGCTTTTTTAAAATTTATTTCTATTTAGCATGACTAAACAATTTTAGTTTAATTTGGTCTTAAACAGTTTAAACAGTAACAGCAATGATGTCGTTTGGGTTTTAAAGGGATAGTTCACTTAAAACTGATAATTGACTCACCCTCAAGTGATTCCAAATTTTTATAATTTTCTTTTTACTGTTGAACATTAAAATATAGTTGGTCGAAATCTTAAAACCTGCAACCATTCATTTCCATAGTAAGGAAACAAATATGAAGGTCAATGGTTGCAGGTTTCCAGCTTTCTTAAACACATCTTCTTTTGTGTTTAACAGAGGAACGAAAGTCAAACATGTATGGAACAAGTGAAAGGTGAGTAAATTATCACTGAATTTTCATTTTTTGGTGAACTGTCCCTTTAAGTAGTTGGCAATTGATAATATATGTTACAAAATAGATATTATAAAATGCACAGTGTGCTTGAAAGCTGTATTTTTTATAGATAAAGGAATGTAAGGAAATTCAATTAGTAGTTGGGCAGATTTACAGTTTATTCAAGATGAAGTATTTTTATTTTAGATCACTAATGAATGAAAATAAATTTATTTTTAACATGCAATGAAGTAATGTCACATCGTTGTGTCTCAGAACATTAAACAACAACACTGTCTAGCATAGTTCCTGTGCAAATTAGCAGCAGCCGATGACTCACACAATTGATAATGGTTATGAAATGGAAATTAAAACACATGTTTAATAGATGTGATCTGTCTTATAAAGAATGTCTTGCTTTTACCGACACGAAGTAATACAGTATTGCATTCATTGTCCTGTTCCGTTTCACTTAATCAAATTCCGCTTGTTTTACAACACATGTAGCATTCTTATCCTTAGACTTAATACCTGAAACCCAAAATGACCAATAAAAAAGTGTCAAGCACCAAAAGTGGTCCATTTTATTATAAAATACAATTAGGCTGTTTAAGTTATCCATGAATGTACTTTTTACAAGAGAGGCTTTAAGAATTCAGAAACAATAATAAATATAGCTGCAAGCAGTAATTAAGGGGCCAAGCAGTTCAGAGCCACAATGAGCATATTTGTCGGTGCTGTAAATAAAATCCGTTTCTCCTATTGACACGAATTTAACAACACTTGGTCGTCAAGGTCTGACAATGATCCAGGTTTTGTCTGAGATGATCCAATTTTGTGAGATTTTGGCAAACGGTCTAGGAGGAGTTTACAAGTTAAATTTCTGAACAAAATTATTATGGCGGATGGGAAGTTTTAATAATAATTCCATAGATTTATATAGCACTTTTCTAGACACTCATAGCACATTACACATTTTTGAGGAGAGAATCTCCTTATCCACCACCAGTGTGCTGCATCCAACTGGATGACACAACAGCAGCCATATTGCACCAGACCGCACACCAGCTAATTGGTGAACAGAAAATAGAGTGATGAAGCCAATTATGATATGAGGAAGGGGCCATGATGGACAAAGGCCAGTGGGAAAATTTGGACAGGATGACAGGGTTAAACCCCTACTCTTTTTTTTTTTTGAAGAACATCTTGGGATTTTTAACAAACGGGGCTCACTGAGTAGTACAGAGTCCCCATCAATATACTGGGGCGTTAGGACCCACACAGACTACAGGTTGAGTACCCTCTGCTGGCCTCACTAACACCACTTCCGGCAGCAACCCAGCTTTCTTATGTGGTCTCCTATCCAGGTACTGACTGGGTGCAGCCTGCTTAGCTTCAGTGGGCGACTATGTGAGAGTTGCTGAGAGCTCGTTGCCGGTGGCCAAATTTTTACTTTTGAGAATTACTTTTAAAATATAGTTGAACAGTTTGCTGAAATATTTGTGTTTTGTCTTATGATAGTATTACTGTACACACTGACATTTTATATTTTCTCTTTTCAAATTTTACATTTAAAAGACTAGTATCCAAACATTATTTATTAACCTGTATCATAAAACTTTTTTCGTTGTTATAAATACCTAAATAGTAACATGGTATGGTAAGCAATTTGACAAAATTGTAGGAAATATTTTTGGTACATCGAAAAGCATGCACATTATCAACCAACAAGCTTCCTAGCACAAATTAATATATAAATGCCACTAAAATGCAGTATTAATTAACTGCAAATGATTAAATTTTTGAGAAAAAAAACCACTCCCTTTTCAACTGTAAATGAGCAATATCACACAAGTAGCAGTACGATATGGCTGTATATCGGCACTGGTGGGAGGCGTGCGTTGCCTTAGTGTCCCACCAGTGACTATATACAGCCATATCGCACTGCTATGAGTGTGATATTGCATTTATACAACAGTTCGACAGCATAATTGTGTATATAAAAAAGAAAATCAAACAAAAATTCTAAAAATAGTTTTTTATGAGGAACTACTTTCTTCCGCCATTCCTTTACATCTGCAGCTGACGTCAGAACAGCAGAAACTGTTGCTACTTCACAAACGTCACTTTAGAGATAGTATTTGAAAGATTCTCTAGCCGAATGTCTAAAGTGATGACAAAACAGGGGATTTTGCTCACATTTTAAGATTATAAGTGTGAACGGCATGAAATGCCATCAGTCTACAGAGATTTCACAGTATTTCTGTTGCAATCTGGAGATCACAATAATTATCCCCAAAAAAGCCAAAGCAAACACTACCAGAAACACTATCAGATTACTATGGTATAAATACAGCACTACAACAAACAAAAGAGAGAGATCAACTTAGAAAATCACTTACCTGTTTTATAATGATTTGATCAGCTGTAGTTGGAAATCACGCTCAGTTTTTCTCCTCTATGGACTTATTATGCGCTCTCTGTTGCCATCTAATGGCGAATTGTCAACTGTCTTTGCTTTGAGTATGACAGGCTGATGGATGCCGACATGCTGTATCTCAGTAATTATAAATATTTAAAATAGGCACTATCCTTATAAAAAAAACTGCATCTTTGCAATCTAAACAACTACATTCTTGACTAAAACAGCCTCAAAAGTACATTATGTTGTCTAACAGCTGCAGTATTTGTCAAACTGTAGTGAGTTTATTGATGTGCTCTCACTCTATGTGGGCGGAGTTATACAGAAGGGTGAGGAGTTCTGTTATTGCAGAATATTGCACGGCTATCAGCCAATCAGATTTGAGAACCTGACAAAACAGTTGTATAAACTACAATACTGTATAGTGTTGAGAACTTTTAAAAGTAGGAGCAACTTACTGTACTTTGGACTCACTGAATGAGACCTGAAGTGCAACTGACTGTAAGTCAATATTAAACTTTCTTACTGTTCTGTCACATCCAAAGAGTTTTTACCAGAAGTCTTTTGCGAGGCTGTTTTTCACTCAACATACAATTCCCAAGGTTGTCGGTGCGGCGCTGAGAAATAATGAAGAGATGTTGTCCATTGTAGCAGGTGAATGCTTTTTCAATCAAGCACGGAGAAAAAAAAAACAGCCCCCACACAGAAAGCCAATCATGTAATGAATCTATGAAATCAGCATCTTTTGAAAAGAGACAGCGTTTCTTTCAGCGCTCGTTCAGATTGTTTAGCGATGGCGCGGCTATGCGTGGGTTGCCTGCCTTTATTTGTGCTTCTGTGCTGAGAGGCGGCCAGAGACAAAGGTCTGTGACGGTTTCATAGCTCAGCCTTGTCCTTTGACTCCCAGACGCTGAGCTATGTGCCGTCTTGTTACCGTGCAGATGTCCACCTCGGTCACTTCATACGAGTGACATTACGCTCTTCACATTCTCATCTTCACAAACATCAAGGGCACTGTGAACTTGAGGCCAACATAAAAAGCAGCACTTTCAATCACAGGAGTCAATAAAACTTGAGATGCTGCCATGAACTTTGTTCTTTCTTTCTTTTCAGAGGAAAGTTGTACAACATTGCATTTAGTATACTTTAGAAATATAGTCAATGATGAACTCCAGTGGCTATAAAATACAAAGTTAGTTTCCCTATGTGTGCTAAGTTACAGTAATGAGTTCTGCACCTACATACTTTAGTTTTTACACTTTTAAATTAATAAGTCCTTCACGTTCTAGGAGTTGTTATCATTTAGATTAGATGATGGCGGCTAGATGACTCAACAGCTTCTTTCCACAAGCTGTTAGAGCCAGTGTTGGGGAAAGTTACTTTTGAACGTAATGCATTACAATATTGAGTTACTCCCCAAAAAGGTTATTAGTTGCAGTACTTAGTTTCTTTTTCTGGAAAGTAATGCAATAAGTTACTTTAGAGTTATTTTTTCCATTACTTTTTCTCACCTGGCTGAGGCTTGATCTCTTTCAAAACTTGCAGGTTTTTTTTAATAAAGGACCACTGCAATTAACAACACACTGTAAAACCTTCATGTACCTTTAAAAAAAACATATAAAAAATAATAATGTAGGATAATGTTATCTTCTGAGAACTATACATACTGTAAATACAGAGTTTAAAGAAATGTGTTTGCTATTTTTGTACTTTTTGTCTTGATAGTGAAGTAAAATCACTGTCCATTAAAACTGTCCATGTGGAAAACAGTGTATTTGATTCATACAGTCAGGAAGGCTCTCAAAGCATGTGTCCACTACCGAAATGCGACCTCTGATGGACAGTAACAGCCTCTAAAATGAGATGCAGATTCAAAGTTCCACATGACGTGGTTATTAATTGAGCAAATAATATAAATATTACAAACTTAAACAATAGGCGAGCAGGTTACATTGTGTCCTAACACGCTACGTGACAAGATTTGCAGTGACAAATGGGCTGTTTGCATCAGACCCAACACAACAGAAATAAATACAGCCATTCAGAAGCACAGAATAGTGCACTTACTGCGTCAAACAAAATGGTAAAGTTTACAGTCGAATTAATACATATTAAACCTTTTTAACATTATTAAATGTATATGCTGAATCACTCAAATGTGTTGGCTACACTGAGTTCTAAAGTTCAATTTGAAACGGTTTATATCATTTTCAAGATCTGAGGTGAACTATCTGCTTCTGCTCTCAGTATTAGGGCAATACATGTCATAGAAAATGGCATTAAAACTGACATTATTAGCATTTAACACTGAATAAAGCACATGAGGTGATCATTGTCAGTTTTCTGTTGTTCACCTGTGAGAAATAAGTCGTTTCTAATATGTAAATTTCAGGTGTTGGTTAGAACAAAAACTATTAGGATGGAAAATATTCCTAAATAAATCAGCCTTTGTTGGTGTTGTCAATCTGGCAACCTGCTATTGCATGTGTTTTGCATGTGACGAGTGCAATACCTAGTTCAGCCACTGGGTCTCAAACTTACACCTTAATTTCAAAAGTAACTCCCTTTTTTTTTTGAAGTAACTTAAGTAGTATTACGTAATTCTTTTAAGTAATACTTGTTATTTTAAAAAGTAATATTATTACGTGACTTGCAGTATTTGTGATTTGTTGCCATCAAGCCCAATTATCTTACCAACCACTGAAATATTATCCACAATCCCAGCTCCCAAAACCAGGACCCCCTCTGCTCGCCATCTTCACACAGGTGAGTGGGCTTGACGAACCACCTGTGGAAAACACACTCTTTCATCTTTCTGATGCTTTAATTAGCACTTGCACCAATTCGTCCGTGGGACTATGTTTTCAGAATGAGCCTGGGTTGATTTATTTAATTATTTGTTTGTTTATTTCAGAAATGTCCCCACAGGCACTTTATTTCACGAGTCTGTTCAAAAATATGAATGTTTCTTATACATAAAAAGACTTTGTTTAAAATTATAAGTGGACCTTAGGGAGGAAAGAAGTTAAATGATAAATAAATGATAAAAGCACTTTAAAAAAAAGAACATCATCTGACTTCATTTCAAGTAATGTGAAAATCCTCAAGCCCTCTGGTGTCTTACAGCTAAAGCCATTTTAGATTTTGTTAGCAGGTGGCGATGCTACTGTAGCACAGTAACTGGATTATGAACGTTATTCATTTCGGAAATGCCTTGGGCCTGTAGTGGTCCATAAACTAAATGTGTGAGAGTATTAAGCGACTGTCTGTTTTTTTGGACAAGATGACACTTGGTTAACAGTGCGGTAAAGAGCCCATAACACACTTCATTTAAGGGATGCATCAGACCCTGTGGTGTTTTAAATGCATCTGTCAAATCCTACATCCAATAACGACGTTCCTATGGATGACTCACACACTTAATCTGTCCTCATCCGACTTCCTCTCAGATGTTAAGATTACACGGCTAAGCAGTTAGCGGAAGTTACCAAGCAGAGAAAATGCATCCTAACAAGAGGAACATTTCGCGGTGAGAGCAATGTATGTGTGAGTCATCATGTAAAGCATGAGCGGAGCTAAAATACTCTGTCGTTTTTTTGGTGAAAAGGAGGTTTTGCATATGATAACAGTTTTGCATAACCTGCATTTGGTGAAATTTGCATGCTAATCATTTTAAAGGCTGTTTGTTGGGGTTTATCACAAGTGATGTGTATTGTACATCTTGAAAAGGTTTTGCTTCACTAAAAATACATTTACTTTGATTCTGTTCTGTTCTCGATGTGATATTGCAGCGGAGAGGATAGGATTTTGTGGCATTCGACACTGGTAATGTCGTCAAACATCTAATGACTAGTAATCTTAGGCCTCTTATGAATGTGACTCTTCTTTTTTGCTTCTCTTATTGTTGTTATTTGTGCCAAATTACAACCCCAAATCAGAAGTTTGGACAGTATGGAAAACACATAAAAAAAGAAAGTAGTGCTTTCCAAATTTACTTTGACTTGTATTTCATTGCAGATCATGTGAACACAAAAATATTTCATGTTTTGTCTGGTCAAGTTCAGTTTCATTTGTAAATATACATCCTTTCCTGTCATTTAGACCTGCAACACATTCCAAAAAAAAGTTTGGAAAGGAGCAATTTAGGGCTTGTAATTAAGTAAATTGGTTAAATAATGATATGATTTGAAACAGGTGATGTCAACATGTGATTGTAATTATGATTTGGTACAAAAGCAGCATCTAAGAAAGATCTAGTCCTTTAGGAGCAAAGATGGGCAGAAGATCACCAGTTTACAAACAAATACATGAGAAAATTATTGAAATTTAAAAACAAAGTTCCTTAAAGTAAGATAGGAAGACATTTGAATATTTTACCTTTAACAGTGCATAATTAAATATTAAAGGAATCTGGAGGAATTTCAGTGCGTAATGGGCAAGAGTACAAGCCTAAGCTGAACAACTGGGATCTTCAAGAATCGTGATTCATAAATAAGCAATAAAACCACATAGGCTCAGAACTACTTTTGGCAAACCTTTGTCAAGTACCACAATACATAGTTACATCACAATGCCAGTTAAAACTGTACTGTGTCAAAAGGAAGCCCTATGTTAACAGTGTCCAGAAGCGGCATTAACTTCTCTGGGCTCGGTGGCATCTGGGATGGACCATCACACAGTGGAAACACATATTGTCTGCAATGAAATACTAGTTAAAGTACATTTAGTAATCTCTAATTATTATTATGTTTTCCATATTGTCTAAACTTTTTCTGATTTGGGGTTGTATATTCTGAGTAGAAGATTCTTAAGATGGTTTATACATCAGTGCACAGAGCTCATGAAAATGTGCCCTATACAAACAATGAGGAGAAAAAAACTGTTAAATAGTGTTGTTCATTTTGTTTTATTTGAAAACTAAAAAGTATTCGAGCTTCTACTTTTGAGATTGAACTAGTGAAGACATATGGTATGTTTTGACCCATCCATGGTATGAGTTAACTCACCTGTCACCTGTTTTTCTGAACTGTTTGATTACCATGAATGTTGAATCATATCTGTGTACATTTCATAGGCTGTAAAATAAGGTAAGGCCCTAATTATGTACGGAATATTTCATGTTAATAGTATATGTATAGAATATATAATATCATTATAATATAGTTTCTATCCATATTCACAAGACCACTCATAAGACTGCTTTTTTGTACATGGGGTTTTAATTATTGTTACAAGTTTAGATAGCTTTACTCTGACTCAAACAAAAATGAACATATAAACCTAAAATCAATAAACCAAATTCATTACTGAACACATTTTTTCATAAACTTTTACTTTTTTAATCATCATGTTAGGGGCATTTTACAATATTTGTTTAGAAAAAAATATGTAATGAGTTTTCTCAGTCACATGAACTTCTGCTATATCTAAATTTAACAATAAGGATGCTAAAACTTCTTACCTTTTTACATTCATATGCAGTTGTCATTAAATAATGAGACTTTGACTGTTTAGGATTTTTTTCATTCTATAACAAAAGTACTACTGCCCAGATATCAATTCACTTACTGATCTCAAGCGTCCACAGGGTGTGTAGTCTAAGAAGAGGGACTGGAAGAAGGAGGGAGTGGAGGTTGTGGCTATTTTGTATGCTGTTACCAGTGTCGTGCACTTGAAATGAGCTACAAATCAGTTCACTTTTTTAGAGAGATAAAGAGAGGTGTGATGTGGGCTCTGTTGGGCTCATTGAAGGCCAGTCATGCTGTTGCATTCTCAATCATTTCTAGAGCTTTCGTTCTTTATGATGCGAATCCAGCTTGCAAACTGGGCCAGACTACTTTAGTCTACATTCTCTTTGTTGGTTGGAAAAGTTGGTTGTAAACAGTACCCAAATGGCGGTTTTTAGCTTATACCAGTAACTCTTTTGGTGCTGAATAGAATCATTTTTATAGAGTTCCATAAAGCACCATGCATTAAAAGTGCTACCGGGTGATATAAAATTAAAATAATAATTGAATTTCGATAATATTTGGATAATAATGTGGTTATTTATACTTCAATCATCTACTTAAAAATCTAAAATATTTTCTATCATATTATATTATATATTATGCATGTAATATATATGTTACTTATTTTTTTGAGTTTATAGCCAAGTATGACATTTCATCATGACTTTAGACCTACTTTATTCCATGGTATGTTAAAATTCTTAATTCTGATTGGCCTCAAATGGTTTAAAATGTGAGCTGCAGAGGCAAAGAACCACCTGATGTGAAGCGGAGGTCTATCTAATAGCTCATAGTAACATGTGTTAGCTAACCTCTTTACAAATATATTTGAGCATATTTGCGAGTTGGTTGATCAGCATTGGTGATGCACATGTCGATGTTCCCAAGAATGCACATGAGGAATGAAGGCTCAGGTAAGTGAGTTACTACTAATGATTGAGGATAGCATTTGTTTCGAGTTGGGTGCCACTTTATATTAGGTGACCTTAACTAATATGTACTTACAATGAAGTTAATCGGTTGTTACCATGTACTTATTGTCTAAAAACATGCTTTTCCATTGTACTTATGATTGATTAAATACATCATAGTTAAGGTTGCCTAATACAATGTGGTACATCAAATGGTGATTAAATATGACTAGAACTACTTGCATTAACCTTCCAACCAATCAGAATCAAATAGTTTGATGCACATGTAGTTCAAGTCAGTTTTGATTACAGTTCAAATTGCTGTAAATCTACTACTCTTAAACATTAGTAGTAACCATAGTTACTCAGTGAAAGTTGCTCGTGCTTTGTGTTGCTTGGTTGTTGGCCTCTGTCTTGTATTCAAATTGCTTTAAAGGGTTGATTCCCCCAAAACCTTGCAATTAATTACTTTAATTACCCACGTCATTCCAAATCCCTGAAACCTTCGTTCATCTTCAGAACATAGATTAAGATAGTTTAGATTAAATCCAAGAGCTCCCTCATCATCCATAGATAACAATGGCCCTGACTCATTCAGAGGCCAGAAAAATTCCAAAGAATAAAAATACACTCCCTGACAAAAGTCTTGTTGTCAATTCCAGTCCTAAGTGCAACTTCTAGTTGATCATTTGGAAAAGTGGCAGAAGGTAGATTTTTCCAATGAATCATTTGTTGAACTACATCCCAATCATCACAAATACTGTAGAAGACCTATTTGAACCCGCATGGACCCAAGATTCCCATAGAAATCAGTCAAGTTTGGTGAAGGAAAAATCATGGTTTGGGGTTATGTTCAGTATGGGGGCTGCCCATTACATAACAAACCACAGGAGAGGGCAAATTCTTCAGCAGGATGGCGCTCCTTCTCATACTTCAGCCTCCACATCAAAGTTCCTGAAAGCAAAGAAGGTCAAGGTGCTGCAGGATTGGCCAGTCCAGTCACCAGAAATGAACATTATTGAGCATGCCTGGGGTAAGATGGAGGAGGCATCAAAGATGAATCCAATGAATCTTGGTGAACTCTGGGAGTCCTGACACTTTCTTTGCCATTCCAATTGACTTTATTAATAAGTTATTTGAGTCATTGCAGAGATGAATGGATGCAGTCCTCCGAGCTCATGGGAGTCATACACAATATTAATTATTTTTCCACTGCAGCATGACTGAACAGAGAGATTCTTGTAAGTCCAGTAAACTCAGCAGTTTCTGTCCTTCACTTAAGTTTAAAAAGCCCTTCACTATACTGTTGAAATGCTCTCAGAAATGCTATTGCATACTCCATACCAGCCCTTAAAGAGGTCTTTGTGCAGTGGAGCCAGCTTTTACTTTAGTTTAGTAAGTAAAATGACCTCCATGTCTTTAAAAACACTGAGAGTGGTACGCACAAATGTAACCTAATTCCCCAAACAGGCTGTCTGCCAAGTGACTGAAGCCATGTCAGTATGCTCATAGCGTGCCCTTTGCGTAGCTCATCAGTTGGTAATACAGACTCAAAGGCTACATTGACTTTTCCTGTGAAACATTTTGCCCTTTCTCTCTGAAAGAGTGTTTTAATCAAAAAAATCATTCAATTACAAAGCTAACTTGGTTTTATTGATGGTTGCCTATTGCGGCGGCTGGAGCGTCATGCTGGAATTTTAGCCGGCGGCCATTTCGCGAGTTGACTCTATTTGCCCGTGTTTGTACCTTTGTTGTGCGTCAGTGGTGTCGAGAGATTAGATAAAGCACATTTTACGGATGCTGTGATAAAAGTAATCCCTCCAATGGCTGCATATCTCTGCCTGAGAGAGGAGACTGATGCACTGTCTGAGGGGACCGGCGTTTCGTGTGTCACTATGGTAACAGCAGGATGGCCGCACAGATGTGTGCATCAGGAATCTGCTCTGGATAAAGCCACATTCACTCTTCACCTCCAGAGCAGAACAATGACGCTCGCGTTCCTCTCACACACCAGCCATCACGACCATGTCGGCTTACTGCAAATCAAACACACAGGCATGTGGTATTACACTGGTAACTACTGAGCAATTCTGATTTGTTTAAAAAGATATAGGAAATGTGGACAATCCTATAGTTTATGCTTAGAGACATAGTTCATTCAATCATTTTTGGATGGATGGTAATTGGATTTGGGTGGTACTAGGGCTGAGCAATATGGCTAAAATGCAATATACACTCACCGGCCACTTTATTGGGTACACATTACTAGTACTGAGTTGGACACCCTTTTGCCTTTAGAACTGCCTTAATCCTTCATGGCATAGTTTCAACAATGTTCTGGAAATATTCCTCAGAGATTTTGGTCCATATTGACCTGATAGCATCCCGCAGTTGCTGCAGATTTGAACATTGTCATGTTCAAGAAACCAGTCCGAGATGATTCATGCTTTATGACATGGTGCGTTATCCTGCTATAAGTAGCCATCAAAAGATGGGTACACTGTGGTCATAAAGAGATGGACATGGTCAGCAGCAATACTCAGGTAGGCTGTGGTGTTGACACGATGCTCAATTGGTACTAATGGGCCCAAAGTTTGTCAAGACAATACCACCACTACTAGCCTGAACTGTTGATACAAGGCAGGATGGATCCATGCTTTCATGTTTCATCCATACACTCTATTGAGGAGTGTATGGATGTTTCCCAGTACTGTTTTGCAGCTGGAAGGGCATCCGCTTTGTCAAACATGTGCTGGATAAGTTGGCGGTTCATTCCATTGTGACGACCCCTGATTAATAAAGGGACTAAGCCAAAGAAAAATTAATGAATGAATCTAAAAACATAAAAAGCAGAACGTTGCTTTTACAAAACTTTTTTGATTACTCCATTAAAGTTGTTGCTTTATAATTATGGATACAATTACTTTTAGGTTTGAAATTGTGCGCATGGAACATTTACTGTCCAACAACAAATATTTTAGCCTAATTGATATATTTGTTGTATTTATTGTGCTGTAATGTTACCGTTCACAGACTGAATCTTTTGTGCCCTCTAGTGTGTTATTTCAAATATCGGAGACTTGCGGGATTCTCGCACAAATAAGGAATGTGTAACGTACCTACAGCGCAATTAGTTGAAATCACTGCACTGCGGATCATGGTGCAAGAACCAAATAATCTACGTCACATTTTGTATGGAATATTGACATTTCACTAATACCTCAGACAAAAGCAGAGCACCCAAACACTGCAGCTCTTTTTAACTTCCTCCATTAATAAAACTTGTATTGGAGCTGCAGCGAAGGTTTACCCTTGGTGGATTCTTGAAATGCGCAGCTGATAGTTGCTTAGCAAATGTGTTGAAATTCTGTTTTCCACAACATTTAAGAAGATATTTGAATAGCCCCTGACCCTGAATTTATTCTGGACACGTGCAACATATAATGATTTAGACAAGGTTATTTTCCATTCTGCACGTTATGTCAAATCATATCAGGGGTGTTTCAAAAGTGAAGCAACAGAAATTGCAAAAACAAATGATTTGACACTTTGACCTATACTCATTTTCATAATTTTTGGGGTCCTAGCAACGAATAATTTTACTAAATGCTTTCTGGTTGGTCCAAATTAATCTTGTTTATTGTTATATCCTACTTTGCTGTTTTGTTGCCTGGTAACAAAGTTACCACAATTTTAATACACATTTTACACTCCAGTTATAAATGAAAATCCTTAACCTTTGTAATGTAATGTGTATTTATATAGCACATTTTTTGTGTATGGCCATACACCCAAAGCGCTTCACAATCATGAGGTGGGTCTTTCCACACCACCACCAGTGTGCAGCATCTACTTGGATGATAGGACGGCAGACACAGGACAATGTGCTCATCACACACCACCTATAGGGGGAGTGGAGAGACAGTGATAGAGCCAGTTCGGTGGATGGGAGTGATTGGGAGGCCATGATGGATAAGGGCCGATGGAGAGAATTTGGCCAGGACACCGGGGTTACACCCCTACTCTGTTAAGAGTCATGTGTCATAAGATTTTTAATGACCACAGAGAGTCAGGACCTCGATTTAACGTCTCATCCAAAGGACAGCGCTCACTGACAGTATAGTGTCACCTTCACTATACTGGGGCATAAGGACTCACACAGACTGCAGGTTGGGCGCCCCCTGCTGGCCTCACCAATTCCAACAGCAACCTAGTTTTCCTATGTGGTCTCCCGTCCAGGTACTGTCCAGGCTCAGCCCTGCTTAGCTTCAGTGAGCGTTCGGTCTTGGGCTGTAGGGTGATATGGCTGTGGCCATACCTTTGGTATCTTAAAAATTATTTAATCTACAAACTCAAACAAAAAGGGCTTCAGGGGTAATTTATTTGTCAGATAATGGATCCATGAAGATTTTTTACAAAAAATCATAAGTCCAAGGCACTCAAAGTGGAAAAGTAAAAAAGCCTTTAATAACTTGCCTTTATCTGGGTAGAGTTTTGACGAACTGTGTAGGTGCGGTGCACAATAGTGCTGTTTTTAAATTAAATAATAAAAATAAAAAAAATTTAATTTCAAGAGTTCACACTTGAAAGCTGATGATTTATTATAAAGCATGTGTGGCATGCTGTCCCTGCAGAGACCCCTAAGCTCATAAGTTCCTCCTGCCCGGGGCTCCCTCCCTCCAGTTTGAGCTCAGGTAGATCTCGAGAACCCCGCTGCTGTTTATGGCTAAAGACAAATCAGAGATTGCTACGAAGAGATACAGTATACTGCTGGCTTGGAGTTATATCTATAATGCCAATTTTATTTTAGCCTATTCACTTCTGTCGCATGTCTTTGGACGGTGGGAGGAAACTGGGAAACCCGGAGGAAATCAATGGGAGCAAGGGGAGAACATGTAAAGTCCACACACCAGTGACATTCTTGCTGTGAGGCAACTGTGCTAACCGCTCTGCTGCCATGCTGCCCTATGTAGGAAAAGGGGGAGGAGTATGGGTGGGAAGGGGGATTCTTCAAGACGAAGACAACTGAGATAGGAAACTTTGGATATTAATAGTGACTTAGGAATGGTCTGATTGGTGAGTCATGTGTTGGCTAATGCGGGACCAGCTGTGGTCAATCAGAACCACGTGATCCCCTCAATTAGTTTATAAATAAACTTCCCTTTAAAAAACTCAGTTAAAAAGCCTTTATTAACATGGCTATTGTTTAAGAAAAACGCACTGTGTACCGCACATGCATAACAATAGCCATGTTATTAAAAACAAAAACACTAGCCATGTTAATAAAGCTTTTTCGCTTTTTATTTTTTTTTGTTTTATAATTTATTTACCTAGAATCCTGTGTTTTTTACTTCATTTTGTATTTTAGACTACCTGTTTGCACATGGCATCCTCAAAAATAGATCAGATGCCAGTCTTTATCAAAGCCCCACGGAAAGCCTCTTCTGGGACTCTTCTGAAACATTCTCAATATTTCTGTGTTTATTTGTTAGTTTTGATCAAATATATGGAGCCTTGGGCAGCAGAACAAACTTCTTTCAAAGACATTAATAATTCTGAATCATTCCAAACTTTTGACCAGTCGCTTACAGTTACACTTTCAGTTATTTCTAGACATTTTGAGTATACATTTTCCTTTTGAAATGACCACAAAGCATGGCCCATTTCCTTTCAGTTTTGCTGGTCAGCAGAACCTCATTGACGGACTGTACATTTTGTTCATGAATAGCCGTTCCTACTTGCAATTTATTTTGTAAGTCTCAAAATGCTGACTCGTTCGGGTAAACAGGTGACAAAACGGATGGATATAGTCAAAACTTCATAAGACTGTTATGAATAGACATGTAAATGTAATTATTTATTAGCTTGAACTCATCGAGAAACATGATTCATGACCCAGACCCAGGTTTCTTCTTTCCTCTAGTCTGTGAGTCTATGAACGCTGAGCTGCTGGAAATAAACGGTGAATTCATCACATTGACACCCCATGCCTAATTGCTTGTATTTTATGGAATTAGGCAAATTGGGTTTTTTTGGCTTGTGATTAATCCTTCAAGACTTGTAGGGAGGGAGAGACACACAGACAGAGACAGGTGCGAGAGAAGCGTCTGCATGTATTGATGGATCAGGCTGAGTCTCCTGCTTCAGTCCTCATGTAACCTCCTCCTCCTTCAGCTCAGCCAACAAACATGTCCATCACTGCTAATCCAGTATTAACTAGGCAAGGTGCTGCAATGCTTTTGAAATCAACACGAATAGGCGATGTCGAAAAGTGAGTTGGGTACGAAAGTTATTTTTAGTCATGAAACTGAAAATGTCCGCGCATAATTGTTTTTTTGTTTTTGTTTTCAAACAACAGAAAAACAAATAAACAATTTATACCAAATTTAAACCTTCTCACAAACATATTTATTTAATTGTTTTTATTTTTTATTTTATCGTCACATTTTGTTTTTACACACAAAATGAAAATGCAATAAAATCAAAAAAAATAAATAGCTTTAAAATTTCAGCTTTAAAATTCTCTGTGTGGGCTGGGAATTATACACACCCCCTCTCTGCTAATTGGTCAATCGAACACCAAACCGTGGCGTCATTGGCTGTTCAGTTTTGCAATGTTTCCTTTTAATAGCTAGAAAAGTGATCGATTTTTGGACTATTATGATAATTACTAGGTAATTTCACTGACGCACAAGTCTTTTTTCTGTAGTTGTTTATCTTATTTAATTTATTAATACATTTGTGTGTATCTTTTGGTTATTAATCTGAAATGTAGGATATACTTGCAAGTTTAAAGTGCTGTTGTTTTAGTGATGTAGCGAGTTAGCTAAAAGTGAATTGAACATAAATCTAAAGTGGGCTTCAAAAAAATCGACTCTTTAAATCCGAACAAACGAAGTTGATCGTCCGAAAGAACAGTTGACTTCAATAATGGCTATTGCTATCAAAAAAACAATTTATGTTTAAGCAGGGTAACAAGAATTTTAAAACATTTGACTCGTAAACATGCACAGGCACCTTTTTTTATACAAAATGAAACTTTGACTTATCTAACAGAAACTAACACCTAACACAAACACGCATTCATACTGTACATATAAAGGAAGAAAAATAAGAGTTTGAGAGAGTTTAATGATGGAAAAACCTCAGATTTTGTAAGACCAACCCAAGCGCACCAAAAATAATCAATTTAACTCATCTATGGTTAAATTAGGGTTACATTTAATTTACAACAGTTCAATGGTAATCTGGCGATTCTTGTGTGATGTAAAGAACTCCCTTTGAGCTTGGTTCCCGCGTGGTTACTTGGTGGTTGGCTCTTTGTCCTATGAGGCTTGGAGTGGGGTGGAGTCTGTAGTTTCAAGTTTTGAGGTGGCAAAAGGACTAGTCTTGTTTAAAATGTTTAAGTTTCTTAATGTTAATATGTTGCACACGTATTAACATAAAACATAAACAGTCATTCAGTACACTAAATTAACTTTGCAGAGACGTCAAACATGAACCATCCATGATCTTGTTTAGCTGTGGTAGAGTTGAACATTGATTGCAGGAGTAATAAAACACTTAGTATTAATACATGAGCAAGAGACTTGTTGCAAAATACCTGATTACACCCAAAGAGGGAATAAAGGATTACATGAAAAGAAGCACAAGTCTTAAGCAAGCTGTATAGGAGCTTGACCTTGTTTCTGTCCATTTCCGAGCAGGCATTCCTTTCCTGTCATAAATACCATTGGAATTGGATCACACACTGACCATCCAATCTATTCTGGGTCGGAGAGATTGATGGTGTATTATTTGTTGAATAAAGCAAAATAAATTATGTGTCTGATCGGCCACATTCGTAACGGTCATTAGAAGTACTCAATTCTGATGCCATTTTGCAAAACATTAGCTATGTTTCCATCCAAAACTGCTAATAAAAGATTTGCACAAAACTGGAGTATCGTATAAAAGATGTGCAAATAAAGCAGCGTTTCCATCCAGTGAGTCAAAGAGAACAAAATTGTCACTTCCTGATAACCTGGCGCCAAATATCAACAGTAAAAACTGTTTTTTCTGCGGTAGTAGAAGCTTTATGAATCTTTTCTTCACTTCGCTCAAATATGCATTTTCTACTTGTGCCTCAGAAGATGATGCCGACACGCATCGACCATGTGGTGGAATTTAAAGGCATGAGATACCTAGCACAGACACTCTTGAAAGTTCTGGAGGTAATTAATAATATAATAACACTAATACATAAATGAATGCATTTTGGATTGACCAAAACCACATTTCAGATGTTTTACAGTGTGCTCAGCCTGCTGGTTTATCCATTCATTCAATCGTGTTCTTTTTGGCTTAGTACCCTTTATTGATCAGGGGTCACCACAGCAGAATGAACCGCCATTTTATCCAGCATATGTTTTACGCAGCGGATGGCCTTCCAGCTGCATCCCATCACTGGAAAACATCCATACTTACTCATTCACACACACATACACTACGGACAATTTAGTTTATTCAATTCATCTACTGTATACCACGTCTTTGGACTTGTGGGGGAAACCGGAGCACCTGGAGGAAACCCACTCGAACACGGGGAGAACATGCAGATTCCACACAGAAATGCCAACTGACCCAGCCGAGGCTCAAACCAGCGACCTTCTTGCAAACTCATCATTTGACTATTTTGACGTGTTTTTGTAAAGCACCTGGTTCATGTTGCCGTGTCAGAATTCTTGCTTATAAAATATTGCCATACTTTAGAACACTTAGCTTCATTAATCTTTAGCAAATTTGATGTATGCGATCATGCATGTTGAATCTGAAGGGAGTCGTTCACCGCATGCACTGTACTGCGCGTTTTGCCTTCTATAAATTCTTAAACATTACAAACAAACACCTAATATTGACGACGCTGTCCGTATTCCTCAAAGTTGTTTAGAATTAAATGTTTAGAGACTGTGTGACACTATGCATACCTATCTATGCTTTTGGTGCAGCCCTTGATGAGGCTTACATCCTTGTTGCAGCACCAGAAGTTAAGCACCGAAATTCATACGCTGATTCTTTTCAGTGCATACTGGTTACATGGTTTGGATATCCATGTACTGTACATTGAAAGCATAATAAATGCATAAAGTATAGTAGCATGTATCGAAAGGTGGTGGAAGTGAAGTGATTCTCACATGAACTCTGACACTTTGAAAGGCAGCGGTTTAAGCTCTCTCTGATCATTCCTGCTCTCGGATACTTTGTCGGGTGTTTGACTCTTTCAGCAGACCCCTTCAGACTGTACGAACATAAAGAAGATTATCTCACCCTCACGCCCATGCTTTCCTCCAGGTCGATACAGAGACGCATTAAGTGTGAGGAGCATCTGCAAGCCTGTGATTAGGGGTTTCATAACGATCGGCAGGAAAAGGAAGGGCTTTTTGTTTCCTTTGGCATGCAAATGAGCCGCAAAGCGAGAAATTGATAGAGATTGTAGGGGAATGAGAAGGGGGATCTGAACGATCAGCGTGACCTTTTCACTGTGCCGCCGCAATAATGGCTTGCACAGTGAGCGGCTTGTGAACGTTGATGCTTCTCTGTCAGTTTCTCTTTCTTTATACCCCGCCGTCAGCAGACTGACCTCAGGCCTTCACAGACTGGGACTGATTCACTTTATTGGCAGCGTGTTCGGCATCGTTGTACAGGAAGTGATTAAAGAGCTTCATCCCTGCTAATAAAAGAAGTTCAGACTTGTTAACATCACATTTGTATTAGTAAAGATGGCTTTTAAAGAATCACAATCTAGACCAGGGGTTTAAAATCCAAACTTGGTAAGGGCCACACTGAGTGTTGTGAATTAAGTCAGGGGCCGTACATGCACATTTAGAAAAATGTATTTATTGGGGAAAATAAAAGTGTATTAACAACTGTATAACATCTCTTACACTTCATTAAACCAAATTGATCAAAATAGCAAGGTGTTACATTTAATTTTAATTTGGACCAAATTTGTGTCACAGCAGCTTTTATCTCTGTCAAAACATGAAATCTTTATAGGTCTCTAACCAATATGAGCATAAAACAGAACAGTAGGCTATCTTAGAACAGTATTCTACTTTAAAAACAATTTTATATTCAGAAAAACTGATAATAAAACAAAAAGGCAACAACTGATATACCACATTGTAACAAGCAACAGATGGCTTCTGATATTAAACGTATTTTTTTAGCTTTATAAAGGCAGCCTAATCATGAAATGATCCATGCCAATTGTCGATGCCTACAACTGAACTTGTGGATTTCAGAGGGAAAAAATTAAAGCAATATATTTATTACTGTGCTATTATAGATAAATGGTAGCCTATATAAAAAATAAATGGTAAGAAATTTTATTATTTTAATTATTTTGCTTCAAAGGACACTTGTAATATATGAATAAATATTTGAATAAACATTTTGTTTCCCACCTTGGTTAAAATTGTCAATATTCTCTGTCCACTTTGCGGTTTTTTTTGCCATTGTGCTGCTAGTCCCAGAAATATTTTATCTTGTTTACATTTAACGTAACGTTATGCTAACGTCTAAATTAGAGAGCAGGGTGACGCACAACAGCACCACCTGCGTCTCAATATTGTAATGGTCCCAGACCTAATATTTAAAGCGAGCGCGGGCCACTTGAACTTCATTACCAAAACTTGTTGTCAGGCCTGATTAAATGTTTTGATGGGCCGCATTTGGCCCATGGGCCTTGTAATTGACACGTGATCTTGACCTACTGCGAGGAAAATAAGTATCAAACACGTCACCATGTGAAGAAAACAAATCTAATTAGTTTACAAATGAAGTTATGCGTGATAAAATGAATTGACACAGGGAAAAAGTATTGAACACATGAAGAAAGGGAGGTGTAGAAAGGCAGAGAAAGCCCAGACAGCAGCTAGAATCTCTCAGTAGTTTTTCAGCAACCCTTTGCCCTTCATTATTGTAATTTAATATCAGCTGCTTCAGTCCAACTAAGGATGCTGAAGATGAAACCAGAGTGGACATTTCAGCAAGGCAATGATCCAAAACACAGCCAAGAAAACTCTCAAATACTTCAGAGAAAGAAAAATCAAGCTGTAGAATGCCCCAGCCAATTACCTGACTTGAATTCAATAGAAAATACAAAATAAAGAACAGATTTGTTAGATGAGACCCACAGAACCATGTTGAACACTCTGTTGAAGTCTGTGATAAAACTCACACCTGAGCAATGCATGTGACTTCATTCTCCATATGAGAGGCTACCATCATTAAAAATGCCTTTTATATAAAGTTTTAAATAAATTTTAGTAGTTCAGTACATTCTCTTTTTTGTTTTCCTTTATTTTTATGTTTGTATTTTTTGTCTGAAGTAATTCACAATTTGGTCTTGATGGTTAATCTCCTCCAGAAATGACAGCGACTCTTTGTTTACAAGTTTGAGGTGTTTGAGTAGTTGCTGTCATATGATCTGTGTTTGACAGGATGGACTGTACCTCGTGTTCGTTTCATACAGATTACATAACCAAAAACTTTTGGTTGTAAGTGTAGTTGGTTCATTCAGTTGGTTCAAGCTTTATGTTGATATATTTATTTTGTCTGTGAAGCACGTTTTTGCTGAGATTCCACTGCGTTTGTTGACCATAAAAAAACTAACAAAAAACCCATGTCTGGTCCAAGCTTCTCCCCCGGAGAAACGTCAGTTGATATCGATCAATGACTGGCTACTATATTTGAAGGTGGAGCTCCACTTGTCATGTTTACCATTACACTTTTCCCCATTCAAATCTATACGAGTGACATGTCTTGTGTATTCGACAGTCTTTGGTAAAATGATGCCTCTTGACTTGTTTACTTTCAAAAACATTTTACTGTCCATAAATGTGGTTATTTCATTGACTTTTGTTCTTTAATTTATTGAGTTAATTTTAAAAAAGTATTATAAAATTACTTTATGATTGAATTAATTATTATTAAAACAAATTAGTAATTTTTACAAAGCATTTTTTATTTATTTTTCGGTTTGTATGCAGCCAGTTGCGTTTTTGGTTTGCCTTATTTCTTTATTTCTTTATTTTTTGGTGCATCCCTAGTTCTAAAAACACAAATTGTATGTGTTGGCATGTTACAAGTGTTGCATTTGCATTTGTTTATTTTATCATGAAAATGTTCCTTAACGGGCAGCATGGTGGCTCAGTGATTAGCACTGTCGTATCACAGCAAGAAGGTCACTGGTTCGAGTCCTAGTTGGGCCAGTTGACATTTTTGTGTGGAGTTTGCATGTTATTCCTGTGTTAATGTGGGTTTCCTGTGGGTGCTCTGGTTTCCCCCACAGTCCAAAGACATGTGCTATGGGTGAATTAGATCAACTAAATTTGGCCTTAGTGTGTGTGTGAATTGGAAAGTGTATGGGTGCTTCCCAGGGTTGCAGTTGTGCCTGGAAGGACATCTGCTGCGTAAAACATGCTGGAATAGTTGGCAGTTCATTACGCTGTGGTGACGCCTGATAAACAAGCGACTAAGCCGAAGGAAAATGAATGAATGAGAGTTCCATAACCAAAGTTTCACGCGTTTCACAAATTTTCCATGTTTTACATCTTACCATGAACATGTTCATAGGTTCTACATGTGTTCCAGATCTACATCTACATTACTAGGATGATGAAGATGAAACCACGGTGGACTTTTTAGCAAGATAATGGTCCAAAGCACAGCCAAGGAAACTCTTAAATGCTTTCAGAGAAAGAAAACCAAGCGGCAGAATGGCCCAGCCAATCACCTGGCTTAAATCCAATAGAAAATACAAAATAAACATCAGATTTGATAGACGAGACCCACCCATTCCACATGTGATATTTATACCTTGTATGCATATGTGAAGCTCATGTTGATGCTCATGTTTTTTTTTTAATTTCTGTAAGGGGAATTCTAAAAAGATCCCGTTTCATTCTCAACACTATTGTTCTCAGCTAATTGACTGCATTTGTTTGATTGACATTTAATGAAAATGTCAAGACGTTAGAGAGAGCCAACCCCACGGCTTTGAAACAAAGCGAAATGACAGTGGGCCTGGAATGGAGAAGTTTGTAGTGCTACCATCAGCAGCAAACCGAACAGAATCTTCTTTTGTTACGTCTCATTAGGCTCCTCAGCAGAAAATAAACCCCAACGTCTCAAGAACGCAGCAGGAATCCGGCCCATCCAGACTTCAGGTGACTGTTTGGAGGCATGGACCTGTCAGTGCACACCTTCCATTCCTGCTGCGTGAAGTGCCGCTCATCTGATCGGAGACGAGTGTCCATGGTTCAACACTTCCCTCGGCTCTCCTCGCTGTCAGCCGCACAGACAGGCTGTGTGCGTGAACGTCAGGATGTTGTCCTGCTGTTGTGTCCCTCAGGCTCATCCATCATGGAGAAGAGACACTTCTGAGGTCTTGTTTGTGTGCTCTGTCAGGCTGAGAGAGCAAAAGGACGCAGGGCAGCATCACCAAAGTCCACACTGATCAACACACTGGGAGTTCAGGACAAGGTTATTGTTGGAAAGTATTATAAACGCTTTGCGTTTGTGGCAAAATCATGTAGTACTGTTGAACAGCCTGGATTAGTAACAACCACATTTAAGAGTCTTTATTGAAATAACTTTTACAAACATTTTGTATAAAAATATATCTAATGTGCTAAATGTTTAATCGTAATTACAATATGCAGCATAATAATTAGTTGATTGATTGATTGATTGATTGATTGAATTGGTTGATTGATTGATTGATTGAATTGGTTGGATGGTTGGTTGGTTGGTTGAATATTGGTCTGGTGATTGATTAATTGTTTGATTTGGTTGCTTGATTGAATGATTGGTCAGTTGATTGATTAATCTGTAAATTGATTTGGTTGTATGATTGGGCTGGTTGATTGAATAATTGGTCAGTTGATTAATCGGTCGATTGATTGATTGATTGATTGATTGATTTGGTTGGTTATTTGGGTAATTTGGTTGGTCAATGGATTTGGTTGGAAGATTGATTTGGTTGGCTGGTTGGTTTCGTCGGTTGGTTGGTTCATTTGATTGAATGATTGGTCAGTTGATTAATTATACGGTCGATTGATTTGATTTGGTTGGTTGGTTGGTTTGGGTTGGTTGATTGAATGACAGGTCAGTTGTTTGATTAATCGGTCAATTGGTTTCATTGATTGATTTTGGTTTGTTTGTTTGGTTTTTTGGTTTATTTGGTTGGTCAATTGACTTTAGTTGGTTGGTTTATTGATTAATCTGTCAATTAATTTAATTGCTTGATTTGGTTGCTTGGTTGGTTGGTTGATTAAATGATTGGTGAGTTGATTGATTATTCGGTTGGTTTTGTTGGTTTGTTAGTTGATTTGGTTGGTTGTTGATTTGATTGTTTTTTTGATTCATTGGTCATTTGATTGATTAATCAATCAATTAGTTTAATTAAAAGATTTAGGTAGTTGGATGATTTAGTTGGTTGATTGAATGACATGTCAGTTGATTTAATTGGTCAATTGATTTGATTGATTTGGTTGGTTGGTCGATTGAGTCATTTGATTGATTAATAAGTCAATTGAATAATTTATTGATTGATTATTTGGTTGGTTTATTAAATAATTGGT
This sequence comes from Danio aesculapii, assembly GCF_903798145.1. Classification (NCBI taxonomy): domain Eukaryota; kingdom Metazoa; phylum Chordata; class Actinopteri; order Cypriniformes; family Danionidae; genus Danio; species Danio aesculapii. The sequence goes on from NC_079439.1 coordinate 61,939,701, forward strand.
CAGTTGATTGATTAATCGGTAAATTATTTGATTTTGATTGATTCGATTCATTTGATGAATTTGATTTAATTCGATTCATTTGGTTGGTCGGTTGGTTGGGTTGATTTGTTAGTTGATTGTTAGTTGTTGTTAGTTGATTGAACGATTGGTCAGTTGATTAATCAATCAATTGTTTGATTAATTCATTCATTCATTCTGTTGGTTGATTGATTGATTTGGTTGATTGAATGATTGATCAGTTGATTGATTATTTGGTCAATTGATTGATTTGGTTGGTTGGTTTGTACTACTAATTCTTCTAATAACAATATATATGTATATTTGTTTCTCCCAGAGATGGGTTGCAGCTGGAAGGGCATCCGCTGCGTAAAACGTGCTTGATAAGTTGGTGGTTCATTCCGCTGTGGCGACCCCAGGTTAATAAAGGGACTAGGCCGAAAAGAAAATGAATGAATGAATGTATATTTGTTTCATTAATACATTTTTGTATCTAAAGGGTACTACTGGTAGCTTAAAGATACATAACTCTATAGTGACATCATTTGTACCTTTGTTTCTAAGAGTGATTATTATAGAATGCAACTTTTTTAGAACCTAAAGTTAAATGTTTAAAGTATAAAGGTTACGCTTTCAGTGAGGTATTTTTTTAAAAATATTGTTTAATGGTTTTTACACAATGAACAACACTTTTTTTCTATAAATCTAAGTTAATTTTTTTTTTAAAACATGATCTAAGGTTAGTGCACACTGTTGTTCCAAAGTTTTGTTTAACTTTTTTATTTTATTTTAATCCAAGTTACTGAAACTTAAACTTGCTATTCATCAGAGAATTCTAAACAAGCCCGTCATGGTTTCCTCAAAAATGTCATCAAAGTCAAAATTACTTTTGAAAATGTCAGTGTTGACACTGATCATGAAAACGAATGATGAAAATGATCATGATAGTATATAATTTAGCTTCTGGTGTATTTATCAATGTTTAAAAAACTCTTAAAAGTCTATAACTGATTAAGTCGTCTATTTACACTTTCATTGAATTTACCTTGAGATGATGCACACTGACTACGCACACTTTCCATCAAAGAGCTCAAAATGACCTCTGACAGGATGGATGGCTGTACAGAAAAGAGTGAGCCTGTTTTACAGATCCCAGACCTTTCATTTTAGCATAGCTGGCTATATATAAGTCATGCGCATCTTTTCTTTGTATCAGAGCTGGTGGAGGATCAGTGAGTCACTCTCTTTGAAAGTTCAGTGTCATCGATTGGGCTGCAGTATGAGCTCAGTACTCCTCGCAGCATAGAATCGCTCTGCCGATACACCAACATAGATACATATTCACTTCCCTAGGAGATCTGACAGGCATTTGGTGAATAAGAGGTTCTAGCAGGATGCATCGATTGCATGTTGTGTAGAATACAGAAGGAAGGGGGATGTCAGTGTTTCAGCTGGGACGAGCGTTTGTCCTCGGTGCTGTATATTTTCCTCATATCCTATAGCATGTTGGTGCTCAGATTCAGCTGAGGCTTTCATGAGCATCTCTAGCCCTGTTCGCACCTTTTGGATAATACAAGTGTTGGATAATCTTTTTGCATGATCAATTCCTCTTATCCCTTGCATAATGTTTTTTACTCATTTATTAATTTATTCATATTAATTACTTTCGATGTCATAAAATATTTATGAAACTAATTTTATAAAGACAACATATGTGAACAGAGTCTCTGTCCAGTGCTGGTGCCAAAAAATGTGCTAAAATTATTAATTAAAAGACCTTTTTAGAGTGTATTGCATATATTTTGTCACACCATTTATATGTCATAAGAGTTCGATAATGATTGGGTATGAAGAACAAGCTGAAACAAGAATTTTTATTTTAATTTTTTTTGTTCTAGTTTTTGTTTTAACATCAATTAGACAAATGTTGAAGACACTAAAAGTTTGCGGTTGTGCTGTTAGAAATAGGGTTAAAATACCAGGGTGTCTGCGGGGTCTTAAATAGTACTAAAAGTTGATAAATCAATTATAAGAAAATAAAGGCCCTTACAAGGTATTAAAAAGTCTTAATCACGTTTTTACAAGGATTTAAATTTTGTTCATGTGTTGTCCAAAGTGTTTGACTCCAAAAAAGCATAAATATATTTATTTTCCTCCTAATATTAATTACGGTGTGCTCGATCCACGCGATTGGTTCAGGCCGGGGCGCGTCCGGCTAACCTCTTCCATCTAGGTGATGTGTCGTAATTTGCGACAAACACGGGAAGGTGACGCTCTCCACATGTAGCTAAACCAAAGAGCGAAACAGACAGCAAAATGGGAAAATGTAAGTTTGCGTACTCCTGCTTGGAGAAAGACTAGTTTAAACAGTGGCTGAAGCCTGTCGCTGAAAACAACTGCGAGGCCACTGTAAGTATTGTAAAAAGAAAATTAGTATTTAGTATTTGTCGTTGAGCATAAATGATGTAAAGTCCCACACGTCAGTGCTAGCCACAGGGATGCTGTTAGTCGCAGAGAACAGCTGTAGCCGTTTATCGCCATTTATTATGCACCACCAGCCAAACCACTACCCAACATAACAGCTGAACTTATCAAAATAGCTACGACAGAAACCTCTGCCCCGACATCAGGGTGGCTATGGGCGGTACATCAACAATGGTACATCAACACCACTCATTGAACTCGAACGAAGGCCTTTCAGATATTTTCATGTCGATGTTTCGGGATTGCGACATAGCTAAGACATTTACCTGTGGTAAGGACAAAAGTGATTACATCATGAGATTTGGGCTAGCTCCCTAGTTTAAGCAGCAGCTCGTTGAAATCATCAACAAAGCTGGCTCCTTTATGTTAATGTTCGACAAGTCTCTCAATTAGTAAACAAAGAAGCAGCAGCTTGATGTACATGTTCGTTTTTGGGATATTTTAAGTAAATGTGTCAGATATTTTAATAAATCTTGCCTTTGGTTTAATTTATTCTTTCAAGCTTTGTTTCTTCCGAGCTTGTCTGAGTTCAGTTGTATGGTTGTGCTCTATTGATTTCTTTAACTACAACTGTTTATTAGCAACTGTTTATTAAGTTAAAGCTTTGATACTGATTAGAACTTGAAGTGGTGATGAGGTCTTAAAATATTCTGAGAAGGTCTTGAAAGGTATTGAAATTATCTTTAGGATTCCTGCAAATACCCTGAATACCATTTACATAGAATTCTCTAATTCTCATGCCTTTGAAAGTTATTGTACAGTATATTGTAATCATACATGAAGAAAAAGTGTTTCCTTAGCATTATGATACACTCCTCCTGGAGTCATAACAACCTTTGGTTGTGAGAGATCCAAAGTAACCACCAGGCAGAAATACACCAAAAATTATACATTTTGACTACACACTAAGCATTTCAGGCAAGTGTTTTCTTTCGCAGAGATGAACTCCCTTTGGCATGGACTTTTTGCTTTGTAACTTTCCCTTTTTTTTTTCCCCCACAATGAAATAAAGGCACTGAGGCGAAGTTCAAATTTAAACAAAACAGTATATACTTTTTTTCCTCACTGTCTTTAATACACACAGTCATTGCTTTTTCGTCCTTTAGCAGCCTCTCATTAGATGATGTTTATTGAAAATTGCACATAATAACTGCTATTATAAAAGGAAGGAAAATCTATTCATACTTGCCGTATAACAGGCTCGTGCTTGGCAGCTGCTATAGTATCATTGTGTGTACAAATCTGACTTCATCACCCATTCTTGGACTTACAACCAAACCAAAACAAAAAAAAAAAATGATTGGCCATATGATGTAAAAAATAGAGTAGGATAACTAAGTAAGAATTATAAAAAACAAAAGAAAAAAATGAATATAATCCAATGATCATTACGGTTTGATCAACCTTTGCCAGATCAATCTCTTGACCGTTGTGATTAGAACATTCAGTGCAAATAATCAGGGTTTTCAAACAAATAAAATATATTTTAGATTTCTGACATTTAAATACACATAAGAACAAGCGAAACATTACATTTATGGTTCTTAAATGCACGAGGATATCTGTGGTGCCAGCTATAATAATGACTTTATGCGTAATCTGATAATGTGCTTTTTTTTAGATCAGATACACACTGTTTTTAGTATTTAAAACATTTACTCTGTTCTTCTCCCAGTTAAACAGCCACTTTCATGGCATTCAGGAGAAGTTGATGAATGGGCTATATGCACAGCTAGAGTGTCAAAGCCAACGATAAACTTCCGGCGAAAGCTTAATGTAACTATTTTCAATTTCACAATTTCAGGTTGTTTTTACAGCATCAATGTTGTAATGTTAATACAATACATTCAGTAAAATAAACTTAAGCATTCATTTAGTTGTTCAAGCGTAAAATGAGATGAAAGACCGTTGTAACCTCTAGCAACATCAGTAGCGTCTGTCTAGCGCAAAAACTCCATTGAAAAAACTGGGGTCAAATCAACTTTCATATTTTAAAGACATGGCGGGGGGAAATTGAGTTTAATGCAGTGTCTCTTGTCCAATCTGAGACCCACTTCATATCGTATATCTAACAGGCAGTAAAGATCGCTGATTTTTAAAGAAATCAGACCTTAAACCTGGCAATTTTGTAATTAAAAAACAGATTACTTGAAGCCCTGGGGCTGCCTGGCTGAAAATCAAAAGTCTGTGTGGATTTAGCCCGTTAACATGTTGTAAATCCAGCAGCTCTGATCTCGCCACTAACATGGTGGTTGCATCACCCATAATGAATCAAATAATATCATCATTATTAAGCTTTTTAAATGATAAAGTATGTCCTTACATATATTTGATAATTGAAATATCAGATATTTTATTATACAATTGGAATGTTTGTCAATATTTGCATATGAGGACCAAAAAAAAACAACAAAAAAAACAATATTTCTGTCATGAACACTCTAGGGATTTAGTATGGTAATGTATATGGCAATGTTGATGTATTTGGTCTTGGCGGTATACATAATACACATGTAACCCCTGTATCAGATCTCAACGCAGGTGGAGCTGGGGTGGAGGAGGGTCTCTGAAAACGCACCTCAGCTTAACAGCATAAAATGACGTGGAGCGTTTAAACTGATGTAGAGCAAGCAGTGGCTATGTCATGTAGCTAATGACGCAGGTGTACCTATCAGCTTTGTGGCAGAAATTTTACATCCATAAATAATCAGGGTGTCGGTCCAGTGCTCATAAAAATCACCTTTGATTAATAACACAGCCATAGTGATATTAAGTTTGTTATTAAATTGTCATGTAGATGAATATTTCTGTTATACTGAACAATAATTCAGTCAATAATCTATATTTTTGACTATTTCACAAATCTTACGTGTAATAAGAATAGACAATGTATTGGCATGTAATGATTTCTATCTACAGGATTTTTTTTTTTAACGTTTAATTTGATGTGAACACCAAAACATGACATTGTATACATTGTAAAACAATTTATGAGGAAAAAAGTGAAGACAACTAATATTTTTGTTGTTTTAAGTAATTTTAATAAGCTAAGATTTCAACAATTTTTTTAAAGATTAATTTAATATTTTTAGTCCGTTTGATTGAAAGTTCAGATGACTAGAAAAGTTATTTTAAGGCAGTAATAACAATGATTAATTTTAACTCTTAAAATCTCAGCAATAATTTATTACAGTGCACACCTGTGATGTCATGTTTTTATTTATTTTATTCACATAATATTGATGCCTCCAACTTATTAATTGCAAGTTTTACTATTCATTTCATCTGTTCATTCATCCACTGATGCGTTATTCATCATAAACACTGTTCTTGACCCCTGCTTGCTTTTAAGTTGTTTAAGGCCAGATGTCACAACGAGATCAATCTTTAGGTTGCCATACATTCACAGCTCCTCACTAAACCTTGACTGTGGCTTCAACCTGTCTCATTAGAATTGCAGACTTGCAACATCAGTCAATGCAGACTCCTGACATAAACACCTTGCATTTACGTCAGAGAGCCTTTAACAAAGCATCCCTTAAACTGTTGCATGATCTGCTCCTTTAACCTCTATTTAACCTAGGAAGTCATTACAAATAGGTTCTTATTTATTTGAACATTCTTTTTATAAAAGTTTTTATATTAGCACAAAAATTCTGATACAAACTTCACAAAGATTTTTAAGATAATATACAGTACTGTATACAAAGTAAAAGAAAAAAAAGGAAAAGAAATTCTGGAAAAAATGGGGGAAAAGAACTTTAAAGAAGGAAAAGAAAAATAAAGAAACTGGGCTGCCTCTGCTTCAATTGCTGCTGCTTGTTAAAGTATTCAGTAAATGGGTTCCATTCTACATACAAGTCTAATTTTTTACAGGAAAGTCTGATCTTTTCAAGCTGCAGGCAGGACTGCAACATTTTTTTATCCTTGTTGAGCAGTATTGAGGGATTTTATTTTTTTTTTTCCAGTACTAAAAGTGTTACAAATCTAATCACTATATGCTGATTTTTAGATAGTTCTACTGTATATTATCTCTACTGACACCAAAAATAGGCAAAATAGGGTCAGGGTATAATTGTTTCCCCACCACTTCTGATAATAACCGAAAATCTAAAATCCAATAATTAGTAATATTAAGACAACTCCACAACATATATCCGAGCACATATAGTTTGAGCACATCCATTGCATAGTGGTTCTACAGCAGAAAACATCTTAGAGAGTTTTAAAACACTTAAGGCTGATTTATAATTCGGTGTCAAGTGCACATGTATGGTCCGGCGCAGCCTTTGCACGGTCACAAAGCCCTCACCGTGGCTGACGCGTACCTCTCAAAAAATGTACATGCACATTGCAACGACGCATAGTGAAGTTCTGTGATTGGTCGGCTTAGTAGCTGTGACGAGTGTGGGCGGTGCTGCGAGCCTGTTGGAGCGTTTGTTTACCAGGGTTGAGTCCCGTGAAGTAGCTCCAGTTGGAAACTTTTCTTTTGTGTTTACCTTATTAGAGTTGTTGCACGTTTGCTGATTTCCACCTCTGAATGAGTGAGTTTGAGCTACTTGTACATTAAGGTAGTGTTCAGAAAATACAAATCACCCACAAAGAAACTCGACACAAAGCAACATCATAACCTTACTACCAGCTAGCGTTTCGGAAGTATTTTTGCAGAGCAACACAAACAGCGCGCAGAAGTATAAATGCATGACTACATGCAAGGCAGGCGCCGTGGGTCACACCGATCACTCGACGCAGAAGTATAAACCAGCCTTTAGTGGTAGGGTTCAGTACAGTATGGTATGGTTCAGTACGGGTCACTCACTGCCAGCAGTGCCCATTCTCTGAGGCATGGTGTACTGAACATTGTGGTTGACGTCATTCTCGCTGGAAGAAGAAAGTCATAAGAACTATTCACAAATCATGTCTTTGGGGTCTTTTGAATGAAATAAGTTAGTTTCAATTATAATAAAAAAAACATTTCTTTGACTTGATGAAAAAGAGTTATGGTAACTCAAAAGAAAAGATTATATTCAGCTCAGATCGAATGAGTTATGAATGAATTTGTTATATTTTTAAAGGTAACTTAACTCTAATGTTAGAAGCAATACCAAGCCATTTGACTAGCTATATAGTTGTTTGGATTTAATTAGTTCTGTTAACTGATCTTATACCAATTTGATAACTGAACTTAAAATGTTTAAGTTACTAATAGTCTAAATAGTCTAAACACAAATAATGTATGTGTATACTCAAAAATATATATAAATATTATATAAATATATATATATATATATATATATATATATATATATATATATATATATATATATATATATATATATATATATATATATGCAAGTTCACAGTACTTAAACCACTTTGTTTCAAAACGTAAAAGGTTTGCCGCAATCGGTTTCCTCAAACAGTTACTTAACGGGTTTTACAGCATACATGCGGCAAGCGTGCACATAGTCTCCATTTGACATATCCACAGTTTTAATGTCTATGATACTTATGTTTGAAATCTGCAAGAAAATTTGACTATAAATATATATAATGTAAAGTCTGTAAGCTTCTATTGATAAACATCCATTAGGCCTTTAAACTAAATAATGTTCTTCACTTATTCAAATTTGAAAATTCTCCATAAACTTTTCACACAGTTTTCCCCAGCGTTTGAGAAAGTATTGTTCTGGAAGAGGTGTGTTCCTCTGAAAACAAAGGTTGTGATTTCTCATTTCTTTTGACGGTCTGCCACGCTGTGTGCATATTTGCATATACCGCTGCACTTGATGAGACACTGCGAGGGGAAACGTCTTCTAGTTCACTGACATCATGCAATCCTTGACTCGATTTAGCCTGATTCTACCCTGTGACCGTACCCTGTGAAATTACATTGCCTTTGTAATCCCCCTTCATCTGTGATCTGACTGCGTTTCCCAGCCTGCACTGCTGGTAATCTCAAAAATCAATCAAACCTCACTTCATTCTCACAAGCTTTTTTTTTTCTTCAGAAAAACATCTACTCTAATTCATCAGTAGAAAACAAAAAGCTTTTTCACAACTCATAAAAATTGCATCATCCTCATCTATGCCTGTCAGATATCCAGCACTTCTAAGTCATTATTGGCTTTTAAGACCCACATTTTTTTTCTAAGCTTCAGAAATATCCCACCCAAAAATTTCTCTCCTGATACACGTCCATGATTTCTCCCCATTGGACGTCCAGTGTTCTCCAGCCTCCCGCACCTAGACTGCAACTCTGCACAGGATGTTTGGCCAGAGGAGAAATGGTCGTGCCCAACCGAGCCTGGTTTCTCTCTATTTTTTTTCTTTCCACTGTCACCACTGGCTTGCTTGTTTTAGGACTTGTGTAGCTGCGCATCGATGGATTTGCTCTTCAGTGTTTGGACTTTCAGCAGTGAAAATTAAACCACACTGAACTGAACTAAACTGGACTTCAACTCTGAAAACTGGACTGACACAGTTTCAGTTTACTATAATCTTGTATGTTAAGCTGCTTTGGCACAGTCCACATTGTAAAAGCGCTATAGAAATGAAGATGAATTGAATATAAACTCTATGGGCCCTACCATACACACAGGTCTGATGCAAGTGTGTTTTGCTAGTTTCAGCCGAGTGTGCCTCACACTGCCTTTTTTGAGTGACGCTCCTGGCTGTTAGATTACAGTACAAGTCCAGTACAGTACAAGTCATAAACCCTGCCGGCTCCACATTAAAGAATGATACTTGAGATAAAAAATACAAAAAATTAATTACACTTGCAATAAAATGTCCCGAAAGGTCAATTTGATCAATTGAGGCACTTGTTATCATGCTGATATGGTTGCAGATCTTCATTTTTGTTTTGTTTTGTTCTTCACGGATGTTTTGCATTCAAAGCATTCAGTGGAAGAAGGCATTGTTGCATTATCCATATATTTTTACAGTCTATGGTTTCAACCCAGCGCAGCCGCAGGTATAATTTTCACTTCCTGTGCCACGTTGTTTAAATATGAAATTAATTTGCACCCATGCGCATTCTGGTCTAAATCTGAAGGTGTTTTAAGGTGCATAAAGTGCATCGCTTTTTTCAGGCAACTGAAATAGACCAAGCCATTGACCAACTAAAAGTTTAGTGATGGGTGGATCCAAAATAGGTAACAGAAGATAAAAACAAGACGGAAAACAATACCAGTGCACTTAACTTTTCAACACAGGCTTGTTGGAAATGCACGTTTCAGTCTACATTTTTAGTGACACTAAACATACATGTACGTACTTAAACATACGTTTATCTGCAATTTCTGGGTAAAATGAATGCTATGAGGCAGTATGACGCCACAACTTTTGTTCCCTTTTACACTAATGAGGTTTACAGGAACATATTATTAACTAATAAAGCATAAATTGTGCTCAGTTCTTTTTACAACACCAAATAAATACCACAAAACAACTTAATCTCTATACACTCATATATCTCAGTGTGGACAATTTTTATCGGCATTTGATTTAGACAAGTAAGTTAGCATTCAATAAAATGTGACCTACACTGTCAAAAATATCTGTAAATCAGCAGTTTTCTGTATTTTGTGATACATGTTTTGATTTTATACTTTTGTATTTTCAACATCAAATGTCGACAGAGCTAAGATCAAGGTCCCATAATGCAATTCACAATCGTTATTAAATGGAAAACACAACGGAAGCTGTTAATTGACAGATATTTTTAACAGTGTTGGAATATTGCATTTTTCTCATTCACAGACTGCTTACCCCACACAGGAAAATACCCACAAAATAAAAAATCAATGAGAACACACAATGATGCATCACAATTTCAGTGTAACCAAAGCCTCCATAACAGACACAGGTTTAGCAGAAAATTGACATTTTAGAAAATCTTAATCCTTTTACAGTTTTAAGGCACACGTCAAATGGCTAGGGAATTTATAGTAGTGTTAATAATATTTACTCAGATATGTTCTTGCAGTTTAGTAAAAATGCTTGTAAAACCATGTAGGTTTGTTTTATTTTTATTTTTAGTGTACACTACCTGACAAAAGTCCTGTGGCCTATCCAAGTTTTAGGAACAACAAATAATAAATCGACTTCTAGTTGGAATTAGGAGTGGCTTATATAAAAGGAAAAGGCCTCTATATTACACTTATTTTACCAAAATAAAACATGATCATGCCTTGATTTTTAATTATTTAATTAGGACAGTAAGGTCTGACTTTGCTTAGACAAAAGTCTTGTCTCTTAACAGCAATAATGTACAGTATAGTATATAAAGTCATGGTGCAGTGGAAAAAGAATGAATATTGTGTATGACGCCCATGAGCTTGGAGGACTGCATCCATACATCTCTGCAATGACTCAATTAACTTATTAATAAAGTCATCTGGAATGGCAAAGAAAGCGTTCTTGCAGGACTCCCAGAGTTCATCAAAATTCTTTAGATTGATCTTCAGTGCCTCCTCCTCCATCTTACCCCCGACATGCTCAATAATGTTCCTGTCGGGTGACTGAACTGGCCAGTTCTGGAGCACCTTGACCTTCTTTGCTTTCAGGAACTTTGATGTGGAGGCTGAAGTATGAGAAGGAGCACTATCCTGCTTAAGTATTTGCACTCTCCTGTCGTATGTGTGGTTGGTAATGTAATGGGCAGCACAAATGTCTTGATATATCAGGCTGTTGATGTTGCCATCCACTCTGCAGATTTCTTGCACGCTCCCATACTAAATGTAAGCACAAACCATGATTTTTCCTTCACCAAACTTGACTGATTTCTGTGAGGTCTTCTGCAGTATTTGTGATGATTGGGATGCAGTTCAACAGATGATGAATTTGAAAAATCTACCTTCTGCCACTTTTTCAAATGATCAACTAGATGTTAAGTTATAATTGGTTGCTTGTACAACTGATATCGGCAATACTTTTGTCAGGTAGTGTATATCTACCCAAATATCTAAAGCCTTAATCAAAATCATTAATATTTCAGCTAGCTTCTGATAAATGTTTGCTCTCGCATATATATAATTTTTTTTTTAGTTCATTTATGTTGTAGATCTGAAGCCGAGTATAAAGTGAACAGTGCCATAGTCTATAAAAAAGAAAGAATGAAAGAAAGTTTTTATGTTAAATTGGGCTTCCTGGGGCGTTTAAGAAAGAATGGCTCTTTTTCTGAATATGGTTTTGAACTCTTCTCTGAGGTGTTGATAGGACTGACTTACTGAAGATTACAGAGTTGTGTGTTGAGTCGTGACTGTGAAATCATTTTGTTCGTTCCATCAGCATTTGTAACGCCAGACTCAGCATCACAGAGGTGCGAGTCTTCATCCAAACCTGCAGGCTCCTGCAGAAGAAAACTGGGGCTAAACTGAAGCAGAAATACCTCTCTGCATAATGCATCAGCTCAAGGATAATTAGCATTTCCAATCCCTCTGCATTTCCTTGCTGATTGCAACTTTGGATTTTTGTGGTTGAAAAAAATCTTCCCTGTGTTTGACTTTAGGGGATGTGTAGAAGAGCCACATTTAATTTAATATCATAGATCATGTTTGCAGAGGCTTACGGTTTATTGCTTTGGTCACACTCGCTGGATTTTATATATATATATATATATATATATATATATATATATATATATATATATATATATATATATATATATATATATATATATATATATATATTTATATTTATATATATATATACAAATATACATATATACATACACATATATATATATATATATATATATATATGTATTTATATATGTATATATATATATATATATATATATATATATGTATTTATATATGTATATATATATATATATATATATATATGTATTTATATATGTATATATATATATATATATATATGTATTTATATATGTATGTATGTATATATGTATATATATATGTATGTATGTATATATGTATATATATGTATGTGTAAATATATATATATATGTGTGTGTGTGTATATATATATATATATATATATATATATATATATATATATATATATATATATATATATATATATGTGTGTGTGTATATATATATGTGTGTGTGTATATATATATGTGTATGTATATATGTATATTTGTATATATATATGTATATTTGTATATATATATATATATATATATATATATATGTGCTGTATACAGGAATGTTATTTTTTTTCCATATAAATACAGATTTCTGTATTTTGGCACATGGATCATGTACATTCTGTAGGCTTTTATTCATGCACGAAGACATAACTTATTATGTACTGTAGATTTTGAATTGAAAATAACATGTTTCATCTTTTTAGTTTCACTTTAACATTCATCATCACACTTATTTCAGCAGTAATTATAATTATGTTGTTTGGATAGTTAATAAAACACACTACTGGTATCTCTGACTTACTGCAATCCAACCTAATTTAAGGGAATACTCTCACTAGGCACGGTTGCCTTGAACCATGACGAAGCACAATTGCCCCCCCTCCATGCTCCCCCCACGGTCTGCACTCACACTACATCTTAACCTACCGAACCTGAGCACGCTTACGTCATTGATAATGCGACAGTTCAGGAAGAGAAGTGTTCTTGCTTAGCACAGTGGAGATTGCTTTAGCAATGTTGTTTTAGTCGTTTGGGATGCAGTGACAAACAGTCAAATATTTTTTCCAAACAGATCCACAACTTTTGACGCCCGTAAAATGATCATAAAAGTCCTCGTGCTGCGCTTATTAGGAGGTTTGCTGAAGGTATCAGCTGACGTGCAGTGAAAAGAAAAAATTATTAATAAATCCTTATGAAACCTCAGAAATCCTCAGTTTCGGGCTCAGGTGCACTTTGCACTTACACCACTTACCACACCAAAGCCCAACCGAACCGCCCTCTGGCACACCTCTTTCAACCGGGCCAGGGCTGGCCAACTGAACCGCCAACTGAACCGCACTTGGGCCCGATTTGGAGCACTCACACTTGTCAAACGAACCGGTAAACATGCCTGGTCAAAGGACATTTATACAACATCAAAGTCCGACATTGATCTTAAGTGAAATTTAGGTTGTGTCATTAAGTATCCAAATTTTAACATCTAGTCCACACCACAAACCAACAACATTTTGACGGCAAACACTAAAGGCTGATTTATACTTCTGCATCAAGCGCACACATATGGTCTGGCGCAGACTTTGCATGGTCACATAGCCCTCGCCATGGCTGATGCTGAAGCTTACCTCTAAAAAATGTAACTACACATTGCAACGTCGTGTAGTGCAAGCTCTGTGATTGGTTGGCTTGGTATCTGTGATGAGTGCGGGCGGTGCTGAAAGCTGCGAGCCCTATGGAGTGAGTGTTTAACAAGTGTGGAGTCCTATGACGGAGCTCCACATGGAAACTTTTTTTTTGTTTACCTTATGATTTAAGTTGTTGCACTTCCGTCTGTTCCATCTCAGAATGAACGAGTTTTAACTACTTGTACATTAAGGTAGCGTTCAGAAAAAAACAAAACACCTACGAAGAAACTCGACACAGAGGAACATAAACACCTACTGCAGGCTAGCGTTTCAGAAGTGTTATTGCAAAGCAACACAAACGGTACGCAGAAGTATGAATGCACGGCTACGCACAAGGCATGTGCCATGGGTCACGCCGATCACTTAATGCAGAAGTATAAATGAGAGAGCCTTAACAAAAACTCATAAGATATAGTAATTAAAACCCAACATCAGCTTAACATTATAATATCAGAATAGTCCATCTTGACATTGGAGTTTGTCCTCAAAGTGAAGTTGGGTTCTAACGTCAACCCGATTTTCATATACAACTAAAATTCAAAGTCTGACGTTGGAGTCCAACGTCAATTTTTTTTGTCTCTGTGATGTCAGTTGCCTACTAAAATTAGAAATTATATAACAAAAAGTCATGAGAGCAAATGTTTTTATGGCACTATAACTAAGTTAATCGGGTTTAATTTAATATTTTTGTCAGTTTGACTGAAGTTGAAATGACTGTAAAAGTTAATTTGCCTCAACTTAAAAAAAAAAGCCTGCAATAATTTGTTTACAGAGTATATAAAAAAGCTCAAATCACAAAATAAACTTGGAAATTAAGCCTTTTCCAAAATGAAATATATATTTGTCATACCCAATCTTATAATTATGTAAATGTTTCATTTTATTTAAAGCAGATTAGAGTAGCTTTTGAGTTGCCAGGTCTGCAGTGCAATTTAATGAATTGAAGTGATTAACCTGCACGACAGTGAGGATTATTTGTAAATGTTTTCTGTTGCCATGTTGACCTGTTTAATAAAAATGTATAAACATGCAATTCATTTGGTGGACTCCCTGAGTAGCAAACTTCTTGACAGTGACTCACTCTCCCCCTAAAAATGGCACTTCAGGTACTTTTCTACTGATTGCAAAATGCTTTCCAATAACTTTCAGTGTGTTTTAAGGAAATATGTGGGCTCTCCAGAGAAGCGTTTGGACTAGAATGATGGACTGCCACTATTATGTGATTGTATTTTAGATATGTGAAGTGCAATTTTTCACTTTCTGACATTTATAGTACACTGACTGAAAAGTCCTATACCAAACACCTTCATATATATATATATATATATATATATATATATATATATATATATATATATATATATATATATATATATATATATATATATATATATATATATATATATAAATTTAAGCTATGGTACTGTGATGTTTGTATAATCATACAAATCACTGGCACACTTTTGCCTTTAGAAAAGTAGCTCTTATTTGAACTTCTCGTGGAATTTTAAAGTAATGCTCTTAAACTTTTATTCAACTTCATTTCATTCCAGCAAACAAGTAATTTTTTTAAGTTCAGAGGTGGAAGTGGAAAGAGATGTAAAAAGCGAATTTTATATCAACTATGTCTTGCATTGAATAAACATGGATATAAAAAATAGATATATCTGCCTTCTGCTCCGATATTTGGTAAACAGTAGCAAGTTGGAAGGCATAACTTATTAACTTATTACAGTATCTCTCTCTCTCTCTCTTTATGAATTGTTGTTGTCTTTTGTCATTGTTTTCATGGTTAGAGTGTCTTTTCAATTTATTTATTTATAGATATTCTCAAAAAAAGAAAGTACAATGCAACACAGGCACATTGTAAATACGTACCCCGGTGTGTACATTTCTGGGGAGCATGAATTATGTAGCCAGAGGTAAGTATGGGTGCATTTTGTCTTTAAAATGAACTCTACGGGCCGGTATGATGCCCCTTACGGCTTCTGTTTCTTTTATCGCTTACCTCAGTTTGGAGGGCTTTTCCGCTGTTACTAGTTTGCCCAGTGACTTGCCACATACATTGGCGGACTTGAGACATAAAGTGGAGTTGACTGCGACGATGTGGGGTTCGAGTAAATAAACAAGTAAATAACAGGGTGAGAACGTGGTGAGATCTGAAGACGTGGTAAAAATCAGCCGAGGGCTTTTCTTTTTCTGGATTGCTTTTGAAAACACTGTCGGTTGGGTTTAGGGAAAGGGGTGATCAGGTCAATCAATGCTTTTGAAAACACTATTGGTTGGGTTTAGGGAAAGGGGGCATTGGTTGGTAGGTCAGTAAGTCAACAGCGGCCTCTAGTGGATTTACGTGAGAAGCAGAGGCGCAAATGGCAGTTGTGAGAGAAATAAGAGTTCTGAAAAAGCATACAAAGTGGCCTATGGTGGATTCGCGAATGTTGAAAGCTTATTTCAAAATAGATTTTATCTATGACTGTTTAGTGCTGAGATGTCCAAATTAGGGCCCAAAGGCCAAAGTTGCCCCATGGTAACCTTTGATTTGGGCCACCATCCCACATGAGAGTAGATGAGAATGATGGTGAAGGTTGGAGCAATTGCCTTTAACAGAGATTGTAATTTCTAATAAAACATAAATTTTTTGTTTGTTTGTTTTATTACTGAGCTACAAAAAAGCAAACAAAATAAATGTTTCAATTAAATGCTTAAAAATAAAAATACTGTCACTCAAGAAAACATTGACGAGTAAATTAAGGCAAAGAAGAAAACAGGTTTAGCTTGACTACTGTAACTCCATTCTATTATAAATGGGATTTTTTTTTTTACTGTAATAAGTTCATTATGAAATGTAAAAATATACTCTCACTGGACACTTTATAAGGTACACCTGTCCAACTGCAAAATTTTAGCAAATTTCTAATCAGCCAATTTTATGGCAGCAACTCAATGCATTTGGGCATGTAGACATGGTCAAGATGATCTGAGGCTGTTCAAACCAAGCATCAGAATGGGGAAGAAAAGTGATTTAAGTGACTTTGAATGTGGCATGGTTTTTTGTGCCAGGCTGGCTGGTCTGAGTATTTCAGAAACTGCTGGGATTTACATGCACAACCACCAAGTCAGAGGAGAATGGCCAGATTGTTTCAAGGTGGTAGGGCTACAGCAGCAGAAGACCACTCCGGGTGCCACTCCTGTCAGCTAAGAACAGGAAACGGAGGCTACAATTCGCACAGGCTCACCAAAATCTGACAATAGAAGATTGGAAAAACATTGTCTCGTCTGATGAGTCTCGATTTCTGCTGTGACATTTGGATGGTATTGGCATCAGCAACATGAAAGCATGGATCCATCCTGCCTTGTATGAACAGTTCAGGCTGGTGGTGGTGGTGAAATGGTGTGGGGGATATTTTCTTGGCATACTTTGGGCCTTTTTGTACCAATTGAGTATTGTGTCAACGCCACAGCCTACCTGAGTATTGTTGCTGACCATGTCCATCCCTTTATGACCACAGTGTACACATCTTCAGATGGCTACTTCCAACAGGAAAACACACCATGTCGTAAAGTGCGAATCATCTCAGACTCGTTTCTTAAACGTGACAATGAGTTCACTGTACTCAAATGGCCTCCACGGTCACCAGATCTGCTGCTCATAGCATTAATTCATTATTGTTTTGTTGTTGTTTTAAAGTTGAAAAGATGTCATGCAGTTTTTTTTTTAACTATGTAAAAACAATAATGATTTTCTTGACCAAATAAGAGAGAGAGATAGAGAAATTGTAGTAAAGTCATGAAACGCAATAACATTGGCAGTTTAATTTAAACAGCAGTGCTTACAGTGCATATTGTCCCCATCTTGCTCTTTTAAGCACATTTTAACACTTGTTCTTATAAACGGGCCATAAAGTATGAAGAACAATATCTTAAATTTTTTAAAATAGTCACTTAAAAGTTCCTCATCCACTTTCATTACGAGGAAAATGTGCACTTTGGACATTGTGATGGGTTTGTTTTATTTTAAGTCAGTTGAATTGCATTAAAATAACTGTTTCTTTTTTTCATTCTCTGTCCCATGGCCACAAATAAAGAAGCAATATCACTCCTGCTGGCTTCTGTTCAGAAAACCAGTTAAATCTGCAAGCTTGTGCTGGCTAATATTTCCACCAGAATCCAAGTAAACAAACTAAACGAGGGCGAACTGGGATTTCATTTGCATTCCAGTGTCTCAATCAATCAATCTAGCATTCAGGATTTATGTTTTAATGCATTCAGCTGAATAATGTAAATATTTATGAGTGGAGAGTTTGCACGATGAGCTGTAGATTGAGGAGATTTACATCCTGCTGTGGATCAGTTCAAATCTGGTCTTTGTCGATTTTTTTTTTCCTTAAACTGCAAGAAAGGATTGTGAGTTTGGCAGTTGTTAGAATACCTGTGGTGAGGCTGCTGGTTCTGATACACATGAAACTTTGACTTCTGTTTAATTCTTAAAAGTTTGAGCAAAATCCAAAATGAACGCTCACCATATGCCGAATATGAGTTATAATTGGCATCTGTAAACTTTATTGAATGGTTGGGCTGTGCAAAATGACAATATATATAATGGAAGAAATAAATAAATTTTTTGTGGTGTTGCAAAATGCATTGTTTCGGGTAATACACTGAAAAAAATGATTCAAAGATGATTCCTTGGATTTACTCAATTTTTTTACGTTAAGTGGTTGTAAAAAATTTATTTGGGCTGAATTTAATCAAACTAATTAAGTTGAACATTATTAAAATTAATTTGTTTGTTTAAATTCAACACAAATAAATTGTTTGCAACAGTTCTGCATGCAACACTTTTTTCTTTCAAGAGAATGTAGGCAGATATGTGAATAATAGCGTTCATAGTTTTATATATAACCATATTATTAATAATAGTACTAATATTGACTATGATTATTAGTTTTGCGATTTCATTTCTGTCATATTAATTGATTTTAATTATTCCATAATCATAATTTAAACTTCTACCACTACCAATAAGTGTTGTCATTGTTGTTATTTTGTTATTATTAATAATGATATATATTAATATTAATAATAAAACATTAAAATTGTTGCAATTAATGCAATGAAATTCTTCTCATTTTGTTCTTAATGTTTGTTTGTTTGTTTTTAATCAAATAATGCATAAGTCTCTGCCTGTAAATATAATTGAGGCTGGTTAAAATCACTTGTTTTTGTATGAGTGATTAATTATATTTTCAAATCATTTCGTTTTTTTTTTTTTTTTTTTTTTTTTTTTCATCAAATCATTTTATTTTTAATTTTCTTACATGAACCAGTAACCAGCCACCCAGGACACCATAGCCAGTTCCACAACATCCAAACAGAAATACAATAACAATGACCATAATTATTAGTTGGCAGTAATTCACTAATAATTCGCAATAGCTAATTATTAATAGTTGCCATTTTACCTCTGCTATATTATGTACTGTGAACTAATTCTTAACCTTTACTTTAATTATATTCTTCTACTACTACTACAAGCATATATAGATAAGATTATGAGATGATAGATGAGTTATATGAGCAATATCACACGAGTAGCAGTGCGATATGGCTGTATATCGGCACTAGTGGGAGGCGTGCATTGCTTTAGTGTCCCACCAGTGACTATATACAGTGACTATATTCTGTTTATACAACAGTTCGATGGCATAATTGTGTATATAAAAAAGGAACAATTTCTTCCGCCATTCATTCACATCTGCAATTAACATCAGAACAGCAGAAACCGTTTCTACTTTACCAACGTCATTTTAGAGATAGTATTTGAATGATTCTTTAGCATAATATCTAAAGTGATTACAAAACAGGTGATTTTGCTCACATTTTAAGATTATAAGGCTGAACGGCATGAAATGCCATCAGTCTACAGAGATTTCCCAGTATTTATGTTGCAAATTATTGACATCACAATAATTAACCCCGTACAAATACAGCACTACAACAAACAAAAGAGAGAGATCGACTTAGAAAGTTACTTACTTATTTTATAATGATTTGATTAGCTGTAGTTTAAAATTACGCAGAGTTTTTTTTTCTTTAAGAGCTAATTATGCGGTCTCTTTCACCATCTTGTGGCGGAACATCAAACATCTTTGCTCTGCTTGGTATAACAGGCCGATGGATGCTGATGTGCTGAATCTCTGAAATTATAAATGTTTAAAATAGGCATTATCCTTATAAATAAACTGCATAGTTGCAATCTAAACAACTACATTCTCGCCTAAAAAAGCCTCAAAAGTACATTAAGTTGCCCAACAGCTGCAATATTTGTCAAACTGTAGTGAGTTTATTGATCTGCTGTCACAATATGTGGGTGGAGTAATACAGAAGGGTGAGGAGGCTGTACGAGTGCTGTTATTGGAGAATATCACTCGGCTATCGGCTAGCAACTCAAATTCAAGAGCCAGACAGAACACACACACAGAACACACACACACATATATATATATATATATATATATATATATATATATATATATATATATATATATAGTAACTATTATAGCATAATAGCATAATATTATAGCATTAATAGCATAAGTTATGCAGTGCAATTAAATTTTTTTTTTAAATAAAATAAGTATACTGTACGTCATTGCCTGTAAAAATAAGTGTGACTGGTACATTTTCTCAAGTCCCTGGGCATGGGTGATAAATCAAAAAATGTTTAGTGTTTTTTTTTTTTGACATGGACCAGTAAGCAACCACCCAGGACACCATAGCAAATTCCCTAGCAACCAAACAGCGATACAATTCAATGCACACATCCACACAGAACACTTATAACTAGCAACACCACTATACCTTAGCTTGTAGGTTTGCACAACTCAACATTTACTGCAGCAAATTCCTCTTTTTGTTGTTGTCCTTGCCAAGAATAGATATGATTGCACTGGAGACGTGCTGATTCCACACCTGCAGCTTTATAGACATTCCTATAGGCTCCGTCGATAGATCGAATCTGCAGGGCCACAGGTGTAATTGACATGATCAGCTCCACATCTAAAGGCTCTCCACAAACACGCATAATGGACATGCAGATTCTGTTAACATGTCCCGGATTGCTTTTCCATTCCCAATCATACATACCTCACAGTTATTTAACCTTTTATCCGGTTAATTCAGCATAATGTAAATACAGATTGCATTTCTTACAGGCATGACATTTGAAAATCTTGAGTTTCATTCATTTTGAACACACAATCCTTCAAAGAGGCTTTCCCATGGCTAAACGGGAATAAAGGAATTAAAAAGCAATCAGCAATACTTCGGCTGTAATGAGCATTAATGTCAGTGATGTATGAATCAGTGTGTAATGGAGGCCTTATGGGATTGAGGTTGTCTGTATTATTAATCGCATTTGATGAGTGTTCTGTTAATTATCTGGACATGAGATTGTTGGTCAATTTTTATACACCCTACACTGTAAATTAACTGTAAATTAGCAGTTTTCTGTATTTTGTGATTTGTGTGTTTATTTATTTATTTTTTCTTCTGTTTATTTATGCTTTTGAGTTGCAATTTGGGACCTTGATCTTTCTTCGAACAACTTTTTACCTTAGAAAAATTAGAGAAAGTCACTTTTATTAACATTTTTTTATTAGTTTAAAGTGATATATTGTCTGGGTTAGTGTTGTACAGTTTATTACAGTACATTTTGTGTTATTTTACAGACTAATTCCTCCATATATGATTTCCTATACATTATATTATTTCAAACTACTGAAATTTCAATAAGAGTCACCTTGCTAAACTGTAGAATTGAGTTTTCAACATCAAAAGTCAACAGAGCAGAGATCAACATCCCATAATGCAATTCACAACTGTAAGTAAATGGAAAACAGTGTACATGAAATTTGGTGCATGCAGGATTGCTAATGGAACCAATTTGTGATATTTTGTTTTTCTACAATTTTCTGAAAATGTCCTCACCATTCTTTCACACTCTACACTTGAACACAAACAAGATATTCTGAAGAATGTTGGAAACCAGCAGCCTTTGGCATTCATGATAGAAACAAAGTATATTATGGAAGTCAATGGCTGCCACTTTTCAACTTTCTCCAGTATAATGTCCCTTGTGTTTAACAGATTAAAGAAACTCGGAACAAGTTAAGGACGATTAAATGATTACAAAATGTTAATTTTTGGGGGGTTATTCATCTCTTTAAACCACTCAAATCACCCTTTGTAACTATTGAGATCCTTGGTTTGAGCTTCAGCAGATTATATTGACCACGGCTACATGCCTTAATGCATTATTGATGTCTGATTGGGTATTTGCCAACCCTGGATCATTGGAAATATGTGCCTAGTACTACATTATTTAGAACTGAAAAATATGTACCCTGTACTACGTCTTCTTGTAGTTTTTGTTTTCACAAATCTGCTAGAGGGTGTTGTTTACATTTTTGATGTCAAATATGTTAAAGGACACGTCGTACCATGTGATTCTACCGCAATCTCTCACTGTTTTTATGGGTTTCATTTTACCTGGCTTCTGGAACCTCTCTCTGGCGAACGCCGGTCTGCTCTGCTCTTCCAATTCTGACACAGTTCATAGTGAGCTACCAAGCAAACCTGGCACATTGGAATCAGAATCAGAATCAGAAAGAGCTTTATTGCCAGGTATGTTCACACATACTAGGAATTTGTTTTCGTGACAGAGCTTCTACAGTGCAACAGTATTACAGAGACAGGACAAAAAACAGATAATAAATATATAAAATAAAATAAAAAAAATAAAAAATAGAAGTAAGTAGTGAGTGCAAATATACAGATTGACAAGTGTATGTACGTGTTTATTACTATATACAACGTTATATGTGCAGCTGTTATGTGCAAATTGGCATGTAAAGTGTGTTGTTAAATAAGTGTATATGTGTATAAAAGTGTATAGCAAGTAGTGATGTTGGTTTCGCAATTATTATCATCAAGTGTTCATGAGATGGATTGCCTGAGGGAAGAAACTGTTTCTGTGTCGGGCTGTTCTGGTGCGCAGTGCTCTGTAGCGTCGACCAGAAGGTAAAATTTCAAAGAGGCAGTGTGCTGGGTGTGAGGGGTCCAGAGTGATTTTGGCAGCCCTTCTGCTCGCTCTGGATAAGTACAGTTCTTGGGGAGTAGGAAGGGTTGTACCAGTGATTCGCTCAGCAGTCCGAACTATTCGACGTAGTCTTTGGAGATCGTATTTAGTAGCTGAGCTAAACCAGACAGTTATTGATGTGCAGATGACTGATTCAATGATGGAGGTGTAGAACTGTTTCAGCAGCTCCTTTGGGAGGTTAAACTTTCTCAGCTGACGAAGAAAGTACAGCCTCTGTTGAGCTTTTTTGACAATGGAGTCAATGTGAGTGTCCCACTTCAGGTCCTGAGAGATGGTGGTGCCCAGGAACCTGAATGACTCCACTGCTGCCACAATGCTGTCCATGATGCTCAGTGGGGGGAGAGCAGGGGGGTTTCTCCTGAAGTCCACTATCATCTCCACTGTTTTGAGCGTGTTGAGCTCCAGGTTGTTGTGGCTACACCAGACAGCCAACTCCTTAACCTCCTGTCTGTAAGCAGACTCGTCACCGTCCTGAATGAGGCCGATAATTGTGGTGTCGTCTGCAAACTTCAAGAGCTTCACAGAGGAGTATTTTGATGTGCAGTCATTCGTGTACAGGGAGAAGAGCAGTGGGGAGAGGACACACCCCTGGGGGGCGCCAGTGCTGATTGTGCGGATGCTGGATGAGAATTTTCCCAGCTTCACCAGCTGCTGCCTGTCCGTTAGGAAGCTGTTGATCCACTGACAGACAGAGGTGGGCACAGAGAGCTGAGTTAATTTGGGCAGGAGAAGTTTTGGGATGATAGTGTTAAACGCCGAGCTGAAGTCAACAAACAAGATCCTCACATAGGTCCCTGGTCTGTCTAGGTGTTGCAGAGCATAATGCAGTCCTATATTTACTGCATCATCCACAGACCTGTTTGCTCTGTAGGCAAACTGAAGAGAGTCCAGTGAGGGTTCAGTGATGTCCTTCAGGTGGGCCAGCATCAGTTTTTCAAAGGACTTCATGACCACAGATGTTAGTGCCACCGGTCTGTAGTCATTTAGTCCTGTAAGTTTGGGTTTCTTTGGGATGGGGATGATGGTAGAGCGCTTGAGGCAGGAGGGCACTTCATACAGCTCCAGTGATCTGTTGAAGATCAGGGTGAAGATGGGGGCCAGTTGGTCAGCACAGGACTTTAAACAGGCTGGTGTTATAAAATCTGGGCCTGGTGCTTTTTTCCTCTTCTGTTTCCGGAAGACCTGGCGCACTTCCTCTTCGTTAAACTGTAGGGCAGGTATGGGGGAGGCAGGGGGTGGTGGAGGTGTTAATGGTGGCTTGAAGAGCAGTTCAGAGTGGGTGTGGGGGGTTTTCTCAAACCGGCAGTAAAACTCATTCAGGTCGTTTGCAAGTCGTTCATTGTCTACAGTGCTGGGGGATGGTGTCTTGTAGTTGTGATGTTTTTCAAACTTTTCCACACGGATGCTGAGTCCCTGGAAGAGAACTGACTCCTTAGTTTCTCAGAATAGTTCCTTTTTGCGACTCTGATCTCCTTTTCCAGTGTGTATTTGGCCTGCTTATACAAGGCCCTATCCCCATTCCTGTAAGCAACCTCCTTGGCCTGACGTAGCTGTCTGAGTTTTACAGTGAACCATGGTTTGTCATTGTTGTATGTGAGTTGAGTCCTGGTAGGAATGCACACGTCTTCACAGAAACTGATATAAGATGTTACAGTCTCTGTGAGCTCATCCAGATCGTTTGCAGCAGCTTCAAAAACACTCCAGTCAGTGAGGTCGAAACAGGCTTGTAGATCCCGCTCTGTTTCGTTAGTCCATCTTTTCACAGATCTTAATACAGGTTTGGCTGTTTTCAGTTTCTGCCTGTAGGTTGGAATGAGATGAATCAAACAATGGTCAGAGTGTCCCAAAGCTGCTCGTTGGACGGAGCGGTATGCATCCTTTATTGTAGTATAACAGTGATCCAGTATATTTCTGTCTCTTGTGGGAGATGTCACATGCTGTCTATATTTTGGCAGTTCACGGGACAGTTTTGCTTTGTTAAAATCCCCGAAAATGATTAAAACAGAGTCCGGGTGTTGTTGCTCTAACACCGTGATCTGATCAGCTAGTTTCTGTATCGCCAGACTCGCGTGCGCGAGCGGAGGAATGTAAACACTGACGAGGATGAACGAGCAGAACTCGCGCGGGGAGTAAAAAGGCTTACAGTTAATAAACAGTGCTTCGAGATCTGGACAGCACATCTTCTTTAAAACTGTTACATCTGTACACCACCTTTCATTGATGTAAAAGCACGTCCCGCCACCCGCGTGATTTCCGCGTTGATTCTTCGTCGCGATCCGCTCTGAACAGCTGATAGCCCGGTAGGTGAAGCGCGTTGTCCGGTATGGTGTCGTTCAGCCAGGTTTCCGTGAAACACAGAGCAGCTGAATGCAGAAAATCCCTGTTTGTCTGAGAGAGCAGAATGAGTTCGTCTATTTTGTTGGGTAGAGAGCGGAGATTTGCTAGATGGATGCTAGGCAGCGCGGTCCGAAATCCGCGCTGTCTGAGTTTCACCAGCGCGCCTGCACGCTTTCCTCGTCTGCGAAAGCGTTTGAGTAGCACTGCGGCTCCGCCGACTACGATGTCCAACAGAACATCAGAAAAATCCAGGTATGGAAAATATTCGGTGGTGTATGTGCCCGAATGTCCAACAATTCGTCTCTGGTGAAACTAATTGTAGGAATATGACTCGAGACAGGACAAACTAACAAAAACACAAACACTACTGCAGAGCACGACATGGAGGCTGCCATCGTCATCGGCGCCATCTTGCCAGTTTATACATGGAGGTAAGCAGTCATTGGTACCACCTTGTATCGTTTGCTTAATGCAGAGTTTAGACTGCATAATTTTAGCACAGATTTTGACTCGCCGACAGGTTTTGATAAATCGCAGACAAATGCCTGAAATCACAAGCAAATTGGTGCCCGTTCACGTGAGTAACAATCACACAGTATAAACTATCAAAGACGCCATCTGAGAGAATCACAGATGAGTAGCCGACACCAGTGAGATATTTGGCATATCTGGAGCTTTTTCACTATGGCTATCCCGCTGAATTGTAATTGGCTAAACTGGCAGAGGGTGGGTTAAAGACAGACGTTCCAGCACCTAACAGACATTTTCAAAGCAGAATATCTGACTTTAGCTTTGCTTTTCAGATAAACAAGAATGTTCACTTTGCATATTTCCTAAATATCTGCAAACATAGTATGTTTTTTAATGCTTTAGAAGAGTCAAAAACTTACATACAGCAGCTTTAAGTTACAATACCCACACTGCTTTTGAGAGAAAAATAAGGTGGATAGGTCATGGTAATTCAGCTTTTTAGCCTGTGGATATCAGAGAAAAATCAATGGAATTTGACATTTAGCATAGAGTAAACAGTATGCTGTGTTATATTTGATTATACTGTATTATTCCGTTTTTGTACTTGAAAACTACTGTAAGAAACCTGAAAAGCATTGTTTAATTACTTAGTATTTTTGCTATATTGTGTTCATTTGTGCTTTTGCTTGTAGATTGTTTTTATTTCATTATTTTTATTTGATAATTTCATACTGAACTGTACCAAAACTGTCACCCTAAAGCCATGATACGAAATGAACCTTGAGCAATCTTACCATTGCACCCCTACTTTCCACACTCATTTTGTAGAAGTCAAACACAACCAAAACAGTGTTTGGTGTACGAAGAAGACATTTTCACACATGTTTAGAAAGCCATGAGCGTGAGTAAAGGATAAAATACTAATTTGTTCTAATAATATTCCTAATTTAATCTTGTTTAAATGTAACTGGATGCCTCGTGTCTCCCTGTGGAGTTTCTGCAGTGCTCCTGATGTTCTGGGTTTGGTCTCAATGCAGAACCTGTTAGTGAGGTCGGCCTTTTCCCTCCCTGTGCACCATTTCATCACTGCTTATCAGCCCAATTACTGCACCTCCATCAGTCAATTTGATATGTGTTGCTGGACGGTTTGGGTTAAGTAACTAGAGCCCAGAGCAGAAGCCTCAAGAGCACCAGTGTTAATAGTCCACTTAGAGCAGGTTGTATTACCCATTTGGATCACTTGTCACGTAACAGTTAGGTATTCACAGAACCAACTGCAGGCAGTGCTCATTAGAGGGAACAATTCATTGAGAATAGCAGCTCCCGAGCATCCTAAATAAACAGCCATCACCACTTATTCACTTGTGTGTCTGGAGAGTCCGAGATAGACGGGCTAATTCAAGTTTTTCTTGGTGCTTTTTAACTGTGGTAGAGATTACAGTGTGAATATCTTTCATCCATTGTTGTTCTGAGTCTTGTTTGGGATCATTGCATGTCTCCTAGGATCTGCATTCATCTATTATGGCTCTATTTGACATCTGTTCTCCTCCCTGCGTCCAGCGCTTCAGGCCATTACTGTGTCAAATCTTAATGTGCCACATGCTGCAGTCATAAATATCTATTCGCAGATCTGGAGCCTGTTGCATTCTGTTGAGCGCAGAACAGTTGTATAATGTTGGGGGTTATGGATAATGATTCATAATGTGAGTGGATATTTTTGCATGTATTTATTCCAATTGTGAACTGACTTTTGTTTGTTTATTTACTTGCATATTTATTGGTCAGGTGATTTACAAATGCTAATGTGGTAACATTAACAACTAAAGAAGAATAGACTACCTGACAAAAGTCTTGTCGCCTATGCAAGTTTTGGGAACAACAAATAATAACTTGACTTCTAGTTGATCATTTGGTATCAGAAGTGACATAAAAGGCAAAAGCCTCTAGATTACGCTTATTTTCCCAAAATAAAATATGATCATGCCTTGATTTTTAATTAGGACAGTAAGGTCTGACTTTGCTGACTTTTGACAAAAGTCTGGTCTCTTAAGAGAAATAATGTACAGTATAGAATATAAAGTCATGGTGCAGTGGAAAAAGAATGAATTTTTTGTATGACTCCCCTGAGCTTGGAGGACTGCATCCATACATCTCTGCAATGACTCAAAAAACGTATTAATAAAGTCATCTGGAATGGCAAAGAAAGTGTTCTTGCAGGACTCCTAGAGTTCATCAAAAATCTTTGGATTCATTGCTCAATAATGTTCATGTCTGGAAACTGGGCTGGCCAAACCTGATGCAACTTGCACACCCCATACTAAATGTAACTCCACATTATGACTTTTCCTTCACCAAACTTGACTGATTTTATGTGAGAATCTTGGGTCCATGCAGGTTCCAATAGGTCTTCTGCAGTATTTGTGATGATTGGGATGCAGTTCACCAGATGATTCATCAGAAAAATCTGCCTTCTGCCGCTGATCAACTAGAAGTCAAGTTATTATTTGTTGTTCTTACAACTAGGATTAAAGACAAGACTTTTGCCAGGTAGTGTATATTATCTGGTATTGCTTGATTAATAAATGCAATAAAATACGCTAGCAAACTTTTCTGGAACAACAGAATTTAGTAAAAAAAATTTGTTCTACAGTATCAATAAAAACAGAAAGTTATGAATAAAAAGAAGGTTATGAAAGTCAAAACTTATATTTTAACACTGCTTTGCCAACATAAATGTAATGTTTAAGGACATAAAACATCTATTAAAGGTCTTTTGAAGTGCTTTGAAATGTGCATTTTTATTCAATGTTTGACAATCTCAACCGAAACACTAAGAGATGGCAGGATATAGTGTAGCTCCTCCCCCTTTTTAAAAACAGCCAATAGCGTTTTGTTTTATCACAGGTCTGCCAGTGGGAGTGGTTGAGCTCAAGAGGGCGGGGCATGTCAAATACTAGAGAGCATTTGATTGGTTTGATGAGAAACCTATAAGGTGGCGTGAAAAAAACTGTTGATCCATTTAGGTGGAAGTGACAAACTACAAGCTTTACAGGTTTATATCTTCTAAACGTGAATTTTGTCACTGTTTAGAGTGCACTAGCTTATAGATATCCTAAAAACTAACAATACTGATAGTAACATCTAAAAAAAAAAAAAAACTTTCATTTTCAACTTTCAAAAATGTCATGGGACCCTTTAGGGTAGATACAGTAGTTAACATTTTCAGTGGATCATTACCTTTCATTATTGAACAACCCATTCTTGACTTTGGACAATTTTAAAAAACATGTACCATAAAAAGGTGACTACTGTATACAGCAGATTCCAGAACAAGTATCCATCAAATGTTTGCTTATGTCAGGGAATGAGAGCAATGAATATGCTGATACTGACCACTAATATGCTTGAAGTCCCATCTCTGAAGTCATCAAGACACATTTTCAAAAAGGCACTGCATGTTCTTATGAATAAACTACAAATTTAAAATCTAAACAACTATATTTTTACCTGAATATACTCTCAAAATACGTATTGTTCTCCAGCAGTTGCAGTATTTGCCAAACTTTAATAAGTTTAGTCCTACGCCATGACCCTCGCTGTGTGGGGCGGAGTGATACACATGGGTCTTTACCCATGTGTATCACTCCGCCCCACACAGCTGTGTGTGCTGTCATTTGAATATTGAACGAGAAATAGATGTTGTGTTAACATGAACAAGTTTTGCAGGTAAACCTTTTTTTAATGTGACCAGAGTTTACAATTTATTTATTTATATAGTGTAAATGTTCTTCATGTTGTAATGTTATTATTCAAACCAGGCTCTTTCTGAAAATATACCGCTATATAAATTTCTGGAGAGCGCAAAATACGTCCCAGGAGGTAAGTTTTTGGCAGTTTTGGTTTTTGGGAATCCACCAGAAGTCGCTGTGTACCCTTTTTCAGATCTCAAATTTCGCTCGCAAGTGCCGTTCGTGCCTGCTATTCTTGCATAAATCCAAAATCTGTCGACTGAATGACCGATCGACTGACACACCTAGTGGCAGATTTAGGCATGGGCAATGTGGGTGACTGGCCAGTGCGGCATCTTGCTAAGGGCATCATGGAAGCTCTTCATTTTTGTCCGCGGCAACTCCCCCAACCCCCACTGTTCACTTTCATCTGCACCTCCCCCTCAGCCATCCCCACAGCCCCACTCTTCACTTTCGTCCATGAAAGGGCGGCGCAAACACTGTGAGGGCAGCACAACCGTCGTTTGCCCAGAGCGCCAGTTAAGCTTGTGCTGTTACTGGACCCACCTTCCTCTTTCCCTAAACCCAACTGACAATTTTAAAAAGCAATCCAGAAAAAGAGAAGCCCTTGCCTGATTTTGACCACATTTTCAGATTTTACCACATTCTCACCCTGTTATTTACTTATTTATTTCATTTGTTGCCTTCTGTTTTTGTGTTACCTGCTTTTTGGAACTGTTCCTCACCAGACTCGAACCACCTTAGTTGTGGTCAACCCCTCTCTGCGTCTTAAGTCTGTCAACGTACAAGGCGAGCTACTGGACAAACTGGTAACAGCAGGAAAGCCATTCATACAAAAGTAATTGGTCAGCTGGTAAGCACGAAAAGCAGCGACGCCATATTGCCCGTAGCGTTCGTTTTAAAGACAAAATGCAACCATACGTACTTCTGGCTACATAATTTGTGATCTCTAGAAA
This sequence comes from Danio aesculapii, assembly GCF_903798145.1. Classification (NCBI taxonomy): domain Eukaryota; kingdom Metazoa; phylum Chordata; class Actinopteri; order Cypriniformes; family Danionidae; genus Danio; species Danio aesculapii. The sequence goes on from NC_079439.1 coordinate 61,970,162, forward strand.
TGTATTTAGGGCTACATTTTCAAAATGAGCCTATGTTGTTAATATTGGTTTGTTCTAAAATCAAAAACATCAATGTTTAGCGTCAAATCAGGTGATCACGGTTTAATATTGTGCTACTGGGTTAAATTGGCTGCATTTCTGAATATTGTAGTATGTGTGTAATTTATCCTCTCAGCAGGAAAAGACTATTGAAAAGATGTTTTTTTTTTATCTGTTAACTGCTCCTTTAAAGGGCATCTCCTAGACAGACCCCTGCTGGCTGCTTCATTAATTAACAGCATATTTATGAATACATTTCACATTCACAGCATGGTAGGGACCATTTCATTTTTTTGCATTCACCTTAAAATGTAGGAGAGTAATGTTTGTTGTCACAGGCTTACCTGTGGACTTTTAAACTTGGACTTTAGGACACACTTTCATCTCAGTTGTTCTGTGCACTGCCATCAACCATCTGTACACCTCAGAAAGGGTTATGGAGATTTTGTGTTTAGATTAGTCTAAGTTTGTAACTGCTGTATCAGAATGAACACCTTATCTTCAAACAACAACAAAAAAACATCAAAACATCTAGTTATCGTTACCTTTATTTTTAAAAAAGTCTTCACAAACCTGTTGCAGTTAAACTTCCAGGTTCACAATCAGTATATCCAAATGTGTTTTTCAGTTCCTGTGCCTTTTTGAAGCCACTGCCATGTCATTTACTGTGGAAGCCACCATTTAGGTGTCATGTCAGATGGGGAGAAATGTAGAAACATTTGTTTTGCCATTTATAAGTTGTTGTGCTCTCATTTTGTTAATGATTAATGTATTGTTGTTTTCAGAAATTGAGGTATTGTTGTTTTGAGAGTTTATACATTTATTTAGTTTGATTAATATGAACTTTTATGCCTCGTTCCACTGAGTGGTACTGTTCAGTTCGGTACAGTACGGGTCACCTTTATCAGGCTTTTGTCTCCACTGCCAAAATGTACCAATGGTACCTTTATAGTAGGCATAGTCTACGACAGAAAGTTGCAGTCGACGTCATTCTTATTCGAGGAAATGTCAAAGTAAAGCTGTACAGGTTGTTCACATATGACAACATGCATATAATCATATCAACATGACAGGACGTGCACAAAGCAACTGGGATTAAAAGATTTGTTCAGCTCTCTGTGATCATCAATCATCATCAAATGTGATCAAGAATGAGTTTTACAAGTTTTGCATGTTTGCAATAAAGTCAGTAAAATTGCTACATAATTCGTTAGCACAGCCGCATGGCAGTACAATTATAAAAGAAGACGTTTTAATCCCGGTTTGTGGAGGTTAAATCAGGTTTATTTTGTACATTAACATAATGGATATCAGTAAAGCAGTGGATATTAATATGTATCCTGTCACATTTGAAAAAGAGTCATCTTAAATCTTGAAAAAGGGGTAAAATAGGTGCCCTTTAAAGTAAAAGTTGCATCTTCTTTTACTCCTGTACTCAACCTGTACTTTATTCCAAACCTTTATGCGTTTCTTAAATTGAAGTAGAAGTTTTTTTTTTTTCTACTATGGACCTCAATAGCTTTATTTATTTATAACTGGGCACACTGGGAATGTCAGCTTCACTTCACAGTAAGGCCTAAACATGAACTCTGAAACCAGATAACTAAACTTTAAAAGTTCACATATCTAAAAGTGAAGGAATGCGGCTGAAAATCTCACTGGTGGTACCAAAGTCTCCTTGAACAATTCATTTTAAAGCAGCTGAAAGACAAGTGAAATAAGTGTGCTTGTGTGTGTGTATGCGTGTTAATATTGGCGTCCCTGAGCAGTTTGTTCGTTTCACCTCTTCAGTTCTCCTGTCATTTTTAGAACAGGTGAGAGCTCTTCAGTGTGCAACACAGACTCATATTATATGGCCTATTTCTGCTCTTTATGAATTCATATATGAGCACTCCATCACCAACGATAGCTGGTCTGTGTAGGAAATCTTGCTGCAGATTTTTCAAATCCCATACTTGAAATGTACTGCGTTGTACCCTAAATAATTTAAAGACACTATGGGGGAGTGAATGTCATAGGTACCAAAGAGAAGAATCTGGCATGCGCTGATGAATTACTAGCTGAAATATCTCACCACCTCTGTTAGCTGCCAGGGTTCGGAGCATTAATTGTAATTAAAACAGAATACTGTACATCTTTGTTTTCATAAACCAGAACAAGTGAAATTTTACCTTCTTACTGCCTTTGACAATTAAACTTTATTAGACAAATATGTTGGTTAAAATTGGTAAAATGTCCTAAAATGCAGTATGTTATCTGTCAGATCTCTCTGACAGATACTTTAATCTAAATTTTTGACTATCTTTAAACTTTAAGGAATATTACACAAATACAACCAATACTTTATATGCTTAAATATATAATTTTTATTTCTTATATTCTTTATACTAGCATACTTACAAATATCATGTTGTAACTAAGATTAGCTGTATTTGAATCAAGTAAATATAATTTTTTTGTAATTTTAAATCTTGTAATGTCAACATTTCAACAATACACTACCTGACTTCTAGTTGATCATATGGAAAATCATCACAAATACTGCAGAAGACCTATTGGAACCCACATCGACCCAAGATTCTCTCAGAAATCAGTTAAATTTGGTGAAGGAAAAATCATGTTTTGGGGTTACATTCAGTATGGGGGTGTGCGAGAGATCTGCAGAGTGGATGTTAACATCAACAGCCTGAGGTGTCAAGACATTTGTGCTGCCCAATACATTACAAACCACAAACCACAGAAGCGCTCCTCCTCATACTTCAGCCTCCACATCAAAGTTCCTGAAAGCAAAGAAGGTCAAGGTGCTCCAGGATTGGCCAGCCCAGTCACCAGACATGAATATTATTGAGCATGTCTGGGGTAAGATGGAGGAGTCATTGAAGATTAATCTAAAGAATCTTGATGAACTCTGGGAGTCCTGCAAGAACACTTTCTTTGCCATTCCAGATGACTTTATTAATAAGTTGAGTCAAATCAAGGCATGATCATATTTTATTTTGATAAAATAAGCATAGTCTAGAGGCCTTTGCCTTTCATATTAGCCACTTCTGATACTTAATGATCAACTAGAAGTCAAGGTAATATTTGTTGTTCCTAAAACTTGCATAGGTGACAAGTCTTTTGTCAGGTAGTGTATGTTCTGACTAAATCATGAAAATTGTGAATATATTTACATTAACTTTTAAATTAATGTTAAGAATACATTTTTTTTTTCTTTTTAAAATAGCAATCGACCGTTTTGCTCATCAGTCTAACTGACAATGTAATCGTCTACTGATTCATTAATAATCCAAATAGTTATTCTGACTAAAGGGAAAACAAGGGTCACGGCTTTGTTAATGCATCTAATAGTTTAATGGTTGTTTGCATTTGGTTTCCTTTTCTGTGGCTTATGCAATGCCCTATATGCATGTGGCTATATAGATTCCTGATGATCTTGTTAAGTTGACCGCAAAGTTTTCACTGTTCCATTGATTGGCAGATGGGATGGTTGGTGAAGTGCAGAGCTTTGATTGCCATGATAGAAAGGCCAAATCTTGCACCGGAGTCCTGCTGTCCCCATGGGGGACTCCCTGGGAGGAAGAGTGTGGAGGTATTTCTTGGAAAGAAAATTGGATTGAATGCTCCGGGTGTGTCTGTTTCCAAAAAGTAAAGTATAGCAGTATTTGATATTCAGCAGATCTACTGTCTGAAGGAAACATCAGTTTCTTAATTCAAGGACTTTTGTAAGAGAATAAAAGCGTGTAGATGATACTTAATGTTTCAGTTAATGAGGATGTTTAAGTGATTGTTAAGAGATCGTGGTGAGATTGGATGCTTGCCCATCTCGCCTTTGAAACCGTTTTCAGTTTGTTGAGGCTTCAGTTGATGTTGGCTGAAGTTGATGAGAGAGAGCTGGTTTGATCTTTAAAGAATGGAAAGACCAGGACGATGCCTGGCACAAGCTCAATGTCCGGAGACACCAAGCTGACGGTCAGCTGTCTGTGAGCTCCTGTAGGACTAGTTTGTTTGGTATGTTCCACACATCACCTCTTTTTGGGTTCATGAATCGGCTCCAGCACTGAAGAAAATGATTCATTGGATTTACTACTTTTTTTAAGGTAAGTGGCTGCAAACAACTTACATGGGCTGAATTTAAACAAGCAAATTAAATTGAGTAACTTAACCTGTTTGTTTAAATTCAGCCCATATAAATAGTTTGCAGCAACTTTTTCACCTTAAAAAATTGTAGTAAATCCAATTCATGATTTTTTTTTTGTGAGCCGTCAGTGAGTGCTCTGATTGGCTGTTCAGCTACGACTCAGAAAGCGAGAGTAAAAAATGAAGTGACAAGTCCAAGCAAATAACACAAGTCATGAGGAAGACAAAGAAGCTGGCTGTCATTTAGTCACATTTCTTAAGTAATTGCAAAGTATATGAATTATCAGACATGTTTGCACAAACGGATCCCTCTGGGGTGAGCAAGAAATTCTGTGAGAATAATACCTAATGGCCAGTTTCCACTGAGTGGTACGGTACGGTATGGGTCACCCTTATCTGGCTTGCATTTTCACTGCCTAAAGGGTACCAATGGTAGTGGGTGTACTAAAGAAAGTTTCTGTCAACGCCATTCTCGTCAAAGTAAAGCTGTATGTGTCGTTCACATATCATATGAGAAGCACTTATAATACATAAATACTTGTGTATTAATGTTTATTACTAACCTTTCTATGAACATGATTTGATTATAACTGCAGATCAATGCAAAATAGCCTACTGTAACATCTGCAATTATGTAAAGGAAATAAATGCAACATATATCAACACACAGCCCCTTACAGTTTCCGATATGTTACCAATTACAGTAAAACTACACACAGCATAGATTTAGTCCATATTTGGGTTCAAAAACAACAAGCAACATATAGCTCACAGTCAGTGCAAACTTCTCATCTGTATCTTTAATCTTCAGCAGCACATGTAACCTCTTGTTAGAAAGTAATTCCATCATTCACAGTTCATAATAGTCCAAAAGGTGATAATAGTAGTTAAACATGGGAGTTTGTTCATGTTTTAGGTTGCTGAAACAATCATTTGTTCCTTTTTTTTGTCAGGCTTCTCCTATGTTTTGTCGAGCTTCCCTCTCACGTTTGTCTATTTCTGAAAGGATCTGATGTCAGAAGCAATTCAATAATCACGTGCACGTTATTATCATGAGCTCAAGAAGTTCGTTATTTCAAATATAGACGCGCAGCAAGCGCAAGCGAGACAGAGAAACCACTCACGCTTTAGACGGCCTTGTAAACTACTATGGGCACAGGGTAGTTCTGCTCTTGTTCTTGGCTTTGTGGCTGTTCATCAAGATGTCGACAAGGTTCGTTTGAGCTCAGGCTCGTTATTATATGTACTGTATATATTATTAATTCATTCTCCTGCTGGTCCACGAGCGAGTGATGTTTCTCTGTAAACCAACAGCGTTCAGCTGCCCGTCTTGCTCAGCCTTTTGGTACACTTTTGTTGTGTTAGGTACCGTTCCGAAAGGGTACCCAAAAAGTGGTGCGGTACGATTTGCTTTTAGGTACCTTTTGACAGTGGAAATGGCCATAAAAACTTACCATACTGTACCACTCAGTGGAAATGGGCCATAGACGCTACTTTGTTTAGGGTTTGTATGTGTGCAGAACTACAGTATTATCAGTACAGGCTGAATTTAAACAAACAAATAAATTGATTGTTTAACTTAATTTGTTTGTTTAAATTCAGCCCATTTAAATAGTTTTCAACTGATTACCTTAAAAAAATGTAAATCCAATAAATAATTTTTTTCATTGCACTGCATGTTTTCAGGTAATGAAAGATCCATCACTTATTGACATTCTAGCACATACGTTCTCCTTTTAGTCGGCTGTCATCAAATTAATCTGTACACTGCAAAAAAATGTTCCTATCTTTTCGGTCTTGATCTAAATATCTAAAAATTCTTAAATCAAGAAGCATTTTCTCAGCAAGCAAAGAATATTGTCTTGTTTTCAAAAATAATGTCAAAATTAAGTGAGTTTTCCCTTAAAACAAGCTAAATAATCAGTCCGTAAGTTTTCATTCCTGCTTGTTCTTTGACGTCGCCTTGGTGTGTAGAGCTTTAGGGTCAGCACCTTCTCCTGGAACACCAGGTTGGGAGAAGAGAGTGATCTTGTGATGATGTCACACCCTCAGGATCTGAGTGAATCAATGAAAAAGTGTGAACGGTTTACTCCGTCTTCAAGCAAAGTGTTTGCACTCTACAGTATATGCATTCTGATTGGATGTTGATGAAGACTATTACAGACAACACAAGGATCAACATATCATTTAAATCACAGGTGTCAAATCCAGTTCCTGGAGGGCCGCAGCTCTGCACAATTTAGCTCCAACCCTGCTTCAACACACTTACCTGTAGGTTTCAAACAAGCCTAAAGGACTCAATTAGTTTGACCAGGTGTGTTTAATCAGGCTTAAAGCTAAACTGTGCAGAGCTGCGGCCCTCCAGGAATTGGATTTGATACCTGTGATTTAAATGATCATTCAGTAGACCAAATTAGCAACTCAGAAATACCTAACATGGTTTTCCTGTGGTCTTGTTTAGCTAAAAACTTCATTCTAAGAACTTGGTTTAATGCACAAGCAGCACACTTGATTCGATATCTCTCTTTATCAATCTCTACAAGATACTAGAGATTTACACAGTCATGCATCTGTGTGTATAGAATAGAAGAGGTTACATTCGTTAGTTCCAAAGTGTAGTGAATGTGCACATTTTTTTAAGTTGTGAATGCTCCCTTATTTAGTTGTAACTATGGTAACCTGGCAGGCCCTGGTTCTGCCAATGTGTTTGGTGTCACCTAGCCAGGCTATTAGTTTGCTGGATTGGTAATTTATTTAATATGTGATAAATATAATAAATAAATGTGTCTGAGGGTGGCACGGTGGCTCAGTGGTTAGCACTGTTGCCTCAGCAAGAAGGTCACCGGTTGAAGTCTCTACTGGACCAGTGTGGAGTCTGTGTGTAGTTTGCATGTTCTCCTTGTTTTGGCGTAGGTTTCCTCCAGGTGTTCTGGTTTCCCTCACAGTCCAAAGACATGCGGTATAGGCCCTGTATATTTGGGGGCCCTAAGCAGAAAAATTTTGGGGCTCTCCCTTGCTCTAAATAGTGGAGTATTGCTATTGCAAACCGGCCCACAATGATTATATTGCTTATTAAATACAATCAATGAAACAGAAAAGTAAAGCCTGATTTCATCTACCTAATAACTGTCTGAATGACTTGGACATTTTAAAACAGCACTGTTTTTGTCAACTAGCAGCTTCTAAAATGAAGAATTAAACAATCTTTAATAAAGGCACAAGTGATTCCTACTTTGCATCCTTCTGGTGTGTTTAAAACATATTCTAATAATTTAGCAAACAGATTGAGGATTCTATAGCTAAAGATTCAAGGTTGAGTTTTTTTTTTTTTATTAATTCCAAAAGCAAAAACCCTGCATTGAAACGACACTGAACAATAATTAGCCAAAGGCGAAAATGCATTACTTAGTATTAAAATATACATTCTTTTAACATTAGTTTAAAAATTGATCCATAAGTAATAAAACCAATAAGCAAATAATATAAGTAAATATGAGAAATATTAATATAAATAACACATAAGAAAAAAGGGAAGCAACAAATACTGGGCTAATGTTAATAATACCCAAACACAATATTATTCCCTTCAGTCACCTTCACTGTTCCTTACATTTAAGATGCGGGGTCCAGAGCTTATATTACTATGATTAATTCAATTAGGACATAACTTTTAGAAACATGCGCGTCTTTCTGACCACCGGTGTAGTGAATTCATCAAGGGTTTGGGTGTTTGAGCACCTGCCCTTTTTTCTCTCAGAGTAAAAGTTCCCCCTTAAAATGAAAGTGCCCCTCCTTTGCGCACAGATCCCACTCCCTGACAATCTTCAATTTCGCGATCAACCCTTGCCCCAATTGTTAACCAGTTTTGCCTTCTTATTTTTTTTTTTCAAAATGAACAACCAACTTTCTGTTGTGAAGTAATTGACCTGTGTGCCATTCTACTATGCTGTTGAAGAGTAGATGATGTTTGCAGCACAGAATGATGACACATGTCACTCAAAGATTATGGAAAAGTCACGTGAAATCCGACATAACTGTTCACACTGCAGTCGGATTGCAAAACATCTGATCTGTGTCTGATTTAATACTACATATGGAAGTGGCACAAATCTGAACCGAAAAGATCAGATCCCAAGCGGTTTGGGCTGTTCACACTGTCAAGATAAACAGATGTGGCAGATTCGGGCCACATTTGCCTGCTGTGTGAACGTAGCTTTAGTGACATAGGGGGCGAATCTACAGCAAAAATAACTGAATTGAAATAAATAAGCTGATGCTGGCACACTAGGTAAATTACTTCCGCAAAAGGATCCGTTTTACATAAAAACGAAAGTACGCTTAAACAAAAACCTGCCTTTGTTTGCCAGAGATGGTCAAAAAAGTTATACCACTTGATGAAAAGTACAAAAAAGTATATATATATGTGTGTATATATATATATATATATATATATATATATATATATATATATATATATATATATATATAATGTAGACCAACTGTGATCGAATGCGCTCAAACAGCCGCGAATGACTTAAATAATTTAAAGGCACTATGGGGGATTGAATACCAGTGATACCAAAGGCAAGAATCTGGCATCCGCTTATGAATTAATAACTGAAATATCTCACCACCACTGTTAGCTGCCAGGTTTTGGAAGATTAATAATAACTAAAGCAGCATACAGTACATTTTTCTTTTCTTCAGCCAGAACTAAAGTGGACATCTTCCTGCATAAATGTCACTGCCTATGAGTTATTTAAAAAGTAAATGCAATACTTAAAATGCTTAAATATTAAAAACACAATATACCTAAACAGGTCTTTCATTCACACTTTAACTTTAATAACCTGTTTAGACTACACCATGTTCTTAAATGTTGTAACATTAAAAGGAGTTGGTGTTGAAAGTCAAAAATAGAATTGTACACCCCTCACAAATCTCTTATTTAAATTCATATTTTCTAAAGGAAACCTTACAATGTTATGTTTATGCATATACATTAGATTAGTCATTACTGAAGCCAAATCTGGAGCTAATCAAACAAAATAACTCATAACCGTTCAAAATTAGTACACCCAAATTTATATTTCAGGGAAAAATATTAAATTAAAAATTTAAAAAGAGCAAACTTCAAGAGAAACAAAAAATATATATATAAAATTTTATACAGTCTTTCTATTTTTAAAGATGTTCTGTGACTAAAATATTATTTTAATAAATATATCTGTTTAATAAATCTGTTTTGAGTATGTTCTCTGTGAAATGGATTCAAATATTCATTTTCAAAATGGGGTGTACTCAATTATGCTGAAATGCCATCTTAAGTATACTGATTTGATTTCTAATAATTTAATGACACTATAAGCAGTAAAAGCTACCAAAATTTAAAAAATGGCATCAATAATTAGTGACTAAAGTATCTCAACACAAGGCCTAATGCTATTGGAAAAAACCTTGACATTACCATGTTTTGTTTTTCTGTGATATACTGTTTTATTTTGGCTAGAATAAAAGCAGTTTTTAATATTAAGGTCAAAAGTATAAGCCCTTTTGAGCTATGTATTTTTGATAGTCTACAGAACAAACCATCAATAAACAGCAAGACCCACTGGCATCGGGGCTTGCTACAAAACCCAGTAACTCCATTATGCTGGCATCACCTGTACTCCTGTCACCTGTTCACCAGCCTAGACCGCAGCCAGTTGACATAATGGCCGCCAACAGTCAAGTCAAGCACAAAATGGCTGCCTCCAGTTCTATAGCTCACAAGATGGCTACCTCCAGTCCTCCAGCTCACTAGATGGCCGCCTCCAGTCCTCCAGCTCACAAGATGGCCACCTCAAGTCTGCCAGTTCACAAAATGGCCAGAGCTGCCAGATCCTCAGTCACTGCCAGAGCTGCCAGATCCACAGTCACTGCCAGAGCTGCCAGATCCTCAGTCACTGCCAGAGCTGCAAGATCCTCAGTCACTGCCAGAGCTGCCAGATCCTCAGTCACTGCCAGAGCTGCCAGATCCTCAGTCACTGCCAGAGCTGCCAGATCCTCAGTCACTGCCAGAGCTGCCAGATCCTCAGTCACTGCCAGAGCTGCCAGATCCTCAGTCACTGCCAGAGCTGCCAGATCCTGCACCGCCACCGCCAGTGTTACCAGAGCCACTGTCATCAGAGCTGCCAGAGGCGCCGCCGCTTCCAGGACCATTGCCGCCAGTACTGCCAGAGCTACCGGAGCCGCCAGTGCTGCAGCCGCTACCAGAGCCGCCACCGCTAACAGAGCCACTGCCACCAGAGCTGCTGCCGCCTGAGCTTTCCGAATGGCCGCCACTACCAGAGTTTTGCGAATGGTCGCCGCCACCTGAGCTTCATGACTGGCCGGCGCCGCCTGAGCTAATAGAAACACTGCCACCAGAGCTTTCCAAATGGCCGCCACCACCTGAGTTTCCCGAATGGCCGCTGCCGGCTGAGCTTCTTGAATGGCCGCCGCCTGAGCTTCCTGAATGGCCGCCGCCTGAGCTTCCTAAATGGCCACCGCCTGAGCTTCCCGAATGGTCGCTGCCTGAGCTTCCCGAATGGCCGCCGCCGCTCCCTGAGTTTCCCGAGTGGCTGCCGCCGCCTGAGTCTCATGAATGGCTGCCAGAGCCATGTGACCTCCCAGAGCCGCTAGAGCCGTGTGACTTATCAATGCCTCCTTAGCCTAAGCCTCCTGACCCACTGGGATTCAATGAACTACCCGTGCGTCCTAAACGTAAGCCTCCTGACCCACTGGGGTTGAATGAACTGCCAGTGCATCCTGAACCTAAGCCTCCTGACCCACTGGGGTTGAATACAATGCCAGTGTCTCCTGAACCCAGGCCTCCTGACCCACTGGAGTTAAATGAACTGCCAGTGTCTCCTGAACCCAAGCCTCCTGACCCACTGGAGTTAAATGAACTGCCAGTGTCTCCTGAACCCAAACCTCCTGACCCACTGGAGTTGAATTAACTGCCAGTGCATTTTGAACCTATGTCTCCTGACCCACTGTGGGTGTATGACACGTCTATGACTGCTGAACCAAATCCTCCTATTGTAGACACCCTGGGGTCACAGACCCTGCAGCTGGAAGGCAAGGGGCCCTCAAGAGCCCAAACTGTAACCCAGGGAGAGTGGCAGGCCCCTAGGGGCAGCCTGCTGGGGTCACAGACCCTGCAGCTAAGGGGCAAGGGGCCCTGAAGAGCCCAAACTGCCACCCAGGGACAGTAGCTGGCACCTGGGGCAGCCCGCTGGGGTCACAGACCTTGCAGCTAGAGGACAAGGGGCCCTCAAGAGCCCAAACTGCAACCCAGGGAGAGTGGCTGGCCCCTGGGGCAACCTGCTGGGGTCAGAGACCTTGCAGCTGAAAGGCAATGGACCCTCAAGAGCCCAAACTGCCACCCAGGGACAGTAGCTGGCCCCAAACATACCTCAGCTCCACTCTTCAGGGCTTCCGCAGCTCCATGTTCCAGGCCCTCCACAGCTTCACTCTCCAGGCCCTCCGCAGCTCCATGCTCCAGGCCCTCCGCAGCTCCACTCTCCAGGCCCTCCGCAGCTCCACGCTTCAGGCCCTCCGCAGCTTAACTCTCCAGGCCTTCCGCAGCTCGACACTACAGGCCTTCCGCAGCACCATGCTCCAGGCCTTCTGCAGTTCCACGCTCCAGGTCCTTCCCAACTCCACAATCCAGACCTTCTGCAGCTCCACGCAGGTCCTCCTCAGCTCCATGTTCCAGGTACACCTCCGCTACATGGTCCTGGACCTCCATCCCTCCCCCTGTTCCACCTCCGCTCCACCTCCCGCCTGAACTGTATTAGTAGCGTCTGGAAGCTGCTCCTTAGAGGAGGGGGCTCTGTCATGATCACCATTGATCTTTACTCCTTAGATTGCTGGTAAACATGCACTATCGCTAACGGACTACAAAACCGCCATTTCATGGACTACAACTCCATACATGCACTCCGCTCACACACACGTTCCTCATCCTGACTGATTACACACACACCACCAGAGGATTGTCAAGGACTGATTACACACTATTTAAGCAGCACAAACACTCACTCCAGTCGCAGAGTCTTGTTTACATCCTGTGACATTACAACGCCTTTGTTTTGTTTTGCCATGTGTTTATCCTCGCCTTGTTATACTGTTTATCCCTGCTTGCTGCCAGCCTTGTGACCATCTGCCTGTTATAGTGACTACGATTCTGGATTGCCTTCATACATCCGTTTGCACCCGTGTTGACCATTGCTTACCTTACCTCCTCAATAAACCTGCATGTGGATCTGAACTCTGTTTTCAGTGTCACAGTCCACCGGTTACAATTATACAATGACTTGCCTAATTACCCTTACCTGCCTAGTTAACCTAAATAACCTAGTTAAGCCTTTAAATGTCACTTTAAGCTGTATAGAAGTGTCTTGAAAAATATCTCGTCAAATAACATTTACTGTCATCATGGCAAAGATAAAATAAATCAGTTATTAGAAATGAGTTATTAAAACTTTTATGTTTTGAAAAGTGTTGAAAAAATTTTCTCTCCATTAAATAAAAATTAGGGGGGAAAAAATGAACAAACGGGGCTAATGATTCAGGGTGGATAATAATTCTGACTCTAACTGTGTATTGCCAGATGAATATAATTTTGTGAGAATGAATACAGTATCTATAACTTGAATAGCTCAATTTAACAGCTCAATTTGGAAAGAATTCATAATTTTATATTGATTGGGATGATTAGTTTAAAATTCACAATGACTCCACAATGTGGTTCTTGGTTAGCTATAATGCCCATTCAAACTTCCTAATGGATGATTAAACTGAAACTGAATTTAAAGGTGCTGTATATATTTTAAAAGCAATTTTAAGCTTTTAAAGCATAAAAATACCATATTACTGTATGTTTGCAGATTATTAAGAAAAAAGCTAAGTAAACATTCATGTATATCTGAAAAACTGTGCTAAAGTCAGATATTCTGCTTTAAAAAAAGTGCTGAAACGTCTGTATTTGTGTTGGTCACTTTAACCCACCTGATGCCAGTTTAGCCAATTATATTTCAGCACCCCGGGTTGCCTTGGTGGAAAACTGCATATTTGATTTTTTTCAGTCAGAAAGGCTCTCAAAGTGTGCATTTGTGACCGAAAATGCGACCTCCGGTGGACAGTAGTAGACTCTGAAATGAGACGCAGATTCAGAGTTCCACATGAGGTGGTTATTCATTAGCAAATAATATAAATATTATGAATGTAAACATTAGGTGATCAGGTTACTTTGTAACCCAGTGTCCTAACAACACACTACATGATGTGATTTGCAGTGATAAGTAATTTGGCTGTTTACACCAGACAAAACATGACAGAAATTTAAATAAAGCCATTCAGAAGCACAGAATAGAGAACTTACTGCACTCCAATGAAATGGTAAGGTTTATAATCCAATTAATACATATGTAACCTTTTTAACTTTATTAAAGGCACACGCTGAATCACTGATATGTGTTGGCTTGCACTGAGTCACAGTTCTGAACGATTTATTTTATTTTCAAGCTCTTAAGTGAGCTATCTGCTGCTGCTTTCAGTATCAGGGCAATAAATGTCATGTGAAATGGCATTCAAACTCACATTGTTAGCATTTAACACACAATAATGCGCAAGAGGTGTACCTGAGGTGATCATTGTCAGATTTCTGTTGTTCAGCTGCTATAAGGCGTTTCTAGAATATAAATTTCAGGTATTGGTTAGAACAAAAACTCTTTTTAATATGGAAAATATTCCATCATGTGCTGTTTCTTTCGTTTAGAACACGAATTAAATCAGCCTTAAATCAGCCTTTAGGGTGGATAGTCAGGCATGTTCCTGTTGATGTCGTCAATCTGGCTACCTGTGCTTGTGTGCGTTTTGCATACTACACCTGCGATGTGACTTTTGTGGATTTGCGCGTTGTGATATCGATGCTGAAATGATATATTGTGAAGCACTATTGTACTCGCCACCACTGTTTGGAATAATAATCATAATTTAAACTGTGTACTGTACATTTTCTTTTCTCCAGGCAAAACAAAAGTGGCTTTTACTTTTCTTTTTATAAAAAAAATGTCACTACTTGTGAACTTTGTCTTGAATGGCCTTCCTGAATCACATTTGGTCCGTTTCTGTCTCCAAAGGTTCACTCTGTGCTCTGGAGCCTCGTAGAAATGACATTTGATCTCAGCCAAGGGCCAGAGCAGCCAATATTCACTAACCCATTTTATCCTCTGATTACAGCGGCCAGATTGGATTAAGAACCATGCCTATAAAGAGCCATTATGGACAGGCCAAGTTATGAATTGTACATGGACAGCCAGAAAGAGAATGAGATGGCTATAAATGGGAAATGAGCTAAAAGTGCACTGTTTTTTTTTTTTTACATTAAGACATCTCATGTTTCAGATAATTATTAGATTTTGACATTTGCATTCCTTCCTCAAATAAATGCTGCTTAAACCAGCTAAAGTGTTAGCAGAATGGTGAGGTGTTTGGGCTTTTGTCAGTTCATCAAGGTGGTTTAGAAACTTTGAGAAGCATGTAGACCAGATTAAACAAACACCAAATCATTTAAGACTGGCTTAAAAAGGATAGTTCATCCAATAAAAGTAAATAAATAAGCTGAAGCCAGGGTCCAAGATCTTGATAAATTGAGGTTTCTCAAGAATTTGAACATCAATATGTTGTTTTGTTTTTTGTTGTTTTGTTTTTTGTTTTGTTTTTGTTTTGTTTTTTGGTTGTTGTTGTTTTTTGTTTTAGTTTTTTTATTCGTTTGTTTTGTTTTGTTTTTTCTGTTGTTTTTTTGCTTTTTGTTTCTGTTTTGTTTTTTGTTTTTGTTTTTTGTTTTGTTGTTTATTTTTGCATTATTCGTATTTATATAATTAGCTGAAAATATATAGTAATAGAATTTAAAATATAAAATATATATAATTATTTTGTTTTTATTCAGCAAGACTGAGATTTGTGTCTTGTTTTGTGTCATTTTGTTTTGCTTAGGTTTTTCTTTGTTTTCTTTCGTGACGTTTTGTGTCTGTGTCATTTTGTTTTGTCATTTTGTTTTGTTTATAGATTATGTCTTCGTTTTCACTTATTCGTTATTTACATTGTGTTGATTATTTATATAATAATTATTATTTTTGTTGTTGTTGTTGTTGTTGTTGATGTTATTAGTAGTAGTAGTGTTCATCAAGATTCAGAATTTTCAAGTTGGAAAAAAAGTACTCTCTTCTGTTTCCGATCATTATTAGTTTTTTCACATTTGCATTCCGTCTTTAAATAATTATTGTTTACACCAATTAAAATCTGACCAGAATGATGCAGTTTTTGGGCACTTGTCAGATCATCAAGTGGTGTAGCAGCTTAGAGAAGCAGGTAGACCAGCCTAAACAAGATGAGACCATGGCTTATAGGCTGGTTTTAAGGGTTAGTCCATACACTCAAAGCTAAGGCTTTAGAAAACAAAGCAGTCCTTCAGAGCAAGAAACTGAACATTTTTGTATTGTTTTGTTTTGTTTTTTGTCTGGTTTTTTAATACATTTATTTATTTATGGGTGAAGTATATCTTTGTTTTGTTATTTACTTTTTATTATGCATATTTAAATTTTTTTTTGACTATATATACATACAAAAATATAATTATATACATTTAAAATATATTTTTATACATTTAAAATATATTTTTATACATTTAAAAAATATTTATATATAATTATTGTGTTATTTAACGACAATGAGATTTGTCTTGAAGAAAAAATTGGTGTCTCTTCTGTAGCGTCTATATTCGAAAGTATTTTCAGGACAGCTTGAATCACTTTCAGTGGCAGTCAAGAATTCATTCGACATGAATGAGACTGACTTCGTGACCATGGAAATGCATCACATTTTGCATCATTAAAGTCATTTAAACACAGTTTTCTGGCTGACTTTATATCAGCGAATTTACATAATAAAATGCTTGTTCAATAGCAGCCCATTCGGGTGCATTGTTATGCAGGAAAATAACTCCCTGGCTCCTTGCCTACATCCAGCGTGCACTATTTTTCAAGCCGTCACTATGTTCACAGCTACGTTTCTGTGCCAGGCTTTAGAATCAATAAATTAATAACCTGCACATTATCAGTGTGACGAACGGCAGCAGCTGTGCTTTTCTCTCTTTTGAAGCACTCTTTGGAGGTAATCAAACTTTTTTTTCCTCCCCTGCCTTTTTTTTTTTAACCATGACTCTTCCGGAAGCTCAAAAGAAAGGATCTCCAGAAGGATTTACGGAAATAGACAAAAATAATGAGCTTTCCTCTCACCAAGTGTTTTCCACTGAAGAATTACAACGAGCATGGGGGCGACTCCTTAATTATAAGAGTAAATGAATTGCTTTTTTTCCTCCTAATGATACCATGTGGGAAATGCCAAACATTTGGATCTAAATTATGAACAACCATTTAAAATCCTGATTGAATAACTTCACGCTATATCCCACATACAGTACATATCCCTGGCCATCATTCATTAATTTCTCCATTCCTCTTCCCTTGTTAAAAGCGACACCATCAGTCGAGAGCTGCATTTTCATCTCGCCGGGGTCCCTGAAGAGAGTACATCAAGATTACTCACTGTTTTTGCTATAAATCTTTGCTATTGTAAAATGCGAGAATGGCTTTTGCCTGTAATTCATCATAGCCGTAAAGCGGGGGACGGCTTGAATAGCCCCCTGCTAGTTTTCATAAAGCAACAGAGCCGCTGATGCAATTTTCCCAGTAAATGTCTTCACCGTCGTTATTTGTCATGACACAGAAATCAGTTTAAGAGAAGTTCATGTAGATAAGCGATATGAATATAGTGGCCCCAAAGACTGTTTCAACACTCCTTCAAAATGCCTGAAAGCCATTGTGTTGGATGACAAAAATACAGCCAATTTGAAACTTGACTTGACGTTTAGCATACTTTTATTTCAAGCCTCTGGGGGTCCAGTTTTTGACACTGTATGTAAAAATGGCAGCTCTTAAATTGAAGGGATGTTCGTAAGACTGTTATGAAAACTTTATAATCATGACATGACACATGAATGAGATTTTATGTAGGACAACTGTCATTAAGTGTCATTTACTCTGTTATGACATTTTAAATGCAGAGATGACATTGTTTGTTATGATAACTTGACATTACTAAGACTACAAAACTTGTCATAAATCTGTCATAAACATGATTGTAATGAGGCCATTATAATTGTGTTATGAATAATTTTTTTGATCGCTTTTTCAGTGGAATTGTCATTGAAATGTCTGTCATTACTCTGTTTAATTATTTTTAGGAGCGTCATTAATATTTAATTATAAATTTTGCATGTACCACTGTAGCAGAGGTCAAAAATAACTGAGGGAATGACTCTTAATGATAGCTGTCGTAAGCATGCATAAAATCTCATTCTCATTCATGTCAGGATTATAAAGGTTTCATGAACGTCTTATGAACACCCCTAAAATGTTACCATAAAAACAGGAGTACTGTATTTATCATTTATATTATTAATTTTAAAATTATTCCTAATATATTTAATGTTACACATAGGTTAAGCAAGCTTCGAATGACATGGCTAAATAATAATGGTAAATAATGGAAGAAATTTTATTGTTATGCAAACTTGTTGCATATATATATATATATATATATATATATATATATATATATATATATATATATATATATATACACATCATAGAAGAAAAACTTGGTTTCAAGCATCAAAACAATGTGTAACACAGCTGTTTTTTTCATGAGGATGTGACCTGTTTTTTATTTTTTATTTGATTTATTTAGCAGAATAAAGATTATTCTACAAATTTCCCATGATTTTTACCAACTAACATGTCACTCAATGTTACACTCATTTATATACCAATTAATCTGGTTAGTCATACAGTATAGGGCCCTATCATACACCCGGCGCAATAAGGCGTAAGACGTGTTTGCCGTGATGTGTTGCTATTTTCAAACCATCTTAACCCTAATTTTACTGTTTTCCACCAGGTTGTTTAAATAGCAAATCCATTTGCACCACTTTGTGGTCTCATGGGTATCCGGTCTAGAAAGGAGGTGTGTTAAGGCACATTGTTGGCGGGTTGCTATTTTAAGGAACTAAAATAGACTGTGCAGTAGACCCTCTGAAAGCAGGTCTAAAGTCCAGCTCAGAGCGCGTTAGTTGTGCGCCTGGGTTACACATTGCTTAATACACACTGGGTGTACAGCAGTACACAAATATATTTACAAACGAAAAAGATTTAAAGGAATAAAATATTACAAAAATGATTATTTTCCATAAATGTAAAAACCACTGCCTCCATCTTCATCTCAGGGGGCTTTTTCAGTTTATTTACAACAACTTGCATTTGTATAATGTTATTATTACTAGTAGGATTATTTATTATACACTGTATGCATGTTTATATTTGTTTTATTAAAAACAAGCTTAGGTTTGTCCATCTGTCTGGTTTTGGACACCGGTTTCCGGTGTGTTTGGATATAACTCAGTATATTGACCACACTTCATTATTATTGTTTATTTATTTATTTGCAGGAAATTAGAACTGAATTTAGAAATAGTTTTGAAACAAATCTTTGCGCTTAACAAATGAAATATGTAGGCTAATGGATGTCTGTGCGCACAACACCGTTTCTTTATCCACGAAAGTGAGAAAGAGAAAGGAAAGAGTCTGAATGGAGGAGGCTCGTTCTTAATTCTCAAACAGATGGTCTGTTTAACTGTTTTCTCGCTAGTGTGCATTCTGTTTTTCCTTTAAAAAGTCCGCCCTCAGGGTTCATACGGTCATGGAAAACCTGGAAAAGTCATGGAATTTTGACATGGCATTTTCTAGGCCTGTAAAAGTTTTAGAAAAACAGAAAAACCCACAAAGTTTTGAAAAATTCATGGAAAACATATCTGTATACTTGAATATAGGTTATTTACTTCTTTTCTGTCCTTGGCCAATCACATACTCTCGCATTGTTAGTAGCGGTGTAAGCATTATCTAAAATAATTTCACATAAATATAAATTGAAACGAAATAGATTGTTGCGTGTTTTACGATATACTGGAATAAATATGAACATGCATTGTTTTTCTATGTATGTGTATATATATATATATATATACACACACACACACACACACACACACACACACACACACACACACACACACACACACAGAAACACGCATGCATGCATATATTTGATGTTTATTTATATTTAGATATACATGCATATATGTATATATATAAATTATGATACAAATTATATATGCATTTAAATATCTATGTAACAAAATTGTTTTGTGTAGTTTTGTTTCTATATATGTGTGTGTATCGCATAATGTACATAATACATTTATATACACAAACATGCATTATATCAAAATATATTATATCATTACATATATTATGTCTTTTTTTTTATATTTAATTTCACAATTAAATGACTCCATTAGCATCATCTGCACTTTAAAAACACTTTCTTAAATACAGCATTATCAATCTGTCTGCTTTACCCCATCTTAATAGCTGGATTGATGTTTAGCCTGGCTCCTCTGTTTTTAGGCATTTAGCACCTGTTGCTGGTAATTGTGCTGGAGTTTAGCACATGGCGTGTGTCTGCGATGGCGCTTCAGTCAGACGCTAGACTGAAGAGAGAGGAGGAACAGGCAGAGATAACCCAGCCGCTCTCTCGCTCTAACAGATGGACTAATAGCATAATTAAGTAGCCGCACGCCCGGTTCCTGTTTACCGTCGTGTTGCTAAGCAATGACATCAGCCAATCCCTCTGTCCCTCTGTATAATCCTGCCCCCTCCCTCTCTCCCTCTCTCTCTCTCTCTCTCTCTCTCTCTCTCTCTCTCACATGCATTCATCCCAGTAACAGTGTTAGCGTGCTGTAGTGGTCTGTGCGCGGCTCACAGACAGACGGCATGACCACAGTGAGCTGAAGCAGCCCGCAGTCTCTCATGTAGCCCACCGCTGCGATCGCAAACTCACACACACACATACACACACACATACACACACATGCACTCACACACTAAGACACGCTCAGTTGCTCTTCAGAGATTACCAGAACCAAGAAGACTCTACTTTTGAATCTTGTTTTCTTTTCTTTTTTTTTTTTCTTTCTTCTTTTTTTTATTTGTTTACTGCTACCACCCGGGTTCAGGGGTGGTGGCACATCCTCAGAAGGGCTGCATGAATGACACAACGCAAAGGCGAGAAGACGACCATCAGCATCCAGGAGCACATGGCCATTGATGTATGTCCAGGTCCCATTCAGCCAATCAAGCAGATATCTGACTATTTCCCCCGTTACCCGCGGGGTCTCCCCCCCACAGCTCCTCCGGCCCTCAGCCGCGCCGGCTCCCTGCGGAGCAGCTCCACCAGCCAGAAGTCCGAGGGCCTGCCAGCGGATGCCAACCGGGATGAGGACGATCTGGACCAAGCATTCGGAGCCACTGCACTTGTGGCCAGCAAGAAAGAGGAAGAGCCGGACGTGGAGGGCTACGATTCAGACGACTCCAGTGAGTACTTCTCTCTTACTCTCTCTTTCTTCCTTTCTTTAGAATTGACAACTGTTGCCTCAGATTCCTCTGCCTGTTTGTTTCCCTCTGCATGCAGCTCCACTGATTAATTCCTGGAAATGCTTGTGGTTTTTGCAATTTTTTGGCAATAGTGTCATGTGGATTACATCATGTAATGTGTTTGTTTTATCGATCGGCACACCTTTAAAGTGATTCTTGTGGGCATCAGGTGCAATTCCTGCTGCATCTCTATATCTGCGGAGCTCTCGTCTGTCCCAGATGTAAATCCTATTATGTCCAGTTTTCAATCATGGCAGCCTCTAGATTAGATAGCCTCCGCGGTCTCATGTGGTTATTCTATCGTTATCATGCTATGTCTTGGACGGGGTTAATCTATACAGTGCCAAGCTCTACTTGTGTGCGCTGATGGAAACACTAGTGGCTTTGGAGCTGAAACGAACGATGGGTCTGGATCTGCAGTAATCCCGGATGGTTCTGGCATAGCATGCGCTGATCTGTTGGTGACAGATGTTAACCTTTGACCTGCATGCAATGCCAAGGGTGCACTGCGCAGCAAAAAATGTCATTACTTTGATCAGGAAGATAGCAAAGCATTCTTATAGCAAAATTACAGAATTACAGAAAAACAACACAAGCTTCATGTGTGCAATGGCTTGTTTAAAATCACACGTGAAATGCATGTGGGACAAAACACATGTGAATGAGATGAAACATGGTTTCTGAATATTTTCATTATATAATCAAGTTCTTTTTTCACATGAAAATGAGCAGAAACTATGAGTTGCGTGTGTGTTTTACATGTGTTCCACTCATGTTTTACATTTCTTATGAAGAAAAAAATTATTCTTGGAAATATATGCAAATTACACCTCTGAAATACAAGTTCATGTTTAGAAATATTGCGGAAATTGTATGCTTATTGTTTTCAACCATTGGAATTACAAATGTGTACATGCATATTCAGATATAATATATATATATATATATATATATATATATATATATATATATATATATATATATATATATATATATATATATATATATATATATATATATATATATGTATATATATGTGTGTGTGTGTGTGTCAATATATGAAGAGTTCAGATGCAAAAACTCATTGCCATCTGAAATTTCCATTGAAAATGAAATTTTTTTCACAGCCATCTTTGTTTTTGTTAAGATATTTTACTTTGAAGAACAGGAAAAGGACTTATTCTTTGCCATGAAAGTGATATTACTGACCATTTCTGCCATATATACATGTATTTTGTTCCACATGTGTTTCACATAAGATTACCCACAAAATGAGCATTTGTTTAAGAACTGTTTGATTTTCTTTCTAATGTGCTAAAATAACAGGAGATATTTAGGGGTGTAATAGATCACGGTTGAGTCGTGATTCGTACAGATCACATCACACACAATACTTTTTTTTTTTTACTTTACTAAATTTGTAACGATTGCAGAGAGACTGCAGCGTCAATCAAATCACATGTATGAAAGCATTTAGGCTTTCCTGTAAAATATAATGATGACGGACGAAGTTGTGGTGGGTTATTCAGGATGTGGTGGGTTTCTTAGGTTATTAAAGGTGTTTTCTGTCTCTACATGTTTAGCCTGCATTAATGCATTCAGTGTAAGCTGCACGATTAATCATTAAAAGATCAGGATCTCAACACCCACGCAACATAAATTATAAATGATGGTGATTTGCATATGTTTATTAATCCTTTGAATCGCTGCATTCAAATCTGTGTTTGAAAAACGCAAAAATCAAGAAAGAGGTTGAGTCAAACAGTCAAATAACAGAAGTACTGGGATGACAGTTTATAGTTTAGATATAACCACTGATGTTTATGGAAAGATTAAAATCACAGTCATATGCATATAACTTGACGCTCAAAAACGAAAGTTGTAGGCAGCAATTACATAATTTAATCAGTAGGTGGCGACAACTAGCCATCAAAAATATGCCACTGAATAATTCTTCAAAAATTACACACATAGCAATGAATCATGAAGTTTTATGAGTGAATAACTAAATCATTTATTGAAAATGAGACTTAATATACAATTAAATATACATTTTATACTAAATATATGCTTTATACATTTAGCGTTATTAGCAACAGTAGCAGTAACAGTGACTTTTTCACAGTACTGAATATTTTACTATATATTTTTATTCAGCTGAATATTTCTTCATTTTATTTTAATGCAATTACAGCTTCTAAGTTCTGTTTGTTAAAACCAAAAGTGTCTTGCAGAACTGTTTTTGTATTAAATGGAAAGCAAATTACATTTATCTCCTCCTCTTTTTGGCTTTTCCCAAAAAAATGGTCCGATTTGTGACTAAAAACCATAATGTAATCCGAATGAGATTTGTGATCCATTACACCACTGGAGATATTGTATATTGATAGTCAGTGGCTCCAAAACAATATTGATTCCGACTCACGTCCAACAGACATTTCTCAGAGTATCATGCTTTGTGTTCTACACACAAAATAATGTCAAACAGATTCAAACCAACATGAGGGATGAGAGGGAGATGACACCAAAAGCATATTGATGGGAAACAACGAGCAATCTGTGGCACGTTAAGATGATCTGAAGTGCATCTCTGTCCCAGTGTAATTGCATGCTTTGCTGTCGACGCAGTAATCAATATCAATCGCTCATGTCACAGGTTGACGAAACGCTCTGGCCGATATGACCGGAGCTTTCTTGTGTCAGTGTAATACATGTAGATATGCTGGTGTAACCGTTAAAGCAGAGGAATCGTGGATCTGGTGTGCCTGTTTTTCATCATGATAGATTAGCATGGAGCTATTGTGCCGTGATTCATCGCCGTGTCCCTCTAAATCATAAGCCTCTTCCTGTGCTCTCGTTCTCGCCTGTTGTCTGAATCACAATGCACATATTAGTCGCACAACAGAGAGACAAATTAAATCCTAACCTGACATGTTTGTTATGTGACTCATGAAATACAAATAAGGCAATTACACTAATTTGCCAGAGCATTTAATGGTTCCAGCGTCTCACCGGGGATTTTAGCAGAGCAACTTAGAGGAAGAAAACGATCTCTGAGGGAGAAAACTTGAGGCTTCGCTAATGCAACAGATGGATTACAAGGAACTTCCATAAACATTTGGCAATCGGCTTTGTGGGCAAATCGTTTTTTGAGTCGAGTACTACAGGACAGATTGCAAACAGAGCAGTCTTCTGTCTCAGAGCTTAATTAAGATCTGGATCCTGACTTGAATTTTAGCTGAGCACTTTTTTTTCTGTTGCAAATGCTCAACTGATCAGTAGTATCCTAGTGAGAATTACAGCTAAAATGATGGCTGTTTTGAAGTCCCAGACTATCGCCCGTTTGTCAGTCGTGCTAAAAGCCTTGCTGACCTGTTGACTTGAATTAAACACAGATGCTTTGGGGAAAAACAAGTCACTTTGACTGATGCAATTCTCAAATTACCCACAAGCCCCCCATGAGGCCTGTACTGTGAAGGCAGACCCTTAGCGTTTGGTACCTCTAGAGGTTTCTGTGCACTGCTGTGTGACATATTCCTGAAGGTACACAGGAATAATTGTCAGTCTAAAGGGGCGTTTGCATTGACAGCTTTTTTGAAGTGACTGAAAATCATTTGGATTTTAGTGATTCAGACTCGCTTGAGCCATATTGATTTGTTGCTCAAATGAACTGATTGATTTGATAATGCTAAAAGACCATTATCAGGCTAGGTCAGATTAAAAATGGCTTACTTACAGTTGTCTCTGCTAATTAAGATTGGACAGGAGAATTTTGAAGGCACGGTTCAAGAAATTGTAATTTAGTGGCTAATAGGGCTGGGCGATAAAATTGATATCAGTATTTATTGACCGAACACCATTGTCAATAACGCTAAAAAAAGTTTGGTGTGAAGTTTCAGGCTAGTTGCATGTGCCTTAAAAGGAATGCCAATAAGCTAGGGTGTAAGTTTGTCATTTCCAATGGAGGCGCGCAACTTGCACGGTGTGCACATGGGAGATTGTGAATAAAAAAGAATGTAAGGATGTCGCCAGAGTGGCTTTTTGGTTTCTTTTCTTCTGCGTCCCTGCCACTAGCACACCATCTGAAAGATTTTTTTAGCAAAGTGGGTAATGTAGTCAACTTCACAATGTGTAATGTTGCAGAATGTATTTGAATAATGATGGTTAGTTCTTTTAGTTGAAAGTCCAAATTGGATTATCATAATTTGTTTTGTTTAAAGAGTTTGAGGTTTACTGTATCATTATCATTGACACCTTACAGATGTTGATCTACCTTAAAGTTTGCTTTGATGTTCAGCATTTACACTTTATCATTGCACACACTTTGTAACATTTTATTTATCAAGTTTAAGAGTCTCCTTAACACTTATGTTTATTTTATTATAAAGAGATGAGATATTTTGTTTAAATATTTTTGTTTTTGATTATTAAAACTATTTGCCTTCGTAATGTTGGTAAATTAAAATAAAGTGGTTGAAAAAAAAATTCTAATATTGCGAAATGGATAGTAAACAAATATTCAATGATTATCGATAATGAATGTTATGAAAAATTATATTGTGATCATTTTTATTTTTTTTTTTGCAATATCACCCAGCCCTAGTGGCTAATTCGTAGGAATTTGTATGATCTCATTTATACAGCCTAATACGATTTGCTTATTCCCAATGACGATTGGGTTTATAGGTGAAGTTGGGTGCCAAGCCTCCTTTTTAAAATCGTACATTTTCGTACAAGTGAACTCATATGAATTAGACACTAAACTGACAAAACGTAAAATAATTACATTTCCCCGTGAGATCAGGCAGCGGTGCGTTTCCAAAAACCATCATAAGCCAACTAAGGTTGCAAGTTTCGTCGTTACAAACATAGTTTGTCGATTTGGTGTTTCCCAAATCCATTATTATAACCAAACATTCGCAAACTGGTACGCTTGCAACTACACCTCTAGAGCTGTAGTTAGAAACATTGTTCTTGGTTGTGTTCTATTTCCAGTTATCTCCTCTGGCCTATTCCTTTCGAAACTTGGAATGTAAAAAAAAAATACATTAAACTCATCTCTCTTAGGTGTTATTTACTTTCAACATAATTTTACAGTTCAGTTTTAGCGATCTTCATATTGACAATTGCGTTCGCAGTGCACTTTTGAATGCAGCCATGAAAAACGATTCAATTCATATGAATTATTTTTACAGTTTTTTTTAATGAAATTTATTTTTGTTTTATTTATGAAGCTTGAGTGTTTTGGTGATATAGACTTCAAATGTAGGGCAAAAATCCCGAAGAGGTAATAACAAATATCTAAATATACGTTTCAAAAATGAACAAGATTTTTAATAGCATGAGGTAGAGTAAAGGAAGTCTGATTTCAGTTTTTAATTAACCATCCAGCGGTGCATTTTCCAAACAACAATATAACAGTTGACTGAACTATCATAGTACGATGCATCATTTGGGAAAAGAGCACTGTAGTGACAAGTGTTTCCCAAAATTGTAGTTGCTTTGTTGCAGATTCATCATTTGAACCACGTTAGTTAACTTATAACATAAAACATCGTTAATGACGCTCTAAACGGGGTGGAGCAATAAGTTCTTTGAAAAAATAAAAAACTCCATAATTTTTGTGCAAATGTTGTATAAAAATAATATACAAAATACAAATAAATACAGTATTTTGCTGTAATTGATTTACAGTAAGTTACTGGCGAACTGCTGCCAGTACGTTATTGTAGATTCTTAGGAAATCGTTAACAGTGTAAGTCCCAAAATGTGAACAACTTCAATTAATAAAAAAAGTTACAAATAATAATAATTAAAAACATTGCATATTGTAAAATAATTTTGCAATTTTGCCACAAATATACGTTATAATTCCAAGGGTATGGTTTGTTCTCACATGTCAAACAAGTTATGATTAACGATTAATTCTCAGTTGAATATACACATTTTGCTCTACACATTTAGGCCCAATCCCAATTCTACCTCTTAGCCCTTCCCAATTCTCTTTAGCTTGAAGGCGTAGGGCTAAGGAGAAGGTTCAGATAGCCCTTGAAACCAAGATTTTTCAGGACCACACTCGAAACCAAGGGTTACAAAATTTCCCAGATTTCACCATCTACAACAGCAGCATGGCTGCACAAGGAAGTCAGGAAGTCAGGAGATGCACAAATTTGTATTTTTATCATTACAAATTTTTACAACAAACAAGCATTTGTTTTAGTACGTTCATAATCGTCTTTTACCGTCATGCTTTAAATAAAAAGCTAAATTTCACTATATATAATCCATATTAATAACTCCTGCATGGTAGTCCCACAACATACTTTCACATCGATCACTCGATGACTCTTGAATACCCTGTAAGAAAAGTCTGGTGACCAGGAATGACGTTTTTACAGTGTCTGCTATAATGTTACTGTTGTTTTCATGAGTTTACATAGATGAATATGTCCATGGTGTAAATGCACAGTACAGTTACAATCTTATTGCCACATTATATCATTATGATAACACGATATTGTTGCTTTCAGTGATTTCTTGAAGCTAAATACCAAAAAATAATGCAACTTGAATAACTACAGCAGTCGCGATCATCTATCTCATACTGTATGAAGTAAGAGATCGTGATGACATATGATGGCGTGTGCAGGTGCTGTATTGGTGTCCCATTTCTGAGTAAATTTTGAAGCTCTTCACATTCTGTTGCATTGCTGGTAGCACTTTACTATAGATGCCAATTCTCATTAATATCTATTAGCTTCTTTCCTGCCTATTATTAAGATATTAGCTGTTTGTTAGTTGAAAAGTTAAAAAGTATATATTCTGCATGATTTTATTCTATATCCATAATCCTAATACCTAAACCCAACCCAAAAGATTTTTAATTAGGGGTTTACTGATCTAAAAGTCATAGTTAATGGTTAGTTAATAGCACAAAATGTATACCTTAAAATAAAGTATGGCAATTTTTTTTTTTAAATCTATTTTGCGTTAAAAAAACAAAAACCCAGGGGTTTGAATGACATAAGCCTAAGTAAATGAAGTCAGAATTTTCATATGTGGGCAAACTATTACCTTTAATAAAATAAACACTGCAGCTCCTCTGATGCATGTGAATGCTGATGTTGTCATCCAACATTACAACAAGCTGGAGACCTCCAGAGAGTGTTAATGCACTTTTCAGCTACAGGCAAGTAAAACATCCTTTCAGAAGTAAATAATTTTTTCTCCGATCAATCCAACCTCACCTTCTTAGTCATGCGCTACCTACTGTATTATTCTATTAGAGGCTGAAACAGGGCCTGAGATGCAGAGAGAGATTATGGAGCGACTGTTTGTTTGTCAAACGACAGTTACATAAGTGATTATGTTTCAATCCAGAATGTTACGTGCTACTGCATATTTTTATTCAGGAGGATTAGCGGTTTAAGTATCATTAAATATACCTGGTTGAGGTATGACACATTAACCCTGCAATTAAGACAGGCCATTACTGGGAAGATGCACTGAAGGTTAATTGTTTTCTGAGCTTTGCTTAATTACTGAAAGCAGTCTAAAAGAGAACTCTACTTGGATTGCATAACAGAACTAGACTTTTGCAAGGTTTTTTAGTGCATTGGCTTTTAAAGGATTAGTTGACAAGATGCAAAATGAACTTGCAGAAATCTCCTCACTAAATTGTACAACCCAGGCTCATTGAAAGTACGTCCCTTAGCCCACATTTTCAGGGTTCACAGAGGTCAATTCAGGAATATCATGTCATTTTAAAAGGTCTATTCCAGATATTGAAAGTCAGGGCATTATATGTATTATAATATTAATATCACTATTATATTAACATTATATGGAACTAAACTTCAGTGACTCAATATTGAAATGAAATATTCAATGACTAGGTTACATACAAAGTCAATGTAAACTGAGCAGCATGAATGATGTTCAGTGTGACGTGTTTGCTGGAAACACACATAATTCGTTTCAGTCATGTCTTTCACACAAGATATTTAACTTGAAAAGCATCCTCTGAGTAATCTAGAGCTAGTGAAGCAGTGCTTCGTGTTTAGGGTGTCCCAGCATTATAATAAAGTCCAAGCTGCTTTATATTATATATATTGACTATAAGCTACATCGGCAATTATGCATGTTTGTTTTACCTTTAACTTACCATTTACACATCATTCAGCTAAGCATGATTTATTTGACATCTGTTAGGCGTGAAGATATTTAACATCTCAAAATTATTTGTTACTCTATAGTTTTCTGGCAAAGTTTCAGTAAACAAAGCCCGCAGTAAAAATTAATTTGCCACCCCTGGTATAAAGGAATAGTCTTCAGTCTAAAGGGGCGTTTGCATTAACAGCCTTTTGAAGTGATCGAAAATCATTTGTTTTTAGTGATATAAACTCGGATGATTTGATGTTTTGCTCAATCAATGGATTGATTTTATAATTATATATTTGTCCGAGTCATGGAATATCGATGACTTTTGTTTGTTGCTTTAAATTATATTTCCCATTTATCAAAATTTAATTTATACTGGATCATATTTTTTTGTCACATTGTTTTTGCCTATTATAATGTTGTAGGCAGTTTTTCAGTGCCTTTTCAATTCTTTCCCACTCTTCATCTGGCAGTCACTTAGGTCAAATGCAGTTACCATAGTGTACCTGTTAACTAAGACAAATATGTCAGGAAATTGAACATTTCAAGAGCGTTGGCTTCGAAATTACCACTTCAAAGACTATTACACTGGGTACTCTGGTTTCTTTTAATTTATTTTAAAATCTGAGGTAAATTAACCAATGTTGCTCTCCTAATGCCTATCATATTAATAATTAAAAGTATTTCATTGTGAGTATTTAATATTATTTAATACAATTTTAATAACAGGGTCTTTACTCTGGGGAAAAATGAGGGAATTTGACATTTACCTGAAAGTGAGAAGCCTGATTTTCATTCATTTTTTTTTGCACAATGTAAAATACCTTGCTGCGGCTTTGTTTTATTCCATGTTTCAGATGACAAATCCACCAGGGGGTGCTGTCTACGTTTTTGTAAATCTGAAACACTTTACTTACTTTACTTTGCATTTTGTTGTACATTTCAGATACACATTCTTTATGTACACTTCCATGAGAAGGCGGAGCTTGCCGTATAGATCACCTTGTGAACTACTATAAAAGAAAAGTCAATGGCAGCTGCATAGTTTTACCTTGATTTTACCTTGCTTTTATCTATTTTGTGGAACCATGCGTCACTTAAACCAAACAAACTCAAACAAAAAAAAAGATCAACACCATACAAAAACAACATGTTTGATTATAAATCACAAACATTATTAAGTTGTTTTGTGGTATTTATTTGGTGTTGGGCAAAGAACTGCACAAAAATAATCTTTTATGTGGAGGTAATATTTTCCTGCAAATAACATTAATGTGAAAAGGTATAAAAGATTTTCATGTTACACTTACCAACAGTGTTGATTTTAACTTGAAACAACAGTCGAATGGATGTTGAAGCACGTATTTCTATCTCTGTGCTGAGATTCTAGAAAGACCGTCTTTAGTTGGATTGGAAAATTCTGGTTAATATCTGTGGTTTAGTTCGGTTTGTGAAGACTTAGTTGTGTGCTGATTTGATTTAATTACTTCTTAGCCCTCTTATGGCAATCCCAGAGTCACATTCACAATACTGGTACTAGTGGCACATCTAAAGCTAATAGTGTCATAACTCCAATAGATATCACTCTCCCACATAAACAATGTGTGTATAAGGATCAGACAGGACACCCTCCGGCACAATAAGGACATTGGGACATCACGTCCTTTTCTGTGTTCACGCTTCTAGGAAATGTGGCACAAAAATGAGGTGAATTTGCCGTGCACCTTGTGTCATTATTGCAGATACAGTGCAACTGGTAATCTAATACAACGTCCATAATGAAAAAAAGAGTTAAAAGAGTAAAACTAAGCAACCACTAAAGGACAGCCAACAGTAATAGATTTAAAAAACATGTAATCTGATTTTTTTTTTTTTTATTAAATACTGTTATTATATGTTATTCTGTTATTATATGCGCATAGAAAAAGGAAATCTTCCAAAATGCCCAGTGGTCAAACAAAAGTGGTTGACGACAGACGACACAAGCTGCCAATAATAATGTATATAATAGTAATAAAAACAAACAAAAAAATTTTTTCAATTGTGTACACTGCGTAAGCATAGAGTTCATTTTACAACATAGTTCAAGGTATTTTTTATTTTTTATTTTAACAGACAAAAGGGTTTTAAATCGAAAATATTAATATTTCCTTGGCAAGTTTTCCATTTAGGTTTTTAAAGTCAATTTAATGTATGAAATGACCTGTTATTTGTTTAAATAATGTAAAAGTAACTTTGGTGAGTAAGTTTTGACATTTTAATTTGGAATACATGAAGTTTAATTTTTAAGCTATTTCGAGAGGAGCATGTGCTTATGATTGACCATGGCTGGTCCCGCATTAGCTAATGCATGATTCACTAATTGGATGGTTCCTAACTCACTTTAAATAATCAGATTTTTTACCTCTGTTATCTTTGTCCTGAAGAATCCCCCTTTCCACCCCACTCCTCCTCCCTTTCCCATAAAAGGGTGGCACGCTGGCCCAGGGGTTAGCACTGTTGCCTCACAGCAAGAACGTCACTGGTTCAAGTCCTTAACAAGCCAGTCGAAGTTTTGTGTTCTCCTCCTGCTCGTGTGGGTTTCCCCCAGCTTCTCCCCACAGTCCAAAGATGTGACATAGGTGAATTGTCCAAACCAAATTGGCACCATAGATGAGCGCTTAATCAGCAGGATTTCTCCTCATATCAATCCCTAACTTGTCATTAGCCATAAATAAGCAGGGGAGTTCTCGAGACCTACCTGAGCTCAAACACCTCTCTTGCCCTGCAAACGGGAGGGAGCCCCAGACTTGAAGATATTATGAGCTCAGGGTTCTCTCCCGGGACAGCATGCCAAACACGATTTATAATCAATCATCATCAAGTTCAAACTCTTGAATTTGTTTCAAGTACATTTGACTCTCTTTGTTTGTAAGTTTCACCTAAAGAGTGCAGGGTCATACTTTATTTTAAGGTAATTCTCACTAATAACAATTCTCACCATTAACAGTGAATTTTGCCTCAATACACTCCTAATTTGCTACTAATTAATAGGTATTAAGGTAGTAGTTGGGTTTAGATAGGTAGGATTAGGCATGTAGAAAAAGATCATGCAGAATGTGTACTTTTATAAGGACTTATAAACAGCAAATATCTTAATAATAAGTCCTCTAGTTAATAGTGAGATTTAGTTCTTTAACTAAAGTATTACCATGGCAAGAAGGTTGCTGATTCGAGCCCCGGCTGGGTCAGTTGGCATTTCTGTGTGGAGTTAACGTGGATTTTCTCCAGGTGCTCCGGTTTCCCCCACAGTCCAAAGACATGCGCTATAGGTGAATTGAATAAACTAAATTGGCCTTAATGTATGTGTGTGAATGCAAGAGTGTATGGGTGTTTCCCATTATTGAGTTGCAGCCGGAAGAGCATCCGCTGCCTAAAACATATGCTGGATAAGTTGGCGGTTCATTCCGCTGTGGCGACCCCTGTTTAATAAAGGGACTAAGCCGAAGGAAAATTAATGAATAAATATAGATTCATAGTGTCATAAGCAACAAGTTACTACACCAAACAATAACAGTGTGAAAACTTGATTTAAAAAACTGCATTTGTTTTACACTGAAAAAAAATGTTCCAAGATGATTCCTTGTATTTACAAAAAAATAAATAAAATAAGGCAAGTGGCAGTAAACAATGTATTTTGCCTGAATTTAAACAAATTAAGTTAAACGTTAGTAAATTTAATTTGTTTGTTTAAATTCAACCCATATAAATTGGTTTGCAAAAATTTTACAGAAATCTTTTTTATTTTCAGTGTACTTAATATTCTTACTCATTGAACATAAACTGTTCTGCATAATATAGACCTACAAGTTCAATGTTTAATTTCTACAAGTAACATTGAGTACTAACAATTTTAAATACAGTCTGCCTTACTACTACTGTAACACACACAAAAACATGCACGCAAACACACTCCCTGCAGTGAGAACTCACTTCAGCTGTTGCCATATTCGTGGATTAGCATGATGAAGGCCAGACACCAAGTATAGCATCATCTGATCTGTTTTTTGTCATCTTGGATGTTAATTAATAGAGAAAAGTGCAACACCAACTGAGCAGCCCCCGACTTAGTCCAATCAAATCACATCTGATCACAAGTTCATTAATGGCGTCCTGTAGAGCACCATGGAAGAGTTTATTATTTATTTTCAGAATATAATTTGTCAGAGATCAATCCTCATTTGACCATTTAAAACAAGATCGATGCTTTAAGCTAATTGAGAGGACATGTTAAAATATTGGGGTAACATTTTACAATAAGGGTGCCTTAGTTAACGTTTGTTAATACATAAGTTAACTTATGAATAACGCATCTATTAAGCATTACTTAACCTTCGTTATTGCCTACTAAACATTTATGTATGTGTTAGCTAATGCATTAGTAAACATAATCTAACAGTAAACAACGACTTTGTTCAGCATTACTTAATCTTTGTTAATGTTAATTTACACATATTCTAATGCATCTCTTTACATGAACAGCTTAATTAGTTAGTTTACTTACTAATACACTAACGAATTTAACCTAATTAACCTAGTTAAGCCTTTAAATGTCATTTTAAGCTGTGTAGAAGTGTCTTGAAAAATATCTAGTAAAATATTATTTACTGTCATCATGGCAAAGATAAATTAAAATCAGTTAATGGAGATGAGTTATTAAAACTATTATTAGAAATGTGTTGAAAAAATCGTCTCTCCATTAAACAGAAATTGGGGAAAAAAATAAACAGGGGGCTAATAATTCTGACTTCAACTGTATTAAGCAATACTGAATCCTTGTTCATGAAAACTTACAATGTTCGTTATTGCGTTAGTGAACATGAACTAAAAAAAATCAGGTTCAAATACACAAACTTTGTTCATGTTAACTACTCATATACTACTGGATACTAACTGACCCTTTGCTAAGCCCCGCCCTCTTTAGTTACTGTTGTTACACCCGTCAAGTTTTCGTGCCTGGCATGTCTATTACAATATGTATGCGCCGGTGTCAGACATTCCCAGGGATATTAGTCATTTTTGGCGAACGGTTGAGATATCTGAGAAAGCCAGACAAAAAAGGGACTGCAGTATGCATTACAGGGGTATATTCACAAACATAATGCGCAACAGATTCGAAAACAATTTAATCAAAATTGAAGCTAGGTTAGCCTAGCCACCTCATACGCTGACCATTCAACAGCTTAACATTAGTTAGTGCACAGCAGGAGAGGTGAAATGTAGAAATGGTCTAAAAATTAAAAAAATAAACTGCGATTTCTCTTTTTTTTTTGCCATAAAAGCCTGATAGACTATTGTTGGGCAATGAAATATAGCGTTACTAACCAACGAGGAAACACGCATGGACAAAAAAAATTAATTGTAATGCAAATCAAAGTATAAATAGCAGAAGTGAACAGATAGATTTTCCCTACCAGCAAATATTAATCTGACACCAAATATAAAAGCAGACACTAACCCGGTATAACGCTGTCACCAATGACTAAATCTCCAAAAGACAGACAAAAACACCTGTGAATTGTAGCTCTGACATGGACATGAGGGTTATAAATTACTGGAAAACAGCTGCTGGTGAAGTATATTGATCGCAAGTGCTCTGATTGTGATCACATCTCTGTTTTGTTCTGTTTATATGTAATTTCAAATATTCGTAGCTTGAAATAGATGGAAGTATGATTTCTATTACTATGACTACTATGGCGAGGGCTTAAACAGAGCAGTGCTCATAATATCGAGCGGAGAAGGAAAAAAAAAAGACCACTGGGAAACATAACCTGCTTTGTATTTTTGTAGGAAACACAGTTTAGATCTTTTTAGGGTGAGAGGTTTTTGAGTTATTGCTGTCTATCACTGAATGTGTCCGTAATATCAAAAACAACACCAACTTTTAGCGCCCCTCACGGAGCTTTATCCACGTTGGCATTTCTTGTCTTGGGTTTTAGGTTTTGCAAAGGGAAAAAAATTCCATTTAAACTTTTACGATACTGGGTATCAGATTTGCACAATCCATACAGTATGCACAACGCTTTGGCTTGTTTCCGTCACTCGAAAGCTTGACAGACCTCCTGTGCGTAGCTACGGTTGATGAGCCACGATTGGCATGTGGCGGTTTCTGGGTGTGGCTTAGCAAAGGGTCAATTGGTAGAGCTTATGATAAGTTCATAGTTCCTGATCAACGTCAGGAACAAAGGAGGACTCTATTGGAGTGCATTACGTGTTAAACTGTTATTCCAGCCTGATCTCACGAGAAAACGTAAGTATTTTACGTTTTGTCAGTTTAGTGGCTAATTAATTCAGTCGTATGAAGTTTTACGATTTTAAAAAGGAGGCGTGGCACCTAACCCCACCCCTAAACCCAACCGTCATTGGGGGATGAGCAAATCGTACTAAATTGTACGAATTAGATTGTACGAATTCATACGAATCAGCCACTAAATCAAAAAGTTACGAATCGCTGTGAGATTGTGTTGGTTATTCATGTTTGTTAACTGTTTACTAACATGATTTAACATTAACAAAGCATTTAATGAATGTTAGTAAAGCATTAGTTATTGTTGGATTAGTGTACACTTTACGATAATGTTCTCAATTCTGATAAATCATGTTAGAAAATAGTTAACAATAGTTGTTAACAATGTTGTTAACAGTAGTTAACAACATTGATCTACAATTTATCCAAAGCCGTTTAAATGAAAAGTTTCTGTTGAACACAAAAGAAGATATATTGAAGAATGTTAGAAACTGATAGTTGAAATTAACAGTTCAAAATATAATACTATGGGAGTCTAACATTTTTCTAAATATCTTCTTTTTCATCAACAAATGTTTTTGCTGCTTGTAGGGGAGCGTGGGGCACAAAGTAACGCAGGGTTGAATGTAACACAGAGTTTTAGGGTATTTGCTCAGGATTAACAGTGGCATGCTTCCGAGGTTTTCACCACAGTGTCGGCAGACGTCTTCCTGCCAATTATTGTGAAAGTTCTGCGAAATTTGGATGAGAAACACAGGAAACCATTTTTGCACCATGAAAGTATTTTTTATTATACTCTATATTTTTTATTTAAAAAATCTGTGAAAGTATGAATGTAAAATCTTATATTGTTGTGCTCACCATTTTCTAGGCTAAAAGATTAAACTATTTTGAAAGATGTAAGAAACACACAGTGACTGCTAGCCAGGTGCCTATGTAAGCATGTGTTACAACTAACCCCCTGTCTGTTACAACTTGCCCCGCAGGTGGGGTAAATAGTAACATTTATACTCCTAGCACTTTTAACAATACTGCACAGAAACCATAGGTCCGGCAATCATAATTCTAATGCTCATTTGTAGGGGAGGCTTGTGTGTAGTTGGTAAAAAAATATAGTGTGTCTAACCCCATTACTCTGTTCATTATTTGACCAAAACCAAAAAGTGTTACTTTGTGCCCTGCTCTCCCCTAAATACGTATTTAAAATGAGCTGAAACGACACAATTCTTGAACTTGCTTTATGTTCAATCCACTTACATTTGTTAAGTAACCTCAATCCATTTGTGTTGGGACAACATGAATGACTTGTGAATTGTGCATTTTTTACTGTGTACAGAAAAGAAAATCTGATTTAACCAGGTTCACACTATTTGGAGAGAGTAAATGATGAGTGAATTTACATTTCAGCGCGAACTTTCACTTTCATCAAACCGATCTCCACGATTATGAATCATCATCAGGTGGCAGATAGATGTTATTATAGCCGTTCAGGCCCAGATTATACGGTCAGTCCTGTGACACATAAAGCGAAGGCACGCTCAGGTATAAGAGGGGGAGGATTTCCTGAAAGCAGGCTACAACCTTCTGTCGAATCCTATTAAAGAGCCTATCTGCAAGCTGTCGTCAGATAACAGATAACCAGAGGCGTTCACTGTATTTTTCCCTGTCTTTCTGCCTGTGGCCTTTTCTAGATGGGACTTTGCTGTCAAAAAAAACATGGCATGTTTACTTGCTCAGTGCTGTTGTATTATACACTGAATACTACAGGATTATGGGAAACAAGTGAAGAATTTTTTCTTTTACTCTCTTTTTTCAGTTTTTTCTCATCCCTTTACTTTTCCACCCCTCTACTTTTCCATTACTTTCCTCTGACCTTTCTTTTGTGTGTTTTATTTTTGTTTTCTTTTTCTTTTCAGGCAACTTTTTTTTTCTTTTACTCTGCCTTTTTTGTTTTATTTCTTTATTTTCTTCATTTTCTTCCTTTTTCTTCCTTTACTTTCTATTCCATTTCTACTCCCCCATTTTCCTTGTTGTTTGTTTTTTGCTTTGTCACTGATTCCTTTTATTTTACTTTCTTATATTTTTTCTTCTTTGTTTCTTTCCTGTTTAACAGCTTTTTCCTTTCAATGTCTACTTATTTGTTTTGTTAGTTTCCTTTTCCTTTCCTTTTTTTCTATTCCTCTCTTTCCTGTCTAATGTCTCTTACATTTTCTTTTCTTTCCTGTCCTCTTCTATTCTTTTTCCCTTTCCTTTTCTTTTCCTTTCCCTTTCCTTCTTTTTCCTGTGCTGTCCTTTTCTCTTTCCCTTCCCTTTTTTCTTTTCTTTCCTCTTTCTGTTCCTCTCCCTTTCCCTTCCTTTCTTTTCCTTTCCCTTCCTTTTGTCTTTCCTTTCCCTTCCCCTTTCCCGTCCTTATTTTCCTTCCTGTCCCATACGGTCCTTTGATTTTCTATTTCCTTTCCTTGCCTGTTCCTTCCTTTCCTTTCATTTCTTTTCATTTCTTTTCCTTTTGCCTTTCCTTTCTTTTCCTTCCTCTCCTTTTCATTGTCCATTTCCTTTCCTATTCCTTCCCTGTTCCTTCCTTTCCTGTTCATTCCTTTTCTGTTTTTTTTCTTTTCATTTTCTTTTCTGTCCTTTTCCCTTCTTTTCTATTTTTTTACTTTCAGTCCTTTCAGTTTCCATTTCTTTTCCTTTTCTCTTTCCTTTTCCTGTTCTTTCATTTCCTGTCATTTCTTTCCTTTCTTTGTCTTTCCTTTCCCGTTCACTTTTCCTTTCCTTTTCTCTTTCTTTCCTTTTATTTCTTTTCCTTCTTTCCCTTTCCATTTCCTTTCTACCTTTTCTTTTTCGTTTTCCTTTTCTTTTCTTTTTCTTTTCTTTTTTCCTTGTCTTTCTTTTTTGCGTTTCCTTTCGCTTTTCCCTTTTCCTTTCCTTTCCTTTCCTTTCCATTCCATTCCTTTCCTTTCCCTTTTCCTTTCATGTCCTGTCCTGTCCTTTTTGCCTTTTTGTTTTTCTTTTCTTTCCTTTTCATTCTCCTTTTCTGTCCTTTCCTGTCCTCCTCCTCCTTTTTCATTCCATTTTTTTCCTTTCTTTCATTTTCCTTTCCTTTTCTTTTCTTTCTTTCCTTTCCTGTCCTTTCCTTTTCTTTCCTCTGTTGGAATATTGAATCAATTCGATGCGTGTTCAAGAAAAAAGGTCAGGAGAGGTTTTTCTTCAATGTCAAAAATTGTAACAATTTATTGGATACAAATGAATAATTTGATTCACAGAATTCTGTTATCCTCAATGCAATGCAAAAGTTACATTAAGGAGGTGTGCAACAGTTAATTTCCTGACTTCAACTTATATAGGCAGCTGATATTAACAGGTGGAGTTTAGTGAAATTTGTCATTTGTCAATCATTGTCCAGTCCTCCATTGGCCGCACCCCGAGTCCTCGTTTTCTACGAATTTTCTGCACAACATTAAAAGCATAAGATTTTCTGTGTTATTTGTTCAGTTTTAACACCTTCTTCAGACAGGAAGTTTCTGCAGAGTTGAATTTAATTTTGGACCAGCATGTATCTACTTCTGCAAAAATGCTAATAAGTATGCACAGCATCCCACACACAACAGCAGACGTTCAGTTAATAAATGACCAAAACAAATAATTGTTCGATGAAAAGAAAAAGAGACAAAAATAATCAAAAATCTATTCCCTTTTTCCTAACAACACCTTTCCATTTCTTTTCTTTTCCCTTTCCCTTCTTTTCTTTTCCTTCCTGTCCTTTCATTCTCCCCTTTCCATTTCTTTCCTCTTCATTCATAGCCTTTCCTTCCTTTTACTTCGCCCTGTTTCTTTCATGTTTCTAATCCTTTTTCTCTTTAATTTTATGTTCGTTCCTTTTTTCCTTTCCTTTCCCTGTTTCTTTCTTTCCTTTCTTGTGCTTTCCTTTTTCCTTTCTTTTCTTTTCCTTCCAGTTTTCCTTTCGTTACTTTTCCACTCCTATTCTTTAATTTGTTCTGTTCTTTTTTTATTTTCTATTCCTTATTTCCTGTCACTTTCATTGCCTTCCTCTTATGCTTTTATAATCCATTTCTATTTTTCCACATTACTTTTTGTTTTGCTATTAATTATTTCTTTCAGTTTTCGCAAACTTTTCCTTTCCTTTCCCTTCCCTTTATTTAATTTCCTTACCTTCCCTTTTCTCTCCTTTCCTTACTTCCCTTTCCTTTCTTTTTCTCTCCTCTCCTTTTCATCTTTCCACTCCTCTGTGGCTAGATCTCAGTGATGTGTCTGTCCTGTCTGCCATCTGTGGCTAGCATTGACAGAGTTGTCTTTTTTTTCCCATTGGTTTGTTGTGTATGTCACATCTCTGTGTGTATTGAGAGAGCTCACTGACAGGCTGACACAAGCAGTTGTTGACAGACAACAATGAAGAATGGAAAAATGCCATACAGTACATGCTTCCAGAGATCATTAACACAATCAGCTTTTTTTTACAATACTTAAAGAACACAACATAGAAATAAAGCTCTGTTGAGACTTTTACCCTGAAGCGTTCAGCTTTTATTCATTGATGATGTTGATCACTGGCTGCTTTGTGCCATTATTTCTCTTTATTTTCCAGTCGCTCGGCAGCTGTCCAGTACCTCGAGTCAGATATGGCGTCTCTATAATACTGTCATTTATCTTTATTTTCTTTGGGTGAAAACATTTGCTTTATCTGTGCATTTTTCCTCCATCGTCATGTTAAGACAGGATTACCTTTTATCTGACCAGTCAGTCAGCTGCATGGAAATTTACCGTAATTCAGAAATAGTTTTTTTGCTGTAATTTTACAGTATATTTTCTGTATTTTCTTGAGCTTATAGTATGTAATATGGAACTGTACATAACTATTGTGGAAAATTAAATAAAATTCATAAAATTAGACATTTTGAACCGTGCTGTGATTCAAATAATCAGTCATAAGTGCAAAATAGTTTTTAATAATTTATTCACCAAAAAGTGATCATGACTGCAGCAAAATTCAACTAGAAAAAAATTGTTCAAAAGAGAAAATCAGACCACTGCAACAACATAAAATTCAGTTTGTTTATAACTGCAACAATATAAAAACAAACATGACCAGAGAATTTAGTTTCTTATGGTCTGAGAGTCCTTCCAGGCGGGGAGTGGCAAATTCCAGGCTTTGAGTGGCTTCTGTCTGGCCTCTCTACCATACAGGCCTGATTGGTGGATGCTTGGTTTGTGCTTTGACATGCATTGTCAACCCTGGGACCTTATATAGACAGGTGTATGCCTTTTCAAATCATGTCCAATCAACTGAATTTACCACAGGTGAACTCCAGTTAAACTGCTGAAATATCTCAAGAATGATCAGTGGAAACAGAATGTACCTGAGCTCAATTTAGAGCTTCACGGCAAAGGCTGTGAATACTTACATGTGATTTTTCAGGTTTTTTATTTTTAATAAACTAAACAAAAATTTAAAAAAATCTTTTCTCACATTGCCATTATGGGGTTTTGTATAGAATTTTAAGGAAATAAATAAATTTAAACCATTTTGGAATAATGCTGTAACATCAAAAAATGTGGAAATAGTGAAGCTCTATAAAGACTTTCCGGATGCAATGTGCAAGTCATACTTTGTATGTTGTTGTTTCCATTTAGCATTTTTATGCGATACTCCAAAATGTGCTTAAAAGTAGGTGGATGGAAACATAGTTATTATAGGCTAAAGCAGGCTGTGTTCTTCACATAAACTAAAACAGGAATTCCTGAAGCCAATCTGAGGTTTTGGCCTTTGTTTCTATGGCAGCAGATCATTTGTGGAGCGGCACAAGGTGAGTCCTACAAATCATTTCAGGAGCTGGTTTGGAAGAGGGAAGAAATGTTGGCAGGTTATGTAATTTGTTTTATATCCTCAGACGTAAACGAAATTACTGAACCTCATCATAATACTGTAAATAAGCATCAAGAGAGTTTATCTGTGACTCATAATGGTAATTGGGCAGAAAAAAAGATAACATTCTGTATTTCATGATGATTGCAGATTGGATTTCATTTACTGTCAGAACAACCAGTGATTGTGCCAGAAAAAGAGCTTAAATCAAGTCAAATTAAAATCAGACATTAATAATTAAAAATGAATCAAGAACTCAAACTATTCTTTTAATTAGAATAACTATAATTTTTATTTTCAAATGGATGTGTAACAGGAACACACCGGCAAAAACGTGTAATATATTTAAAAAATAACTTGATATTAGATACAATTTCAGATACATTTCACTTGCTGAAGACAAAACTGAAGGGAAAATGCCCCAAAAACAAGCAGGAACTGAAGACAGTTGCTGTAGAGGCCTGGCAGAGCACCAGGAATGAAACCCAGCGTGATGTCTATGTGTTCCAGACATCAGGCTTTAATTGACTGCAAAGAATTTGCAACCAAGTATTAAAAGTGAAAGTTTGATTTATGATTATTATTCTGTCCAATTACTTTTGGACCCTTAACAAGTGGGAGCCAAATATGCAAACTGGTGTTATTCCTACAGCGTTCACCTGATTTGGAAGTGGATACTCAAATTGAAGCTCACAGTCTGCATTTAAAGTAAATCATGTTCAATTGTGTTGGTGTATAGCGCCAAAAATGTTAGAATTATGTCGATGTCCAAATATTTATTATATATATATATATATATATATATATATATATATATATATAACATGTAATACACAATTAAATTACTGTAAATAAAAATAATTGGAAATTTGTTTTACAAATTGAAAAATAAATGTGCAAATAAATGGGTAACACTACAGTAAGGTTACCCGCAGCTGTTTCACTTAATTTATAACCCTCATGTCCATGTCAGAGCTACAGTTCACCAGTGTTTTTGTCTGTCTTTTGGAGATTTAGTCATTGGTGATTGTGTTATACCGGGTTAGTGTTTGCTTTTATATTTGGTGTCTGATTAATATTTGCTGGTATGGAAAATCTATCTGTTCACTTCTGCTATTTATACTTTGATTTGCATTTCAATTCATTTTTTTTCCACTTAACTGCAAATTCGAATAGAAACTGCATAAAAAGCACTCAAACATGCTGACAGTTAAAGCTACCGTATATTGTTATGGGTCAGTGATGCTAATATTCGGCACAAATTCATCAATTTCCCCTTTCTGGCTGTTCTTTCTATGAATGAATTATGTAGAAGCACTGTCCATGCGTGGTTCCTCGTCGGTTAGTATCACTATTTTTCATTGCACTACAATGAATCTATCAGGCTTTTATGGCTAAAAAAGAGAAATCCCAGTTTAGTTTGTTATTATTAGATCATTTCTACATTTCACCTGCTGTGTGTGAACTAACATTAAGCTGTTGAATGGTCAGCGGATGAGGCGGCTAACCTAACCTAACCTAACCTAGCTTCAATTTTGATTAAATTATTTTCTAATCGGTTGCGTATTATGTCGTGAATATACCCCTGTAATGCATACTGCAGTCCCTTTTTTGTCTGGCTTTCTCAGATATCTCACCTGTTCGCCAAAAATGACAAATTATATCCCTGGCAATGACACCGGTGTATACATTTTGTAAAAGACGTGCATGAAAGCTTGACAGGTGTAACAACAGTAACTAAGGAGGGCGGGGCTTAGCAAAGGGTCAATTCGGTGGGTGGGGAAAACCGCACTCCTACGTCACGTAGCGGTGGGCCACAAAGCTACTGAGATTTGGATCCTATTTTAACATCAGGAAATTTTTAAAAAGAGACTTGTTGTCTTTATTTCACCCCAATATGACAGTAGACACACTTTGCACACATACAGTTCTGTCCGAACAGCTTACAAAAGTTGATTTTCATCATAGGTGCCCTTTAACTAATGGAAAAGTCATTCGTTATTAATTTAACTAACTAAAAAGCACAATTTTAGATTTTAATAATGCAAATTTTAATATTCAGTCACTTTTGAACTATGATTAAGAATGTTTTGGTTTGTTTTGTTTACTATGATTAATAAATGCTGTACAAGTATTGTCCAGTCTTAGTTCATATCCGCAAATACATTCACTAACATAAACTAATGGAACCATGTTGTAAAGTGTGACCAAGAAATGAATATATACAATACTATAGTGAGTACAAAAATGATTTAATATAAATTATATATTATCCCAATAATATGTAAGACCCATTTAAAATTTTTAAAATAAATAAATAAAATTACTTTATACCGTAATTTTATTTATTTATTGTGTCTTTATACATAAAAAAATAGAATTAGGTACCGTTGACCTTTGAGGTTGAGGGTATCTAACAAGAATTAGATTACTGTATATTTTTGGGTCTGTGGGATCAAAAATATTCCAAATCTATGATATGAAGAACCATATTTCCATATTTTCCAGTAGAATGATTCCATTAAGAATCTGATTGGAACCACTGAGTGTACTGTATGTTACTTGGAGACACACAGACGGATGTGTTAGACCTGTTTTTTTATTGGCAAGGAAAAACAATAAACTGTTGATAGATCTGCCGAGCGAAAGAGATCTCTCACTCTGTCATGGCTGTGTGTGTAATCTAGTGTTAGTAAATAGTTTCAATGCTGTTCGGTATGAAATCTGCATGTCGCTCTAACAGTCCCCAGCAGGACCATTAAGGCTCCATGATCCACTAGAGCTTCCCTGACTAATCCTCTCAGCCTCGGCCAAAACGCAGGAGCTTTAGCTGGACACTAATGGTGTACAATGAACTGCCAGTCCTGCAGCTCAGAGAGCACCCAATGGAAATCCTCGCTCTTATGTTTGCGATCCAGTGATTAAGTGTCTGACTGGCTGAATGGCAGTACAGGAGGAATTGATGTGGGATGAACAAGAGGACTCTTCATCAATTCCTTGCCCAGATGTCTGATATCAAGGAGAATGTTAGAAATCCTCATACATCTGCTTTTAAAGTTCCAATCAAGTGCTTTGAAATGGCATTTTTATTCAATGTTTGCCATCTGACCCTGCCAGAACTCAAACCAGCAACCTTCTTGCTGTGAGGCGAAAATGCTAACCACTGAGCCACCATGCCACCCCTCTGGTTTCCAGCATTCCTTTTAATATCTTACTTGGTGTTCATCTAAAAAAGAAACCTTTAGGTTCGTTTTAGATCCACATGAGTAAATGGTCTCTCGTATTTTCAGTTTAGGGTGAACCATCTCTTTAAATAATGGATCTGTGCTTTAGGTGTTGACTTAAGGCAGAGGTGTCCAAACTCGATCCTGAAGGGCTGTTGTCGTGCATAGTTTAGCTCCAGCTTCCTTCAACACACCCCCCAGGAAGTTTCTAGTATACCTAGAAAGAGCTTGATTAGCTGGTTCAGGTGTGTT
The DNA here is from genome assembly GCF_903798145.1 of Danio aesculapii. Lineage (NCBI taxonomy): Eukaryota > Metazoa > Chordata > Actinopteri > Cypriniformes > Danionidae > Danio > Danio aesculapii. Next base: position 62,014,787 of record NC_079439.1, read on the forward strand.
TAATTGGGGTTGGAACTAAAATATTCAGGACACCGGCTCTCAAGGACCATGTTTGGACACCTCTGACTTAAGGCATCATTAGCTTTTGTTTCAAGATATGTTTTAGCTAATCTGTTCTCAAGGTGGATGATTTATGACTTTCACCTCAAATCTTCTCAAATAGTAAACTTTATAAGTGTTACAGCATTTGTTATGTTTATAGTTCATTATATGTACCTGTTAAAGGCTTGATTCTGATTAGGCAAGGCAAGTTTATTTATATAGCGCATTTCATACACAATGGTAATTCAAAATGCTTTACATAAGAATAACAAAAACAAGAAAATAAAAATTATTAAAAGAATTATCAAAAGAATCGCGCTTCTCTCCAACTCCCCCACCCCCCTTCCCACCCAATTCACTTTGACCTTATCTTCAATAACTTTACCCGGTTGAAAATGCTGTCACAATCCACCCCTGCACAAGTAATAATACTTTAAAATCTGAGCGTAACTTGTAACTGAGTGTATATTCTGAGTGTAACTGGGAGCCAGTGTAAAGACCTGAGGACAGGTGTGATGTACGCTGCCTTTTTGGTTCTGGTCAGAATCCTGGCAGCAGCATTCTGGATGAGCTGTCTTTTTAGGATGGCCAGTGAGGAGTCCATTACAGTAATCTACCCTGCTGGTGATAAAAGTTTATTAGTTGATGAACAGAATGTGTTTTTCTATTCCAAAGCATTACTTTTTGTTTTCTATATGTAAGCGCACATTGCAATAACTCAGTCCAGACTGGGGATTGTTAATTTTTGTAGCAACAATTTGCAAAAATGAACCCGCATTAACTCTCTGCTTCATATCTTTCATACAGTATATGTTCACAGTTCTTTTTTATGAAGACATGTACAATACATTGGCAAAAACATAACAACAAAACTGCTTAAAGGCATAGTGCCCTCAAAAATTCTGTTGAACGCAAAAGCAGATATTTGGAAGAAACCTGGTAACCATTGACTTCCATAGTATTTGTTTTTCATACTAAGGATACTAATGGTTACAGGTTTCCAGCATTCTTCATTACAGTATATATTCCTTTGTGTTCACCAGCACAAACTTGTCAAATTAGTTTGGAACAAGCCATGGTTGAGTAGATAGTGACAGAATATTCATATTTGAGTCAACTATTCTGGGGTGCCTCTGTGTCTCAGTTGTTAGCACTGTCGCCTCACAGCAAGAAGGTCTCTGGTTCAAGTCCCAGCTGGCCCCGTTGAGATTTTTGTGTGGAGTTTGTATGTTCTCCCTGTGTTGGTGTGGGTTTCCTCCAGGTGCTTTAAAATCTTTTATTGATCTTACTATGATCCTTTATGTGAAGCTGCTTTGACACAATCTACATTGTAAAAGCGCTATACAAACAAAGGTGAATTGAATAGAATTGCTTTGGTTTCCCCCACAATCCAAACACACGATCTATAGGTGAATTGAATAAACTAAATTGGCTGTGTATGAGTGTGTGTGGATGAATGCGAGAGTGTATGGACCAAGACCAAGCCGATGAGACCAAGCCGAAGGAAAATTATGCATGAATGAGTCAACTATCCCTTAAAAACATTCTGTAACCTAACAGAATCAATCATTCGCTGTCTCTCTAGTTTAGCTGTCATTAATGGCTAATAGATTTTGAAGCCATTCAGTAAAAAAAAAAGTTGATTTAGTCCTGGCCTAGTTTCAAGTAAAACTTTACATCCTTACTGATGAAATTTAGTTCAAATTGATTAACCCACAGAACAGTTCTAGAAACGTCTTTATTCACTGAATTAATCATGGTTAATTTAATATCAATACTCTCATTTTATGTGAAGTGGCCTTATAATGTAGTGTTGGACAACACTGGGCCTTTGAGTCAAAAATACTAAGAACTACTGCTGTGATCCATTCATTAGAGTCCACAATACAGCGAGCCTTGCTCTTTGTGTAAATCCAGCCCTTATTCCAGTTCAAATTCACTTTTTGACTTTTATTGCTGGATTGATCCTTTTCTACATTCACATATGAGCAATTCCAGCATTATGGATGTGACATTTGCAGTAAAAATTCAAAACTTACATTCACAGAGAAAATGTATGTTAACATTATATTGAAACATTTGTTTATGTTTTCCAAATATAACTAACCAAAGAGTTATGGGATCAGAAAAATATCAATCTGTAAACATTTTTTAGATTTTAAATGAGAGAAATAAACATGCGTTATGGATGTGACCTTAGCGAGTTTGCAGTATACAACATACTTAGTAGAAATTCTGTGAATTGAACTGCACAACCCAAAGGAAATCAAATGCTCATCAAAAGGATAAGAGTTGGCTTAGTATAGATTACAAAAATGATTTTACATTTTTGCATTCATGAGGAAAAAGCTTTGTTATAGATATGGCACATACCTGGCAACTTTAGCTATGTTTCCATCCACCTATTTTACACGGTTAATTGAAACGCCATAAAAAGTGTATGCGCATAGCTGAGTATGATAAACTTTGTATTCGATATGAAAAGATGCACTTAAACTACAATGCAAACATTTTTGCTGAACAAATTCCAGTATGTGCATTAAAAAAAGTCATGTGATTTTGTTATAAGAGATCATGTGATGATAAAAATGTGTGTGAATGGACAAACCAGCAGGCTGAGCACATTGAAAAACATCTGAAATGTTGTTTTGGTCTTTTTAAACGCCTTCACCATTTCAGTATAAGTGTTATTTTATTATTAATTACCTCCAGGATTGTTAAGAGCGTCTGTGCTCCGCGTCTCATGCCTTCAAATGCCACCGCGCGTTCATTGTGTGTCAGCATTGTCTTCTGAGGCGCAAGACATTTAATCAATAAAGAAAAGATTCACACAGCTTCTCATACTACAGCAAATTCAGTTTTTACTGTTGATATGTGGTGTTAATTAATCAGGAAATGACTTTTTTTTTGACTCGTTGGATGGAAATGTCGCTTTATTCGCACATCTTTTATGCGATAATCCAGTTTTGCGCATAAATTTAATTAGCATTTTTGGATGGAAACATAGCTATAGGGATGTGAAAATAAGGGATATCTCACCCTCAACCCTCCAGTTGAGATTGCTTTCCTACATTTTTATGCTCATTTAAGACAATAATCGCGTTCAGAATCCATTTTGGAAACAGCATCTATTTATCACTATGAAAAGCGTCTGACAGTCACACACCGCTACATAAACTGACTGTTTTGAGGATTGCATAGGAGGGGCAACAGCATCTTTAATGGAAAGGAAGGGAATCCCGTCATTTTTATATTTATTTCAAAGTGTTTTCACACCTAAATAAAAGGAAAGCACAGAACAGATTCACATTTAAAAACCAGAGGTGTCCCCTGGTGGTTCAGCTGTATGGTTTGGGTATATGGAGGATCGGCCCTTTAATGTTTATTGCCACCCTTAGGGGCGCCGCTAGGGGTGGAAAATTAGGACTATTCTAAAGGCCCATGCATTTTGGGGGCCCCCAGAGATATTATTTGGAGCCCACTAATCCCCAACCCCAACAAAAGATTTGTATGCTCCAAATACCTCACATTTTCTATTATTCTAATTGCTTTTTTTCTGTAAGCAGGACAGAAAATAAAGGAGAATCCTGGGAAAATGGGAGGGTTGACCGGTATGAGTGACATCTCTCCGTTATGGATGTGACAGATGTGAAATTGCTACTTGTATGACTTTGGTTATTCAAATATAATAGTTTAAAGGCCGAGACATTTTAGAGTGTTTTTAAAGTACTGTAAAATACTTGCTTACTCAAGAACCTTTTTTCATGCCAAGGTTGACATTTGCCTGGATTTTCTCATATGTGATTATGGTGTTTCATAGGCTTGTCTATTTGTCTGTATGGCTCTTTCACATCACAGATGTATAAAACCAGCATAGTTTGAAGGCCCCGTGAGGATAAAGAGTTTATTCATTTTGAGGATATGACCATCGCATATGGTTCAAGACCGAGTCAAAGACTGAAAAATGAAGAGACTCTGTGAACAACCTCTCTTTCTCTCGTCATCCTCTCTGCAGCATTCAGAAAGCCTCTTTAATGGCAATACACACCCTTTTATATAATACTCTCAGTGCCTGTGGCTCTGTAGGATTAAAGCATTGTGTAACGTGTCATATGTTAGTCTTCGACCGGCTCTTCTCTAGACAGGCTGGCCTGTTTTGAAATGTTTTTATTTTCCTTTCAATCCACCATGCGAGGCCTTACAAATGTTATGCGCTTCCAGTGCTGCATGTCGCTTCTGTCATGCTTCAAATGTGTGATGAAAGAAGCCTTTGGCGCAGCATTTATAATTTCCCACAATAAAAATTGTGCAGAAACACTCAAAATCGCTAGTCTGAAATGATTTTTACTCAGAGCCTTATGAGTTTGACTTTATTTCAGGGCAAAGCAGTAGGGTTATTAGAGTTAACCGAAAGCTAAATGAAGGCATCTGTGTTGCTTGACATATAGAATATTAATCCTGAAATTGTATTTGAAATCCCTTGCATTTAACTTGTTTTTATGTTAAAGAGCCCCTATTTCGCATTATAAAAGGTCATATTTTGGTTTTGGGGGTCTCCAATAACAAGCTGATATGCATGCAAGGTCAAAAAACACTTTCATTGTCTTATAATATGCATTTATTTTACCTAATTATCCCAACGACTCCCATATTATTCGTTCAGCGATTCATTTGTTCCCAAACCCCTCCTTAGCATGATGATAATTTGCACTGATTGGTCTGATCACCAGGTCTGTTGTTTGAGAAACGCCCACTATGGCTATAAAGTAACACACAGAGTATGTGTGAGCCCAATGCAGGAATGCAAAGCAATGCAGTTAAACACCAGCATATTACTCTACTCTTAGCCCCAACCCCAGGTAATAACAACACACATTCAGTATTAATCCAACAGTGGAAAAAGTTGAACTGTTTTGAAAATTGACTGTGCCGCACGTGTGTGTAGGAACAGCTGACGGTGGCCAGAGCAAAGGCAAACGGCAGAGGATTGAGAGTTCATAAACTTATTGAAATTGGTAAAGGAAGAAGAACGCATCTCGTTTTTTTAAGTGGTTTTATACGCAATATGTGAATAACCCCATACATATTTAACCTGAGAGATACAGTACAAGCACTGATCTATGATAGGTAAGTGATTACAAGCCGTGTGGAGTGACTTTAAGTTAGAACACAATTTTTATACATATTTTGCAAAATACGAGGCAACAATTTTAATGACACATGTTATGATCCGGAGGAAGAAGAAACTGGTCCATATGAAGTGTAACAGTTACTGACCCTGTCAAAGTCTGATAAAGCCCCATACATAATAGCCTCTGCTGCTCCTTCTTTTAATAGTAAACGGACAATGAATTCCGCATTGCAGCGTAGGTTATTGTATCAAAAATCAGAAAAGTAACAGGAACAAACACAGCACTAGGTTGGCTATACTGTTTTATTGCTGTGAAAATAAACTCCTTATTCCTCACAGCCAAATCTCCATCTGTCAGTGATCGTCATCTTCGTGTCATGATCAGTCCCGTGATCCCCGCACTCTGCTGGTGTCTAAAGGGAAAGGTGCGATCACGTTTTACCGGATCCGGCACTTCATATTTGGTGATGTACCATATTGACGTCAATGTGTTCAAGCAAAAGATCTAAACCCAACACAAATCATTTATTCGACTCAATTTATACGTTAGAGAATCAATAGTTTTAAACACGGTGCACTTTCAGATTTAAACCTCAGCTGGATGTTTTCATTCACCTAGAGCTCTATTACACACTGCATAGAAAACCCCAAAATAGGGGCTCTTCAACACCTAAACCAAACTACGTGTCTGTCTGTCTGTCTGTCTGTCTGTTTGTTTTTGTGCGTGGATGAGCAATAAATATTGCTTGAAAGAGACAATTAGCAATGGAATCTTTTCTCAGCTTGCTCAGCTGCAGTGCTCGATACAGATAAGCTATATGTACAGCCCTGTTTTCAAGTCTTTTTCATTAGAAATGTAGCTGAATTGAATTATGATTGAGTTAAAGAATTATTCATTCATGTTCCTTCAGCTTAGTCGCTGACTGATCAGAGATTGCCACAGTAGAATGAACCGCCAACTACTCCGGAATATGTTTTTAGGCAGTGGATGCCCTTCTAGCCCCAATCCAGTACTGGGAAACATATATACATATACTCACACGCACACACACACACACACACACACACACACTACAGCCAATTTAGCTTATTCAATGTCTTTGGGCTGCGGGGGGAAACCGGAGCACCTGGAGGAAACCCACGCCAACACGGGGAGAACATGCAAGCGACCTTGCTGTGAGTCGACAGCACTAACCACTGAGCCACCATTTCACCTAGATTATATTATTCATCCATTTATTCATTTTATTTTCGGCTTAGTCCCTTTAATAATCTGGGGTGGCCACAGCAGAATGAACCGCCAACTTATCCAGCATATGTTTTACGCAGCGGATGCTGATCCAGCCACAACCCAACACTGGGGGGAAGCACCTATACACTCTTGCATTCACACACATGCACTACGAACAATTCAGTTTATTCAATTCATCTATAGCGCATGTCTTTAGACTGTGGGGGAAACCGGAGCACCCGAAGGAAACCCATGCCAACACGGCCAGAACAAACTCTACACACAAATGCCAACTGACCCAGATGAGACTCAAACCAACACTTTCTTGCTGTGAGGTGACAGTGCTAACCACCGAGCCACCATAGCACGCTCTGAATTGAATTAGCACGTACCTCATCAAGATGGCGCCGCGGATGGCCGCTTCGGCGTGGGGCTCTCCAGTGTTTGCACTGTTTTTGTTAGTCTGTCCTGTTTTATGTTTGTCAAACACGATCAGTTACACCAGGGACGAGCTGCTGAACATTCGGCAGTGCACACCAACTAATCAAGAACTGGATTTAGATTTTTGTGGCGTTTTGCGGAACATTGTAGTCGGCGGAGCAGCCGCATTGTGGAAACGCTACAAGACGCGCAAGCGTGGGAAGCGAGCCGGCGCGCTCGTCAGGCTAAGACAGCGCGGCTTCAGAACGGCGCTGCCCAGCATTCACCTGGCGAATCTCCGCTCTCTTCCTAACAAAATGGACGAACTACTTCTGCTCACATGCAAAAACAAGAACTTTAACAACTCTGCTGTCCTGTGTTTCACGGAAACCTGGCTAAACGAAGCCATTCCGGACAGCGCATTAAATCTACCGGACTTTCAGCTGTACAGAGCAGATCGCGATACGGAGTCAACGGGCAAAACGCGCGGTGGTGGGACATGCTTTTACATCAACAGAAGGTGGTGTACGGATGTAACTGTGTTAAAGAAGATGTGCTGTCCTGATGTGGAAGTGCTTTTCATTAACTGTAAGCCGTTTTATTCACCAAGAGAGTTTTCCTCGTTCATTCTCGTCTGTGTTTACATTCCACCGCAAGCACACGTGAGTACTGCGCTGCAACAGCTGGCTGATCTGATCACAGAGACAGAACAACAACACCCGGACTCTGCTTTTATCATACTTGGGGACTTTAATCAGGCAAAACTCACACATGAGCTGCCTAAATTCAAACAGCACATTACATGCCCCACCTGAGGCAATAAAATTTTGGACCATTGCTACACCACAATAAAGGAGGCATATCGCTCCGTCGCCAGAGCAGCTCTAGGACTCTCCGATCACTGCCTGGTTCATCTTATACCAACTTACAGGCAAAAACTTAAAACTACTAAGCCAGTATTAAGGACTGTCAAGAGATGGACCAACGACACAGAGCAGGTCTTACAAGCCTGTTTTGAATGCACTGACTGGGATGTTTTTGAAGCTGCAGCCACAGATCTGGACGATCTCACAGAGACTGTAACATCATACATCAGTTTCTGTGAGGAGTTATGCATCCCTACCAGGACCTACTTGTCATTTAACAATGATAAACCATGGTTTACACCAAAACTCAGACAGCTTCGTCAGGCCAAAGAGGATGCTTACAGGAGTGGTGACAGGATCCTGTACAATCGGGCCAGGAACACATTGACAAAGGAGATTGGTGTGGCTAAGAAAAGCTATGCCAAAAAGCTGCAAAACCAGTTTTCAGCTAACGACCCTGCATCAGTGTGGAGAGGCTTAAAAGATTTCACTAATTACAAGACACCGTCCCCCAGTATCGACAGCAATAAACATATTGCAAACGAGCTGAATATGTTCTACTGTAGGTTTGACACCTATGACCAGACACCTCACACCCGCCCGGACCATCTCCCTACACAGCCATCAACACCACATCAACACAGCCCGGACCATCGCCCTACACGGCCATCAATACCACATCAACACAGCCCGGACCATCTCCCTACACAGCCATCAACACCACATCAACACAGCCCGGACCATCGCACTACACAGCCATCAACACCTCCAGCCATCTTCCTCTCCCCCCCTGCTCTTCAGATCAGTGAGGAAAATGTGCGTCAGATCTTCAGTAAACAGAAGAGAAGGAAAGCACCAGGGCCAGATGGTGTCTCACCAGCCTGTCTGAGAACCTGCGCTGACCAGCTGGCTCCCATTTTCTCCCATATCTTCAATAGATCACTGGAACAGCGCAAAGTTCCATCCTGCTTTAAGCGCTCCACCATCATCCCAATCCCAAAGAAGCCAAAGATCACAGGACTCAATGACTACAGACCTGTGGCCTTAACATCTGTGGCCATGAAGTCATTCGAAAGACTGGTGCTAGCATATCTGAAGGACATCACTGGACCCCTGCTGGACCCCCTGCAGTTCGCCTATAGAGCAAACCGGTCTGTGGATGATGCAGTCAACATGGGACTGCATTATACCCTACAACATCTGGACAAACCAGGGAACTACGCAAGGATTCTGTTTGTGGACTTCAGTTCTGCCTTTAACACCATCGTCCCATCACTGCTTGAGTACAAACTGGCCCAGCTCTCTGTTCCTAGCTCTGTCTGTCAATGGATCACCAGCTTTCTGACAGATAGACAGCAGCTAGTCAGAATGGGCAAAATCACATCCGACAGCCGCACCATCAGCACTGGTGCCCCCCAGGGATGTGTTCTTTCTCCACTGCTCTTCTCCCTGTACACCAACGACTGCACTGCAAAAGACCCCTCCATCAAACTCATTAAGTTTGCAGACGACACTACTGTTATCGGCCTCATCCAGAACGGTGACGAGTCTGCATACAGACAGGAGGTGGAGCGGCTGGCGTTATGGTGCAGATACAACAACCTGGAGCTGAACACGCTCAAAACAGTGGAGATGATAGTGGACTTCAGGAGAAACCCCCCTGCACTCCCCCCACTCACCATCATGAACAGCACTGTGGCTGCAGTAGAGTCATTCAGGTTCCTGGGCACCACCATCTCTCAGGATCTGAAGTGGGACATTCACATAGACTCTATTGTGAAGAAAGCCCAGCAGAGACTGTACTTCCTTCGTCAGCTGAGGAAGTTCAACCTGCCACAGGAGCTGCTCGTACAGTTCTACTCAGCTGTCATCCAATCCATCCTCTGCACTTCAATCACCGTCTGGTTCGGCTCAGCTGCCAAAACTGACCTCCGTAGACTACAGCGAATAGTCCGGACTGCTGAACGAATCACTGGCACTACCCTTCCTACACTTCAAGAACTGTACTCTTCCAGAGTGAGTAAAAGGGCTCGCAAAATCACTCTGGACGCCTCACACCCAGCACACTACCTGTTTGAACTGTTACCGTCTGGTCGGCGCTTCAGAGCACCGAGCACAAAAACAGCCAGACACAGGAAAAGTTTCTTTCCTCAGGCTGTCTCACTTATGAACAGTTAAATATTCCCCTACTGTACAATAAATATGTGCAATACTTTCTCATACGCACTTGTACACAGCACCTTATATCAATACAATGCAATACTTTCTACATTCGCAATTGTACACAGCACCTTATAACCTGTATATTTATAACAATCTGTACATACAACTCAACATCCAGGTTTCTTCACTAACCGCATCTGTTTAATGTTCATCATTTTTTTATTATTATTATTTTTATTTTTTCGGATTATTTTGTGTTGTCACTTGTCACTTTATGTACACTGGAAGCTTCTGTAGCCAAAACAAATTCCTTGTGTGTGTGAAGCACACTTGGCAATAAAACCGATTCTGATTCTGATTCTGATTCTGATTGATGTCCTTCAGTTAATTATGGATATGATAAAGCAGACTTTTTCCTTGATTAGCATGAGAAAGAAAAGTTTATGCTAAAAGCTGACAGAGGCTAGTGAGACAGATCTGTATCTGTACGGCACACTGACAGCCCTCAGCAAAACACCAGCACATGCCAATCAATACACACACACATACACAGACACACACTCACTCACATACTCTTATCATTAGGGCTAATTAGAGTTCAGATGTGATTATAAGGAGGTTCTTTTGGTTAATGTGATTATTTCCGTTTATTGGTTAAAGCAGTTAATCAGAAGCACATTAATGAATCAGAGAGCAAATGAGCCTCAATGGAGAGGTTTCTAAACGCACCAAACCAACAAAAGCCTGTGCTTTGAAACATTGGTTATGCTATGCCTCTGTAAAATGTCATCAAATGAGCTTAATGTTACCAGACCTTTTTAAAGGTGCAGTGTGAAATATTGACAGCTACCAGTTGAATTTGGAAAGTGGTCCAAATTCAATTAATTACCAGGTAGACCAGACCAATAGGAATGATCACAACTGACAATGGGCTGTAACATCTCCATCTCTCAAATGCATCTTTAAAATGTATTTAATTTTTATTATACTTCTGGTAAAAAAAATTTTAGATGAACTGAACAAAACAAAACAGACAAAACAAATCAATGGCGATGTTACTGGTGCATTTCTTCTGTAAAATGAAGTTTTGTATATGTTTTATTGAACATACACAATGGGTTATTTTTCTCAGTTTTTCTCAAAAAACATATTTCTAAAGGTGCTGTTGACCGAAAATTTTTACAGAATATTTATAGCAACCAAAGAAATCTATATAATTCATATATGCAAAAAAAACCTAATTGAATTAGTTTACAAATTAAGTTATGCGTAATAAAATTAAATAACGCAAGGAAAAAAGTATTGAACACATGAAGAAAGGGAGGTGTAGAAAGGCAGTGAAAGCCCAGACAGCAGCGGAAATCTCTCAGTAGTTGATCAGCAACCCTCTGCCCTTCATCATTGTAAATGAATATTAGCTGCTTCAATCGAACATCTACATTAGCAGGATGAGGAAGATGAAACCAGGATGGACATTTCAGCAAGAGAATGATCCAAAACACAGCCAAGAAAACTCTCAAATGTAGCTGTAGAATGTCTCAGCCAATCACCTGACTTGAATCCAATAGAAAATACAAAATAAAGATCAGATTTGATAGACGAGACCCACAGAACTATCAAGATTTTACACACTCCATTCTCCAAATGAGAAGCGTCTTTAAGCTGCCCAAAAAGCCTTTATATAAAGTATTAAATACATTTCAGTAGTTCAGTACATTCTCCATGTGTCATCCCATTGTTATTAAACATAACTCATTTTTCAGTTTTTTTTTTGTTTTGTTTTGTTTGATTTTATTTTTATGTTTGTATTCTTTGGGCTTTTACCAAAATCTGGTTCAATTACATGACAGCAGATTCTTTAGAAATATTATTCCCAAGAAAAAAAGGTGTGTTCAATACTTATTTCCCAGCTGATAACTTTAATGTTAATTTTTTTTTCTGAAATATTTGGTAAACTAGTAGTATGGAATGCATAAACTGTAGAACAGTGTTATATATTTATATACTAGCATTAGCCCCCAAATGTTTTGTAAAATGTTAAAATAAAAAAAATAAGTAGTTTTAACTAGTGATATTGGATAATGTCTTCAGTTAATCAGGGGTCACCACAGCCGAATGAACCGCCAATTTATCCAGCATATGTTTTAGGCAGCGGATGCCGTTCCAGTTGCAACCCAACACTGGAAAACACCCATACACACTTTTTTTCACACACATACACTATGGCCAATTTAGCTTATTCAATTCACCTACAGCACATGTCTTTGGACTTTGGAGCACCTTGCGGAAGCCCACACGAACACGGGGAGAACATGCAAACTCCACACAGAGATGCCAACTGACCCAGCCAGGGCTTGAACCAGTGACTTTCTTACTGTGAGGCAATCGTGCTACCCAATGTGCCACCGTAATGCCCTACATATGAATATTTAATATTTAAATAATGCTATAAAATGTCCAATATATCCTTAAATGTCTTTAAAAGTAAATTGACCTCCTGTCATTTCCTGCAATAATAATAATAGTAATAATAATAATCTTATTAATTATAATAATTGTGAATGAGGCGATAGCAGTAGTAATAAACTAAAATACAAATACAGCTTTTACTCAGAACACATGTGATGATTTTTTTTTTTTTTCAGAGCTGTATGTTCTGCTACATTTGTTGTCTTTGCTTTACAAGCAGCTTATCTGGGCAGTTGGAAGGCCAGGGAAAAAGGAGACCTTTCCAGCATTAACATGGCTTTATGAATTAAAGATTAATAGTAGTAAAAGACTGACTCCTCACATATAATTCTCTTCTGCCAGGTTGCATTGTGCTTTCTCTATTTGAGATATGAGGATAAGTGGCGTAGGTCAAAACGCTCCGGTGCACAGTGACACTCGCCTTATTCATTACCTGCTTCTGCTTGCACACGTTATAAATTATAACATCTTCAGAGTGGCATCGACTGATCATGTTAAACTTGTAAAAAAACACAATTAAATTGAGTTTTCACTTACATTTAGTAGCTCCATACGCACATGGCTCGAAATCCACTCAGAATCAACAAGATATGAATAATGTATGACCTTTTTTTGCTATCAAATGAATATCTACAGGCATGTCACGTCTCGCTGTTGAATAAAACCATGTTACAGCATGATACCATGTTTTCTAATAAAAAAGCCCATAGGTGGCCGTGCCTCGACCGCTGACTCAGATTAAACGCTGTAAATAAATCTGCATTGAGATTGACGGATGTATGCTTGAATATGCTAAAAAGAGATCTCCTTAAATATAATAATAATGCCTGAAATAGAAATAACTGCAGTAAACATAGTTATTTAATGGTTATTTGCTGTGATTGGCTTAAATGTATCACAACAATATACTGTAAGCAGGGATCAAATCAAGCATCAGTCTGTCATCTAATGTGTGGTATCAACAAACACCTGGCAGGACTGTTTGGCTCAGGATAAGTGTTATCTCATTGATATGTGACACTGAGGATTCGGCTCAAAGATTTAACAGCTTCGGTCTCACATTTTGAGGAAAAATAAATATATAAGCCATGCTGTATATTTCATTTCACAGGTTTATAAGAGTACAAACACACTGACTTTATAGTTTTAATTTAAAGCTTGATATGGTTTTTTTATGCTTGCATTCATTCAGTTTTCTTTGGCTTAGTCTCTTTATTTATCAGGCATCGCCATAGCAGAATGAACCGCCAACTATTCTGTCATATGTTTATATGTTTTACACAGCGGATGCCCTTCCAGCGCAACCCATTACTGGGAAACACCCATTCACACTCGTTTTCACACACACACACACACACACACACACACACACACACACACACACACACACACACACACACACACACACACACTATGGCCAATTTAGTTCATCCAATTCACCTATAGCGCATGTCTTTGGACTGTGGGGGAAACAGGAAGAACATGCACACAGATATGCCAAACCAGCAACCTTCTTGTTGTAAGGCGAGGCAACAGTGATTACGACTGAGTCACCATGCCACCCTTTAATCTAGAATATGTAACTAACCCTGTAACTTTGTTTGGTTAAACCTTTTTTTTTTATTATTGTGCATTCGTATGTTACAAATACAGCAAAAACAGGCAACAAACAAAAATTCCCAAGATCACTGAAATTCAAATAAAAAAACAAACCTTTTTTTTTTTAAAACAAGTGGAAGACATTCACCAGATGCCAAAAACAGATTCATAATAGCTTACAATAGACAGAGCTTTTGCATTTTTTTTTTACAGCTTGGAGAAACTTACAGAATAATTTTGTTGACAAGAACTTTGTATAAAGGGGGAGATTTTGAAAGTCTACATTTGTGGATAAAGAATTTACCATTTAAATAAAAATTGTTAATTTGTTTATCACCATTTTCAAAATAGCAAATAATTTATTTTGCATTCAATGTTATTAACATATTATTTGTAGCAGAATAATCAGAAAAAAACTTTTATATATCGTTTACAAGGACTCTTCATGGTATGGTGTAATGCAAAAACTGTCAAAAACACTTATTTTATGGCCCTAAACCCAACCCTCACTGGAAACCTATGGTATATCTTTCTATATCAAAAGAGCTTGTTTAGTATGATTTTAAAGTGTTTTGAATTACGAGGACACAAGGGATGTCCTCGCAACCACCTTAACTAGGTCATACCCATGTCATGATACAATATTGTGTCCTCATAAACAAGCACACACCTTCACTGGCTCTGTTATTTTTTATGTTGTTATTTTTACTTATTGAGTCGTATTTCTTTTTATTTGACTTTTCAATTGAAAAGTTGTATTATTCTTTGCAATAAAACTAAAATAATTGTTTGAACAAACATTGAACCCAGAACCATACAAATGCAATTAATGAAAATAAAAATAAGGAAGAAATCAGACAATCATTTTCATATTAAAGATCATAAGTGTATTTAGATAAACATTCCTAGTTTAAATAGTTTGGCAAAGGAAGAAACTTTACTTTGTTTCATAGAAGAGATGTGTTTGTAAATAATTTTACTCTTGACTGATGTGTTTCCCTGAAACATTGCATCTACAGGTTCTTACGTAAATGTTTTTTCATTTCAGTTTTTTTTTTTCAGTGACTGTTGTTAGTTTCATGTTGTTGTTGTTTTGTTTTTGGTTTTTGGAACGCTTTATTTAGATGGTCTAATTAAGTATTCGTGGAATGTCTGCTTTATCTGCTGACACTGCTCCTTCAACAGACTTTTAACTGACTATAAGAAACTTTGCAAGTACATGTCAACTTACACTAACTCTAACCCCAGCCTAACCGTCTACTTGTAATCTGTTATCTAATGAGAATTAGTTGGCATGTAGATGCAATGTAACTTAAATTCATTGTTTTTATTTTCATTTTTGGGGAATTTTTTATATTTTTTGTTAACAAAAATGGCTTTTGACAAATAGTTTTAATCTTAAATAACTTTTTTATATTCATACAATATGTAAACCGGGCCTCAGTTTTCCTCCATGTTGTCTCGAACAGAGACGCACACAAAAAAAGTCCTGAATATATCTGAAACCACAGAGCCGTAGTTCTGGAAATGGCCTCTTTATTTTCTACTGTAATTTGACAGACTGGCTGCCTTTTACGATTCAAGGCTGTTTTGACAAGCACTCCACAGGTGCACTTTACACAGACTGATAGTTGTTTCCTGTTATTCCGCACACGCTTTTTAACACAATACAGTTTCAATTACAGATGAATATTATGGTGTATTTTTATGTACTGAGCGTATTCAGTATGGCCGCTTTTGTTTTTCAGCCTGATCTATTAAGAAACGGATGCAGATTAGTTGATAGGATGTTGCTAAGCTACATTTCTGGAGAGACTGATGGCATAACAAATGTCATAGTTGGTAATGGAGACTTATCTAAATTGCTGGGCTTAGAGAAGAGAAAATACACAAATGTAATGTTACAGCGTGCAGTATCTGTGTCAGGAAGGTTTTATTAGCTTTTTTTGAAGCTACAGTTCACACATGTAGCTACAGTTGTATACTTTTGTCTAATACACTGCAAAAAAAAAAATCCTGGTTGCCTTACATTTTTAAGCTGAATCAAACTAACCTTATGAGTCCATTTAACTTTTATCATGTTAAACAGACTTAAAACAGTTTGTGTAACTTAGAAAATTAAGTTAGAACATGAGTAACTTAGTTTAATAAGTTACAATGAACTAAAAACATGTGCTGGACTAATCGATCATTCGATTGTTTACAGAGTACTTGTCCATTTTACAGTTACATTTCAAGTAAATAAGAGTAATTTTGATTTCATGGTGGGTTAATGCTTTTAGCACACGTAACGTTCAAAAGTTGTTAAAAAAACAATGTTTTCCAGCATTGTACATGTGATGCAGCGTGCATGGGTTCAAGTCCATTGAAGCACAGTTCTACCAATTTAATAAAAGCATGTTTGTCCTAATTTGGATGAAAGACTTTTCGCAACATCTGTTTCATACCAATTTAAGCTGAATATAGAGTTGAAGTCAAAATAATTAGCCCACCTGTGAAATATTTATACTTTACAAATATTTCTCAAGTGATATTTAATAGGGCAAAGGAACTTTCACAGTATTTCCAATAATATTTTTTTCTTCTGGAGAAAGTCTTATTGGTTTTATTTCGGCTAGAATAAAAGCAGTTTGAATTTTTATTTAAAACATTTTAAGGTTAATATTATTAGCCACTTTAAGCAATATTTTTCGATTGTTTCCAGAACAAACCATCATTATTGTCACGATCACCAGCAATCTATCCCTTATAGATCGCTGGAGAACATTCATTATCACCAGAACTACAAATCTGACACTGATATGAACTAAAACTCCCGTGATGCACCTCACACACACCAGTTCTGGTTCACCCATGATTGCATACACACAGCTGATACTCATAAGGATATACACATTGCTGAGTCCTGTTGGTTTATACCCTGTAACATTACGATGTGTTCTTGTTTAGTCTTTCCGTGTTTGACCTTTGCCTTGTTCCCTTGTTTACGTTGTCTGTACCTGTATTGACCTCTTTGCCTGTGACCTTGACTAAGCTTTTGAATTGCCCTTTATGTTACCGTTTGTTCCAGATTATGACCATTGCCTGTCTGACTATGATTCTTAATAAAGCTACGTGTGGATCCTCACGCCAGTTGTCCAGCGTCCTCCATTACAATTATACAGTGACTTGCCTAATTACTCTATCTTGCCTAATTAACCTAGTCAAGCCTTTAAATGTCACTTTAAGCTGAATACTAGTATCTTGAAAACATCTAGTAAAATATAATGTGCTGTCATCATGGCAAAGATAAAATAAACCAGTTATTAGAAATCAATTGCTAAAACTATTGTTTAGAAATGTGTTGAAAAAAATCTTTCCGTTAAACAGAATTTGAGGGGAAATATACAGGGTGCTTAGAATTCTGACCTCAACTGTATCACATTTGCTCTTTGGTTTCATAGCTATATATATATAGCTAAATATATATAGCTATAGATAGCTATAGATAAATAAGCAATTGACATTTAAAGTCATTTTTCTTTCTTATGGGACTTTCTTGCTCTTTATTCTTGGCAGTGGGTCTTCTGTCATCTTTCTTAATTTATGAATCTGTCCTTCACAAGACACACATCGGGGATTAGACCTCTATCAGTAGAGGCCTTTGGGACAGATCTATCCCTCTGTGGAGATCTCAGACACGCAAAACACGCAAGATTTTTCATTTTTTTTTGTCCCAAGATGTCTAGCTTTTATGTGTTCTAAAATTGTATTCATTCGAGGAGGATGAGTCAGTAATCCACATGCATAAAGCAATACGAAATATTCATTTACATTTTAGCAGCATCAAATACTGTAGAAGCAGGTTCATTTCCTTTCTCTGAGCAGTCTAGAATTACACTTTCGCTTCCCTTCATTTTTTTCTCGCTAAAATGAGGAACCTGGACATTTTTTAGAGGCCTTTGTATGTGGCCTATCAACAAAACAATGCAATAAACCAGATGCCACACTGCAGCCGTTATAAATGATTCCTCTATATATATTTTAGGGCAGCACAGTTCCCACAGGCGTTTTCAATTTCCAACAGGAAGTCTGCATTTTCTTTTTTTCTTTTTTGCTGTTTTGTATTCTTTAAAGGTGCTGTATGTATGTTTTTGACTCTTCTAAAGCATAAAATATCATAATATATTTGCAGATATTTTGGAAACATGCTAAGGGAACAGTGGTTTATTTGAAAAATATAAAAGCATGCGAAAGTCACATTCTGTTTTGAAAATGTAAGTTACGTGCCGAAACGTTGTCTTTCTTTTGTTCCCTTTTACCCGCCCATTGCCAGTTTAGCCAATTATATTTCAGCACCCCGGGTTGCCTTGGTGGAAAAAAGCGTATTTGATTCATTCAGTCAGGAAGGCTCTCAAATAGTTTGCGTCCGTGACCGAAATGCAACCTTCAGTGGACAAAAGCAGACTCCGAAATGAGGCGCAGATTCAGAGTTCCACATGAGGTTATTAAATAGCAAGTAATATGAATATTCCGAATGTAAACATTAGGTGAGCAGGTTACATTGTGACCCTGTGTCCTACCAACATGCTACTTGATGAGATACGCAGTGATGAGCAATTTGGCTGTTTGCACCAGACGAAACATTACAGAAATTTAAATAAAGCCATTCAGAAGCACAGAATACTGCACTTACTGCACTCCAACGAAATGGTAAGGTTTATAATCTAAATAATACATATTAAACCTCTTTAATGTTATTAAATGCAGATGCCGAATCACTGATATGTGTTGGTTTGCACTTAGTCATAGTTCTAAAGTTCAATTTCATACGATTTATCTGCTGCTGCTTTCTTCTATTGCTGTATGGCAATAAATTTCATGTGAAATGGCATTCAAACACACATTATTAGCATTTAACACTGAATAAAGCACATGAGGTGTACCTGATGTGATCATCTTGTCAGATCATCAGTTTATCTTGTTTTTCAACTGCAAGACATAAAAAACATTTCTAAAATATAGATTTCAGGTGTTGGTTAGAACAAAAACATCTTTTAATATGGAAAATATTGCTTCTTTTGCGTGCCATTGCTTTTATTTAGAACACAACTTAAATCAGCGTTCAGGCTCAAGTCATTCTTGCTCCTATCGCTGTCGTCAATCTGGCAACCTGCACTAGCGTGTTTTGAACTAAGCACGCAATACCCAGTTCAACCACTAGGTGTCAAACTAACATACTGTACCTTTAAAACAAATAAATTTGTTGCATGTTCTCATATTCATATATAAGGGTCATTCCTTTTTTATTTTGAATCTGTAATTTTTTTCACTCTTAACAAATGTTCAATATAATATTTACTAAAATTTTTTAAAGAGAGAGATTTTATTTAAAAAATCTTTTTTATAAATGACACGAGTTGAAGATTTATGTAAAAGTATATAGTATAGTATATTTTATGTATATGTAAAAAAAAAATTATAAGTGAATAAAAAAGATCAAAAGAGATGCTGAATTTACTCACTATCTGAGCATCAAAGATGAAGGTGGGTATTTTAATATTTTGTTTTACTTTTTATACCAGTGTCTCCTGATGGTACGCTGATGTCTTATAAAGTGAAATGATCAGTTTGTGCAAGAAACAGAACTTTATTTACTGTGTTATTACCTTAAATGCTTTTTGCACATGCAGTATAATGTAATTTTTTTTTTAAAGAAATTAATCAAATATTAAATTATTTATTCACCAGAAATCAGAGTAAATGGACTGTATTAACTTAAACTCGATTCAATTTTTCTTTGATGTTATATTCTTATTCATATAATTCAAAACAAACGATCATTTATGTATGGAAATGTAGTTTCCATAAAAACATAACACAACTGTTTTCAACATTAATAATGAATTGGAAATTAAATTTAAAACTATATATTTAATGTGGGATAATTTATTCACATTTTTTTATTCAATTTTTTTCATTAGTGTCACCAGTAATCATTAAAATATGGCAATTTGCTCTTCTTTTAATCAATTATTATTGGTGCTCATGATTCTTATATTTATCAGTGTTGAAAATATTTATTTTCGGCTTTTGTGGAAGTCTTTTCTGTAAATAATTTGACTTTTTGTTAAATTTTTTATTATGAAAAGAAATTCGAATTAGTTTTTGTTTGAAATAAATTTTATTATTATTGCACAAATAATTATTTTAGCATAATGAATGTCTTCACTTTCATTTTTTTAACAATTTAGCATATTGATGATTAAAAATACATATTTTTGTTCTACAATTTCATGGTGTTGTATTACATTTTCAACAACGACAAAAAAAAAAAAAAAAGTCTGACAATTTCTGACAAAAATCTTCTAGTGACCGGTCACATCTCAATTTTTCAGTTGACCCAAATAAAATTTGCCAAATTTATTTATTTATTTATTTTTTTTTCTAATTGTAGCAACAGCCTGTTCAGTGAGAAATTGAGCCAATAGAAAATCCATCAACCCTGCACGTTATTGTTCTCAACTCTGTACAATCATGTTATTGGCCCAATTAAATATTTAAAATTGTTGTAGCTTGCTTTTTTGATTTCACTTAATTTCGAAATATATATTGGTTAAGTTTGCTAAAGCAACTTAACTGAATTGTTTATTCCCCATTGTCCCTAAAGAAAATTAATAAAATATACAAAATAATGATACACTAAACACTGCCACTTTTAATTCTCATAATATACACAAAGCTGAAGTGTAATTGAAAATAATAATAATCTGAAAGATTATGTGACACTGAAGTAATTATTCTGCCAATTCAACTTTAAATCACAGGAAACAATTTTAAATGCATTGTACACTTTAAACACATTTTAAATACATTTAATAGTTTAAACTGTAATATTAAACAACATTCCTGTATTTTTGATCAAAAAACAAAGCATTGGTGAGCAGAATGCTGTAGGTTTCTTTAAAATATATTTAAAAATCATACTAATCCTAAGATTTGGAGCAGTAATGTTCCTTTAATCCTGCTTTGGTCAAGCACATATCTAAGCTTTCATCAAAGAGCCCGTCAGTCCATCCATTCCAGAGACGCAGTTACACGACTAGAACAGCGATCGCAAGCACATCCATCCAGATAACAGATTGCATTATGGCAGAGATTGCACACATCCTTTGTGTCCGTATGGCTGGCTTGCTCTCTGTACAGTAGATGTTTTTGTGTTCATGAGCTGTATTTGTTCATAGCCACATGTATCATAGAAATATGATGTCAGCGCTGTGTTTGAGCCGTGCTGTTTAATTAAGTTATGTGCTGTTCATCTCCAGAGCCGCCCTCACCATCAATAAGAAAATCATTAGAGGCTTTGAGCAGATCTTTGTCTCTCAGGTGTTGATGGTGAGCGAGACTAATGGATGCCTGACTCCTCTCTCTCTCTTGCTCTCTTGCTCTCTCTCTCTCTCTCTCTCTCTCTCTCTCTCTCTCTCTCTCTCTCTCTCTCTCTCTCTCTCTCAATATATATAATAGACAAAATAATATTGATAATAATAATATAATTCATGCAGCATGGTGGCACAGTGGTTAGTGCTGTTGCCTCACAGCAAGAAGGTCACTGGTTCGAGTCCCGGCTGGATCAATTACTGACACAATTTCTGTGTGGAGTTTGCATGTTCTCCCCGTGTTCACGTGGGTTTCCTCCAGGTGCTCCGGTTTCCCCCACAGTCCAAAGACACGTGGTATAGGTGAATTGAATAAACTAAATCGGCCTTAGTGAATGAGTGTGTTTGGATGTTTCCCAGTACTGGGTTGCAGCTGGAAAGGCATCTGCTGTGTAAAACATATGCTGGATAAGTTGGCGGTTCATTCCGCTGTGGCAACCACTGATGAGTAAAGGGACTAAGCCGAAGGAAAATAAATGAATGATTAATAATATAATTCAACAGTGTGGAGTCACTTGTACCTTACGTAACATATGCTTTCTTCATATTTGCATATTAAAAACTGTCCAATACATATGATTGACTCCGTCAGCTTTTTGCATTGTTCTATTCAAATAAAAAAAAAACATACAATGTGGATACTAATAGGCAATGACGTTTTCAATTAATCTAAAAGTATGTCCACTGAATTGAGAATAAAATATTTGTGAATTAAATTTTTTATGTTTGTAAATGTTTTTTGTTTGTTTTTAGATTTTTATTTAAAAATACCCAAGATTTAAAATTTAAAATTATTTTTGTTCTGTTTTTCTTTTACAAAAATGTTTTTTGTTCAATGTGTATTCTAAAATACAAAGAAGTTTTCAATTAATCTAATAGTAATTTAGCTGAATTAAAAGAAAAACACAAGTTGATAATTTTTGTTTATCCTTTTGTTTTACAAATAACATTTTTGAGCATTGTTAGATGGGATGTTTGTAGGTTTGATTAATCCTAAATATTTATTTAAAACATTTATGTTGTTTTATATTTTTGTTTCTTTGATCATCTGTTTGAAAAACATAACTTTTGTTTTGTTTATTTTCTATTTTATTTCTATTCTTTTTTATTTGTTTGTTTGTTGTTGTTGTTTTTTCTATACTTCAACTCATTTTATGTTTAGTTTGTCTTTTATTCTTTTGTAAATTTTTTTGCTTTTTTAATTACTTTGATTTTGTAATGAGTGTTCTTAGATTGAATATATAAGCGATTTAATATATTTATAAGTGGGATTTTTTATTTGTTTGTTTGATCTTGTTTTTTCTATACGTCAACTTTTTAATTCATTCCTATGTTTAGTTTGTTTTACCTTTGTTTGTTTTTGATTCTTTTGTTAATGTATTAGCTTATTTCAATTACTTTGAATTTGTAATGTGTTCTTAAATTGAATATTTGAGCGATTCAATTTATTTAACAGTGGGATCTTTTAGTTTGTTTCTTTAGCATCTGTTTGCTGTTGTTTTTTCTACACTTTAACTTTGAAAAAAAATTTAGTCTCTTTTATTTACACATTAAGCAACAAATTATTAATTTAAAAACATTTCACTAATATTTAGAATATATGACCTTCCATTATTAAACATAATAAATGTTCATAAAGACAAAACTGTATTATTGAATTCTGGTTCAAACTGCTAATGTGGGGTTGACAGTATAACAGATAATGTAAACGTCTAGTAAAGCTTGAAAACAACCAGCTAGATGTACATTATACCACTTATTACATGTTTACTTGCCACAAAAGTAAACATTTAGTCACAAAACTTCAATCTGGGCTGTACTAATTTGCAGTACAAACTCTATAACTGAACATTAAGTTTGCAGAAACAAAAATGTATGTATTATTATTCATGAGCATGATGATACTAAACACTCAAGAACAGCAGTGGAACAAATAATATACAGTACGCATTAATATATTCACAATGGTCAAGATGATTTGAAAAACCCAGATAACATTGTGTGTGGTCATACACTCATAATATACTAATAGGTAAAAATTGAGGTTCACTAACAGCTCAGATAGAGGCATTTTTGGTCCTACTAATAAACATGATAATATGCCAGTAGCAATTCATTCATAATTTAGCCAATTCTTAAGATATCATTAAACACTTGATATCATTGGAAAGCATGTAAAACCAGCATTGAGCCCAAACACATTGTTCTATCATGTTCAGTCATGGTAAAATCATGGATTAAATTGAAGCATTTTTGGTGCCATCCAAATGTGCAAATATGCCAGTAGCAACTAATTTATATTTCAGCCAGTTCTGGAGATATTATTACAAAATGTATATCATTGGAAAGCACATAATCCTAGGTTTCCAATGAGCTCAAACATTGTGATATCATGTTCAGGCATATTAAGATCATAGGTAAAATTGAGGCATTTTTGGTGCTACCTGAATATGCAAATATGTCAGCAGCAACTAATTCATTTGATTAGTGTCGTTGGTTTTTATTTGGGAATAACATATCTTGGAATGTCATGAATGACTAATTAGAATAGAGTATTCCAGAGAGCTGTAATATAAGTAAAAGTATAAAAGTAAAATGAACTGTTATTATTTGTGCAGTTTCTCTTTGTTATTAGGAATGGATGACTCCAATTTTAAAAAAATAAATAAATTTTTGAAGAATAACTCCCACTGATTGCCGGCAATGATGAATTTCAAACCTCATCAGCAGGAATCTTTTCTCGGTATTGCATGAAAGTGAAATGCATTGATTTGTGAGGACAAGGGAAATTTTGGAGGCTTGAAAGAATACCCTGGCGAACATGAGCGATAATGAAAATACAACAGAAATGCCTTTCAAACACAAGATCGTTATAGATCTTTCTTTCTTTGTGGGTGCGTTTTGAAGTGTTTTCCCTTCCGAGTACTTTTATCTGGAAATGAAAAATGAAAAAAAAAATGTCAAACATTTTCTTTTTTGAAAGAAATCGCCAAATAGGAAGCAAAAACTCTGTCTGTGATAATGAATAATTATTTGATGAATGATCCTGTCATTATTAGCTGAATACTGTACAGTAAAGCCTAGATATTCACTTGGATATACAGTTGAAGTTATTAGTCCCCTTGTATAGTTATTTCCTCAATTTCTGTTCAACAGAAAGCATATTTTTTCCAACACATTTCTAAACATAATAATTTTAATAACTCATTTCTAATAACTTATTTCAACACACTAGTATTCAGCTTAAAGTGACATTTAAAGACTTAACTAGGTTAATTAGGCAAGTTAGGGTTATAAGGACAGTCATTGTAAATCTGTAACTGAAGGACGCTGGACACAAGAGGTGAGGGATCGACGTGCAGTTTATTATGAAATTCGTTGGGCAGGCAATGGTCAAACGGGGGCAAACAGGTACATACAGGTAATCCTAAAGGCGAAGTCAGATAACAGGCAAATGGTCAGTACAGGTGGCAAAGAATCAAAGATGAGAAAACTAGGCAAGAATCAAACACAGAAAGGCTAGACAGGATTACGTTTTGTGATGTTACAGGGAATAAACCAACAAGACTGACAAAGTGAGCAGTCTATATACTCTAAGTAATCAGTCCTTGAGCAGCTCAAGCTTTGTGTGTAATCAAAGGTGAACCGGAACAGGTGTGAGTGAGGTGCATAACAGGGTTTGTAGTTCATATGGTGACAGGATTGTAGTTTGAGTGAAAATGAATGTTTACCAGTGATCTACAAGCCTGGTTCGTTGGTGATCGTGACAATGATGGTTTGTTCTGTAGACAATTTAAACATAATCTATTGCTTAAGGGGGCAAATAATATTGAAAACTGCTTTAAATTAAGCCAAAGTAAATAAATAAGACTTTCTTCAGAAGTAAAAATATTATCAGACATACTGTGAAAAATTCCTTGCTCTGTTAAACATCATATATTTGAAAAATGAGACAAAAATCACATGAGGGCTAATAATTTTTTAGTAGTAAATTTTGATTAAGAAAACATTGTGCCCTGGGACCAACAAAAATAATCCATATATTACCACAAGCATTTATTTGTTGTGTTCATGTTTGATCCATTTATTCATTTCTGTCATCTTTATACTTGTAGCTCTTTAGCAGGGATAGAAGATTTATTTTGTTGTGTCCAGTATTGTTTATACACTCACCGACCACTTCATTAGGTACACCTGTCCAGCTGCTCGTTAACGCAAATGTTCAATGCGGCAATCACATGGCAGCAACTCAATGCATTTAGCCTTGTAGACATGGTCTAGACGATCTGCTGCAGTTCAAACCGAGCATAAAAATGGGTAAGAAAGGTGATTTAAGTGACTTTGAACGTGAGGTACTGGGATTTTCACGCACAACCATCTCTAGGGTTTACAGAGAATGGTCTGTAAAAGAGAAAATTTCCAGTGAGCGGCAGTTCTGTGGGCGCAAATGCCTTGATGATGCCAGAGGTCAGAGGAGAATGACCAGACTGGTTCCAGCTGATAGAAAGGCAACAGTAACTCAAATAACCAATTGTTACAACCGAGGTATGCTGAAGAGCATAAATTCACAACACGTCCAACCTTTAGGCAGATGGGCTACAGCAGCAGAAGACCACACCAGGTGCCACTCCTGTCAGCTAAAAACAGAAATCTGAAGCTACAGTTCGCACAGGCTCACCAAAATTGAACAATAGAAGATTGGAAAAACGTTGCCTGGTCTGATGAGTCTCGATTTCTGCTGCAACATTCAGATGGTAGGGTCAGAATTTGGTGTCAACAACATGAAAGCATGGATCCATCCTATCTTGTATCAATGGTTCAAGCTTGTGATGGTGGTGTAATGGTGTGGGGGATATTTTCTTGGCACACTTTGGGCTCATTAGTACACAACGCCACAGCCTACCTTAGTATTGTCACTGACCATGTCCATCCCTTTCTGACCACAGTGTACTCATCTTCTGATAGCTACTTCCAGCAGGATAACGCACCATGTCATAAAGTGCGAATCATCTCACACTGATTACTCGAACACGACAATGAGTTCACTGTAGTCAAATGGCCTCCACATTGACCAGAACTCAATCCAATAGAGGACCTTTGGGATGTGGTATAACGGGAGATTTGCATCATGGATGTGCAGCCGACAAATCTGCAGCAACTGCGTGATGATATCATGTCAATATAGATCAAAATCTCTGAGGAATATTTCCAGTACCTTGTTGAATCTATGTCATAAGGGATTAAAGCAGTTCTGAAGGCAAAAGAGGGTCCAACGCGAAACTAGTAAGGTGTACCTAATAAAATGGCTGGTAAGTGTATTTATGATTGCTTATTTATGTAGCACTGATATAAATGGCAAAACTGAGCTCTCTATCTCTAGGGGGGTTCCTTTAAATCCGACCCTATTGACCTTATTCTTCAATGCGCTTGTTTTTGCGGTTATTTTAGAACTTCTGATTCAGTTGCCTATGGAAGAAATGACTAGGAATGATAACCATCAAAAAACAGTCAAACTACTTGCTCAACAAGCAAGTGTTCATGACTATACAGATAAAGTAGAATAATATAATACGAAAACAAAGATCAGTTTGCAACATCAAGCAGAATAAAATGCTGTTTTTAATGTCTAAAAATGAATGGAAGTGAATGAGAACGGAAGTCTTGAGCCAAAAAGACTCAAATTGCTGTGGCTGCTCGTACTTAAAGAATAAAGACAATACTGTACTGTATATACATTGGTAATGTGAACTCCAGAGCCTGCATCTTCTTCACGTCAACTTGTTTTATCTTCCCTGCTGGTGCAGTTCCAGTTCAATACAAACACTGGCCTGAGCTTTGAACTCTGGCGTTCTAGTTTGTTTGACGATAAAAACGTGCCGTGTGCTCATGTGGACAGTTGTTCACGAGACCGCAAATACCAGCTGGTCCTCTCAAACCCAGCTCTTCTCCAGACTGTACTGTCATGACATAAAGGTTACAGTAGCACACGCAATATAGGCATCTCCTCAGAGATGGTGGAAGTGACCAGAGGCTATGAAACGGGTCAGTGTTGATTATATTTTCTGCTGGCGGTAATTGAGGTGGACGTAATGAGCGGTGACTGAGTCCCTGGTCATAAATGAATGGCTGTGTTTTGCTGAAGATGAGAAGACAAATGACTTCCTCGGAGCAAAGCAGAAGACCTTTAATGCACTGTCACGTGTGCAATCACAGGCTACACGATGCAGAGAAGCCATAAAGTTTGCCTGAAATCTATTATAAATGGAAAATAAAGCTGATCTCGTACAAGCCTGGATTTTCACATCTGTCTGTTTCACAAACAGGAAGATAAAATGTAGCTTGCACAGCATGATAAGAACAAACTAGATTTGCACATAGTCTGACAGAGAATGATGCTTCAGTGTGCAAAAGTTGCATAATGCAAAATTTCGGTGATATGCAGTTGCTAAGGTGCTCTGCTTGGTTGCTAGGTAGCGAATGTTGAGCAGCCGGATTTTCTGGTTGAATTTTCTTCATTGCTCCGGTCGTTCATGTGCATCATGGCACTTTTAAATATGAGAGCATGCATGTCTCTTGATTTTTCGGTCATTAAAAGGTTTTCAAATAGTGAAGCAAATTCACATAGACATCATTGACACTAGCTACATGACCTTTTAATACGTATTGAAACTGTTGGATGCTTAACAGGAGTCTGTTCAAACATGTCCTTGGAAAATTTCAAGAAGCTTCAAGTAATTATTTAGAAGCTAATTCCACATGTTTCTCTCTTCAAGATATTTATGCTTGAAATGTTGTTGTTGTTGTTGTTGTTGTTGTTGTTGTTGTTGTTGTTTTAAGCTAATCCAACATTTACAACCATGTAATGGATTTATTACCTTTAGCCATTCTAAATGTTAACTGGATTTGGAAATATCCTTTAATGTACAGGTGGTCAAAATGTTTAGCCTTCCTGTGAAATTTGATTTGTTTTGTTTTTTTTCAGTTATTTCCTATTATGATTTTCTTTTGGAAAAAAAATGTTTCTTGTAGTTTGGGTGGAGTGAAAAATATATAAATGTATTTATGTAAAATGCAATTATAATAAATACTATTAGCCATCTTTAGAAATATACAGTTGAAGTCAGAATCATTAGCCCCCCTGATTTATTAGCTCCCCTGTTTATTTTTTTCCCCAATTCCTGTTTAACGGAGAGAAGATTTTTTTCAACACATTTGTTAACATAATAGTTTTAATGACTCATCTCTAATAACTGATTTATTTTATCTTTGCTATGACGACAGTAAATAATATTTGATTAGATATTTTTCAAGACACTTCTTTACAGCTTAAAGTGACATTTAAAGGCTTAACTAGGTTAATTAGGTTAACTAGGCAGGATAGGGTATTTAGGCAAGTTATTGTATAACGATGGTTTGTTCTGTAGACTATCGAAAACAAATATTTAGCTTAAAAGAAACCTTTTTTATAATTTTGACCTTAAAATGGTTTTTAAAATATTAAAAACTGCTTTTATTCTAGCTGAAATAAATCAAATAAGACTTTCTCCAGAAAAAAAAATATAATCAGACATACTGTGAAATTTCCTTGCTCTGTTAAACATCATTTGGGAAATGTTTAAAAAAGAAAAAAAAAATCAGAGGGGGGCTAATAATTCTGACTTCAACTGTATACAGTAAATACAGTCTTATGCAACAGTCTAATTGCAACCATAATCTGCTGGCCTTTCGGATCAGCAATTTTATTTGGATATATTTTATACCCTCGGGGAAGGGTTCTGACACATCATTTATTTAATAAACAGATGCATCCAAATTTTTGCATAAAACTATATACAGTTGAAGTCAGAATTATTAACCCCCCTTGATTTTTTTTCTTCTTTAAATATTTCCCAAATGATGTTTAACAGAGCGAGTAAATTTTCACAGTATGTCCGATATTTTTTTTTCTTCTGGAGAAAGTCTTCATTGTTTTTTTTTTTTTTTTTTTTAAATAAATAAATAAAAATAAAATAAAAACAGTTTAACTTTTTTTTTTACCATTTTAAGGTCAAAATTATCAGCCCCTTTAAGCTATATTTTTTTTTATAGTCTACAGAACAAACCATCGTTATACAATAACTTGCCTAATTACCCTAACCTGCCTAGTTAACCTAATTAACCTAGTTAAGCCTTTAAATGTCACTTTAAGCTGTAAAGAAGTGTCTTGAAAAATATCTAGTCAAATATTATTTACTGTCATCATGGCAACGATAAAATAAATCAGTTATTAGAAATGAGTTATTAAAACTATCATGTTTAGAAATGTGTTGAAACAATCTTCTCTCCGTTAAACAGGAATTGGGGAAAAAATATACTTCAACTGTATGTATTATTAATTTATTATTATTTTATTTTATTTCTCTTTTTTTGCAATTAACTACAAAACCAACTACTGTTATCTAGAGACGTCTTTAATTAACCTCCAACTATTAGGAATATTAGTTTCTTGCAAAATAACTAGTAAAATATTATGTACTGTCATCATGAAAAAGACTAGCGAACTTATCTATTAAAATTATTGTTTAAAAAAACGCGATGAAAAGGAATGTTTCACATGAAGGCTAATATTTTTTTCTTTTTCAACTGTAATGTTTGTATTCCAATGAATACAATATTTCCACTTAACTAAGCTCACGATCAGATCAGATCATATTTATCTTTCAACAATTTATTAAATAACAAATCTTCAACTTTGGCCTAAAAATCATGATGTTTAATATTTATTCATTCATTTTGCTTCGGCTTAGTCCCTTATTTATCAGGGGTCACCACAGCAGAAAGAACCGGCAACTATTCCAGCATATGTTTTATGCAGCAGATGCCCTTCCAGCCGCAACCCAGTACTGGGAAACACAAACACACTCTCGCATTCACATGCATACACTAGGGCCAATTTATTTTATTCAATTCATCTAGCGCATGTCTTTGGACTGTAGGGGAAACCAGAGCACCTGGAGCAAACCCATGGAAAAAGAGGGAGAACATGCAAACTCCACACAGAAATGCCAACTGGTCCCAACTGGACTCCAACCATCGACCTTCTTGCTGTGAGGCAACACCACTGAGCTAACATTCAGGCCTTTAATATTATATTGTTTATATGAACAGCTAGAGTCATTCATCTTTATTGCATCTTAAAAGGCATTTGCACTTAGTTAGATGGGAAGTGCATAAAAGTCCAAGTGTAAATATATATTCTGATCTCTAGATCAGTTTGCCCTTTCCGGCAGCTAGCTCTCTGCAACTCTCACATGGTCGCCCACTGAAGCTAAGCAGGGCTGCGCTTGGTCAGTACCTGGATGGGAGACCACATGGGAAAGCTAGGTTGCTGCCGGCAGTGGTGTTATTGAGGCCAACAAGAGGTGCCCAACCTGTGGTCTGTGTGGGTCCTAATGCCCCAGTATAGTGACGGGGAATCTATACTGCTTAGTGAGCACCGTCTTTCGGATGAGATGTTAAACCGAGGTCCTGACTTTCTGTGGTCGTTAAAAATCCCAGGATGTACTTCAAAAAAAGAGTATGGGTTTACCCTGGCATCCTGGCCAAATTTGACCACTGGCTTCTGACCATCATGGCCTCTCAACCATCCCCAAATCATAGTTGGCTTCATCACTCTGTCTCCTCTCCACCAGTCAGCTGGTGTGTAGTATGCGGTCTGACGCAATATGGCTGCCGTGGCGTCATCCACGTGGATGCTGCACACTGGGGGTGGATGAGGAGATTTCTGCCCAATGTGTAAAGCACTTTGAGTGTCCAGAAAAGCACTATATAAATGTAAGGAATTGTTATTATTATTTTTATTATTTCTGTGTATTCTGAGTATTTGACTTTTTTATAATTACACTAAAAATACTGGCTTGTTATATGATATGCCATCAATGGGTCAAATATGGACACATTCCATCATTGGGTTAAAAAGTGTTATTTCAACTTAACCTAAAAAATAATTCTAATATTTGACTTGAGGTTAGGTTCATGCAACCAAGGGTTTTTTTAGAGTATATCCAGCAAAAAAAAAAAAACATAAGGTTAGGGTTTTTTTAAATGATTCTCAAATCAATATTTACAGTGACTCTTTAAGTCCAAATTAGCGTCCTCATTGAGACCTCCCCTTGATAACTACCTGTCAACCAGTTCAGTAAACCACAGCAGAAGACTTGTCTATAGTCTTTTGTACAGCCCAAAATAACAGGACCAACAAGGACAGAGTGCCTACAATTTTGGTTCTGGCTAATTCCAGCACTGTTTGCTTCCTTCCGCTGTACCGGCAGAGGCCATAATGCTGTCTGTCCTGAAAAAAAGAGAAACTAACCAAGGAAACATAATCCCACAAGACTGTTCACCGCAGCAAGCTCATTACATTCATTTTCTGTCTTGTGGACACAAATTTAGAGCAACTTTATGATCAAAGCCATCGCAATGTTTCACATCTTGTTTGTAACATTGTGTTTCATCCTGAATCACAGGCTATTCCTGGTCATGCAGATCATATCCTTAAACAACAGAACTGGGATTATTTTCCAACTTTTTCAAAGTTTGCAGTATGTAAACTCACAAAAGTGCACTTAATTAAGTAAAGTGAGTTCTTTTCGCTCAAATTGTAATGAAAGTTTAATCTACTTAATAGAAACAAGTTACATGAACTCAAAGTTGGAAGTTCAAAGGGAAAGTTCACCCAAAATTCTAATTACTCACCCTCAATTGGTTCCAAACCTTTCTGAGTTTATTTTTTCTGTCAAACACATTTAAAAAGTGTTTCAACCACTGACTTTTTAATAGTAGGAAAAACAAATACTATGGAAGTCGATGGTTGTAGTTTTCCAGCATTTTTCCAAATATCTTCTTTTGTGTTGTACAGAAGAAAGAAACTCAAACGAGTGAAGTGTGAGTAAATGATCACAGAAATTAAATTTTTGTTTCGACTGTTCCTTTAAACTGGCAGATTTATGGCTCATAGCATGCTTTACAGCAGAGTACAATGAAAATAAATAATGTGTGTGTGTGTTTGCGCAAGATTGAATTAGTATTTAATTTTGTGTTTTGTTGGGCTTTACAGAGGTTTATCTTATGATGAAATGTATACACTGTAAACCCCGCTGTTGTCATTATTAAAGATATTACAGTTGTTTTTTTTTACAGACACTAGGACACATTACTCAATACTTGATTCACTTTTGCAATACTCTTCATACAATTCTCCTAACCGACTTTCAGCTTGGCAAAGCAGTTCATTTTACATTCAAAATGCACTACAACTACAAAACACTTTATTCAGGTCTCAAATAAACTCATTCTTCCAGAACACTAGCAAAGGTTGACAGCCCACAAACACACTTTGTCACCCACAAAACAATGAGCTAAAAAACACTAACAACATGTAGCATTACACAGGGTATTCATGTGTAAAACAAGGACACATCTCTATAATTATAATTGCCATATATATATATATATATATATATATATATATATATATATATATATATATATATATATATATATATATATATATATATATATATATATATATATATATATATATATATATATTGTTTATAACTGCAATATATGTTTCTGGAATGAATCAGACATGATGTAGAATTCGTCAATATTTTATGTAGCTTATTTATTTTTATTTTTTTCTCTAAGTAATTCCAAAATACAAGAATTTGTATACACACCATCCACTGATACAGATACAATAGTAATGCTAATCTGGCTGTTTAAACTGCATTTTTAATATAAAATATTCCTGTTGAATGTTGCTGTCTTATTTAGTTTTGCATGATGTTATTGTTTTGAACTGAAGTTTAACAGTTTTGAAAACAGTATGTAAGCACGTGCTAAATGTCCTGTACGTACAAAGATTATTGGCAGTTGTGGTGTCTGAGTGAGAAAAGAATTCATGAAATTTGAGAGATGTAGTCATTGAATGCATTTTGTGCCAAAACAATGATAATTGATCCTGAGTTTAGCCCACATAGACTTCTGTTGTGCTCACTGTGTGAAGAGTTTTGCAAAAATGACCAAAGTATTGAGAAATGTGTCCTAGCGTCTGTAAAAAACTGTAAGTTAATATAAAATAACATTACTTAAAATACCAAGTTTTGCCATCAAAACTTAAACAGGGGTGTTTAACTTGCTCATTAGGCAGCAAAAAACTTGCAAAAACATTTTAATTTCTTTGTCTCACTATGTGTCTGGTTAAAATGTTTGGTTGTGCTTGAAATTCTGCCTTGACAACTGCGCTGATTGGTCAATATATATGACACAAGGTGGTCATTTTGCTTGTGATGCTGAATTTTGCTCAAGCGCAGCAGAAAATGGGCACTGCCTGAACCCATCTGACGAAAGAGAAAAGTTAAATGAGTAAGTAGATATTTAAATGCTTATATACATTTTTCCTAATTGATATACACGCAGGGGCGACACTGTGGTGCAGTGGGTAGCGCTGTCTCCTCACAGCAAGAAGGTCGCTGGTTAGAGTGCCAGTCAGTTGGCATTTCTGTGTGGAGTTTGCATGTATTCCCTGTGTTGGTGTGGATTTCCTCCATGTGCTCCGGTCTACTAGTCTTACAAGTCCAAAGACATGCGCTATAGGTGAATTGGTTTAGCTAAATTGTCGGTAGTGTATGTGTGTATGTCCTGGTCCTCCTGGTTGGGGGTTGAGCGTTGGGCTAAAGACCCACCTTGTAAAAATGAGATGTTATGAAACACCAATATGGTGCAGCTAAATATCAACTTCGATTTAAACAGCCCTGGGAGTAAGTAAAGAATATAAAAGCTGAAAATTTTGGAAGTTTAATCTATTAGCCATTTTAAGTTATGTGTACTTAAACAAAGACAATAGAGGTTGTAGACAGGAAAGTATTGGGAGCAGAGAGAGGGGAATGGTCGGCAAAGGACATCGAGTCTGGAATCGAACTCAGGTCGCCATGAACACCATGGTGCTATTGGCTGCGGCGATTATTGTTATTATTATTATTATTATTATTAATGGTAATTTAATAAATGCCTTATGAACAGAATAATTTTCTTTAAAAAAAAAAGAAAAAAAAACTTTTGACTAGTAGTGTACATACCAGTTTTTATTTTTTCATATTTTTTTAAAGAAAATTAATTTGTTCATCAATGTGGTATTTATTAAATGTAAAATAATTGTTCAAATTTGTTAAATATTTATAAAAAAATTTATATAACTGTTTTCTTACTGTATGTAGTTTTAAATGAAATTATACTCCAGTCATTATTGCTTTTATTAGTATTACCATAAATAATAATAATATTAATAAGAATAACAATAAGAATAATTAATATTAGAGTGATTTCTAAAGGATCATGTGATTCAGAAGACTGGAGTAATGAAGCTGAAAATTCATCTTTAAAATCAGTGGAATAAATGATTAAATTAAATTAGTAGTTAAATAAGTAGTTTTTTTATAGTAGGTTTTAACAGTTATTTTATAGTGCATAACATTTCACAATTTTACAATTTTTACTGTATTTTTGATTAAATAAATGCATCATTGGTGAGCAGAAGAAGCTCATTTTAAAACATTTCACATCATACTTACGTCAAACTTTTGACCGGTAGTCTATGTATTTGATGACGGCACAATCATACTTCTTAATAACATGTTCTGTTCAGCCTCAAATAATACACTATTTTAAAACAATAGTCAAGTGCGTGGGTAAAACTGACCCCTTTTTTAGGTATAGAACGACCCCTGGCGCATGTAGTGTCAAGGCCTATAAATGCTAAGTGCTGTTAAAGCGTTAATTCTGTAGGCCAGCCTTCCCTCTCTATTGAAATCGGCAGATATAGAAAAAAGCAGCATTGTTGAAGAATAAAGTGGTCCAGAGATGGAAACTAAGTGAGGGGTGTGTGTGTGTTTGATTACAGGTTGAGTGAGGTTGTGTAATGCTGCTCTTCAGTGGACGTGAACATATAACAGCGTGGCCTGAAGTTAATGCTAATAGATAGATAATCCTGCTTTGTGTTCTGCCGCACATTAGTCTTTCGTTCTCTGTGTAGAGCTTGTACGTTCACATGGTTGATGTTTTCTTGTACGTTCACATGGTTGGTGTTTTCCAGCGACTGTGACTCAGATTGTTTTGTAAACAAAAGCAGGTAACTGCGGTCAGTCACTGTGATGTAGCCATAGAAACAGACAATCACAGTAAATATAAATGTAATATTGCATTGGGATGATTTAGAACCGTGTTTCTCAACCACATTCCTGGAGGACCACCAGCTCTGCACATTTACCATGTCTCCTTAAATGCACCTGATTCAGATCATCAGCTCATTAGCAGAGACTGAAAGACCTGTAATGGGTGTGACGGACAAAGGAGACATCCAAAACATGCAGTGCTGGTGGTCCTGCAGGAACGCGGTTGAGAAACTGATTTAGAAGCTACCTTTAATCCATTCATTCAAGTTATTAATATAGACTGTAATAGATGGACGTAGTATGCGTGACATCACCCATAGGTTACTGAAGAGCGCAAATTAAGCAACAAGTAGGTGTGGCCAACCGTCGCCATTTTGTTCGTGCATCATCGCACTGACCGGGGGTGACCGAATAAGGGCAAAGAGGCGAAGCGTGGGCAGAACATGGGCAGAGAATGGGCGGAGCTACAGACGCCTGCTAGCATTTTCCTTAAATGGGCTTTTCTTTGGGGGAAACGCTTAATACTTCATCACCTGCGAATCGTTTGTGTTCTGACCACATGTGCTTGGTTGTATACTATATAAATAAAGTGTTTAGACTTTTTAACACTGTTGTAATACATTGAGCCACTAAACATTGTTCCTATCACGTTTTTTCTACAAGGGGAAAGCGTGAATTACTTCCAAACACTTCAAAAATAGTCTGTAGCTATGTTTCCATCCAAAAATGCAAATGAACTTTATGCGCAAAACTGGATTATCGCATAAAAGACGTGCGAATAAAGCAGTGTTTCCATCCAACAAGTCAACGCGAGCAAAATCGTCACTTCCTGATTAACATGCGCAAAAAATCTACAGTATTAGTGGAATTTGCTGCAGTAGAAGCTGTGTCAATCTTTTCTTCATCTAATAAATGACTTGCACCTCAGAAGGCATACCTGACACACAGTGATTGCGCGGTGGCGTTTGAAGGTGTCACTAAAATAATAACACTAGTATTTAAACAGTAAGGCGTTTTAGAATGACTAAAACAACATTTCAGATGTTTTATAATGTGCTCAGCCTGCTGGTTTGTCCATTTACACACATTGTCATCATCACATTTCATTATTACATAATCACATGACCTTTTTAAATGCGCATACTGAAATTTGTGCAGTAAAAGTGTTTCTATCGTAGTTTATGCACATCTTTTCTTATCGAATAAAAAGTTTATCCTACTCCGTTATGCATTTTCAAAATTTATGCGCATCATGGCATTTCCATCAACCATTTTTTTATGCGAATATCCAAAATGCACATAAAATATGTGGATGGAAACATAGCTACTGTTAGTAAATGCAAGGCTATTTCTGCAGGCATAACACTGTGACAACATTTCAAATGACTTCTAGAAGCCTACAGCTAATCAATCTGTCAGATTCTGGAGTGCATTACAGGTCTAAAGAAAAATATAAATGATAAATGATCTTAAGTAAAACAAATACACTTATAGATGTGATATATAAGTATATAATTTTACTCACCTGGGAAATGGGATGTATATGCTGAATTCAGCGTGAATTCAGCGGCTAATCAGCTGAGGTGACGTGAAGGCGACCAGCGAGATCTAGCTGTCACTCAAGTGGCCACGCCCTTAATCATGCAGACGTAATATAACTTAACATAAACTAAATGGATGAGTTATAAAAAAATTCACCCCCTCACAGTTGTCATGAAGGGTAATATTAGCTATATGAACCATTAAATTTGATAAATACAAATGTGCTTGATTTATGTGTGAGAACTAATGATTTAACTCAATCAATTAACATAGTTCTCTAAAAATGTACAATTAACTATGAATTATGCAAAGCAAATATAAGTCAATCAATTACTTGCAAATAATTTTTCACTCTAAAACAAGAGAAAGTGTAGTTTCCTTTATGGAGGGGGGGGGGGGTAAAATTAAAAGGATAGTCTCCCAAAATGACAATTGAATCAGCCATCATGTACACACCCTTCACTTGTTCCAAGCTAATTTGAATTTATTTATTTATTCTTTTGAATACAAAAGAAGATATTTTGAAGAATGTTGGTAACATTGATGTCAGCATTTTTCAAAGTATCTTTTTTTTTTTTTTTATGTTTAACCGAAAAACAAAAAGGTTAGTAAATGGTCAAAAAAGAACAGAGCAAATGATTTTTAATATTAAGGCATGTAGGGATTTAGAGGTGTTGCAAATGCACAGGATTACTATTATAATGAAAAATGGTGCAAGGTTTTTGCGAAGCTGAAAATGCCAGCGCTTTTCTAAAACATGCTCAGCTGTGAGCGATTCTTGCTATTAAAGCATCTAAAAAATGGCAAGCTCTCGCTGCTTTGGGTAAAACGAATGCTTAGCACCTCGCTGCACTGCCAACATTCTAAAATATAATGCAGCCCTCTAATTGAAAACAACTGAAAAAATAGGCTTGACTGAAATAAAAAATGGTGAACATGCACCCCAAGTGTACTGTACATGAGCATACTTACAGGTTAGTTAGGGTTAGCATTATGTACATTAATGTGCTATTCCCTGTCATCAGTTCACAATATAGTTTTAAATGTTATAATTCAGTGATTCAGTGAAAGGTGTGTTACAATTTTCTCACTGACAACGTTTACATAGACATCAGTAATCAAATTATTTGCCTTATTCTAATTAAGACAATAATAAGATTAGGGCGTTTACATGAGTTGCTTTTTGAATGTTTCTTTCATGATCCCGTTTTACATGTTACAGCAAATAATTCGATTAACGTCATCACGTCATCGCGCTATCCACATTTCCTCTGGAGTTTCATGTAATTTCGGGTGTTTTATTTTAAATTTGTCGACTTCAACTGCAGTTTGGCACTTTCACTTTCATTTGAGAACATTTCATGCATGCCCCCGTGACAAAAGAGATATTGGATGCAACTATGAACTGCTAAAAGAGTATTGTTTTAATGGAAGCTCATACCGCATGCTGAATAGAAGAAAAAAAACCTCTGCATTTCACGATGCAGGTGTCTGTGGTCTGCGCTGACTTGGTAGGTGCAGAGAGTGTCAAACAGCCGTGTGTGTGTGGGACTGTGTATGTGGACTATCCTGATGCAAAAAAGTCCTACATGACGGTAGTAGTTTGCTTAAGGTGTTTACATGCCTGTACTGCACTTCAAGAATGCGACTAAAATCTGCATACTCCACACGTCTTAGTTCGATTTCTCTTAGGTTCAATTACAACCTTAATCTGATTAAATGAATCAAAAAGTGCTGTTTACGTGGTAGACTCTTAATCAGAGTATTTTCTTAATCACATTAAAATCTAATTATTGGTGTCCATGTAAACATACTCACAGAGTACATTTACATGGACACCAATAATTACCACACCAATAATTACCACACGTACAGAGGAATGGTTGTTCTGAAATCAGAATATACTACTGAGAGTGATTGTAGTACTGACAGATCACATAGGTTCTCTCATATGTCCTTATACACTCACCAGCCACTTCATTAGGTACACCTGTCCAACTGCTCATTAATGCAAATTTCTAATCAGCCAATTACATGGCAGCAACTCAATGCATTTAGGCATGTAGACATGGTCAAGACGATCTGCTGCAGTTCAAACCAAGCATCAGAATGGGGAAGAAAGGTGATTTAAGTGACTTTGAACGTGGCAATTCTGTGGGCGCAAAGCCCTGTTGATGCCAGGGGTTAGAGGAGGATATTGGCCAGACTGGTTCCAGCTGATAGAAAGGCAACAGTAACTCAAATAACCACTCGTTACAACTGAGGTATGCAGAAGAGCATCTCTGAACACACAGCATGTTGAACCTTGAGGCAGATGGGCCACAGCAGCAGAACACCACACCGGGTGCCACTCCTGAACAGGAAACTGAGGCTACAATTCGCACTGGCTCCCCAAAAATGAACAATAGAAGATTGGAAAAACGTTGCCTGCTCTGATGAGTCTTAATTTCTGCTGCGACATTCGGATGATAGGGTCAGAATTTGGCGTCAACAACATGAAAGCATGAATCCATCCTGCCTTGTATCAATGGTTCAGGCTGCTGGTGGTGGTGTAATGGTGTAGGGAAAAATAAATGAATGAATGGAACGAAGCCTGATTGGTCCATGAGGAAACGCCTAATGAGGAGTGACAGGCTTGGGATCCAATCTGCAGAGACCTGTGAAGGTGAAAAAAAGCAGAACAAAAGGTGATAGGGCGAGAGCGAGAGCCAATGACCGACAAGGAAAGAGAGAGCGACAGAGAGGGAGAAAGCAAGAAAAATCCAAACAACTCCCACGGACCATAACACCAACATTTTTCTAAATATCTTCAATTTCTAAGTGAAATAAGCTTAGAACCACTTCAGTATGAGTTAATGGTGAGCAAATAGTCATGTTTGAGTGAACTATCTCTTTAGTTTGTTAATGTTGACATTATGTAAAAAAATATTGTAATTTCAATGATTAACAGTAAATGTTTTTGATGCGCTTTTTTCAGTGTAGAATGATCTTGTCTGTCATTATCAGACTCTTTGATGACCCAAACCATATTTAGCACTCATTTTTTGTTGTACTGTGAATACTGAACCAGGTTTGCTCTGTCAATCATTTCCTCCGTCCTTACCAACGATAATCTATTCGTAGCCTTCATGGGTACAATAGTGTAAGATAATACAATTCATCATAATTGCATAGAGTAAAGCCCATTACTGATGGCAGTGCTCGTGCATTAGAGATTGAAGTCATGCATTGCAGTTATTCAGCAAAAGGTCTGATTAAATCCTGCTGATTCCTTTCATCATGTAAGAATTCACAGATGAAAATGGGAAGAGGGGAAAAAATTGCATAGACACAAAAAAATACTTGTTAATTTATTTAAATTATAAAAATCAATGACTTTTCATTTCAAAAGTAAGTAAACCCATTGCATTGAAATAATTAAACAAATGAACTTTGCGCATAACAATACAAATTAATTCATCTTAACAGTTTCAAATTCCACTTTTTTGCATTTTACTGTCTACCCTCACGTGATGTGGGTCATTTTCCCTCTTAAATAGAACAATAAGGATATTTTATCTGAAACTTTCATTCATTCATCCATTTTCCTTCAGCTTAGTCCCGTATTTATCAGGAATGAACCGCCAACTATTCCAGCATATGTTTTATGCAACGGATGCCCTTCCAGCTGCAACCCAGTACTGGGAAACACCCATACACACTCACACACTAAGGCCAATTTAGTTTATTCAATTCACCTACACCGAATGTCTTTGGACTGTGGGGGAAACCGGAGCACCAGGAGGAAATCCAGCCGATTCTAATGTTATCACTTGATTGAGTGGGCATTATCAGTGGTTATCAGCTGATAGAAATGAGCCAGTAGGGTCCTTCTGTGCCTACTTTGCCTGCTCAGCTATAGATCACATACGGCTGTGGCTGGAAGTTAACGAGAAT
Source organism: Danio aesculapii (assembly GCF_903798145.1). Lineage (NCBI taxonomy): Eukaryota > Metazoa > Chordata > Actinopteri > Cypriniformes > Danionidae > Danio > Danio aesculapii. The sequence continues at coordinate 62,055,814 of NC_079439.1, forward strand.
TATTTATATTATTTATTACATTTCCCGTAAATTGAATTTAAATTAACGTCTACCCCTACCCTAAACCCAACCATCACAGTAATGTTAAAACAGATCTGGATCTGTAGTTCTCTATTAGTATTGCTGATTAACCACAAGAATTATTTATATTAATTATTAAATTTCCCATTAATTGTATTTTATTAATATCTACCCCTACCCCAACCCTAAACCCAACCGTCACAGTAATGTAAAAACAGATCTGGAGTCTTCTCTATTAGTATAGCTGATTAACCATGTGGATGGATGATAACACTACTGGATCGTATCTATTGATAACCACTGATAATGCTCATTCAATTGAGTGATAACATTCAAAGCGGGTGGGAGAACATGTAAACTCCACACAGAAATGCCAAATGGTCCAGTCAGGACTTGAACCAGCAACCTTCCTGCTGTGAGAAACATCTGAAACTTTGTGATTTCATAAAATTAAAGTCAAATTAACACATTCGTTAACACATACTCTGAAACGGTAACTTGATTGGCTACACGATACTCAACAGGAAAATTAGCTAAGCTACTGTCAAATCTAGAACTGAAAAACTAAAAGAAAAGTAACTGGCTTCACTACAAGTTATTTCTTAAAAATGGCGAGTTACATTGAAGCTACATTTTTCACAAAGGTGTGTATTATAAAAACTTGAATAAACAATGCTTTTAATGTCAAAGTTAACAGTTAATAGTTTTTGAATTTCTCAGACAAAAGTACAAAACTGCAGCAAAATGTAGAATTACAATAACAAAATAATTAATACATGGTTCCATTTTGGTAAGAAATTTTATTGAACCCCTTCCACAAAGTTTATACTTCAGGTTATTTGACAATTGATTGAATACTTTATGGATTGAATTTCAACAGTCATTACTTAAAAATATTATTTACAAAATAACAATAATAAATTATTAAGAAAATAAATAAAAGAAACTATGAGACGTGAGATTTACCAATAGATGGCCGTTATTGAAGTATGTGATCTATGTAAGATGATATCGCCTACTACTCAGTAGGTACTACATTTGAATTTGAATTTACTATTCAACTGTTAGAAAAGTACGTTCTATACAGTGTGAACGCGAGTAGTATGAATGGAACTCACTTGACCTACCTGCGTCAGTTGCGTCGCTTAACTCCCATTCATGAATTCTCTCACGGGGCCTCGTGGGATAGCGTAGCGTGCATTGGATGCACACTTCAGAATCTTGCTGGAAGTAGTATGTCATCCGGGTACTTCTCGCTTACTGTTTTTCGAATTCTTTAAATTTGGACATACTACTGGTTTAGGGTATTATATAGTTTAAGTATGCAATTTCAGACACAGCCATTGTGTTGCTTCAGATTATTGGAGGTTCGCTAAATTGAATGTAGCTGTAGTCAAGCTACTCTGCTATCATCTGGAAAAAGTAGCTAGCTACTAGAAAAGCTGCATTGTATCATAAGTTGCTGGTTGATGGTATTGCATTGTATCACATAACTAGGTACTCATGTTAACTTCATAATACCTCAATGAACAATACCTCGTCTGGAACAACCAGCTTCATTCATTTTTTTTACAATTTATGATTCTTTACGATTCCATCCAAAGGTGCGAATTAAATGTATGTGCAAAACTGGATTATTGCATAAAACATTTGCAAAAAAGATAAGTCCAAGAGAGCAAAATCGTCACTTTCTGATAAACTAGCGCCAAATATTCAAAAGAAAATTGAAAGTTGCTAAGTTAGGAGGAGGCCTTTTTCAGTATATAAGAAGTTACTTGCGTCTTAGAACACGTAGACAAAATGCAAAGTGCGCAGTCGTCATCTTGCTTTTAGAGGCAGGAGACTGCTTTTTTGGTGCGCATGTTCCACTTATGTTTTCCATCAAGGATGGTCGTCACTTCTTTCTCGTATATAACATGTTAAAATATTCTGACCTCATCGTCCACCCAAACATACCTGTGACTTTCCACCATTTTTGTTATCACATGTTCTGTTAAAGCAAAATCACATTTATTCGGCAAATGCGTTTCCATTGTAGTTTGAGCAAATTTTTCTTACCAGATAGTAAGTTCGTCCTACTCAGTTGTGCGCATAATTTTTTTTAATGCACATTTTCAAAATGTATGCAGATCTTGGTATTTCCATCCAGGGTTTTTTATGCGATATTTTAAAATGTGCATAAAAATAGGTGGATGGAAATACGACTATTGACTTGCATTTTATGAAAGATCCACAATTTCAGCTAAAAATCTTCATTAATATTCTATGTGTGTGAGCAATTTCAATTTAGGAGGAACTACACCTGTATAGTCTAACAAATGTGTTCCTAAATTATATGGCTTGCAATGCTTAGTGGTTAAGATACAGTATATTGCCCTCAGTTTGATAGTATTTTATAGAAGATTTAGGTCAAGATTCCAGCTGTGGGAGAGTTTTTTTTTAAATATATATATATATATTAATTTTTCATATATCTTGCTGAGGCTAATTGGTTGAAGGGTAAGGTTAGCTGATTACTCCAGTAGGCTTAATGACGTCCTTGAACTGAAGTTGCTCTCTGCAGAGACTCTGCCTGAAGTAGTATATATGTGAGATTTGAGTTCGGTTCTCATGCTCATATTGACATGAAGCAGAATCAGCAGGGAGGTTCACTTGCAGATCCCTCGCCCTACAGGATTGACTGCACAATTATCGGTTGGAAAGGTCCAAAAATTCAAAGGATTGGATTGTGTGTGTGTATGTAATACTCAATTTCAAGAATTCAGAGCCTTTAAGCCAGGGGTTCCCAAACTTTTTCTTATGAAGTGCCAAAAACCAAACTTGATTTAGGGTCGAAAGTGAATATACCACACTGCACTGTAAAAAATGCAGGGTTCTATTCAATTAATTCAATTCAAACCAAATTAATTAAGTTAACACATTTAAGTGTATTAAACATAAAACAATTAAGTTGTCCCCAAAAAATTTTAAGAATTGTGTTAAGATCATTTTGCATAAGTAGATTGAACAAGCAGCAAAAGAATCTTAAGTGTTTATTGAAGTTGCCATGGGTAACTTCTTAATTTATTTCATATTATTAATAAATAGATTTAATCACATTAAATAATGCAATAGATTATTTTTACATTTTATAATGAACTTGTTACGATAAAAAAATAAAAATAAAAATTCCTTTTTTAACACACTTTTACACTAGTAAAGCTGCACCTGCCTCTGTTGATGTCTTCTGCATTGTCTTCTGTTCATCAGTGACTGTACTTTTTTTTAAGTCTGATTAATTTACAACATTTAGTTGAAACAATTTATTTCAGTTTGCTGTTTTGTAGCTCAACAATAAAACAAACTACCAACAAAAAAAAAAAAACTCTCTTCTAAGACTGGATGGCGGGCCAAATTAAAGTTTACCAAGGGCCAACTTTGGCTTTTGGGCCCTAGTTTGGGAATCTTTCCTTTAAGCATAACGGAGTGTTTGAATATTTCCATCAAATCTACTTTGCAGACTACTCTATAGAAAGGGCCCTCTTAAATGGATAGTTTACCCAAAAGTGAAAATTCTGTCATCATTTACTCATCCTATACTCAATCCAAACCTAGTTACTTTCTTCTGTTAAACACAAAGGAAGATATAAAAAACAGCCGTTGACTTCCATGGTCAGTTTTGTTTATACTATGTACATTCTGCAGAATATCTTGTTTTTTGCTTTTGCCCTAAACCCAACAAACAATGTTTTTAAAAGCAAACATAAGGCAAATGTGCCCTGCCAACACATAGTTTAACCTTGATTTTACATTCATCTTTTATTGAACTCGAAACCATACGCTGTAAAAGATAATGACTAAAAGCCATCACAACAAAAGCTTTTATGTTACTTTAACTCATTTTAATAAGGTAATCGTGTTTTAAACTAATTTTTAAGTTCTACAAAGTTTAATTTAATATTTTTAGTTTGTTTGACTGATGTAAGTTGAGATGACTAGAAAAGATTATTTGATTCAACAAAAATTTAAAACAGTAAGAATTTGTGTACAGTGTATAAAGTTACAGAGCAAACTGACCATGCCAGAAATATTTTCCATATGGAGACAGATAGATGACGCAATTGTATAAAAAAAATTGTATTATTAAAATTCATAAACACCATTAATTTGTTTTATGGTATTTATTTGATGTTTGGTGTTTATGTGGTGTAGTTCTACTATCCAAATGTCACAGCAGAAATCGAGACTCATCAGAGCAGGCAACTTTTTTTCCAATCTTCTATTGTCTAATTTTGGTGAGCCTGTGTGAATTGTAGCCTCAGTTTCCTGTTATAAGCTGACAGCAGTGGCACCCAGTGTGGTGTTCTGCTACTGTAGCCCATCCGCCTCGACGTTCAACCTGTTGTGTGTTCAGAGATGATCTTCTGCATACCTCTGTTGTAACGAGTGGTTATTTGAGTTACTGTTGCCTTTCTATCAGCTCAAACAAGTCTGGCCATTCTCCTCTAACCTCAGGTCATCAACAAGGCATTTGCGCCCACAGAACTGCCGCTCACTGGATATTTTCTCATTATCGGACCCTTCTCTGTAAACCCTAGAGATGGTTGTGCATGAAAATCTCAGTAGATCAGCAGTTTAAGAAATACTCAGACCAGCCCATTTGGAACCAACAATCATGCCATGCTCAAAGTCACTTAAATCACCTTTATTCCTCATTCTGATGCTCGGTTTAAACTGCAGCAGATCGTCTTGGCCATGTCTACATGCCTAAATGCATTGAGTTGCTGCCATGTGATTGGCTGATTAGAAATGTGCGTTAGCGTGCAGTTGGATGGGTGTACCTATTAAAGTGGCCGGTGAGTGTATATTCTCAATATATCTCTGTAAATATCATTAATGTGAAAATGAACAAAAGTTGTCAGCGTCATACTGATCTATAGTGTTCATTTTACAGAGAAACTGCAAGTCAAATGTATGTTGATGTACTTTTTTGCTATTTTACAAAAATGTAGGCTGTAGCACGTATTTCTGTGTTGTTTTCAATGCACTCCAGGATTAAGATGACAGCATCAAACTTTCAAACAAACTGCACAAGAGTTCATTGTAATCAAAACAAACCTGCTAAGTGTGAACACGCTTACATTTACGCTGACCCTAAATTAAACAGCAATGTAACTTGGCATAAAAGATCCAGTTCTGCTTCTTGATATCTCATTAAGATGCCGCCAAACAGAACTCAAAATATCAAACCTCATAAAAACATGGTCCGCCCTGATAGCAGCCGCCCAATCAAATACAAATCAGAGCCAGCCAGACTGAGAAAACACTTTGCCTTTTTGTGTACAATCGACATCAGATGGTCTCTGGAGGAGCTAAATATGGTATAAACAGCTTGCTAATTGCTTCTGCATATGTGCTGCGCTGTGCCCTGCAGATGAACTGCTTTGTTGATGTTTTTTTATGTCTGTTTCCTCACAGCTACACTCGGCACTCTGGACTTCAGCCTTCTGTACGATCAGGAGAACAATGCCCTGCACTGCACTATCAACAAAGCCAAGGTAAGACCTGTTCCTCAGCTGCGTCGCAGATGCCCAAAATCCAAATGTTCCTTTCACCAGCACCCCCGAGACCTGGTTTCACAGACAGGGTTTACACTAATCTGGGATTAGGCTATAGTTCAATTAGGACATTTGAGTGTTTTTTATAAAAGTGAAACATGAAAAAATCTGGCGTCCATCACAAAAAAAGACATAGGTATATTCAGAAGATCAGTCAGGCCTTGTCTGTGAAACCCGGGGCCGGTGGGCTACTTCATGAAACCTTTCCTTTAGTATGGTCTGTATAGTTGTATGAAGTGAAGGATTTATAGTGGATGTGGTGCTCCAGGGGATCTTTTGGCCTGTGTGTGCCCCTTTTCGGTAACGCTTTACTTGAACTTGTTCATTAGACCATCATGATTGAGATTTTATGTATGCTTATGACCGACCGTTTGCTCAGTTTTGTCAATTTAAATGCAAATGCAAATGTGACTCAAACTTGAAATAAACAAATACATCATAACTTCAAATACATTATAACCTGTCTTTCTCATGACAGCTTGACATTACCAAGACAACATAACTTGTCATAAATCTGTCATAAACATGATTGTCATGAGGCCATTATAATTTTGTTATTGTATTATAATAATCAGTGTAATTAATTAGTAATGTGATAGTGTAAAAGCAAAGCAAGGGGTTACTTTTCATTTTTAGGTAGTTTAATAGCATTGGTTATAATGTACTTGTCTTAAATACTGTAAATAAACGGTGTGTCAAGCATTGAGTATGTTTACATGGGCAACAATACTTTAATACGATTTTAATATGATTAAAACAATACTCTGATTAAGAGTCTACCATGTAAAAAGAGATTTTTGATTACCTTAATGCAACTATATTAGTGGCATTACTGACAAACTATTGCCGCCATGTTGGACTTTTTGCCATATTTCCCACAAGATCCACACAGGCGGCTGTAAGTAACGGACCGCACAGACGCGCACACACAAAACACACACACACATCGCGAAATGCGGAAGTTTTTTTCTTTCCATTTGGCCTGCGTTATTAAATTCCATAACACTCTCACCAGTCCTTACTTCTTATAATACCCCAGTTTGTCACGGCATATGAATGAAATGTTCATGAGTTAAAGTGAAACTGCCGAACTGCAGTTAAAGTCAAGCATCCTGCTGATTTGATTCAGAAGGGCACTTTTTTGTCAGACGGCTCACCGGTCAGGTATACATCCACGCTAAAATATCAAGGTGAAAGTCATTATAGCTTGCGTAGAATAGACCCAGCTCCCAACCCAACTTTGAGAATAGATTAACGGCGATATTTTTTTTATCGCGCTATATAAGTCTCGCGTTAACGCAGCACGTTAACGCAGATAACGGCCCACCATTAATATATATATATATATATATATATATATATATATATATATATATATATATATATACAATTAGTCTGAGGTGGCATAGCCCTCGCCATGGCTGACATTGACGCATACCTCTCAAAAAAATTACACTATATGTTGCAATGACATGTATCGCAAGCTCTGTGATTGGTCAGCTTGGTAGCGGTAACGAGTGTGGGCGGTGCTGAGAGCCGCTAGCCTGATGGAGCAATGTGTCGAGAACTTTAGGTAACACTTCATAATAACGACACACTATGAATCATTTATTAAGCATTAGCATCTAGTGAATTCATTATCTGTTAAGCATTAACTTTACATTAATAAATGTTAGTAAGCAGTTTATAATTGCAGCTACAAATGCTGTATTATTGACTTAAAACCACATTTATAATGTGCTTAATAATTGTTCTTTCATACTTTAATGATTTATTTTTCATTACTAAATTCAGTAATGCATTATTTACAAACCATTTGTATTTAAGAGTAGTTGGAGGCTTTTAAGATCATTCAAAATGAGTTAGTAAATAATTAATAAACTATTGAAATCGACGTTTATATATCTTCTTATTCAGACATACTGTATAGTAATGGTTACTATGTATGTTAATAAATGCTTTATTAACTCAACTTCATCCAGTTTTGTGGCCTAATCTAAAGTTAGGATTATTTATTCTTTATAAATCCCTTATAAATGATAATCAAAGGCTTAGTATCAAATGAACAATAATCTTTGCAATCTTATCTAAAAAGTAAAATAACTGTAAAGCTTAAAATACGACATAAAACTGCATAAAACAACAACAATATAATAATTTAACAAGATGCAATGTTTAAACTGCACAGTAATTTAATTTTAGATAAGGTTGCAAAAATTTATTTTTCACTTTGTACTGTTACATTTGTGGATCTTCAAATGAATAGAAATTAATAAAGTCGTGTATGTTCTTTTTTCCTGTTAAGAATATAATTGATTTACAAAGCATAAATAATCCTCACTTTAGATTATGTCACAAAACTGCATGAAGTTAAGTTTTCACAAATTAACTATTAGTATATGCCTGAATAATAAGAATTATAAATGTTTATTAATCATTTACTTACTCATTTTAAATGATCTTAAAAAACAACCAACTATGCTTAAATAACTGGTTTGGTAAATAATGCAATACTTAATTTAGTAATGAAAAATCAATCATTAACAAAGTGTGAAACTATTAAGTACATTATAAATGCGGTTATAAGTCAAGAATACAGCATTTGTAGCTGCAGTTATAAACTGCTTACTAACGTCTATTAATGTTGAGTTAATGCTTAACAGATAATGAATTCACTATTTGCTGATGCTTAATAAATGGTTCATAGTGTGTAGTTATTATAAAATGTTACCGAACTTGATCCTTAATTTAAAAAGAACGTAACGTGAACTTAAAATTGTTGTGGTAAATTCAGTTTAACTGCTACGGTTGAATGTCAGAGGTTCATCCCCGACTGTCAAACATCTATTCAGCGCATGCTTAAAGGGGGAGGGGCAGCGCACGCTTATCGCTGGTGCCAATCAATCCACAATAATTTAGTGGCTGCATTTTATTTATTTATTGAAATATTGTGGATTTTCGCATTACGTTTTTATTGTGGATTTTTTTACATTTAAATTTGCAATATCAACAGCGGAATCATATTTTACACAAGGGTGGCCGTGGTTTCAGCTACTTCTACTTTAAGGTAGCAATCAGAAAAAGCAAAACACTAGCGAAGAAACTCGATACAGAGGAACATAACCTACTGCCAGCTAGCGTTTCGGAAGTGTTACCTCAGAGCAACACAAACAGCATGCAGAAATATTAATGCACGAGTAATTGCAAGGCATGCGGCTAGGTCACGCTGATCACTCGACGCAGAAGTGTAAACCAGCCTTAAGATCTAAGATTTGAAATTGATTTGAAACCTTTTTTGTGTCGACTTATAATATTTTACAATTTAGTTGTTTTGACGCAAATTTCTATTGTCTATGCCTTGACATTTATGTGGATTTTAAGTAGTATTGAGTCGAGTAATTCAATTACTTTTTGTTATTTTTTAAGTTATTTCTCAGACAAAGTAATTCAAAAATCATTTAAGATCAATGTTATGTAATTAGCAATTAATTACTTTTTAAAAAATAAATTAGCGGCAGCATGGTGGCGCAGTGGGTAGCACAATCGCCTCACAGCAAGAAGGTCGCTGGTTCGAGCCCTGACTGGGTCAGTTGGTGTTTCTGTGTGGAGTTTGCATGTTCTTCCCGTGTTCGCGTGGGTTTCCTCCGGGTGTTCCGGTTTCCCCCACAAGTTCAAAGACATGTGGTACAGGTGAATTGGGTATGCTAAAATTGACCGTAGTGTATGTGTGTGAATTAGTGTGTATGGATGTTTCCCAGTGATTGGTTGCAGCTGGAAGAGCATTCGCTGTGTAAAACATATGCTGGATAAGTTAGCGGTTCATTCCGCTGTGGCGACCCCAGATTAATAAAGGGACTACGCTGAAAAGAAAATGAATGAATGATTGTATCAATGTAAATGTAAAGCCATACTATAAAGCCATATTTGGGTTTTTTACCTTGGCATCAAAGCCAAGGTAAGACCCGTCCCTCAGCTGTGTCACAAAATGTTCATTTGACCAGCAGCCAGTTTTGAAGCCACTGGGTTACTTGATCCAATCTTTCCTCCTGATAGTCTGCCTTTAGTATAGCGTCTGTAAAGTTGTTTAAAGTGAGGGATTTAAAGTGGATGTGGAGCTCCAGGGGGATTCTTTGGCCTGCGTGTGTGTGTATGTGTGTGCCTCTTTTCAGTGTTGTCTTTTGAGAGGCATTTCCCCTGATAACACACCGCTGCTAGCATCTGCTGCTGTCTGTTTTGCTTAGCATTCAGTCTAGACCGGCAGTAGTGCTACAAGCAAATCTCTCTTTCTCTCTCTCTTTCTCTCTCTCTCTCTCTCTCTCTCTCTCTCTCTCTCTCTCTCTCTCTTTCTCTCTCTCTCTCTCTCTCTCTCTCTCCCCCCTCTCCCTCTCATCTTTTCTCTGTGTGTCTAATGCTGCTTTTCACACTCTCTGTACCTTTGTGGCCTCGAGTACAAAACACAGCAATGAAAGAGCAACACTTCAATAGTTTCCCTTTTATTTATTTATTTTCTGGCCGTATTTTCTCAAATCTTTCTGTTTTGCGGGGGTCCGTTTGAGCAAGGACAACTTTTTAGATTTGTTTCTTATTTTACTTGATGTTAGATATTAATGTTATGTACTTAGAGGAATATTATAGCCAGTTTAGATCTATTTTCAAAAGTATAGTCATTTTTGATTTTAGAAGGCAAATGAACAGAATAATAATAATAATAATAATAATAATAATAATAATAATAAAGGCTTGAAATATAGCACAAAAACCTTTTTTTCTATGGCACTTAAGTATCTCTTCATTATAATAATGTGGAAAGTGACCAGTGTGTTATTGTAATGTAAGACTTTATATGTAATTGATGCAATTGATTTAATTGTTTTGTTTGTTTGTTTATTGTTGTTTTTGTGATATTTATATACAGTTAATTTTTATGAATCCTGTTTTAATGAATTTTTAATGAGTATTTGCAGTTTTCATTTCCTTATTTTTTTTATACAGTTGAAGTCAGAATTATTAGCCCCCTTTTATTTATTTATTTTTATTTTTTCTCTCAGTGATGCATAGCCTCTAGAATTATGTAAATTATGGACACTTTTATTGTCATTGTGGAGAAAGCCAGCCATTTACTCCATTTCTTTTCAAAGATCTCTTTTTGTAATCGAAGTGCATGGGTCATTTTTTCCATTTCCTCAACTTCTGCTATCATTTTGAATCATTTGATTTTAGTTGGTGTGTCGTCTTTATAATTTCCTTATTATTATTATTATTATTCATTTATTAATTAATTTTCGTCTTAGTCCTTTATTAATCTGGGGTCGCCACAGCAGAATTAACCGCCAATTTATCCAGCCTAGGTTTTACGCAGCGGATGCCCTTCCAGCCACAACCCATCACTGGGAAATATTATTATTTTTAGTAGTAGTAGTAGTAGTAGTATGCCTTAGGTTAAAACGAAACATGTTTTAATTTAGTACTTGTTTTACTGTTTGTTGTTTGGCAAGGCATGTGTTTTATTTCCATTCATTTGTTTCTTGTATTGTTTGTTTTATTTTGAGCAGTTTTCTTATTGTTCCTTAGACATTTTTATATACAGTATATTACATTTCCACTTCACTTTTAACTATAGTATTTGTTTAGTGTTATTAATTATTTATTTATACAGAATTTTTATTCATTTTAGTGCTTCAGATTATTTCAGCCGGTTGCCAAGTCATGATTTTGTTCTTTGTTGAGTTTACGTTTTTCATATAATAATTATACAGTATATTTCAGTTTAGCTTTTTGTTTCATTTGTAAATTTATCTTGTATTTAAAATACTTTTAATGGTTTATTTACTCATGTTAATTTGACTTTTTGTATACTATTTGTTTTTTTTCTTAATTTTTTTAGATTGTTTATTTTAATTTGTTGACAACTTTTTTTACTTTTTGTTTAGTTTGTTTTTTCGTGTACTATTTATATATTTCAGTTTAGCTTTTTAATTTATTTCAAAATGTTGCTTTTATTTAAAATACTTTATTATTTATCAATAATATTTGTGTTGATTTATTTATTAATGTTTATTTGACTTTTATTCTATTTGTTTTTCAGGTTCAGTTTATATGACTAGACAGGATTTTTAACTTTTAGTTTATGTTTTATATATAATAATTATTTTAGCTTTTTATTTATTTGTAGATTTAGCTTTTATTTAAAGTCCTGTCTTATTAAATATTTTGATTAATTTATTTATTAACGTTTATTGGACTTTTTAATACTACTTATGCTTTGTTTTTTCTTCATCGTTTTCAGGTTCAGTTTATTTTAGTTTGTGGAAAAGACACGATTGTTAACTTTAGTTTATGTTTTTTTTATATATATATATATTAATTGTAGATTTCATTTGAGCTTTTTATTTGTAGATTTAGCTTTTATTTAAAATATTTTTTCTTCAATAAAAACATTTCATTGCTTTATTCATGTCTATTTGACTTATAGAAATCTTTTTAGGTTTTTCCTTCAATTTTTTCAGGTTCAGTTTATTTTAGTTTGTCGACAAGACATAATTTTTAGTTTAAGTTTTTCATATAATAATTGTATATTTCATTTTTGCTTTTTATTTTAATTGTACATTTTGCTTTTTTTAAATATTTTCTTATTTATTATTAATATTTTTATTGATTTATTTATTTATTCATGTTTATTTGACCGTTTTATTCTATTTATGTTTTTTTTTCTTCAGTTTTTTTCAGGTTCAGTTCATTTTTGTTTGTTGACAAGACAATTTTACACTTTAGTTTATGTTTTTCATATAATAATTATATTTCATTGTCGCTTTTTATTTTATTAGTAAATTTAGCTTTTAATAAAATATTTTATTATTTATTAATACTTTTGATTTATTTATTCATGTTTATTTGACTTTTAATTTGTTTTTTCAGGTTGAATTTATTTTAGTTTGTTGACAAGACAGGATTTTAAACTCTAGTTTATGTTTTCCATATAATAATTGTATATTTCATTTGAGCTTTTTATTTTATTTGAAGATTTAGCTTTTATTTAAAAAATGTTCTTATTTATTCATAATATTTTATAGATTTATTTCTTCATGTTTATTTGACTTCTTTCTATTCATGTTTTTTCTTCATATTTTTCAGGTTCAGTTTATTTTAGTTTGTTGACAAGACATGATTGTTAACTGTAGTTTACGTTTTTTTATATAATAATTGTATATTTCATTTTAGTTTTTTATTTAATTTGTAGATTTGGCTTTTATTTAAAATAGTTTCTTATTTATTAATAATATTTTTATTGATTCATTTATCATGTTTGTTTCACTTTTTATTCTAGTTTTTTTTTTCCGTTTTTTCAGGTTCAGTTTATTTTAGTTTGTCGACAAGACATCATTTGCCCTTTTAGTTTTTCATGTAATATGTGATATTAGATAATATAGGTGTGGGTGCTTGCGTGTGTCTAGCGTAGTGCTTTTAAAGAATCTCTTCAAGTCAGAGACTGCATGAAATTGCCTTTATAATAGCAACATACTCCCTAGATGGCTTTTGCAAAGATTACGATTACATTTTGTGCTATGAAAGGTTACATGTATTTAACCTATTGAATATCTGTCATATAGCTTACTGAAGACTGTATCGTGCATCCATTTATAGCTCAAACTGTGTCTGGTGGATTTGACCCTATAAACCAGCCTAATTATATAGGGCTAAAAAGTCGATTCATCAGTGCCTGTTTTTTTTTTCCCGAAGAAAAAGAGCAATCCTCACAGTGAGGTAATCAACAGATTGTCCTGTAATTGCTCTCGTCAGTCAGTATAATCACTAACAGCAGAGGAAAAGAGCAGGATTTATGCCAAAATGTAGTTGGTTTCTGTTTCGCACTATTTAAGCATCTGTGCACTGATTTTGGGGTCTTTTATTCAGTTCAATGCTGAAATATTTTCAGTGATTTCGATGGTTTTAAAAAATGGTAAAAATTATACAGTAAAAGGATTTAACCTGGTTTATAGTAAGTTTCCTAAATATGTACAGCGAACAACCATAAATTGACTTTCCCCGAATTCCCTGCATGACATTTAAATGTTTATGCTTTTTTGTTAGGTGCCCATATAGGAGTGGAAACACAATGTAGAGAACCCATGGAAATACAGGGAGAACATGCGAACTCCACACATAAATGCCAACTTCACAATTAAACTATCTTAACATCTTAAAATTGAATAATATATCAAAGCAGTTGTTACATTTGTTAACTTTAATGAGGTCTTTATATCCATGCATCCTCGAAAGAATCCTGAAGGAAACGCAATCATAAAATTGGAGTCAAAACAAGAGTCATTAAATTCCCATTTCTTTAACATAAAGAAGGGCTCATTATGGTGCCTTGTGGGATGTGTTCTTTCTGTGGTGAAGGTAAATAAAAGGGCAGCAGTCGTCTCTGGCGAGCACAAATATCCTCTAGAGGAACAGAAGCTTCATTGTCTTGCTCTCCTCATTTTACACCTCAGATTAACACTGCTATTCAAATCTGCTATTATGGAGGCAAAGTGAGAAGCACTAAAAGACGTGATTGCCAACTGTATATGCTATTATTGTGTGACTTTGTAGGAACAGGACGCCTACAGTCCACTAGATTTCATTTCAATTTATTCAGCTTAAAAAAAATTATTATACTCATTTACAGCATTAAAACGCGTTTAATTAGCTCGCATTGCTAATGCAAGAATACCTACATTAATGGGTCAGTTATTTATTTTTATATATGTAACCTACCGGTCCTACTGCACTCAGCCCGGTATGAGCTGGGATCGAACCGGCAATTCTTCGCATGGGAGTCGGTTGCTCTAACAAGGAGGCCAAAGACCATGGCCCCTAGCATCCATCGCTAGACCACCTTTTGAGGTCAGAGGAGTGAGGGTTACCTGCATAGCATTTCACTAGCCGGCCTGTTACACTCATTTCCCTAACCCTCACTCCCATCCCGGATGAGCCCATACTTGTAACCCACCACTCCTACTGCACCCAAGCTGGTCTGAGCTGGGATTGAACTGGTGATTGTTTGCATAGGAGTTGGTTGCTCTAACAAGGAGGCTAAAGACCATGGCCCCTAGTGTCTGTTGCCAGAGCACCTTTTGAGGTAAGAGGACTGAGGTTTACCTGCATAGCACTTCACTAACTGGCCTCCGTTACAATCTTCCCCCTAAAACTTTCTCCAATCCCAGACGAGCCTCCACGTAAACCCACCGGTCCGACAAGGAGGCTAAAGGCTATGGTTTACTTGCATAGTACTTAAAATAAAGACATCTACACTGCAAAAAAAGCAATTCTAAGGGTAAAAAAAGCAGCTGAGGACGCAGACTTTTATTAAATGGGAATAGAAGAAATAGAATTAAATGATTTTGACCATTAGAGGGTGGCTATATTCACTGACTGTTGCCCCACAACTGTGTTTAAACCCCTTATAAAAGTATTTTTTGCATAATGGATCCCCTTTAGACCTCCCAGATAAATGCATCATACAGTATGCATCATATATATTTTATACACTGTACATAGACCCACCATGACATCATTATTGAGCATATTATGAACTGTAAATGCCAGAAAAAAATATAAATCCATCACATCATGGCAACTTTATTTGTATGGCACCTTAAAACAAAATTAATGGTGAAATAACAAACAATTAGAGAAACAGGACATAAAAATAAGCATTAAAGAAATCTGTACAGTCGTGAGTCTGTAAAAAAACAATACATTTTTATAAGTAAGCCAAAGAGAAGATTTTTAAAAACGCTTAATGTAGAAGAAGCTCTAAATTCTAATGGTAAAATAGCAGAAATTTTCCAGACCAATCCTTTTTTTGATTGGTCTGAAAATACACCTCATGTGATCATAAAGCGTTTTTGCAGTTTACTGTATGGGAATTTTTTTCAAAATGGATGTTTCCAATCGCTTTTGTTTTGTTTTAAATTTGGAAATTTAATTTGAAGGTTAATGGAAACACCTATTAAAGGTCCCGTGAAGTGCTTTGAAATGCGCATTTTTATTTAATGTCTGATGTAATCTCAAGCAAAACACGAACAGAGGGCAGGACATAGTGTAGCCCCTCCCCTTTTTAAAAAACAGCCAATATCGTTTTGTTTTATCATTGCTCTGCCAGTGAGAGTGATTGAGCTCAAGCGCAACAAATGAAAAGCAAATGAAAAGCATCTTGAAGGGGAGGCGGGGCATGTCAGATACTAGAGAGCATTTGATTGGTTATTATTTGATGAATTTGATGAATTTTGTCACTGTTTTTGAGCACTAGCATCTATCACTAGCTTATAGATATCTTAAAAACTAACAATACTGATACTAACATCTCAAAAACTTTATTTTTATTTCATGGGACCTTTAATGCTTTAGACTTCCATCCGCAGACGCCTTCTGTTCATTGAATGGTGCATAGACTCTTGATAAACAAAGCAGGTACCGCATGAAGCTTGATGTGCTTCTCATCTCCTGAAAAAGATCAATATTAAGTCTGCTTTTTACAGCAAAGAAAAGAAGCTAGAGGATGTGCTAGTATTCACATCTTGAAACAGCAGGAAAGGTCATAATCATGCATGTCAGGTGGTCACATCCAAATTGAAACTTGAGAAATAAATACATATATTTACCTAATCACATTAGTTGGCATTCATGTAAACACTATAATTATTACATTCCAGCTAACAGCAGCTACTGGAGGCTGTAGTAATGTTGCTGAAAATGCTAAATAAATAGCATTAAAAAAAAATAATAATAATAAATATGTAATATATATATATATATATATATATATATATATATATATATATATATATATATATATATATATATATAATGTAAAACAGTTACTGTATAACTGTTTAAATAAATTTAATTTCTTAAAATTAAATAAATGAGCCTAAAATTCAATTTTTACTAGAATTCTTTAAAATATATGTTAATATTTTAAAGTTTTTAAACTATTGTGTATTAAACGTGTGTGTTAAAATCGATTATGCTACAGGCATAATAATCCAAATGAGCTGAATCAACACAATTCTGGAGGTTTTTGGGGGACAACCTTATTGTTTTACAGTATGTTCAGACTGTACAAACAAATAAGTGTCCCTGTGCTCCTTTGTTCTGTTTCCCGCCGTTTCGTAATGTTCATTAGTTCCACCTGTGTTTCACTCCTGTATGTCATTAGTTTCTGAGTGTTTCAACATGGTAAATGAAGGAGATACAGCGCAAATGCGCAGGTGAGGCAAAATCACAGCGCATTGCCGTCAGTGTTTCAACAGACACTCAAAATAAATTCAGACAGACACAGAAGTATAACGAATGCCGTTTTTTGTTGTTATTGCAAAGATAGCCCAGATCAGTGGTCACTAACAGGTGGATCGAGGTCCGTGTCCAGACCCAGAAGCATCCCATATGGACGCAAACAAACAGCAGGTTTGTTACTTCAGTCCAGCTCCTTCGGGGTGTTCCTCTGCACCCGAACACTCCCGCTATTCACTCTGTTTACCCATTGTCTGCTAACAGTTTCTTCTCGACTGACTGTTCCTGCTAAATTAAGAGAGAAGAGCCGAACGCTCTCTTTGCTTAAGTTTCATTCACTACGATGGTGCTAAGTGAAATGGAACTCTTTGGAATCATAATAAAATCCCATAAAAATCCTAAATAAAAATGCCTTGTTGCCTTGGTAATGCAAACATAATGTAAACAGAAGTAATCAATACTCTAAAAGTGCTCAATTGTTAAGATGTGTTGACAATTATTATCTGCGTAATTGGTTCAATCGAGATGTAAAATAGAAAAAGGGAAAATTGAAGCTTATTTTCTTAATTTACTTGAACATACAATTTTCAAAGTCCTCTACTTCTATTTAATTAATGCAAGAACATGCAAATCTACAGTCATATGTGTGAAGCAGTTGCATTGTCAGGTGTTTGTTATCTAATAAATATGTTTATTGTTCTTTGAATTGTTCTGTAGGCATTTTTTTTCTAAGCGTAGCACAAACCGTACCGTGACGAAACCGTGACCCGAAAACCGTGCTACATACCGAACCATGAGTAGATTGAACTGTTGTACCCCTAGAAGTAAGATATCGCGATGACATATGTTGACACGTGCAGGTGCTGTAGTGCTGTCTCATTTCTTAGGTTTACATTTTGAAGCCCTTCCCCTTCACACTCTGTTTCAAGGGCCAAGGGGAAGAAGTAAACAAAATAGAATTGGGATTGGGCCATACAATGTATCCCCTTCAGTAGCAGTGTCAGAGCAACACACTCCAAAACCCATTGTGTTATAGCTGAGCTTTTGCACAATCAAAAAAGAAACTAGATATTAATTATGCAATCAGTGTCGTTTCCTGTTATTTCAGCACCGGAGAAGACATAAAACGAATAAGTGATATCAATATTGCTGCAGTTTCAACTGTTTTCTGAAATCCTTCGGGAAATAACTGGGAAATTACAGAGGAATACAAACAGCCTTGTGTTTATAGTCACTGTGCCAGCGTTCGCTGTTTACAAATTATGCTCTAGGCAATTGCTTTTTGCTCCTTGCTTGGATGAAAATCACTTTGTCACTTTATTTTAGCACAACACATGCATTGTATAGCTCAGACAGACAGCATTTTCTTTTTTTGTGGAGGGTTGTGGCCACATCAAAGCAAGATGTTCCAGGCCACCTGGTAATTGAAAAATAACAGGTGGCTGGAAGTAAGCTATGCACTGGGGTTAGACACCGGTCAGCAGCGCTGTTTGCTCGCTGGGCTCTTTGATAATGCTATTTTGCAGCTGAGATGTCATTTTTATTGAACAAAAATGGCTGTACGTCTTTGCCTTGCAGTATATAAAACTATAGAATGTAATTATGGAAAAGCATCCCGGCCATTAATCTGCTGCA
This sequence comes from Danio aesculapii, assembly GCF_903798145.1. NCBI lineage: Eukaryota > Metazoa > Chordata > Actinopteri > Cypriniformes > Danionidae > Danio > Danio aesculapii. The sequence continues at coordinate 62,074,347 of NC_079439.1, forward strand.
CTTGTGCATTAGCTCAAGTGTTTTGTTTTTTTCTTGTAACCACACAAGAGGGACAAACCCATAAGGCAAATGAGTTCATTTAGTGTTCTCAGATAACCGGTCGTTCCCAGCCTTAGAATGTGCTATTCCCATCAGCAACACCAGTCTCCTTAGAGCACTTCATGCTGAAGCCCAATTCCCTGAGAGTTGAAGTGGAACAGTGATTCCGGTCTGATTTATACATTTACATGGCAGATCCTCAACTTACAGGCTTCATGCAAGACCAAAAGGAGCCTTTAAATACCAATCTGGGTTTGTTGGGGGTGGGGGGATTTGGGGAGTCAAAAAATAAATCAATTTGTCTAGTTAATGTTTGTCCTTGAGTGTGGGCCGGGGAGAGAAATGAACCAGGACTCAGGGAAAAACATGTCCTAGATATTTCAATTAATTATTTAAAAACGTTTTCTAGCATTTATGGCTTGATCATTTTTAGTGCATTATTCAAAGCTGATTTTGAATGCTTGAATAGTTAGATTTTTGAATTATTAATTGATTTATAATTGCTCAATTGGTTGAATTAACAATGTGATAAATAAGGTTGACTTGCAGGTCACTTAGAAGTATTTTATTTTTAAATAAAGGTTTTCAACAAAGGCTTATTCTGAAAACGTGGCCCTATATACATTTCTGGAGATCGTGAATTATGTAGCCAGAAGTAGGTATAGCTGCATTTCATCTTTAAAACGAACACTACAGGGCGATATGACACCGTTTCTTTTCGCGCTCACCAGCTGACTGCTTACCTCTGTGTGGACAGCTTTCTCGCTGTTACCAGTTTAAGACGCAGATAGAAGTTGACCACAACGACGGGGTTTGAGTCTTCGGTTCTAGAAAGCAGGTAAGACAAAAACAGAAACCACAAAATACAATAAACAAGTAAATAACAGGGTGAGAATGTGGTAAAATCTAAGAAAATGTGGTAAAAATTTGTTTTTTTTTTCTGGATTGCTTTTTAAAACTGTTGGTTGGGTTTAATCGGTGCTTTTGAAAACATTGTGGGTTGGGTTAAGGTAAGGAGTAGGGTGGGTCAGTCGATCGGTCAGTCAGCGGCCTCTGGTGGATTTGCGAAAACAAAAACTGCAAACAAACTTACCTCCTGAGACGTATTTGGCGCTCTCCAGAAATGTTTATTGCGGTAGGTTTTAAGAATGAGCCTGGGTTGAAGGTTTTGCTCTCACAACCCCCCTGTTATTTATTTCCCCAATGTCTGTTTAACGGAGAGAAGATTTTTTTCAACACATTTCTAATCATAATAGTTTTAATAACTCATTTCTAATAATTGATTTATTTTATCTTTGTCATGATGACAGTACATAATATTTGACTAGATATTTTTAAGATACTTCTATACAGCTTAAAGGGACATTTAAAGGCTTAACTTGCTTAATTAGGTTAACTAGGCAGGTTAGGGTAATTAGGCAAATCATAGTATAATGATGGTTTGTTCTGTAGACCATCGAAAAATTTACAGCTCAAAGTGGCTAATAATTTTGACCTTAAAATGGCCTTAAAAAATTGTAACTGCTTTTATTCTATCTGAAATAAAACAAATAAGACTTCCTTCAGAAGAAAAAATATTATCAGACATACTGGCAAAAATGTCTTGCCCTGTTAAAGATCATTTAGGAAATATTTTAAAAAGAAAAAAAAAAAATCAAAGGGGGGCTAATAATTCTGACTTCAACTGTATGTTGATGTTAGTGTATCATTCAGGAATTTGTGCTGCGCAGCAAATTAGCACCAGGAATGAAAATATTTTAATTTTTTTATTAACTTCAGTGTCCACTGCACTGCACTTCAGAAATGCAAACGCTGTTCAAAAAGGGCTTTTAATGCGCACACCTAACCCCACCCTTACCCCTCACAGTGACGTCACTGGCTCCATTGAATGCATTGCGTCAGACATTGCAAGTCTGAGATATGCAGGCTAAGCTTGCAAATCCAAGTCTACAGTCAGATACTATTTGCTTTTTGGAGCTTAGCGTTCTTTGTTTTTTTAGTTGGTTGCTTAGATATTACAAATTAAAAGTCTTTTGATAAGAGATTATAAGATGACAGTTGCGCAGTATGGCACTTCTCATAAAGAGTAGGATGGTAACCCCAGTGTCCTGGCTAAATTCCCTCCATCAGCCCTTACCCATCATGGCCTCCCAATCATACCCATCCACCAAATTGGCTCTATCTTTGTCTCTTCACTCCACCTTCACTCACACCACATAGCTGGTGTGTGGTGAGCGCACTGGTGCCGTAGTCCTGCGGCTACCGTCGCATCATCCAAGTAGATGCTGCACAGTGGTGGAGGTGTTGAGAGACCCCCCTCATGATTGTGAAGTGCTTTGGATGTAAGGCCATACACAATAAATGCGCTAATATAAATACACATTACTTAGTTACAGTATTGTCCAGCCCCTCCTCCACTATAACTGGTCAACTGGTAATAGCTGTAAAATACTGAGCGCACATAGCTGACCATAAAACGCCCACCCTATGATTCGTTCTGCTGATGACACTCGAAAAACTCTCTGCTACCATTGTGAACAACAGATCGAAAAAAATAAACTCTTTAGTGACAATTGCAGCCTAGGTGGTTGTTTATGCATTTACATGCAAGACCTTAATAAAATAATGGTAAACATTTTCATATAATTTGCCTAAATATTAATTTTGCTGCTCTCTATCTGCAGTTGGCATTACAAATTAGTGAGCAGCACAGTTTTGTTTTATTAAAACAATTGTCAATTAAATTTGTTTAATCAAAATATAGTTTTTTCCTGTATTTTGTATCACCACAGTCGCTAAATACACGAACAGTTGAAGTCAGAATTATTAGCCCTCCTGAATTATTACCCCCCTGTACATTTTCCCCCAATTTCTGCATAGTAACATATAATAGTTTTAATAACTACTACTATTATTTTTTTTTTTTTGCCATGATGACTGTACATAATATTTTAATAGCTATTTTTTTAAGATACTATTCAGCTTAAAGTGACATTTTAAAGGCAAGTTAGTGTAATTCGACAAGCCAGAGTCGGTCTGTTGTTCACTCTAGCTTCTTTCAGCTAAGCACGTTTCTTGACACAAGCACTTTGAAACGGTAATCCATGCCTTTGTAACCACCCGCCTGGACCACTGTAATGCACTTTATTTTGGGGTGAGTCAGTTCTCTATTTCACGACTGCAGCTCGTTCAAAATGCAGCTGCGCGTCTTTTAACTGTCACACGCAAATACGAGCACATCACCCTGGTTTTATCCTCTCTTCACTGGCTGCCCGTGCATTTCAGGATCAATTTTAAGTTATTTTTATTTGTTTTTAAGTGTCTGAATGGTGCTGCACCACTTTACCTCTCTGAGCTTCTCTGACCCAACACACATTCTCGTTCGCTCAGGTCAACCGACCAGCTCCTCCTGGGTGTGCCCAGGACTAGTCGAAAGCTCAGAGGAGATCGGGCTTTTGCTGTGGCTGCACCGAAATTGTGGAGTGGGCTGCCGCTGTGTATTAGACAAGTCTCTACTGTTTTTAAATGTCTTCTTAAAACCCACTTGTTCGATTTGGCTTTTAGCACAGCATGAGATGTTGGCATTTTATGTTTATTTATTTGTACTTTAAAGTATGTGCTCTCTATTGTCAGCACTTTGGTCAACTGGGTTGTTTTAACCTCTTAAGGCCCAAGGTGTTTTTTTACATGCATTTTTTATTTCTCTTTGCTATTTGGGCTTATTGGAACCTAATTAGAATAAAAATCTAAGTATCATCTTTTGATACGATGTACTTTTAGAGAAAAATTATGTCTATATATATGGACTCGTAGTCCGAATTAACGTTAAACACTTTTTCCTGAATGTTTTTAATGCATATTTAACAGAGAATTTTTTCTAACTTGCTTTGACTATCAGAGAATAAAAACAAAAAAAATTCCCATTTTGAACAGTTAAAAATAAGGTTTGGGACATTTCTTATGCTGCAAAACAGCTGCGGGATGACACTGTATGTCTGTAACATGTCTGTTCTAAGTATTTTAAATAGCCACTTAAGAGCTAAAATGTGCTGTCCACCTATGTGGACACCCAAGCCCTAGGAGGTTATAGTGCATTATAAACAAAATTGTAATTGGATTGTATAACGATGGATTGTTCAGTAGACTATTGAAAAAATATGGCTTAAGAGGGCTAATAATTTTGACCTTGAAATAGGTTTTGAAAAATTAAAAAACTGATTTCATTCTAGCCGAAATAAAAAAAATTAAGACTTTCTTCAGAAGAAAAAATATGATCAGAAATATTGTGGGAAAAATTTCCTTCTCTGTTAAACATCATTTGGAAAATAGTTGACTTCAACTGTATGTAATGCACCAAATGGGATTTAAATCAGAAATATTTTTCCCTATTTTTTTATCTCAAACCACAGTTACGCCCTTGAAATCCACCATAAGGTTTGTCCACCCAGATTGTTAGCGCTCAAACTAAACCAGTAAGAGTCTGATATGTCATAAACAAGGGCGTCTCTCTCTAATGTACGGGGCAATAGCTACAAATAGGCACGTGGCACACCTTAATCCAGTGGTAGGAAAAGAGTGTTTGTTTTGTGGGGTGGATGAAACAATTAGTCATTTGTTTTTGGATTGTTTCAGGTTGAAGGGATTGTTTAAATGTTTCACAGAGTATGGAGTGTTTTTCTCATCAATATTTTATAAGTGGTCCAAAATATCATTTTTCGGAAAGGAGGAAAAAAGATTTACTGAATTTCATAATAGGGTCAGCTAAGTTGGCAATATCGAAAACCAGAAAGAATAAGAGGTTGGGTACAGGTCCAATTAATGTCTAAATGGTCACAAAGGGGATGATAAATGCTACAATAAAGATTGAAATGACATATTATAAGCTAGTGAAGGATATTGCACATTTTTCTGAAATTTGGTCAGTAGAAGGATTTCTTTGTACAATTGATGAAACTGAAAGGTTGATTTAGAGTTTTTAAGAATATTTTAGGAGATATCTGGTATGTGAGAATTGTTGATTGTCATGATTGTAAGAACAATGGTCTAATAAAGGTATTGTTAAGCCTCTCTCTCTCTCTGAAAGTCTACAGAGGCCAAAGTTCCCATAGTTGCAGAAAGCGCCTTACACAGCTGTCAGGTGGAAAGAGTCACCCAGACTTTTATGGGATCAAAGATGAGCTTTCTGTAGCCCTCATCCTGACCTCTGCTTCTTTGATCTGCTTCTGTTGGCTCATATCTGAATGCACAGCTTCCAGAACAACCCGGCACTCATACAAGACCCAGCAATGACTTCCAGCTTGTTAATATTTCATTACGCTTGTCCTATATTGAACGGCCCTTCATCAACAATATGCAGATAAGGCAAGCTGTTGAATTATGAAGTAGTCAGTCATGCTAAACTCTTCAATCGAAAGTGGACAAACACTATGCAGAAGGTAATGATGAGTGTCGGCTTTTACCTCTGAAGAGAAGAGAGGGTGTTGTTTGACTTTGTAGGCAAAGCCTGACCTCAGCCGTCTGGTGTCCATGTTGAATAATTTAGAGTCCAATCAAATAGTGGCTTATGCCCAGTTATGCATTATATGTATTGCAAAATCCACACTCTTCTAGAGCTTGATTGATAACTGCTCATATACGGAGAACAGGATTTTAATGTGAAGCTATTGATCGCTCACTAGACCTCCATTGAGAGGCACAGCATGTACCGACCCATTTCACGTCATGAAGAAAAGCTTAGAAACTGCCTTCAATGTCATTCAACACGCATCTTGCAGAGTATTCTAAATGCTTTTAGTGAGCAGCAGCCTGTAGCCTGGTTATGCTAATCAAACAGTTGAAGGTCATTCTGTCCGGCATCTGCACTCGCTCTCCAACCTCTAACTTGATTAAGTCAGTTGTTCACACTGGGGAAAATTCACCAAACGGTTACTTCGCTTTTTCAACCTGAACTTAGCATCCTGATTTCCTCCACAAACACAAAAAAAGCTACTTGTAGTAGGATTTGTCCATTGGCTTTTGATTTATTGACAAAAATCTAGAATGTTTTATCACCATAATCTAAACCACTCTTTAAATTTTGTTGATGTCTTGTGTACAGAGGCAGAAGTTAAAGATGAAATGTAGGCTATAAAACAGAGATGTTCAAACTCTGTCCTGGAGAGCTGGTGTCCTGGAGAGTTTAGTTCCAGCCCTAATCAAACACACATGAACCAGCTAATCAAGCCAGATAGACTAGAAACTTTCTGGCTGGTGTGTTGAAGCAAGATGGAGATAAACTCTCCAGGACACTGGTCCTCCAGGACCGAATTTGGACACCCCTGCTCTAAGTCAATTCCACAGTTATCACAGTAAATTGAATTGAACAGTGAACGTATCACTTGACAATTACCTCCATTAAGCAGGCATTGAGGTGAATCCTCCTCCAAAGGGTAGCTAAAAGAATAGTTCATTCATTCATTCATTTTCTTCTGCTTTTCTGGGGCCGGGTCGTGGGGGCAGCAGTCTCAGCAAAGAACCCCGACACTTCCTCCACCTTCTCCGGGGGGATCCTGAGGCGTTCCCAGGCCAGGCGAGAGACATAGTCCCTCCAGTGTTTCCTGGGTCTTCCCCAAGGCCTCCTCCCCGTGGAACATGCCTGGAACACCTCTGTAGGTAAGCGTCCAGGAGGCATCTGAAACAGATGCCCGAGCCACCTCAGCTGACTTCTCTCTGTGGAGGAGCAGCGGCTCTATTCCGAGCTTCTCTCGGGTGACAGAGTTCTTCACCCTATCTATAAGGCTGCCACCCTGCAAAGGAAACTCATTTTGGCTACTTGTATCCGAGATCTTGTCCTTTCGGTCATGACCCAAAGAGTAGGAATGTACTGTAGATTGACCAGTAAATCAAGAGCTTTGCCTTTCGGCTAAACTCCTTCTTTACCACAATGGACCAGTACATGGACTGCATTACTGCTGCCGCTGCACCAATCCACCTGTCAATCTCACGCTCCATCCTTCCCTTACTTGTGAACAAAACCATAAGATACTTGAACTCCTGTACCTGAGGTAAGGACTTTCCTCCAACCTGGAGATGGCAAGTCACCTTTTGGACTTGGAGGTGCTGATTCTCATGCCAGCCGTGTTACACTCGGCAGCAAACCGCCTCAGTGTATGCTGAAGGTCCATGACTGATGAAGCCAACAGAACAACGTCGTCAGCAAATAACAGAGATGAAATCCTGTGGTCCCTGAACCAGACCTCCTGCAGCCCAAGGCTGCACATAGAAATTCTGTCCATAAAAATTATAATAGTTAGGGAAAGTTCATCCGAAAATGTTTTATTTACTCTCATTTACTCTCCCTTATGTTTGAAACGTATTTTGAAAAATGCTGGCTGTTGGCACCCATCGACGTTTATTGTAGGGGAAAATAATACCATGGAAGTCGATGGTTGATGGTTGCTAGCTACTAGCATTTTTCAAAATATCTTCTTTTGTGTTCAACAGAAGAAAGAAACTTCTATTGGTTTTTAACAAGGGTGGGTAAATGACAGAATTTTTCATTTTTGAGTGAACCGTTTCTTTAAGCAGACACTAGGATAAATCCACCTCCAAAGGGCACTTAAGAATGAGAACAGACATGACCACCAAAATGAAGGATTGTTCTAAACTGAAGTACCCAAAACTGGACACAGTTCTCTTCTGTGACTTATATTGCAATGCAGATTAATGCAGGATGATGTTGAAATGAGTTCCCTCATACACTTCACCCATTTGATGCTCTCAAAACCCTTAAGATGCTTGATTTTATAAATATTTAACCTGAAAATGTAAATATATATGAGCTTTCGATTTAAAATATAGATTATAGAAAGCTGTAGAAGTCAACTTTACATATATATATATATATATATATATATATATATATATATATATATATATATATATATATATATATATATATATATATATATATATATATATATATATATATATACTGTATATATATATATATATATATATATATATATATATATATATTTGTTATATATATTTGTTTTTATATATATATTTATATATATATATTTATTTTTATATATTTATTTGTTTATATATATATATATATATATATATATATATATATATATATATATATATATATATATATTTATTTATATTTATTTATTTATATATATTTATTTATATTATATTTATTTATATTATATTTATTTGTTTATATATATATATATATATATATATATATATATATATATATATATATATATATATATATATATATATATATATATATATATATATATATATATATATATATATATATATATATATATATATTGCTGTTTAGTGTGATTGTTTGATTGTTTAATTAACCCAGCTATCACAACCACCAATTATCAGGATAATTATAAGCTTTAAAGTGACACCATTTTTTTTTAAGTTTCTCATTTTGTTTTCTATGTTGTTTTCTTCTAAATTAGGTTTACATGCATTCCAGGTCAAAAAACAAAAAAAATTTCGGTCACATTTTATTTTGATGATTCGTTTGTTGAATTTAAGTTACATTGCATCTACATGCCAACTAATTCTCATTAGATTATAAGTAGACTGCAGATATCAAGCATATATCAGCAGATATTAAGCAGACAGTCTACTAATACCCAAATGGACCATTAGAATAAAGTGTTACCAAATTTTCTTACACATTTTACTTTTTTTTACATGGTATTGACAATAAAGAGGATTGGCTAGCAAATATGTTAGGAATCTACATACATCAGTAATTATGGAATTATATATTTTCTGTCATATAATTAAAGCAACACAGGTTCATTGGAAATACATGCTTCAGCCTATGTTTTTTTTTTAAACATCCTTAACATGGTTTGATGGAATTAACTAATTACATTTACGGGGCATATTATAGACAAATAAAGCATTGTTTTCATGCATTTCTTAACAAAATAACAAATATATAACACAAAAACAGTTTGTCAGTGTCTATGATTTGTATTTGATGTAGCACGGTTTCACAAATCAAGAGAACACTATTGGTTGGGTTTAGGGAAGGGTTTGGGTCAGTGGTTTGCTAGATGATCTGTACAACAAATCTTCCATTCTAATGGACAAGTACAAGAAGGACGTGTATCTGAAGTGCACAACAAAATGTATGGTATGTAACGTATTTCAGATTTGCAGAAATGTATACAGCGCCCTCTAGTGGATTTGTCTTCTGAAACGTGCAATGAAATGTACTCGGAGCAACGTATTTTAAGATAAAACTAATTTCTAGGGTTTAACCTACAAAAAAATCCATAATCCATCCACCAGTCATTTGCAGAATCATCACTAAACTAAATGTGCTTAAACATCACAGTTCTGTGAATTTATGGCACTATTATTGATTTCATTTCAAAAATATATGTAAATGAGACTCATTATGCATAGTTTTTTTGTATTTGTAAAACTGCAAATAAAAGCATTATTTGTCTGAAGCAATTAACGTGTGGAAAACAAGTGTTAGACTAAATTTGCATGCAAATTGGCTGTGTTTTGAGTTTTTTAATTAGTTTATATAAATCTTTAGTTAAGATTTGCTAAAAAGCATTATCAAGATGAGATTTAACTAACCACTGGCAAAATGACAAGCAACCTGCCTACAGCCAGCGACAGTGACCAAATGTACAGCAGCTTGGCAAACTGTAGATTTAATGGGTGCTGCGTATTTAGCTTTACACTCGCCTCAGCCACAGACGGCACACCCACAGAACGCCTACAGTCTATTCACACACACCGCCTCATGCATATTGTACAAGTACTGGCACGCGCTGCCTAATATTCCTGTTCCAATCAGATTGGCAGTTCTTGTCTAATTGACTGGATTTATGCAGTTTACAAATGTCATGATGCAGAGCAGTCCAGGAAACACTACTGTGTTTTTGAGGAAACCAGGATATACTACTACTACTACAGTACAGCACTTGACAGCAGTGCAAGGGTTATGCTGTCAAATCATTCATTCATTTTCTTATTGGCTTAGTCCCTTTATTAATCAGGCGTCTTCACAGTGGAATGAACCACCAAGTTGTCCAACATCTGTTTTACGCTGTGGATGCCCTTCCAGCTACAACCTAGTACTGGGAAACATCCATACACACTCATTCATACACATACACACTACAAACAATTTAGCTTACCCAATTTACCGATAGGACTTGTGGGGGAAACCAGAGCATCCAGAGGAAACCCACATGAACATGGGGAGACTGGGAAACTTACCCAGCTGAGGCTCGAACCAGAGACCTTCTTGCTATGAGACAACTGTGCTACCCACTGCGCCACTGCACTGCTGCTGTCAATTCTTTGAAAAAACACTTGAAATATATTTCTTTGAGAGCTTAGAAAACAAAATATCAATGGGCACGCTTGTATTTTCAGTTTTTGTTCTCATAATGATATATGTTCATGCTTGCTTAACCCTAGAGTAAACGCTAAAATCAAAATGGCTTCTGCACAACAAGCTTGACTGTTTTTTGTTTTGGTTGATTTTCTTCTTCTTCAAATCTTGGCATTAAATTTGTCCATGTACATGGATAAAATACGCTCCAAAAAAAATGACATGTGCTCTTTGTCCAAACTAATTTAAAATGAGCTGAAACAACTCATTGCGACAACTTAATAGTTTTATATTGAATTCACTTGAATTTCTTAAAATTAGTAAGTTAACATAATTCCTTCATGTTGCTCCTACACAAATCGGTTGTGTGGAACCAAGCATTTTTACAGTGTAAATGCCAATTATATGAACCAGGACCAAAGATTAACATATATTGCAGAGAGCATTAAAAACGGGGGTAAAACCTGTCCTTGGTGGGAAAATTAAACCATGTTACTCGGCAGTTATCCAGTACTGTGATTATTAAATCACAACAATTGTTTTAACATTATCAAAATATGTATTTGGATTTCTCAATTCACATCAAAACAGCGTCAGGAGGAATAAAATATTAATTTTAGCAGTCATTATTAATAAATAAACAAAATAATCCTGGCGTGATGCCTTAAATTTTAAGCAAGCAACACATTTTTAGCATGACTGTCCAAATTAGTCCAATTTTGTCATGCTGTTACCTTAAAATGCTAAGTAGGCTTTCGCTACAGTTACTGATACCTATTTTTGAAGCAGGGAAAACTCACGGGTAACAGTTGTAGCCCAATACTATAATCAAATATATTCTGATGAGCACAGAAAACAGATATTTTAAAGGAAACTGGTAACCATTAACTATTTATCCCCTACTTTGGATATTGATGATTATTGGTTTGTCTGGCTATTGGTGTCTCAGAGTCATTCAGAAATGATCATTAAATGCTGAATTAATGCAAAAACACATTTTATACCATTTTAGATATATTTTTTGTATGTATGTTATTAGTGCACATATTGTTTACTCATAGTGATTACATGGTCATAATACAGAAAGTAATACAACAAGCCTTTTTAAATAGTTTGGGCTAGCTTTTGCAGCTGGACATTGCTTTACAATGCCCTTGAAGGGTGAACATTAGCCAGTGGGGGAGTGTCTTTTGTCTCTCCAGGTGTGAATTCCTCATGACCATAGTCACTCCCATACAGCATGCTGACCCAAAAACTGACTTTACAAAATGTAAATCATTGTAATGGTTTCTTTGAATGAGTAAACTGAATCATTTTCACATATTTCAAGTAAATATACACGACTGGTTACTCAAAAGTCTTATTTGAGCTCATTCAGTGTGGTGTTTTGGATCTTATTTAAGCTACATTTTTTTCTCCAAACCTTACTAACCATGCATAATAATTTTTTTTTGCTAATAAACATACATTAAAATTTCTTACATAAGATTTAGAACAAGTTAAAGGTGAGTAAATAATGACATATATATATTTTTAATTATCCATTTAAACATTCTACATTGACACTAACATGCTGATACCAGCGCCATAAAAAAACTTCAGATTTGATTTCAAGGGGGATTGTAAGTGCATACGATCTTTTTGAAGCTCACCTGAATGTGGCTGATTTTGTTTAGTAAATGTAGCCGAGAACACAGTTCACTGACGGAGTTCATGCTGTGCCTTTTATAAAGAGCAATGGAAACAGATGCAGGCGTGGAATACTTAAGCTCTGCCGTCAATCAACCTCCCGCTGTCACTGGGCTCTTCTTGAGCTCTAGAGAACCGGATTCAGGCCTCACTCCATCACGTCATGCCAGCCGTCAATCTGACAGGCCTCAGACACAATACTGACATTCTGTGCAGTCTAAAGAGAGACGATTGGAGGAATTAACAAAGCTTGTGCGTTACATAAACAGAGATCAGAGAAACACTGTTGATAAAAGAGTGAGCTAGTGTTGTCGGCACATCACCTTTCAGTTCAATTCATAGCATGGCTACATACTCAAGTTGTTAAGGATGAGTATCATGACAACATACACTCACCGGCCACTTTATTAGGTACACCTTACTAGTAACGGGATGGACCCCCTAATTTGCCTTCAGAACTGCCTTATTCGTACATGGCAAGGTACTGGAAATATTCCTTAGAGATTTTGGTCCATGATAGCATCACGCAGTTGCTGCAGATTTGTCGGCTGCACATCTATGATGCAAATTTCTTATTCCACCACATCCCAAAGGTGCTCTATTGGATTGAGATATGGTGACTGTGGAGGCCATTTGAGTACAGTGAACTCATAGTCATGTTCAAGAAACCAGTCTGAGATGATTCGTGCTTTATGGCATGGTGCGTTATCCTGCTGAAAGTAGCCTTAAGAAGACCTACACTGTGGTCATAAAGGGATAGACATGGTCAGCAACAATACTCAGGTAGGCTGTGGTGTTGACACAATGCTCAATTGGTACTAATGGACCCAAAGTGTGCCAAGAAAATATCCCCCACACCATTACACCACCACCACCAGCCTAAAACGTTGATACAAGGCAGGATGAATCCATGCTTTCATGTTGTTGACACCAAATTCTGACTCCACCATCTGAATGTCGCAGCAGAAATCGAGACTCATCAGACCAGGCAACGTGTTTCCAATCCTCTTATGTCCAATTTTAGTGAGCCTGTGTGAATTGTAGCCTCAGTTTCCTGTTCTTAACTAACAGAAGCGGCTCCCGGTGTTGTCATCTGCTGCTGTAGCCCATCTGCCTCAAAATTGAATGTGTTTTGTGTTCAGAGATGCTCTTCTGCATACCTCAGTTTTAACGAGATGGTTATTTGAGTTACTGTTGCCTTTCTATCAGCTAGAACCAGTCTGGCCATTCACCTCTGACCTCTGGTTGTGCGTGGAAATCCCAGTAGATCAGCAGTTTCTGAAATACTCAGACCAGCCCGTCTGGCAACAACAACCATGCCACATTCTAAGTCACTTAAATCAGCTTTCTTTCTCATTCTGATGCTCGGTTTAAACTGCAGCAGATCGTCTTGACCATGTCCACTTCTAAATGCATTGAGTTGCTGCCATGTGATTGGCTGATTAGAAATTTGCATTAACATGCAGTTGCACAGGTGTACCTTATAAAGTAAAAATATTTATAGACTATTATAATTGATTACATTTTACAGAAAATTTCTGTAGTATAACCCAACCATATTCAGCACCATGGACAGCGCTGGGTCAAGGAATTTGTCCAGCAAAACTTTCCTGTTATGTTTGTGTAAAACATACACTCAAAAAAAAGATGTTTGTTGTTTGTTCAAATTAGTTATTTAAAATGAGTTGAAACAACACAATTCTACATTTTTGGGAGATCAACTGCATTGTTTTATGTTCAATCCACTTAAAGGTGCAGTAGGTAATTGCATTCAGAAACATTTTTGGTTGTGCTGGTTGAAAGTTTCTTCACATTCCAATAGTAATGATTAAAGTAAATGATCTAAATCAGTGGTTCCCAACCTTTTTTTTTTTGCCTGAGACTCCCTTTTTCCCCGAACAATCTTGAAAGGCCCCCCCTCCACATTAAAGGATATTCGCTCATATAAGTTTGCAGTAAGGATGCCAAAAAATGTTGTTTTCAAACAAACAGTATGTTAATTACTATATCTAGATAGGTTTATGCACAAATAATGGCCTAATGTAAAATATAAAACCTAAACATCAGTAGTGCATTTGTAACTGAGAAACGGAAGCCTTTGGCCTTTAAATTGGCCCTTTTTGAAATTCAATAACAAAAATATCAGTATTCACACAGGTGTATGAGTGAAAAATAATATAGGCTATTACAATTTAATATTTGCTCCTTGATTGTTATGCTTTATCAATCAGTGTGAGGATTGCTGCTGGCAGTGAGTAATAATCTGGTCAATACGTGGAGAGATCTTTGACAGGGCAAGACGCATATCATCCTGAAGTTGTGAACAAAGCTGATCCCTCATGTCTTCTGGCATTGTTGCTATGCAGCGTTTGATGATTAATTGATAATGGTATCTTGGCCATTTGTTTTGATTTATCCTCTCCAAATAATTTCTTGGCAATCTCTGGTGCGCATGGCAAAATCAAAGTTTCTGCAATTGTACGCCCTTTCTTTGCTATTTTCAAAAGCTTCTTGTCAGTATCTGTGACATCTGGTGCGCGTCAATTTTTTTGCCTTGCATTTTAAAAATGCTCTGGGCTTGTCGTATTAGGGATGAGTCATCTGCAAATGCCTAATGCTAATTTGTACGGCCTCATGCATTCATTAGCAAGTACTTTGGTGCAGATAAAGCACTGTGGCTGGGTCAGGGACTCTTTGCTTTGAGAACTGTGGAAAACCATAGTTCAGGTAACTATCTTGGTATTTCCTGCATTTCATGTTTCCTGTATTGCTAGCGCTGCAACCCAAAATGTTTGGAGCTTTCTAACTTGGGTCCAGTATGCTTGGGTCATAACTAGGCCCATAGAAAATCTGCGCGTGCAGAATTCCGCAGATGCCCGCATATTTTTAGCCCACCATTGATTCTGTTTATTTACTTGTGTAAATGTGTGTAAACTTATATTTATTCCGTTTTTAAATTGATTTCTGTAATATTATTGACTAACGTGAAAATATTCACAATACAGTGTGTAAAGTAATATTTTCTGTCTTTTTAGTAGATATATTATATGAGAGACTTGCTTTGTTTGCCAAGTAAAGATTATCTAATTGGGTTTGCATTGTAAACCTTAATAATACTCCCAAAATCATTCCGCATTAATCTGCAGATTTTAACAAAATTCTGTGCAGAAATAGCAAAAAAACGTCCGCAGATTCCATCTGGCCATACTATTATCTGCTGGAGGCGAATCAGTGAGATTTTTTTGTGTCCATTTTTTGGTCAGGGGATGAAATGAACTAAGGCAACATGATCGTTCTCTTAATTGTCCACGTCTAAAAATGTTTTCAAATATGACGTGACCCCCCACAGAGATCACTAAGGCCCCCTTGTGGGCCGGGACCCCCCTGTTGGGGAGCTAAATGTTTTTATAAGTATTTTATATTCTGGGTAAGGAATAAGACAAAAAAATGTATTTACAATTAAAATTCGTCAGGCCGATAATTCCCATAATTCTGACAAGTAGCCCAAACTGTCTGTCAGCAAATGTAGATTTGTACAACTGCGCACTCCTGTTCACGCAGACAATCTTGGTTCCATGTGGGTTCCAATAGGTCTTCTACAGTATTTGTGATGATTGAGATGCAGTTCAACAGATGATTCATCAGAAAAATCTACCTTCTGCCATTTTTCCAAATGATCAACCTGAAGTCAAGTTATTATTTGTTGCTCGTACAGCTGGAATCGACAACAAGACTCTTCTCTATACATTGCAAAAATGTTATCTCAGTGAAGCCATGATTGTAGCTTCTGACTCTATAAATTCTAGAAGTAATTTTAAAGATAATAGAGTGGAAATGAAGGCTACATATCAATACGTAGACCCACATGGAATCTGCACGCACAGAATTTTGCAGATTTTCCGCAGAATTCCACAGATTTTTTGCCCATCATTTATTCTGTTTATTTACTTGAGTAAATGTGTGTAAATATACATTTATTCAGTTTTGAAATACATTTCAGTAATATTATTGACTAATATAAAAATGTACATCTGATTTATTTACAATTCAGTTTGTACAGTAATATTTTCTGTCTTTTAGTAGATATTATATGAGAGATTGTTTACCAAATAAAGTGAATCTAATAGGATTAGCATTTTAAACATTAAATAAGAATTAAAAAGATATTATTTTTTATTTCACATATTAAGGTTTTAGTTATGATACTCCCAAAATAATTCAGCAGAAATCCCCAGATTTTTAGCAAAATTCTCAGCAGAAATAGCAAAAAACGTCCGCAGATTCTGTCTGGCCCTACCGATATGCAAGTAGTCTCACAACATCTACAGAAAAGCCACAATATCTCAGCAAACATTCACTCTGACCAATGAGATGTACTCACATGCCACTTGCATAAACACTTTTTTTTAAAGTGTTGCAAATAGAACCAAACCAAGAAACAATGCATCACTGTAACAGATGAAACCTCAGATTTAGAACAAAGCAAATGATTTGCAATTAATCCGGCAGTGGCTGCAATTCTAACATGTCTGATATTTCTGGTTCCAATTGGCTGTTCAGACTTTGTGTAGCATGTGTGGCTAACATGGTTAGAAAGGCCTGACTGTATCTAATATCAGCACAAGATCAATACAGAAAATATTGTTTTATTGTGGAATGAGTGTTGCAGGTGGTTGGCTATGAGTGGAGGTGGGGTGTCGGGGTGAGTGTGTTGGTGTTCTGCGATAAGCGCAGATCCAGAGACATGCGCCGTCAGAGCGGATGAGGGATTAAAGGGGTTTACACGTCCAGAAATACAGATAATGGGGCATTTGTAATCAGAGCAGAACCATCATGCTAAAACATTTGCCTTACCAGGAATTCGCCTGCTGGTATTTACATGGAGATTACTCTGCTGACATCATGTTTGCTGTCACTTTGTGACTGAAGCACATTTACAGCTTGTACCTTTAATGGAATGCATTTGTATGTCACGTTGCTGGTATGATGGACATGTGCATGAAAATGGAGATCTATTGAACATTACCCATCATCCTTAGAGAGTAGTGACGCTGGTTAGCTGGTCATGTGATTTGAGAAGTCAATTACAATAATCCCCCCTGCTGGTGATAAATGTGTGAACAAGTTTCTCACTAGAAGCAAAGCATCTAATTCTTGTAACGTTTTTGAGATGACAATATACGGATATAGTATGGAGCCAGATCAGTCTTAAAATTAATACATTTACAAAATAAAAGTCATTCATCCACAACACAATTCACATTTAAAGAAAGAAAAAAACAATTCATGAGTTCAAAACACTATTCAAAAATTGACAAATCCAATACATAAATTCAAAACACGATTCAGAAATACACAAATCCTAATCATAAATTCAAAACACGATTCAAAAATACACAAATCCAATTCATAAATTCAAAACACCATGCAAAAATACACAAATCCAATTCATAATTCAAAACACAATTCAAAAATACACAAATCCAATTCATAAATTCAAAACACCATGCAAAAATACACAAATCCAATTCATAATTCAAAACACAATTCAAAAATACACAAATCCAATTCATAAATTCAAAACACCATGCAAAAATACACAAATCCAAATCATAAATTCAAAACACGATTCAAAAATACACAAATCCAATTCATAAATTCAAAACACCATGCAAAAATACATAAATCCTAATCATAAATTCAAAACACGATTCAAAAATACACATCCAATTCATAAATTCAAAACACGATTCAAAAATACACATCCAATTCATAATTCAAAACACAATTCAAAAATACACAAATCCAATTTATAAATTCAAAACACGATTCAAAAATTCACAAATCCAATTCATAAATTCAAAACACGATTCAAAAATACACAAATCCTATTCATAAATTCAAAACACGATTCAAAAATACACATCCAATTCATAATTCAAAACACAATTCAAAAATACACATCCAATTCATAATTCAAAACACGATTCAAAAATACACAAATCCTATTCATAAATTCAAAACACGATTCAAAAATACACATCCAATTCATAATTCAAAACACAATTCAAAAATACACAAATCCAATTTATAAATTCAAAACACGATTCAAAAATTCACAAATCCAATTCATAAATTCAAAACACGATTTAAAAATACACAAATCCAATTCATAAATTCAAAACACGATGCAAAAATACACAAATCCTAATCATAAATTCAAAACACGATTCAAAAATACACATCCAATTCATAATTCAAAACACAATTCAAAAACACAAATCCAATTCATAAATTTAAAACGTGATTCAAAAATACACAAATCCAATTCATAAATTCAAAACACGATTCAAAAATACACAAATCCAATTCATATGGATAAAATAATAACTAAATTATGAGCCAGATCAATCTCAAAAATAATGCATTTACAAAATTAAATGCATACATGCAAAGCGCAATTCACATTTACAAAATCGCACAATTCACAAAGTCAAAATCTTGTTTTTGTGAGCAAAAGAAAAACAAAAAAACGGCAGTTTTTTTTTAATTTTCCTTTTTTTGTTTGAAAACGGATATTGAATAGACGGAAGATTCCCTGATTGAAAATATTTATAACTTTTACTTGTGAAATCATGAATTGTGGGTTGTTTTATGAATTGTGTTTTGAATATATAAATTGGATGTTGTAAATGTGAATTGCGCTTTGCATGTATGCATTTAATTTTGTAAATGCAGTATTTTTGAGATTGATCTGGCTCATAATTTAGTTACTGATTTTGACATGACTACTGAAACTAAGATCTGTGGGCCATTAGAAGATCATCAAAATAAATCTCACCTATGGCAATTTGAATGGTTGAGGGGTGGGGTAAAACAACAATAACATTACCACTCTGATATGTCTTGCAATGTCCACTTCTGAGTGATCTTTGTGATCAATATTTTTGGCTCAAATTGATTATATTGTGAAATATTTGATATTTCGCTTCTCAAAAATATGTTTGAACACATATCCCATAGTTTAAAATGTAAATCTGTGATGATGTTATTCTGCACTGCTGTGGAAAAATTAAAGCTGCTCAAACTAATCGAGCCAGGGGAAAAAGGTGTTGTAAATTATGCATAAAATAATACACTTTTTCAAACCACCAAGCAAAGTCAGGACTAATGCTTTTGAATAATAAGACTCCTTTAAAGGGCACATATTTCACCCCCTTTTTCAAGATTTAACATAAATCGTTTGTCTCCAGGATGTGTCTGTAAAGTTTCAGCTCACAACACCCGTCAGATTATTTATTATAATTTTTTAAATCTGGAAAATTTTAGCTGTTTTGATATTATAGCTATTTTTGTTGCTGTGCCTTTATTGCAAATGAGCTAGTTCTCCCCGCCCAGCATTCCCATATGCGTGTCAGTGCGTGTAGCCTTCACATAGATAAACAGCATAGTGACAGACAAGAATGAAGCAGATCTCCCTTACTACAGTAAGAACTTTCCTAACTGTTGTTTGATGTATTTGTTGTGGATTTAATTCAAGCCTTTCTGCTTGTGTCACAATATCGTTATAGCAAACACACACACATACGTTCAGCTTTGCACTGTTTTTGCATGGCAAATGTGACAGGATACACATTAATATCCACTGCTGTTTGGATATTCGTAATGTTAATGTACAAAATAAACCTGATTTAAGTCCACAAACCAGGATTGAAGCATCTTCTTTTATAATTGGACTGAGACTATGTGGCTGTGGTGATGAATAATGTTGCAATTTTACTGTATTTACTACAAACATGCAAACATGTAAAATTTTTACACTTCATTATAACTCATTCTTGAGGTGCAGATGATCACAGAGAGTTGAACAGATCTTTTAATCCCAGTTGCTTTGCCCATGTCCTGTTTTGTTGATATGATTATACGCCTTACTATGGAGACATGTTAATACACGGCTGTCAGTCAATTCGCTGGGCGAAGAAAACCCACACTCCTACGTCACGTTGGGCCTCAAAAGGGGAGGGATTTGGACCCTATTTTAACGTCAGGAAATTTAAAAAAGAGACTTGTTGTCTTTTTCACCCCAATATGACAGTGGACACACTGTACCTACACACAGTTCTGTCCAAACAGCTTACAAGAGTTGATTTTCATCATAGGTGCCCTTGAAAATTTTTATTTTTTCCTTTCAGATGTCAACTGTTGCTCTCTTTAGATTGATGTCAGTGTGTTACTCAATTCCTAATATTGTAATACTCCTAATAAGCACAATTATAAGTAGCACCCACTCCACTTTCACTGAAAATCATTGCTTGATTGTACATCATCCCCCTTGGACTGCTAGGAACTGTTATAAACCAAAATATCTATTATCCACATGTAGACATCTGTTGCCACTAAAGTCATTTATCAGAATAAGATTTCACCGTTTCCTAAGTGGGGAGCCATTCGTCCTTCTGGACAGACACACGTGAGAGGAATGTAACCGTTCGTTCCTTCACCCCTCGTAAAGGTGCCTTCCAAGATCCATTTCAGAGCACATATTGCTCATACCGCATGTCACACAAGGACACATCTGCTCCGACCTTAACGTGCAGCGCGGTCTTTCCAAATGATAGAACCCCCCCCTCCTTTTCTCTGACCCCAATTCAGCGGCACGCTTCACCCATCGCCATTTTCCCAGGGCTCGGTCGCCGTCAGCCCAATGTTCCCATCCCATCAACTCAATTAAAGTTACCTGTCTGTGATCTGCTCATTCTCTCCATAGAGCTGACGGTTTTGAAAGGGTCATCCTTATTAGCTCCAGATGTACAGGGGTCACGGGCTCGGCAGGAGGGCTCCTCTGTGGTGTAAAATGAGGACGGCGGCACATCAACACCAGAGCGAGAGGAGGTCACCAACCTGTACGCGCATTACTGAGATGTCACTGAACACACTCTGCACGTCCCATTATGTACATGTTGACCCTGTGATTTGTGGTCGTAGGTCATTTCTTTCTTTCGTTTTAAAAATGCTGTGGCCTCAAAATGCATTTGAACATTTAAACCTTTTTATGCTTAGATTTTTGGCGCAAATTCTATGTTGTGAGTCAAAAACCCAAAATCAAATAGGTCAATTTCCATCATGTCTGTTTGTCTGTTTGGAGCAGTCTTTGACGGTTGTGTGTTAAAATCCCAGTAGTGAAGTTTTAGTTTAGTTTGGTTGACTTGGTATAGGGCAGGTGTGTCCAAACTCGGTACTGGAGGGCCAGTGTCCTGTTGAGTTTAGCTCCAGCTTGCTTCAACACACCTGCCTGGAAGTTTCTAGTATATCTAGTATAAGCTTGATTAGGTTCAGGTTTGTTTGATTAGGGTTGGAGCTAAACTCTCCAGAACACAGTTTGAACACCCCTGGTATCACAGCATAAAGGTTGCGGGTTCGAATCCCAGCTGGGCCAGTTGGCATTTCATTGTGAGGCATTGTCTGTGCATATTCTCTCTGTGTTTGCGTGGGGTTCCTGGTAGGGTTCAAAGACATCCACTATAGGTGAATTGGGTTAACAATATTAGCTGTAGTATATGAGAACATGTAAATGTGAGTGCGTATGGGTCGTTCCCAGTGCTGGGTTGCGGCTGGAAGGGCATCCATTGCATAAAATATGTATGCCAGAATTGTTGGCAGTTCATTCCACTGTGTCCCCTGATAAATAAGGGACTAAGCTGAAGGAAAAGGAATGAATGAATAAATGAATGACTTGGTATATGGAGCATCTGTTTACAGCAAACTAAGCTGAACCTTAACTGGCTAGCCAGCTAATCCAGCTTGATGGTACAGGCCTCAGCTTACCATAGCATCAACAACTTTGCTATGTTTAAAGTTGCTTAAATCAGCTTTCTTCCTCATTCTGATATTAGGTTTTCTGATACTAGGTTTAAACCGCTGCTACCATATGATTGGCTAATTAGAATAATTTTCAAGCAGTTGAACATATGTACTCAACGTTGCTGATGAGTGTATTTAAACAGTATACACTACCTGACTAAAGTCTTGTCGTCAATCCCAGTTGTAAAGTCAAGGTCAAGGTGCTCCAGGACTGGCCAGCCCAATAACCAGACATGAACATTATAGAGCATATCTGGTTAAAGATGGAGGCATTGAAAATGGATCCAACTAATATTAATGAACTCTGGGAGTCTTGCAAGAACGCTTTCTTTGCCATTAATTAAGTAATTAAAATCAAGGCATGATCATGTTTTATTTTGGTAAAATAAGCGTAATCTAGAGGCCTTTGCCTTTCATATAAGCCACTTCTGATACCAAATGATCAACTAGAAGTCGAGTTATTATTTGTTGTTCCTAAAACTTGGATAGGCGACAATATGTCAGGTAGTGTATATCAAGATCTCTACACATTTAACAATGGAGCTGCCAGAATTTTATGACTACTAGAATAGCCTTTATGGTCATTTATACAGTTTAAATTAGACTGTACATTACAGAAAAATGCTTTTCTTACATATCATTGATTTTGATAGGCCAAATATAAAAAAAATTCATAAATCAAGAAGATTTTGACATTTTATTTCTTAAAACAAGACAATATTTTTGGGTTGTCTAGAAAATGCTTCTCGATTTAAGAATTTTTAGATACTTAGACTTGAAACAAGAAGTAAAAAAAGCATTTTGTGCTGTGTACCGAATTCATTTTTCAATAATTAATCATATTTACATTCAAAGGTTTTATTTAGATTTTAGAATCAAGCTTTAAATGTCTGTAATCATATTTTAGGAAGTCATTACCATAAGAATAAGATTTAAGTTTTTGTTATATACATTGATTACAATTGTGTAGGAGTTACAATACCAACCACAAAGGTGCATATCTCACTTTGTCCAGCAAGCGGGAAAGCAAATACTTTTCACAACAGTGAGAATGTTGTTTTGGAAAGTGTGAAAGACATGTCTGAAGTAAAGTTATGGTTAGCTATCAGAAAACTATGTTTTCATTAGTGAAACGTTGCTAGGCAACAGAGGCATGCCTAATCAGAGACAGAGAAAAAAGTAGCAATCAAAAGGTCAGTTTGACCTTTAAAAGCATTTCAGATAGAAACACTGAACTACTTTGTAATTTTAGTAAAATAACAATGTTAGAATGAAGGACAAGTCACATTTCAAAAATGGTCAAAATGCCTCAGTAGTTCTAGTGTTAAGTACAGTGTGCGGTGCTTTCCACTGGTTTGAAATATACTCGCAGTGGCAGCCGAATCAAAACACACCTTTTACCCAGAGCACATAAATGGTTAACTACATGTGACAAACAAAAAAGAATGTAATTTTTAACAATATTTTTATTTATTATGACACTGTTATACACTAGTTTTTTTTTTCAATTGGTTAAAGATAAAAAAAGACTTTTTAAATAGAATAAAATTCCATTAGGCACATATTTCATACTTTTATGCTATTCAGGAGCCATGTGCAGCCACTGACAGGTCAAATCTGCAGCTGACATTTTGTACAGTATTGCCAAAGCATTTTAAATGTATAAAATATGTAATATATAAACATCAAATGAATACAATATGCAGCAAATGAGATATGCGACTTAAAAAATGAATATCTCTAAATATATATCTACATCTAAATATCTCTAAAATTATAATAATTACAGAAATAAAAAGTGTAGATTATTTAAATGAGGCAAATTAGTTGATTAACCATTTCAAATAGTGTGCAAATATTTTGCAGCCAGTTTTAGATGTCATTTCGTCCTCTCTGAGTATATAGTAAAGTTTTTTCTGATTTGTTTATTAAAAAATAAATTATTTTACAACATAATGTTTCTCTTGCTCTCGCGGCTGTGCGCACAGTCAGCTGTGAAGCCAAGCGAAAGTAAACGCATACAATTAACGACAACTTTAGAAAGTGAAAACCGAATCCTGGATATTTAGAAACCCAGACCAGATGCATTTTTACCTGCCAAAAAGGCACATCTCTGTAGGTTTGCAGAGCATATGACTGACCGTGGGATTGTTGACAGTTTTCACGCACACAGAATGAGCAGTAGCCTACGGAATGCGTAAACGCAAGAAGATCCACTGGTTAATCGATCACAGATGTTTGGTTAATGGACGGATACAAAAAAGTAAAAGGTAAAATGATAATAATAGTAAAAAAAAGGCACCAAATATACTTAAGCTGCCATTAATAAAGTTTATGTGTGGGAAACACTATGTGTGTGTATGCGTACTTTTTTTGTGGATTACGAGGGCACAAATTTGTATAATGACATGAGTATGACAACGCTTAAAAATCATAATTAACATGGTCTTTTAACATTCCAAATTTGACAAATGTGAGGGTTGGGTTTTGGGGTAGAGTTAGAGTATAATGAGCTGTATTTACAGTATAAAACAAATTACAAGTATGGAGAGTCCTCAAAAATCACATATACCATACCTGTCAACCGTTCCATTTTCCTGGGATTCTCCCGTATTTTACAGTTCTATCCCGCTATCATCCTTTAAAGGTATTTTCCTGTATTTCTTCCGTTTTTTTCCAGTCTTTCTCTGAAGGGTGGCAATAAGCATTAAAGAGCCGATGCTTCCTATATGCAACACATACCGCCGAACCACCAGGGGCCGCCACTTGCTCTTAAATGGGAGTCTGTTCTGCGCTTTCATTTTATCTAGGCATAAAAACACTTTGACAAAAATATTAAAAAGGCGGGATTCCCTTTCCTTTTCATCACAGGTGCTGTCGCCCTTTCTATGCAATTTTCAAAACAGCGTTATAGCGGTGCGTGACTGTCAGCAGACATGCTTCATAGTGATAAATAGACACTTTTTCCCAAACAAATTCTGTACACGTGATTTGAAGCAGAGCGAAAGTTTTGGTTTTGGGTGCGTGTTTGAAAAGACATATACACATAATTAATAATAATAGCATCTAAAGATGTCGATCTTGGTGGGGTTTTTTCACACACAACTAATTTTGTCCTAAATGAGCATAAACAGTTAGGAAAGCAATTGAATGCTTTCATTATAATGTTAGATGTGTGCATTTTTTAAGTGTTATTTAATGTAATCAAATGAAAAATCTAAATAAGAGATTCATTCGTTGCTCTTTAATCAGAATGTGTAAGTTATACAGTGAAGAAAAGTTTAATGAGATTTAATAACTTGATTTTATTTCTTTATAATAGCTATTAATTTTAATAAGCTGTTAAAAACTGTTTGCTAATTTATTTGCTACTAATGTATACTAATTATTTTTTATTTTGTAAATAATAGTAATAAAACGTATTACTGACAGTTTAACTGTTTATTTACAATGAAACCGCTCCAGGATGTGTTAGTCCCTTATTATGGTGGGCATATCCCTTATTTTCACATCCCAATGTTGACAGGTATGACATATACAAGTGTGTATGAGTCAATATTTTGGAAAACTAAAAACACTTTCTGAATCTATTAGATAAAGTCAAACCAATTGACTGGAAGCACAATTTTAGGCAAGTAAATAATGTATTAAACTGTAATCTGTTCACCAACTCCAGCTAAATATTTTCTGGTTTCTGGATTGCTTTTGTCAAGAGTTTGATGTGACACTTGCAGCTTAAACCGAAACGAAGCATTAAACTAGATAAATGGATCCTTAATTGAACCCCCAGGCAGCAAATTAACATGCTACTTTTTTTAATCAAATGATATTCATTCTCATTATTTGTTTTGCCCGTGGTGTCGACCCTCCGATGCGTTAGCCAGTGTACGCATTTAAAAGTGGTACATCAAGTTTTATTTGACTGACTTCTTCTACCTTTTTTTTCTCTCCCAGTCGATTTTTGTGTTTTAATGACATGCTTTTATGTAAATTACGGATATTAAACAGGGAGAGATCACCCCTAAAAGATGAACATTTACTCTCCATTTATTCAGCCTTATTTAGTTCTTAATATTAACCAGTTTTGTTTTTCTGTTGAACACAAAAGGAGATATTTTGAAAAATGTTAGGCCATTTGCTTCCATATTAGTACAATAAACTACTATTGAAGTCAATGCTTTCCAACATATTTTAAAATATCTTCTTTTGAGCTTAACAGAAAGCTCATTTAGCTGAACTATCCCTTTAAATACAACTCTTCAGTTTCGAAGTTAAAGTAAAGCATTTATTGGAAGGGCTTGAAAGCCTGTGAAGATAAAATTGTGGGTTGATCTATCAGCGTTTACATGTTTTCTGTGAGGCACCTCTGAACACTCCATCACTTCATGACAGCTAAATTTAGGGTTGTGTTGTCTATAAAAGTGAGTCATTCAGATCTATATTTATAAAACAAGCGTTCTAGATTTCCAGAAACCAGCAGACACGTATGTTTTGAACTCGTGGCTCAAACCCCCTGGGCGCTTGCTTTTCCCTTTTCCTCTTCCACATGCTGTTTTCCTTTCCCATCATGCTTTTTTGTGCTGTCTTATATCTGTATAAAAGCTTTCTTTTTGTGTCAACGTTGTTGTTTTTTCTGCTCTTTTGTTTTCCGTCTATTCTTTCTTGCATGCACACATCTGTGTCTCTGCATGGCTTGATCTGCATGCTGTAAACTGTTATGGCGATGGCGTGTAGCTTCCTGTTCCCAGATACAAGAAGGTAAGTTACGCTTTATTCACAGTTACGCTTTATTCATTCCTCAGTCTGACCTGTCCGCCCTCAGTCGATTCACCCCAATATCAGGGATTTACTCTGACATGTACAAGAAATATTGACTACTTTATTATAAACTTTATCCACTTGTTAAGTTGTGATGAATTGCGATACTGTTTCCTGGCCTACGCCGTTTATGACTCCTTTTTAGTCATATAACACATTAGAGTTATTTTTTTATATATATAAAATCGGGGTGTACACAACACTGTCTGGACATGCTGCATCACAGACATCAATATTTTAACAATTCATTTAAAAAATTAATCACTTTCTGATATTAGCCATGGTTATATATATTGCGATTATGAATTTCGAAAGTATCACAGCTTTTTGTAAACGTTTATAAGCCTCCAAATACAGTTTGATTGAGCGCTTGGATCCGGAAGCTGCTTCGTGTGACGTCAGACTTAATAAGCAGATAGAAGCATTGTTTTACATATTTATGCAAGTATGTGTATGTATTTGCACATATAAAGGACATGAACAATAAAATTGTTACATTTAATAAAACAATAAAACACAATTTTAAAATATTCATTAATATATATATTTTCCTTTTTTAGTTGTGAAGGTAGGTTAACCGTTTCATTACTCGTATTTCACTGTCCATATACATGAATGCTTTACATTATTAATAAATAATACATTTTCAATTATTTTATCCTTCTTTTACAGTATAAATATAATAATATTTCTATAAATAAAAATAAAGAATATTTATTTACTTGTTTTTTTTGGGGTACAATGTTGTTATTTATTTTAAATTGAATCTATTTTTTGAATTCTACTAATTTTCACACTTCTAAATAAAGTTACATTTAGATTTGTATAACTGTTTTATAACAATGCATTGTTAAAACCAAAGATAAGTTTGTTTGTTTAATTATAATTTAATGAACGGTTAACAAAGATGAAAAAAATACAGTATCAAATGTATTACTCATTAATAAAAATTAATGTATCTTCATTTTAAAAACCATATATAGAGTTATAGCTTTTACATTTAATATTTTTCATGTACCCAGCTCTCTTTAGTGTGTTTTTCCTTATATATTACATAAACACCAGTCTTGTTGCCTTATTTTGTATGATTGTATTCTATTGATCTCTCATTCTTGATACTCTACCTTGGTTTTTCTGTTAACTTCTATTTATTGGATACCCTATTTAAAGATATTGCAGGGGGAGGGGGGTGCTTGTGGTTAAATTGATATACACTCACCAGCCGCTTTATTAGGTACACCTTACTAGTACCGGGAAGTACTGGAAATATTTCTCAGAGAGCATCACGCAGTTGGTGCAGATTTGTCAGCTGCACATCCATGATGCGAATCTCCCGTTACACAACATCCCAAAGGTGCTCTATTAGATTGAGATCTGGTGACTGTGGAGGCCTTTTGAGTACAGTGAACTCGTATTCAAGAAACAAGTAGAGTCAGGAGTGGCACCCTGTGTTGTCTCCTGCAGCTGTAGCCCATCCGCCTCAAGGTTGGACGTGTTGTGCATTCAGACATGCTCTTCTGCATACCTCGGTTGTTCGAGTGGTTATTTGAGTTACTGTTGCCTTTCTATCAGCTCAAACCAGTCTGGTCATTCTCCTCTGACCTCTGGCATCAACAAGGCATTTGCGCCCACAGAACTGCCGCTCACTGGATATTTTCTCTTTTCTCAGACCATTCTCTGTAAACCCTAGAGATGGTTGTGCCTAAAATTCCCAATAGATCAGCAGTTTCTGAAATACTCAGATCAGCCCATCTGGCAGCAACAACCATGCCACATTCAAAGTCACTTAAATCACCTTTCTTCCCCATTCTGATGCTCGGTTTAAACTGCAGCAGATCGTCTTGGCCATGTCTACATGCTTAAATTCATAGAGTTACTGCCATGTGATTGGCTGATTAGAAATATGCGTCAGCAAGCAGTTGGACAGGTGTACCTAATAAAGTGGCCAGTGATTGTAGTTCATTATATTGTTATTTCAGCCTGTATGTATTATTAATAATAGAATTATTATTGTTTTTTTAAAACACCAGCTCTGTGAAATATCACACTCGCTGGCATCCATTTGTCCTCTACTGTTGGCATTATTCTTTTGGTTGACTCGCTCGTTGTTCCACCGACACGACAGATTAATTTCAATTAAGATAAAGTGCTTGTCCATGTGCAGATGTAAGCATAATCTTTATTAATGGCCTTTTATTAAGTATTTATGATGAATAATTAATCTCAGTATGGTTGATTTTGTGTTAGTATGTAAAGCTACATTCGTCTCTTGAATGGTAATTTCTCTCAGTAAAATACAGAACTTGTGTGTGTGTGTGTCAGTCATTTGTTCAGATGTGAGTGGGTGTGTGTTTATATGCATATGCTCTTCAGTACAGCCAGGTCTCGCCCCCATACATACATTCATGACTGAAGAATAGGATGGATTCATTGCTTTCGCACCCTTGTGGCTAATAATTTATCTCTGTGTCTGACACGGAGCAAAGCAGCTGTCTGTGCGCAACCATAAATCATGTGGAAAGAGAATGAAAGTGTGTGTGGGTGTGCGTGCGGTTCAGGTATTCCCTACAGTGTGATAGCAAAATGTCCCAATAAGGATAGTAATACCCTGATTTAATGAAGAGTGCAGGCTTTTTGTGAGGGTTGTGTTCAGAAGTCAGGTTATAGGACAGAATATGTTTATAGAGTGTAAAAAGCATTGTGTCTATGGAAAGGCCGATCCTTTTGTGTGTGTGTACTTCTGTTAATATGCATTAACCATGACAGTGATTCAGTGCCCTTGATCATGACTTGAGATGCGTCATCTATATCAGTGTGGTCATGTCTAGATCTTCCACTGGCTGTTTTTACACAACTGTTGATTCATTGGTTTGTTTTATTACACTTGTTCACATATATTAAACACAATATCATCCATTTCTTTCTGTAAACAGAATTACATTATTCATATGTGGAAAACTGGGGAATCTGTAATGTTTTTATATAATATTTGGTCACACTTTATTTTGATGGTCCATTTGTTGAATTTACTGTAAGTTACATTGCATCTACATGTCAGCTAGTTCTCATTAGATTATAAGTAGATTGTTAGGTTGGGGTTAGGGTTATTGTAAGTTGACATGTACTTGCAAAGTTTCTTATAGTCAGTTAAATGTCTGCTGAAGGAGAAGTATCAGCAGATATTAAGCAGATAGTCTCTAATACTCAAATGGACCATCAAAATAAAGTGTTATCGAAAATTTGAATAATATTCTTTTTAAAAAGAAGAGCCTTTCATTATTTTTGGCAGAAGTTCTAGAACTATTAGTGCCTTTTCTGTCACTTTTGATTAATTTTATGCACTCTTGATAAATACAAGTATTCATTTCTTCATACAAAAAACATACCAAACCCAAACAATAAATATTTGTCATAGTCCACAACATAAAAATGTACATATTTTTGCTATAACATACATTATAATAATAATACTATTCATTCATTAAAGGTGCAGTAGGTGGTTGTCTTCAGAAGCATTTTTGTTGTGCTGGTTGAAAGTCTCTTCATATTCCAATATTAAGGATTAAAGGGCACCTAGTTTACCCCTTTTTAAGATTTAATATTAATATTATGGTCCTTCTGAGTGTGCCAGTCTACGTTCAGTTCAAAACACAATTGAGATTTTTTTTATAATGTGTTAAGTGTCATTTTGGGGGCGTGTACACAGCTCGCTGTTTTAGGTGTGTGTTGCTTCACATGAAAATTAGCTTCACCGTAACAAGGGGGCGGAGCCAAGAGCTCTCCCGCTTTGTGTTTGGCAACAGACAGGCAGACAGAGAGAAGCAACATGAGTGAGAGGACCATCATTCAGCCATACATGTACAACTCGGACACAGACCAAGCAGAGACTACAAAATCATTTGTATAATTTGTATAGTTTTACAGCCAACTGTGTGCTAGTTTAAAGTTCCAAGCTTATACACCAAGACTAATAACCACGCACACTGGATTAACTTTAACTGAGGCACCGGATGCGCCGCTCAGAGTCACAACATGGCACACCAGACACCAGGCACATTTGCATGTTATTTAAAATGAAACTATTCAGATGGTGCCCTGTGGCGCGGCAGAAATATGAAGTGTCCTGAGTCGTGGCTGAGCGCCGTGGACAGCCGCCGACTTGAGGCACTGTTGTGTGTACCCTGATAGAAACCCATGTTTAGTATTCTAAAATGCATGGCGCTGCGCTTCTGGTGTGTAACCTGCAGGCAAGTTTGTTATTTTATTTCCAATTGAAGGACACGCACGTGAGGCATGCGCTTTCCAGCTGCACCTACTTAGCAGGGAGCTTCTGTGACCGCAAGAAATGCAAACTGCTGAAGTTTAAGGTAGACGCAATGAAAAGTACACATGTTTGCAAACCCACCTAAAGTTACAAACAATGGCTCCGATGAGAGCGATCGTGTGGTGAATGTCGATCTTGTGTTGAGCCAATGAGCCTTACATCTAAAAATAGAGCAAGGGTGCTCCTTTGGTAACATCGCTTTGACTCACACGCTGAAACTGGCGGACATGAAACAACAAACTGAGGATATGGTAATGCGCGCCTGTCAATCAATATTAGTTGGCGGGGGGACCGCACTCCTACGTAAAGTTGCGGTCAATCTAAACACCGTTCCAATTGGTCCACCGTTTTTATGTTGTTAAATTGAAAAAAAATTACTGGGTGTGTTTACATCACCCCAATATGACAGTCTATACACTATATCTACACATATGTCTGTCCATACAGCTTGAAAAGTAGATTTTTCACCATAGGTGCCCTTTAAAGTAAATGATCTAATTGTGTTTATATGTATTTTTATAATCTGGGTGAGGCATAAAACTAAAATATGGTCATCCGATTAAATATTGTCGGGCCGACAATTCCAACAATAGCCCAAACTGTCAGTCAACAAATGTAGATTTGTACAACTGCGCACCTCTGTTCATGCAGATCCACCATTTGTGTGTGCACACAAGCCGTGGTCACATGTACACAAGTGACGGCGGTTAAAACAAATGCTGAATCAAAAAAATGTTAAATCCTAAATCAATATTGGAGTTACTTTTGCACTTTGGCAGAAGGATGACACAATAGCTAAAGTATTTGTTTTAGAGGGGTAATGTTATATTTTAACGCAAAGTTGATGTAGATTGTATTGGATTACTAATGGGTTATTTGCACGAAGGTGTTTTTCAGCCACTGAAATCTTCTGGGCAAGCGATTGATGTGACTATTTTTTGTTTCATAAGGGACCTTTTACAGCATCGATAATGTAGAGTTTTATTTAGTTTAACAACAGAACATCAGTAAATGGCGCTATTCTGCCTAGCCTGCTTTACTGAGCTAAAGTTGGTTTTATATTCACATTTACATTCACATCTTGAACAATTACAACCTGTGACGCACTTCATATATTGTTTACCATGCTACTTTGAATATTTGGTCTCAAATACCATGTAAGTATGGCTTAGTAATAATTGTAATTCCTGCACGCCGCCACCCAACCACTAAGCATACAGTAGCCACCTTAGAACAAAGCACGTGACAGAGTGAGACCAGCGATCTTTGCATGCATGAAATATTGCACATTATGACAAGTTTGGCCTGCTATACATCTGAAAATGTGCTAGATATAATACAATTGTAGTATTATAAAGTACTATAAACTTTTCTAACTGGTGAATGACATGATCTAGTGGGTTGTCTACTGTCATCTTTAATGTGTGCATTCATGACATGAGAAAGCGAGAAATCTATCGGATGCCATTCCAGCCTGAAAAAATAATAACAATATACTATAATAACACATAATAGTAATATAATAATCATTTATTTTCCAGTACTGCAATAATAATAATAATAATACAAATAATGTAATACTGTATTATTATTATTTAGAAGTAGTATTGGTATTAGTCCAGAGTGTGTTGAGACCAGGACTATGGGTGTAGACTTAGGGTGCTTTCACACCAAGACTTTTGTTTCGGAATCTGGCCTGTTTCCCCAGTTAGCGCAGTTCATTTGGCATATGTGAATCCAGCAATCGCTCTCAGATCCGTGCCAAAACAATCGGTCCGAGATCACCTGAATAAGGTGAAACGATTGAAACGAACTCTGGAGCAGATCGATTGTAGTGAGAAAGTAAAACGATCCGAGCCAGGCTATATCACTGTGTATCATGGGTATGTCATAGGCATAAATGCAGCTATATGAAGAGAGAATTATGAGTAGGGCAGGAGGTCATTCCTACCGGTAAATGTGCGTTTCATGTCAAATACGAAAGTGAAAGCATGCTGAACTATTAAAGAGAGCTGTTTATCCGTTAGGAAAACTGACCAAACTGCAGTCTTGGTTTATCTGATCTCTCTATAATGTAAAGCCTATAATGCATAATTCTAGCAAAGGGGGAGTCTTACCTCTGATTTATACTTGGTGACGATGTCTGTGGATGTCACCGTTCAAAATTAAAACGTAGCTTTTCACTTATAGGCCTAATCCCAATTCTACCCCTTACCCCTCGTTTTGCGCGTTCACGCCAAGGGGTAGCTGAGTCCCAATTCTCTTTAGTTTGAAGGCGTAGGGCTAAGGGGAATGGGGTGAATACCCCTTCGAACAAAGATTTTTCAGGACCACACTCGAAACCAAGGGGTAAGAAAATTTCCCAGAAAGCACCAGCCACAACGGCAGTATTGCTGAACCCGGAAGTAAGCAGATTCACAAATTAGTATTTTTTGTCATTATTACGAATTTTTACAACAAACAAGCACATGTTTTAATATATTCATAACCGCGTTCATGTTTTACCGTCATGCTTTAAAAAAAAAAAAAAAACACAAAAAACCCCCACTAAATTTCGCGATCTATAATCCATAATAATAACTCCTGTATACCAGTCCCACAACATTCTGACACTCAATGACACTGGAATACCCTGTCAGAAAAGTCTAGTGGCTGGAAATGAGCTTTTTACAGTGTCTGCTATAATGTTAATGTTGTTTTCTTGTGTTTAGATGATGAATATGGCTAGGGTGTAAATACAAAGTACAGTTACGATCTTATTTGGCACATTAGATTATGATAACTTAATATATGCCTTCTGTTATTTCCTGAAGATAAATACCAAAAAATAGCACAACTGGAATAACTACAGCAGTCATGATCGTCTGATCTCACATGAAACATGAGATCGCGATGACAAATGATGACATGTGCAGGTGCTGTAGTGCTGTCCCAATTCTTAGGAGTACATTTTGAAGCCCTGTCCCTTAACCCTCGGTTGTAAGGCCCAAGGGGAAGGGGTAGGGGTACAAAAATAGAATTGGGATTGGGCCATAATGTCTTGTTGCTCATTGCCATATATTAAAATAATGACGCATGACAGCTGAGCGGGACTCTGCAGTGAAACTCTGACCATGGTGAGGAGAGTGACATGTTTTAGCTCTTTTGGTCCATTTAGAATCTTTGCCGTGTGAAAGCGAACCGCACCAAGTACAAAGTGCAACATTGTAACAATTTTAATCCCCGTTTCGGATCAAAACAGGTGTGAAAACACCTTTAGACAACTCTATCCACACTATCACCATTATGTTACTAGAATAATATTGTAAATATTAACCTGGAGGAGTATCAATTATTTATTCAAATTGATGTGTTCAAAGTGGTTCATTCATCAGTAATAAAACAATTGTACTTTATTTTTACTTATTTTACTTAATTTTAATTATAAATACTAAAACTGAAATTTACTTAATTTTAACTGTTTATTGGATGAAATTGAATGACATTTTATTAAAATATATAATATCATTGTCACGTTTCCGTTCATGGAAACAGTCAGCTTGCTCTTGTGACTTTGCTTAATTAAATACTTTCTTGCAATAATATTGGCCATTTGACTTAGGAATGATGTGAATTCATTAGGCAATGTCACACACTTAAGGCTACTAATTTATCTTTGAGTCTGACATGGAGCAATGCAGCCTCTCTGTGCACAACCATAAATCAGGTAGAAAGATGAAGAAAACGTGTGTGTGTGTGTGCATGGTTCATGTATTCCTCACATTGTGACGATAAAATGTCCCCATAAGGATCGCAAATCTGATTCCCATGCACAGCAAAACTGAGGCGTTTTAAGTTAACCAATGTTAGGTCTCTCCACATTAAACATTCTGCGTATTGAGATGTTACTCTTACATTTATTCTCACTTCCTCCGTGTGTTTTTCAATCCCACCTCCAGCTTGTACTAATGTTTATCCGTAAAGCATTACGAGCACATGGCAATGAACTGTGTGGCTCAATGGTGTTTGGACGGCATTCAGTTCTCACCCATTGAGAGTCATCTGTGCTGGAACCTCCATCTGCTCTCCTGAAACACATTTGATTTCGACCAGCCCTTTCCTTTTCACAGACCCCCCCAACACACACACACACTTTCATTTTTAAGAGCAATAGGATGTTTATCCGGAAGAATAAAGAGGCATAATTTGGCAGATGAAACAGATCTAACTAGTTAGCGCTTGACGGGGAGATAGGAAGGGAAATGTGGTTGTTTGGCAGCAGTAAGTAAAGCGGTATGAATGAGTGGGCTTTCATACATACGCACTCGCTGATGCAAGCCGCCCATCTCCTTTCACACTGGTCATTTCTCCAACGTCTCCATAATTATGATCAACCATCCATTCACAGGCAACACTGTAATCGGACGCCCTATAACGCATTTATTGTTGGCTGCGTGCTCAGGAGACCTTCGTTTGTCTGTTTCACGCTTATTCTGAATAGATGAGGTCAACCTGGGACGCTGCAAACGCTCATTAAGCTTACGCCCACCCGGTTCCAGACAGACCTTTGATGAAGAGTTTAGTTCCTCTGTAGTGAACGCATCCTTTAGAATGGGGCATTTCACCATTGCACCATATTAAATCACGCAGCAGCCGTTTTTCTTTATCGATCTGCTCAGGCGGGCTGGAGTTTACAACACACCGATATGTCACGCAGCACTGAAACGCAGAACAAATCCTGAATTAGGCCTGACTCAACACAGATAACTCGGATCTCGAAACCGTGTTTGTAATGGAAACGTTTTTAGCTGTATTGGAATTGGATTTATGGCAGCAGGGAGATGGGAAAACATAAACGTATGGTGAAAGCGAGGTTTATTTTGTGCTTGTCTTTATTTTCGTTGCGTCAGTTCTCTTGTATGGTGGAGTGGACCTCAGATGCAGCACCTTCAAAGAGAACATCTGCAGTCTCTGCACGCACACACCGACAGGCTCACAAACACAATCACATAGCCGAGCGGACCTGTGGATCTTTGAAAACTGCTTTGTAGCTCGGATGAGACCAGTGCTTATGGGTTGTCCTGTTATAGGTCAGAAGTAGGAACAGATAACTCGGAAGAGTGTCATTTTTTATGATAGAAACACTTACTTCTTCACCAGGTTGACTTCCCAGTCAGTGTAAACCCTAAGTCTGGATTCCTATGTTTTTTCATGTGTAAATTGAATTCATTGTGGCTTTTCACACCAGCAATAGTTAACACTGGGTCATTCCAGAAGCTGGGTTTAGAACAATAATAACACGAGAATTAAACCGTTTTAAATGCCCTCTTGATAAAATCCATTCTCATGACCCATTAGGGACAATATTTGCCTGATGTACCTGACTGTACATCTGCCTCTAGTTTTTGAGTCCATAGAAAACCTGCAAATGTAACTAATAGTTATAGGACCCAGCCACCAGGCTGAACCTTCGATAACTTTTCTACTCAAGCCGTTTTGTTGGTCGGTATTTGCACCTTCACTAGTAGGAACTCTAACTGTGCGTTCACACCAAAGGTGGCGAGAGCGTCCAAGTTCGCTCTGGACACCCTGGCGACAACGCTGTCAGCTTACACAGCGTCGGCGGCGAGAGCGTGAAAATTGGCTACATTGATCTTATATTTAAAGGAGCCGTTACAGCATATCAACAAATCACTTAAATTACTGCATATAAAAAATGTGCTTTCTAGTGTGAAAATGTTGCGTGCCTTTTATCAAATTTATTTAACTATGGAAGATCCAGTTGTTGTATGTGGGGTGGCTTTGCTCCACTTGTCCAATATGTGTCCATATATCTGAAATGTTCTGAAGCAGCAATACTGTTTTCTACTGTTGTTAGTTAGCATAAGATTCCCGTTTAAAAAAAAAACATATGAAGAGTTCAGATGCAAAAAAAAAAAAAAAGTGCCGTCTGAAATTTCCATCGAAAATTAATTTTTTTAGCCTCCTTTGTTTATGTTGATTTATTTCACTTTAAAGACCAGGAAAAGGACTTGTTCTTTGCTATAAAAGTGATATTGCTGAACATACACACAGGGGCCTGATAAAAATGCTCATTTTAGATGACAATTTCAGATGGCATTTAGAGGTTTTTGCATTTAAACTCTTCATATATAACATTAATGCACATCAGTAACTCACTAGTAACTTTTTTTATTTAAGTTCCTCTAAGAAAACATCGTAAATAATTGGAAATTCGGTGAGATTTAATTAAACTGCAATGCTAAAACCCTTGGGAACAACTGGGGTCGGAAACAAAATTTACAGGACTGTGTTCTCTGGACTCCTCTCAAGCAGTGGACTTCTACATTCCTATTGCTTGTCGCTGAACTGCGTCATAGCTCATTACTTTAAAGTTGACTTGATTTCAAATCTCCTCGACACCCACACCAGCAAAGACGTGCCACATATCGTCGCCGGCTCCCATTGAAAAGGAATGACTTCCGGCTACTTTGACGCTCTCGCTGCCTTCGGTGTGAATGTACAGTAACATATACCAGCCGACAGCAACATCAAGTGCACCATTCAACAAAATCAACAACGATGCTGCGTCCCAATTCGCATACTATCCATTTTAAATAGTATTCGAAAATAGAATTAGTATGTCCCAAGCCATTGTTGAAAAGAGTATGTCAAAAGTTCCTGGATGGTTTATTATTTCCGGTAAAAACTTGGTGTAAAAGCATCCATACTCTAACTGCTAATATTGCCCGCAATACCTTGCACATTTGTATGTGAATTGATTAGAACTAGAACTTGGGTAAAAAATGTAAACAACACAAACTACAAACATGGCGGACGCACGAGACCAACCGTCAAGTAGAGAGGCTTCGGTAAAGTTGTTGAATTGACTGTTAATTAATATCTTGCCAACTGAAACATGTTTAAACCGCATTTTCTGTGTTATATTTTATCTGCGACAACAATGTGAACCTATATCAAGATATGTTTGGACATACTAAATTGAACTTCTGAATGCATAATTACCCAAAGACCTGAGGAGATTTCTCTGCATGAAAGACTAACGAATGGCAGATTATCCTGCTTCTGCTTCTCCAATAAGATAGGTAATTAATGAGTGAAAGAAGTGTGGATGATGTGTCGAGATGATTGACAGGGGATATAAGTAATCAAGGAGACGTAACTCTGTTACACACTCAAAAGTATATACTTTTCCTTTACAAAAAAAGTACATACTTTTAGGGTGTAGTAGAAGTATGTGAATTGGGACGCAACACTAGAGATGATGTACACTCATATAAGTCATGCAAATAATGCCTCTTATGGGTGTTACAAACCCTTTTTTTTTTTTTCAAAAAGGTTAATCCATCAAGGGAACGTAACAAAGAGGACACATGAATCAAGTTTTGTCTAAACTAGTAAATTTATTACAACAAAACAATCAAACAAATCATGTGTCACAACTAAGCAAGAATGAATAAATAATCAAACTCACGTTCTCCAACAAGTATACAACACTAACCTAATACTAACAACCCAACAAATAATAAAGCATAGCAAAGTAAGACTTAAGGGAAAAAGGCAGGAAATTAAAGTAAAATGAATAAATTTTGATGGCTGACAGTAAAGTCTCCCCTCTCTGCTCAACGTTGGTCCATATTTATAGCCAGTTTGCAAATGGCGCAACTTGCCACAGGTGCGCAAAGGTGGACCAGACTCTAGGAAACAAACAGTGAGTGACGTCATGATACACGCACAAGCAGGCAACAGCCGTAACAATGGGACACAGTAGTTTGGCACATCTGGCTAAAATATATATTATATTTCGGAGCTTAATTGCTCCAAAATGGTAAATAGTAGAACTTTACTAATCTAAGACACGCATGTTTACCTTTTAGGGTAGATGGAGCACAAAGTTGTAACTTTAAAAGTTCTGGTCCACCCATGTTAGGGTTAGCCCCAAGGAATGATAGAAACTTAGTTATAGGAACTAGCCACTTTGAGTGTAAAACATTATTGAAGTAGCTAGTTCCTATAACTAAGTTCCCATAACACCTAACATGGGTGTTACACTAGCTGACTTGTCGTCAATCCCAGTTGTAAGAGCAACAAATAATAACTCCTAGTTGATCATTTGGAAAAGTGTCTGAAGGTAGATTTTTCTAATGAATCATTTGTTAAACTGCATCCCGATCATCAAAAATACTACAGAAGACCTATTAGAACCCACATGGACCCAAGATTCTTACAGAAATCAGTCAAGTTTGGTGAAGCAAAAATCATGGTTTGGGGTTACATTCAGTATGGGGGCGTGTGAGAGATCTGCAGAGTGGACAGCAACATCAACAGCCCGAGGTATCAAGACATTTGTGCAGCCCATTACATTACAAACCACAGGAGAGGGCAAATTCTTCAGCAGGATAGCGCTCCTCATACTTCAGCCTCCACATCAATGTTCCTGAAAGTGAAGAAAGTCAAGGTGCTCCAGGATTTGCCAGCTCAGTCACCAGAAATGAAGGAAAATGCATTGAAGATGAATCCAGAGTCTTGATGAACTCTGGGAATC
The DNA here is from genome assembly GCF_903798145.1 of Danio aesculapii. Classification (NCBI taxonomy): domain Eukaryota; kingdom Metazoa; phylum Chordata; class Actinopteri; order Cypriniformes; family Danionidae; genus Danio; species Danio aesculapii. The sequence goes on from NC_079439.1 coordinate 62,114,013, forward strand.
CTGCAAGAACGCTTTCTTTGCCATTCCAGATGACTATTCATAAGTGATTTGAGTCATTGCAGAGATGTATGGATGCAGTCCTCCAAGCTCATGGGAGTCATACACAATATTAATTCTTTTTCCACTGCACCATGACTTTATATTCTATACTGTACATTATTTCTGTTAAGAGACAAGACTTTTGTCTAAGCATAGTCAGACCTTACTGTCCTAATTAAATAATTAAAAACAAGGCATGATCAGATTTTATTTTGGTAAAATAAGCGTAATCTAGAGGCCTTTGCCTTTCATATAAACCACTTCTGATACCAAATGATCAACTAGGAGTCATGTTATTATTTGTTGTTCCTAAAACTTGGATAGGTGACAGGACTTTAGTCAGGTAGTGTAAGGTTTGACTATTTACCATTTTGGAGCGAGTAAGGTACAGCCACACGTGTCAAGCTATTATGGCCCAAAAGGGACATTATTTGCATGATTTATCCAAGTGTACATCATCTAGTTGTTGATTTTGTTGAATGGTGCGCTTGATGTTGCTGTTGGTTGGCATATGTTCCTACTAGTAAAGGTGCAAATACCAACCGACAAAATGGCTTGAGTTATAATAGAATATAACTATTAATTATAGTTCCTATAATTACCTGGTGTGAATGCCGCTATTATCTTGTGAGTCCAGGAAGGGAGCACAGAGTCACTAGACTGATAAGCCCAGATTAGTCAGACAGGGAAATTCCTTGGTCCAATGAGGATATCGAGTCCTCCATGTATTTGGACAGTTTTCTCCTTGGTGCAATTTATTTGCTCTTTTGGGACATTTTATGAGAGATTAATAAATAATAAATTTCTCTCCAAGGCCTGACACAACACACCCACTGCATCTTGCTCATTTTACCACACATACTAACACTCTTTCGTGTCTGGAATGGACATTTTGACTTTTGATAAATGGTGTGCAGCATTTTTGGCCAATAATATCAGCCATAGGCATTGATATGAACAATAACACGTTAGTTTAATAACAATTCACACCATTTACCACTGGTAATTATTAATTATTAAGTGTTATGATTTTATTTTACATCCCTAAACCAGCCCAATACCTAAACCCAACTACTACCTTTCTAACTATTAATAAGCAGCTAATTAGTATTTATTGAGCTAAAAATCTAGGTAAATGGTGTGTCAATAGCGTGAATTGTACATTAACATGAAGTGTGACCATATGAACTACTGTTGTCTAGGGGGTAATGGCAGAAATCCCAACTCATTTTATTCTGCATCTGTTTGGTTGTGCATACGGTGCATTTCACAAAGCAGCAGTATAAAAAGAACTTGACATTTTTTTCCAAAACTTTTTTTCTACGTCTTAAAAATCTCAGTCTCAATTTTTTTGTCATTTTTTTTCCAAGCTGCACTAGATTAGACGCTGTTTTTTTGCCCATCACTTCTCCTGCCATGTTCTTTTGCCCATGCAGAGAACTTGTCGAAGACTGAGAGTTTTTCTCACACCCCCTCATGTTCGTTTGTTTTATTTCTCAGGCGCTGATATTGTGTTAAATGCAACAGTGATGCTTATTTATGTCTTTACGTGCTGTCTCCATGTACCCACAAGCTAAACAAAAGTGGAGAGATAGAGGTGTGAATCCCAAGCAAGGCTTTTTTTTTGACAAGTTTAAACTGTATAGCTCACAGAAGCAGAAAATAATTAATTAGGATTGTGATTTTGACAGCCTTTATATGTTAGTCTGGAGAGTTTGGCCCTTTTTCTGGCCCTCTAAAATCTGCTCATCTCACCCATGACTGCACACAGGAGCCCTACCTGAGAGAAAGAAATGCATCAGTGAAGCATGGATACATACCTGTGCTATATTCTGAATCTATATTAAAATCAGTCTGGCCATGGCTCATTTTGGCCTGTGATGTTTAAATGCTAAAATTCAATAGGCCTTCTGACCTAGCTAAAAATGGCGAACGTTGATTAAATACTCTTAAATTCTTAGGAAGAGAAGTGACCTTTTCATATATATATATATATATATATATATATATATTTTTTTTTTTTTTTTCCTAATTTGGCTTTTTTTATAATTATTTTATCGGGTTTTCACCTTTAATGGATAGGACAGTAGAGAATGTTGACAGGAAAGTGTGGGGAGCAGAGAGATGGAAAGGATTGACATAGGACCTCAAGGCGAGAATTGAACTCCGGATTGAGCACTGAAGTACATGTGTCAACGCACTAACCACTACACCAATAGCGCAGACTAGTTTGGCTTTTTTTATGTGACTTTTTATTTCTTTTCTATGATGGCAAAACTGATATTTTTAGCAGCCATTGCGCCAGTGATAAGTGTCAAATAACAATTCGAAATATCATTATAAAATGCTGTTTTGCTGCTTCAGAAACAGTTTTACAGCCATATCACCCTGCAACCCAAGACTGGTTACTCACTGAAGCTAAGCAGGGCTGAGACTGGTCAGTCCCTGGATGGGAGGCCACATGGGAAAAACAAGGTTGCTGTTGGTTAGTGAGGCCAGCAGGGGGACGCTCAAACTGCAGTCTGAGTGAGTCCTAATGTCCCAGTACAGTGAAGGGGACACTTTACTGTCAGTGAGCACCGTCTTTTGGATGACATGATAAACCAAGGTCCTGACTCTCTTTGGGTATAAAAAATCCCATGGCACTTCTTGTAAAAGAGTAGGGGTGTAACTCTGGTGTCCTGGCCAAATTCCCTCCATCGGCCCTTACGATCATGGCTTCCCAATCATCCCCATCCACCAAATTGGCTGTATCACCTATCATGATTGTGAAGTGATTTGGGTGTATGGCCATACATGATAAACGCGCTATATAAACACACATTACTTTAGCAAGGCGACATCTTCTCTTAAGGTTCATAGTTAAGGGGGAAATGTGCTTAATGTATTATAAAGCTTGAAGCGTTAGAATGGGTACTCTGTATCAGCGACAAAAATCCTGATCAGAGCATCCCTTATATATATATATATATATATACAGAAGGCACAGTTTGAATTGTAATGGAGAATCTCTGTATCAGTTACTGAGATTGGAGAGCTTCAACTGTGCATTAAACTGTTGCTCGGGGGGGCTTCTATCATAATGAGAGAATGTCAAAAAGAAACTCGCTATTAAACAAAAATGTCATGTGAAATCTCACCACAGCATGTGGGAGACTCTGAAGCCAGCTGGAGGACAGTTCTGTCCTTTGATGAGACCAAAATGGAGATGTTTGGCCATTCGAATAAACGACATATTTGGCATAAGCCAAACGCTGCACATCAGAAACACACTATTCCCATGGTGAAGTAAGGTGGTGGCAGCGTCACGCTGTGGGAATGCCTGGCAGGCTTGCAGCAAAATAAAGACAAATCCTGGAGGAGAACCTGATGAAGTCTGCAAGACACAGATACACAGGAATGACTGGAAAACATTGTTTATGTCCTGCTGTGATTGAGTCCATATCTCACTTCAACTCTGAAATTGTAGGTGACTTGAAAAATGCTGTTTACTTATGATGTGTCAATGCAGGGACTGAGTTTGAGCTACAATTGGCAGAACTGGGAGCATTTGATACAGTGTAAGTTAGAATCATTGTAATATTCTTGTTCTGTCAGTAAGCCTGAAATTAAAAAAATGAATAATACACAAACTATAATATAACACTAATTATCCAGTGTTGTATCTACAGTAACTGGAGCCTGTTTTTTGGATGATGATTATGTTGTTGCTGTTGTTTCTCCTCCTCGTTACACAGCTTACATAGTGCACAATTACAGAGGTTATATTTATTTTCAGTTCTTTGAGTTAATTTACATGTAGTCATTTAGCAGTTGCTTTTGTCCCAAGCAACTTACAATTGACGAAGTCATTAAGCGACTCAACATGAAAAGGCATTATACACGTATCCAAAGGTACTGATATTGCTTACAGAAATAAGAGCTAGAGTAAGGAAGGTAAGCTAAAGGTTTATTTTTAATGATGTATTCAAGTGCTCACAGAAGAGATTAGGTTTTAGCTGGCAATTGAATAATACCAGTGATTCAACAGTCTTGGAAAGAATGAAAAGGTTCTGGAATTTGATTTAGAATCTCTCTATGATACTAATCACAAGACGGCACTCACTCATTGACTGGAGGCTCCTAGAGGGGGCGTAGACTGTAAACAAGTGGAGGTAAGAGGTTACAGAGCTGGTGGAAGTTCTGCAAGCATGCATCAATGATTTGAATTTGGTGTTTGCTTAAACTGATAGCTAGTGTAAGATGGGTAAGTGTAAGATAACATGTACATCGAAACATGTAAGTGTAAATAACTTGTTCATTGTAAGATGGGAGTCCAGCCAGAAGAGCATAACAGTAGTCCAGCCTAGAAATAATTAGAGCTTTGAAAAGAAATTGTGGAACAATGTCAGTCAGGAAGGCTCTGATTTTTCTGATGCTGTAAAGAGCAAACCTGCATTGTCATGCTGTGCTTGTAATGTAATCCTCGAAGGACATGATTCCTCACTAAATTAGATGGTGATCCCAGCTGGATGGAGAAATGATGTTGAATAGCTGGAGCTGAATATACCAGGGAAGATGAGAAGTTCTGTTTTTGCCAGATTAAGCTGTTGGTGATGATCTGTCATCCATGCCAAGATATCTTAAAGGTAGTGTGAGATCCATGCAACTACCGATGGATCATCTGGCTGAAATGAAAAATAGAGCTTTGTGCTGTCGGCATAACAGTGATAAGACAAACTATGTGCTCGGATGATGGGTCCTAGTGATGTGGTGTAAATTGAGAATAGAAGGGGACCAAGAACAGATCTCTGAGGTACCCCTGTGATGAGCTGATGTGCTTTGGACCAACCCGCACAGTGGGATTTCAGTAAATCCCCATTGAGGAGAGGCTAGATCTGCATCAAAGGCAGCAGACAGGTCCAGTAAAAGCAGAAATGATGATTTAGAACTAGCTTTATCCATCCTGTGTGTGTACATCAGGTTATTCTGAGCAAGACATTTTGAAAAATGTTTGGAAGTTTTTTGTATTTAGTTTAGTTTAATGTTTTTGTTTTGTTTTTTCAGCAAAGCATGTTTGATCATTTTAGCCTCTCAAATCAATACCTGAATCAAATAGATGAAACAAGCCTGATACCTGGCCTTTGTGTGACCTGTGAGCTGAATATTGACTCAAAAAGTCGACCCTCATTAGGCTTGGGCTGAAATTCAGGAAATCGAAAGTTGAAAGGGCGGCACAGTGGCTCAGTGGTTAGCAATGTCGTCCTGGCTGGGCCAGTTGGCATTTCTGTGTGGAGCATGTTCTCCCCATGTTGAAATTCACGTTCACATAATTTAACTTTCATTGCACCCAATGCCAGAGGGAGCACTTGTACAGAAAGTAGTAAAAGTAATTGGTTTACACACAAATATATACAGTTAGGTCCATAAATATTTGGACATCGACACAACTGAAGACAGTTGCTGTTGAGGCCTGGCAGAGCACCACCAGGAATGAAATCCAGTGTCTGGTGATGTCTATGTGTTCCAGACTACAGGCTGTAATTGACTGTAAAGGATTTTCAACCAAGTTTTAAAAAGTGAAAGTTTAATTTATGATTATTATTCTGTCCAATTACTTTTGGACCCTTAACAAGTGGGAGGCACATATGCAAACTGGTGTAATTCCTACAGCGTTCACCTGATTTGGATATAAATACCCTCAAATTAAAGCTGACAGTCTGCAGTTAACGCACATCTTGTTTGTTTAATTTCAAATTGTGAATTGATTGTGATTGTGTATAGAGCCAAAAATGTTAGAATTGTGTCTGTCCAAATATTTATGGACCTAATTGTATATTTTTGAGCAATATCCAACTATCGTTGTAGATTAATAAAGTGCTGATTAAAATTTTGACATTTTAAATAAACATAACGGAAATCAATATGTCATGGCAACAATATATGTTTTATCTGTGCTCTTCCAGCCATGTCTGGTATTTTTATAATAATAATGTATATTTATTACGTAACACTCATTGGCATAGCCCTTATCACTGTATAAAATACTTTAAAACTGCAATTTCTTTCCCAGTACTGGGTTGCAGCTGGAAGAGCATCCACTGTGTAAAACATATGCTGCATAAGTTGGCAGTTCATTCCGCTGTAGTGACCACTGATGAATAAAGAGACTAAGCCGAAGGAAAATGAATGAATTAACAATGCAATTTCAGTGATATGAAGCCACATCAGTTCACAGAATTCACTAATTTCAAAAACTTAATTGACAATAAGCTAAACAGCCTCCTCTGTTTAGTCGAAATATGATATTGTGAAAGCCCTTGTTTCTAACAAGTAGTCAATGCAATACAACATAAACATATTAGTAAATACTGAGGACATATTTTTTTAGTTACTCAAACAATTCCATTAAATAAAAAAAAAGTTTGAACAAATGTATGATTTAATCAAATAAACAAAAATCAAATGTTCAATCGACCCAATCAATATATTATTAAAGGAGAAAAAACAAAGCAAACAAGCTTTAACTTCAACACATTTTAGTTAAAAAAACTCCAGCCCCAGGCACAATACCTATTAATACCCTTCACAAAACAATCAACGGGTGATGAAATATAAAATAAACTTCCATAAAGATATAAATCATGTCAATCACTTCAGAATATACAAAACCAAATATTAATCAAATTTACGCACAAACAAATCGTCATCAGTGATACAAATCATCACACGTTAACGAGTTAACGAGTAGATAACTTTACAATTTTACAGTTTTAGTAGATTTCCCATTTGTGCATTTCTATGGTGTAACTGTGAAGACCAGCTAAAAACATACCCAACACAAGCTCATTCTGGAAACAGCCCTATATACGTTTCTGGAAATTACGAATTATGTAGCCAGAAGTACGTATGGCTGCATTTCGTCTTTAAAACGAACACTACGGGGTGGTATAACACCGTATCTTTTCGCACTTACCAGCTGAGCGCTTACCTCCGGCTTTCCTGCTTTTTGTCCAGTAGCTCGCCATGTACATTGGCGGACTTGAGACGCAGAGAGTAGTTGACCACGACGACGGTGTTCGAGTCCAGAACGTGGGTAAGACAAAAACAGAAGCCAAAAAATAAAATAAACAAATAAACAACAGAGTGTGAATGTGGTAAAGTCTGAAAATGTGGTAAAAATCAGGCGAGGGCTTTTCTTTTTCTGGATTGCTTTTTTAAAAAGGGAAGTGGGTGGTCGGGTCAATCGGTGCTTTTGAAAATACTATTGGTTGGGTTTAAGGAAGGAAGAGGGTTGGTCAGTCGATCGGTCAGTCAGTCAGTCGAATGGCACTCGCAAGAGAGATTTGAGATCTCAAAAAGCGTACACAGCGGCCTCTGGTGGATTTGTGAAAAAAAAAAACCTGAGATGTTTAGCTCCTGAGATGTTTTTGGCACTCACCAGAAATGTATATCGGGGTACGTTTTCAGAATGAGCCTGGGTTACATATATCAGTAGAACCGGTAGTTCACGAATTGTCTTTTGTTCAACACAAATTAAGCATGTTAAACTACCTGCGAGTAGAAACTTTACGATTTTGCTATATTGACAGCATATAATAAAAAGGAACATTTTTTTTTCTTAAACCATTATTTCTTTTCCAAAGTAATACGATTTCATACCAAGCGCCTCTGGAAAGAACCTGAAGCTCTCTCCGCTGCTGCTCTCAGTGGGAATAACCTTGATTTTATTACCACAGAAGCACTTCTGCCTGTTGTTTACTGCAGATAACAAACCCCTTTTTTACAAATCATGTTCCAAAGTTGCATTGCTCAGGCAGCCAAAATGAAAGCAATTATTTGGCCTGCAAAACTAAATCCAGACTTTGCGTGAAACATGTTTCCGTAACCAAAAACATTCCCCTCAAGGGTGCATGGTATTATTCATTAAAACGTTCTGTGATATTAATGAGCCTCGTGATCTACACAGCCCGTTGCTACCTTAGCAGATCTTTCAAAGATTAAGCAGTCAAGCAGAGGAGATGATAGTTGTCAGGAGCTTTTCAATAAGATCGATGTTTGCCTCAAAGACTCTCTGGCAGCAGGCATTTGTATTGATATTTACTCTAAATCCTGTGTATCTTGTAGTTAATTCATAACCTCAAGTTCTGTGTGAGATCCCATGGCTGTTTAAATAGCTCAACAAACATAACTAATACATTGGGCTGAATCTTTTGAGAGCTGATTATTCCAGAAAAGCTGAATGTTATGTAAAAATACAGCATCCATCATTATTTTTGGCACAAACACAATCGCTCCGTTTATTTGAGCATGACTGCAAGTCTAATATTTCTCCCTCGTCCACTTTTTATGGCATGTCCTCATAAAGTGCTTGTGTCTGTACTAAAATGAATGTTAATAGAAAGCTAAGAGCTCCAGGAAAGTGCTCTGCTGTCAAGGCACGCCATCACCTCCAGTCTTTCTAATTAGCTTATTTGGCCGGATCTGAAACTTGATGTCTTTTTTCCAAAAAAAAGCAAAGGGTTTGACATGAATTGGATATCTAAAGCCTGTGGAATCTATCAGGCTGACATGGTGTTTTGTGCTGTTGACTGGATGTCTGAAAGTGGTTGTTTTTCATAAGTCACACACATTTCTTTTCTACTTCTTTCCCCGTCTCTCAGGGACTCAAACCAATGGATCACAATGGGCTGTCAGATCCCTATGTTAAGCTGCACCTGCTGCCTGGAGCGAGTAAGGTATGTGCTTTTCAGCCCGTCGAGATGCATTGTTTTATACAATAATAGAAGGAGGCTTGTAGTTATGTGTGGTTGTCAACCAAGTGGCCTCATTAAAATTCCATGGGGGCCACAGTATGAATTGAAATTATTCAGATTTATGTAGTATTGTTAATCAAATTTGTATTAATATTATTATTAATGAAATATAAATCATCTTACTTTAATAATAAAAAGCATATCCTGGAAGAAATGCATAAATGATTAAGGGAACAAAAGATTTGGGTCCTCAAAACTATTTTTAATAATAGGAAGGAGATTTGCTTTATTTTTTGACAATATATTTTTAAATTAAGGAATACTTTTTAATCAATACTTAAAAAAACTGTGCGTGTGTCCACAATACCAGTAAAGTTTGACCTTGTGGGGACATTTCTTTGGTCCCTATGTGGAAAATTGCTTCCTGTCTGAGTCGGCTTTAAGGAAAAGTCCCATTATAATAACTGTACAAGTGTTTGTGTTTAAGTACATGTACGTATGTGTGGTGCATAATACACACCATAGTAAAAACATTAACATTCATGTTTTGTATTTGTCATAATCACTTGTGGATTTGAATTTTCATTTCAGATTGTGGCCAGTATTAGGGATGGATGGATGGATGCATGGATGGATGGATGGATGGATGGCTATTATTAAGGATGGATGGGTAGATGGATGGGTGGATAGATGGATGGCCATTATTATGGATGGATAGATGAATGGATAGATGGTCAATATTATAGATAGATAGATAGATAGATAGATAGATAGATAGATAGATAGATAGATAGATAGATAGATAGATAGATAGATAGATAGATAGATAGATAGATAGATAGATAGATTGATTGATTGATTGATTGATTGATTGATTGATTGATTGACATCTTTCTTCAAACTCACTTGTCTGCTTGCCAGTTTTTCCTTGTCACTGAGAAATGATCATTATGCATCTTATTAAATATATCTGTTTCACTGGTACCTTGCTCATCTTGCCAACAATCCACTTACCTACAGCCAATATAAGACTCCTCTAATTCACCCGTCTTCTGTAGATCATATGTCCTACAGCATAGCTGAACTCTCCTTTTCAGGATTAAAGAGTAATTGAATGGGATAAGATATCAGTTACCCCATCAGGATTAGGAAACATGGGAGGTCATGGGACAATGGGGGATCTTGGTGATTTTCAAAAATCGAAAAATTATTATTATTAAACTATAAGAATTACCATATTTTATCCATAACATCCAGAATATGAAAACACTAGTTCATAGTTAGATTAAAAAACAACATGTAACTAAAAAACCATCAGCCTTCCTTTCGATTTTTATTTTTCCCCCCATTAGATTGCGACCCCTTGGGTGATTACATTATATTAAAGACACAGAAATTGCATCAGATGCAGCAGATTAAACTTTCTGACACATTCACAGCACTCAGATACCTTAAAAAAATACAGGTCATGACTGAACATGGAGAATAATAGTATTCAAAATCACACCAATATTAGACTTGTGTTTGCGACGTTGTGTGCAATATTAATAACCACCATTGTTATTTTGGGGGTCGTGGCCTGAAAAGTTTGCTAAGTGCGAAATGATGTGTAAAATGAAAAACCCCTCCCCCTACTCAATATTCAGTTTCAGTTGGAAGTACATCAACATGTTGAAAGAAGTCTCAGCAACTTCCAGTTCATGTGAACAGTTTGCAACTATAATCTTAAATACGGCTTGCGATTTTGGAGCCCCCTTACCAACTTTGGTGCATGTCTAAATACCCAGCTTAACCCCCTGATTTGCTTGACATGGTGAAATGGAAGGCCTGGTATATCCTTAGTTTGTGCTAAGAATAAAGACTAAAGAGCGCCAGCGAACACAACCAGTAATCTACAAGCATATCTATCATCTCTTCCAGGCCAACAAGCTCCGCACCAAGACCCTGCGCAACACTCTCAACCCTGTCTGGAGTGAGACCCTGACATATTATGGAATAACAGATGAGGATATGGTTCGCAAAACTCTCAGGTACCCAATTACAATCTGATAATTGCATATTGTGAATTAAGGCCTCTGTAATATTTCTAAATTCCACAGGTGAGTCTGAATGCTCAATTTAATTGACAAAAGAATGGGACCCTTTTTTGGTATAGTTTAGCAACAGTTGTTTACCCAATAACATGCATTTGATACATAATGAGTAGAGGTGTAATGGTATAATCTGTGCCTAAAATCAATGTCAATTCTTAAATTTATAATTAAATTTGATCTTTTAAGATGTTTAATCCATGCTGTTTCAGTTGATGTATGACTAAAACTTCATTAGATTTTATATAATAGAACACTCTCATGCAATAAAGCTTTGGGTTTTGTTACTTTCTGTCCATTATAAAAGGGCAAAGAATATCTTGTGTATATCTAGCGTGAACATTTTGAGTTTACTCGCTTTATGCGTGCGTCAAGTCCCCTTCACATTGGACGCGGAATCACATCACGGGCAGGGCTTCTGTCTGCCTTGTGACTCTAGCTTCGTTGCTTAATGGCTAACATGGGTTTTATTGAGAAAATAACTCTATAATAAAATTACTAAGGTGCTTTACGGAGGCTGAGAAACATCGTCCATTCGTTTGCAGCCGTGTCCAGTAGATCTTTTCAGAGGTGCAGCCAGCTCTGTGAGTTCATGAACTCCTCCGTAAACTTAACCTGGATGATGAAGGCTTTTAGCGATGCTTCCGACTGAGCCAACCCCAGTTTGATGAGCTGTTGTTGATGTCGGCAGGAGGATTTCCCCCTGGAACGCCAGCAACAGGCACTACATCATAATTCGCGCCGCAGGATGTCTATTTGCGCCTTTGCATTAACTCAACATGTAAATCACTCGCGCTTGATGCTTCTTCCGCATGTGCTTCTGGTGTGAACGTAGCATAACTAGGAATCTAAAGACCATGGCCCCTAGTGTCTGTCACTTGAGCACATTTAGAGGTCAGAGTGAGGTTTACCTGCACAGCACTTCATTAGCTGGCCTCGGTTACACTCACCCCTCTAAATCTCACTCCAATCCCGGGCGAGCCCCCAAGGGTAACCTGCCAGTCCTATGCCAGCCAACCCATTCTAAGCTGGGATCGGACAGGCGATTCTTTGCATGGGAAATCGATTGCTCTAACAAGGAGGTTAAAGACCATGGCCCCTAGCATCTGTCGCTAGAGCACCTTTAGAGGTCAGAGGAGTGAGGTTTATCTGCACAGCACTTCACTTGCTGGCCTCCGTTACACTCACCCGCTAAACCTTACTCCAACACCTGGACATGTCCCCAAGAGTGACCTGCCGGTCCTACGCCACCCAACCCATTCTGAGCTGGGATCTAACCGGTTATTCTTTGCATGGAAGTCGGACACATGTCTGTTGCTAGAGCACCTTTAGAGGTCAGAGGAGTGATGTTTACCTGCACATCACTTCATCAGCTGGCCTCCATTACACTCATACCCCTAAACCTCACTCCTATCCTAGACGAGCCCCCAAGTGTAACCTGCTGGTCCTACACCACCCCACTCATTCTGAGCTGAGATCAATGCAGCGATTCTTTGCATGGAAGTCGGACACAAGTCTGTTACTAGAGCACCTTTAGAGGTCAGAAGAGTGAGGTTTACCTTAACAGCTCTTCACTAGCTGGCCTCCATTACAAATGTTAAGTTAATGGTTGTTTATGCTGTATTTTCATTTTGTGCAGTAGCTAGAGTAATACAGTTTGATAATTGTAAATTAAATTAATGTTCTGATCTCAAACCCTCAATGGTCAGCAAGAACATTTTGAAAATGAAACTGACACTTGATGTACAGAACGTTGGAGACCCGTGGTATTTCACCAACAAGCTGGAGTTAAAATGACTTTTTAAAATTAGATTTAGCCTTTTTTACTTTGAACATATACTTATAACTTGCCCAATTACCCTAGTAAAGCCTTTAAATTGGAATTAAGATAAATACTAGCATCTTAAAAATATCTAGTAAAATATTATGTATTGTCATCATGGCAAATATAAAAGAAATCAGTTATTAGAAATGAGTTATTAAAACTATTATGTTTAGAAATGTGATTTGAAAAAATCTTATTTTCGTTAAACAGAAATTTGTGAAAAAAATATAGAGGAGGGCTAATAATTCTGACTTCAACTGTATATATATTCCCAATATATATATGCTGAACAATTTCTTCAAATCTGACCGTTTTTTTATGGTCAGGTGTACCATTACATCTCTACTAATGAGCAGAAAAACAAAGTTTCCATGGCATATAGGTGACATCGAAAGAAAAGGATAACAAGGATTTGGAGAAAGAAAAAAAAAATAAAGTGGCACACGAAGCAAAAGAACTTAATAAGTTTAATGAGGGCTTTTCAGAAATGTCAGTGGTGATTGAGCTGAGATCCCATTTTAATAAGAAAAAAAGAGAGAATATAGATGTTTTCCTTAATTAAGTGTCCATGGTTACATGATTCCCATGATCCAGTTGTAATTGGGTGGGTCGGGGCCCACATGTGGTGCAGGACTTGAGAACTAATTACAAGCCGAACAACCATTTGCTTTCAAAAGCTTCAATGAATCTTGGAGCGCTGCCATACATTAGGCTCTTAGGGCATTTATCAAAATGAAAAGCCCAGTAAAAGGACTGGTGATGGAGGTATAAAAGTACTTCTCGCAGAACTGAAAGAGTCCATGAGGTTTTGTTGTTCATAAAATCTGTTTGTTCTTATATTCTGGAATAATGCAGAATATTGAGTTTGTTTGTAAAGTCATGTAATATGGATGATATTTGACCCTTTGGAGCAACCAAGAGGATCTAATCACCCCATTTAGCTATCTGCACATTCCATTCCAGTTACCTTAACATGTTTAACTTGCCAGCAGAAAGAGGATTAAAAACATCCATTGGTTGTTACAAAGGGTGAGATTTACTAACAGCTTTTGCCAACGTAAATCTTTTTTTGGCATTAAAAACCTTAAAATTCGGGATTTACTGAAGACACGCAGTGACACATTAATGCCAAAAAAAAAAGTTGTGGAGAGATTTTTGCAGCTGTTCTTAACTTCGGCTTACTTTGGTACTTTGTTTACTAATATTTGCACCATTGCAGTATTTATGGCCATCTTTCATTGCATTATTCTGTGTTGTTAGTAAATTACATGCACCTTTTTATCATAATTTTCATTATTTTTCAAATATTTCCCAAGTTTAGATTTTTTCATTACATGTTTAAACATAATAATTTTACCAACTAACATTTTTTTTCTGCCTTTGCCTTGATACCAGTACATACTATTTAACTAATTGTTTTGCAAGAAAGTGCACTTTAAACTCAGCAGGCACAGGACGTCAACATGACGTCAGATGACGTCAGTGATGACATTGTGTGTCGGTGGACGTTGCAGTTTGTTTGAAAATGAAAATCGCATTGATGTCAGAGCCCAACATAAGGCAGACGTCAATGTCCAACCTAAAATCAACCAAATATCAACGTCTAATGATGTTACAGCTTGACGTTGTGTGGACGTTTCCACTATAACGTCTATCAGATGTTGGATTTAGATTGTCATACTTGACTAATAAATGTCAGTATTTGACGTCAATATGACGTTGGTTTAAGATGTTGGCTCGACGTTAGAATTTGGTCACTTTTCAACACAACCTAAAATCAACCAAATATCAACGTCATTTGATGTTATTATTAGACATCAAAATAACGTTGTCCTTAGATGCTGGCTAGACAAAATTTTAATCACCTGATGTCACGACCTTAATCTAACCTAATATTAATGTCTTATGTCATTGGGTGCCAGCTGGGAAATCTTAACTAGGTTAATTAGACATTACCTAGAAAAACTGCTTTTATTACAGCCAAACTAAAAGAAATAAGACTTTCTCCAGAAAAAAAAATTAATAAAAGAATAGGAAATACTCAGAACTCCATGTTCTGTTAAACATCACTTCACATGAGGCCTTCAACTGTGTGGCTATGTGTGCTTGTGTGTATGTGTGTATATATATACATACACACACACAGTTAAAGTCAAAATTTTTAGCCCCCCTGTTTTTTTTTTTTTTTTTAAGGGTTTAAAAGTACAGCGGTCACTGTTCGATATGGGTGCAGTACAGCAGGAATAAGCAACTTGGCTCTGCAGTGCTTGATTTTTCTGTTTATTTTGAAAAAGCAGAAGTGTTTTGTCACAAACAGTGAACAGTGCACCAATCAGAAGAACTCGGAGACAGATCTAGTCAAAGTGCCTTTAATGGCCCGTTTCCACTGAGTGGTACAGTACGGTACGGTACAGGTTGGTACCAGTCACCATTATCAGATTATCAGGCATTTCCACTGCCAAAAGGGTACTCTTTTGGTGGGCGTGATGTACGACAGCAAGTTTCAGTTGACGTCATTCTCACTCGAGGAAATGTCAAAGTAAAGCTGTATGGGTCATTCACATAACATATAAGAAGCACTTCTCACAAAACAAATACTTGTGTATAAATGTTCATGACTAACCTTTCTATGAACATGATTTCATTATAACTGCAGATCGATGTGTGAAATAGCCTACTATAACATCTGCAATTATATAAAATAAATAAATAAATGCAACAAATATGAACACATACAAACCCTTAGTCTCTGATGTTACCAATTACAGAAAAACAGCACACGGTATATATTTAGTCCTTATTTGGGTTCAGAAACAACAAGAAACATATAGCCCACAGTCAGAGCAAACCTCTCATCTGTATCTTAAGGCCCAATCCCAATTCTACCCCTTAGCCCTTCCCCTTACCCCTACCCCTCATTTTGCGCATTCACGTCAAAGGGTAGGGGTGTCCCAATTCTCTTTAGCATGAAGGCGATGGGCTAAGGGGAAGGGGTGAATAGCCCTTCGAATCAAGATTTTTCAGGACCACACTCAAAACCAAACCAAAAACACAGTCTTGGCTGTGTATTTAAAAATGGCGGTTCCTTCGTTTTCATTCTTCTGGCTTGTTGAACGAGCGAATGACGTATCTCTGTAGACCAATAGCATTCAATTGCATGTCTTGCTCCACCGTTTGATACCCTTTTGTTGTGCTAGGTACCCTTTGCAAAGGGTACCCAAAAAGTGCTATGATACGGTTCACTTTTAGGTACCTTTTGACAATGGAAACGGCCATAAAAGTGTACCAAACCGAACTGTACCATACCACTCAGTGGAATTGAGCTATAAGGCAAGTTATTTCACTCAGTGGCCATCTTTGAAATGCCTCTCGGGCAGTGCGCTCGAGCATTCTGTTTGAATGGGGAAACATCAAATTCTCAAAAATTTTATCTTAGGAATCACCCATAAAATTAAACAGCTTTCTCTTCGGTTACATTTGATGAACCACCCACTATTTCTTCATATTTTTATCACAGCGGATGCCTTTCCAGCCACAACCCAGTACTGGGAAACACCCATTAACTCTCCCATTCACACACAGCCACAGTATACCATAGGTGTCAAACTCGATTCCTGGAGGGCCGCAGCTCTGCACATTTTTGCTCCAATCCTAATCAAACACAGCTGATGCAAATAATCAAGGTGTGCAAGACTACTAGAGACTATTAAGCAGGCGTTGGTTGGAAGTGGTTGGAGCTAAACTATGCAGAGCTGCGGCTCTCCAGGAATTGAGTTTGAGACCACTACAGTAAACCAATTATCTTAATGTTTAAGACTTTTTCCTATACTTTTTTTTTTGCCACCTGACTTTTTAGACCTCTCACTATGATGCCTTGCATAATAAATCAAAATAGCAGTTTGTAGCAGACTTTAGACTGAGTACTATTACTGCTAATCAGGCTAAAATGACTCACTTTGAACACATTTTGAAATATAACTTTTCTGTGTCACATTTATTATTTTGGCCGCAGCTTTTTTAAGTCATACACGACGTCGTCTAGTGATTTCACCCCAGCTGAGATGTCAATGAGCCTTTTTGAGTGACGTTTAGTGCCTCACAAACATGACTGGAGCAAAAAAAGGGTGAAAAACAAAGCTTGCCTATTTAGTTTGGTGATTGAAATGCTGCATTAGGATAATAGCACAGACAAAGTGGCAGTAAAGATTACACCACGGAGCAACATTAGTCTCTACTTGCGTGTATCATTACATAACAGCTGTGTTACACAAACAATATCCCTCATATCTATTAAAAGCAGATTAACCAAGTTGCCTGAATAGAGAACTCGCTTGTCTTTTTAGTTAAAGCTTGCAAATGTAAGAAAATCTGTCGTGTAATGGGATTAAAGCTTTTCTCAAAAATAGACTGTTATATTCTATTAATCTTCTCATGGTTAATGAAGTAAATACAAATAAACAGAAATAACAATGTTGTGTAGCTAATCTCCCTAATGTGCTGAACGCATCCACCTCAATGCTGAACGTGCTATTGGCAGCAAGAGTAACTACAGAAAATGGCCATTGATTTCTGACAGAGCACTTTTTAGTCAATGAGGGTTAACAATTTATAAGGGCTGACAATGCATTAAATGGGAATCAGATTTCAATTTGGTGTTGATTAACTCTTAGTTAATATGGATTACTTTCCATTAGAAAACTGCTTGCAAGGGAAGCCATTATTCTGAGCACTTTTTTTTACTGATCATCAATCTCTGTCTCAGATACAGAAGTATTTAAAGGGAAAAATGTCCTGTGGAAGCTGGAGAAATATTAACTAATATTCCAATACTCTGACCATATGCATTTGTATCTCATTTAAAACTTCACATAGATAGATCTTGTTGCATTTTCCATTTGAGCATCATATACTTAACATACATTATTAGACACAATTAATATCAAATTAATGGCCTAATGGCTATATGTAAATTTATTATATACATGTATATGTAATGTCAATTTTGTCAGTTAAAAAAAAGATTATTTTACATTATTAGTTATCTATTCACTTCTTACTCCATAATAAAAAAAACATTGTAAAACCCAAAACCCATTTAAACTCTTTACTATTCCTGACACCATGTAACGACCATTAATATACACTGACAAAAGTCCTGTCGCCTATCCAAGTTTTTGGAACAACAAATAATAACTTGACTTTTAGTTGATCATTTGGTATCAGAAGTGGCTTATATGAAAGGCAATGGCCTCTAGATTACGCTTATTTACCTGAAATTATATATGATCATGTCTTGATTTTTAATAATTTAATTAGGACAGTAAGGTCTGACTCTGCTTAGACAAAAGTCTTGTCGCTTAATAGAAATAATGTACAGTATAGTATATAAAGTCATGGTGCAGGGGAAAAAGAATTAATATTGTATATGACTCCCATGAGCTTAGAGGACTGCATCCATACATCTCTGCAATGACTCAAATCACTTATGAATAGTCATCTGGAATGGCAAAGAAAGCGTTCTTGCAGGATTCCCAGAGTTCATCAAGATTCTTCCACTTTGTGTACTCGGTTATATCTGTTTTTTTATTGAGCGCCATATAATATTAGGGAGTGATTTTGCACATTCACTCTGCTAATAACCAATGAAAATATGAATGCTGGAAAAAAATATCAATAGGCATGAACAAAATTAGTTCCAGTATCCACAACCTTTCAGTATTACTTTTCAGATGCACTTTAGCTCAATGACTCTGACTTGTAGAGCTGTGATATAAACAAAAGGCTATGGACCCTTTTAGCAACACTGTTATTCAGCATCTTAAATCCTTGAAAGTTTTTGATATTTAGATTTTTAAAAGATTGATTTATGTATATATTATATCACATTGTAATTTGTATCAAATTACAAAAAACTAATTGCCGCTTGTACGAGGCATTTGAAATGCACAGTGAATGGGCAGGACAGTAGATTTTCTGGCTGCTGTTATCAGTCTCACACTATTTTTTTCCTTTTCTGAAAGTCTTGATAATGCCATGATAGAGTTTTTCTTTTATTATTTCAGCAATTGGGATTGTAAAAAAAAATATTTTGTGTACTCTCCTATTCACTACGCTCTTAAGTTTACCCAACTATGACGACTACCGCTACAGAGAAACCCAGATATGTAAAATAAGTCCATTTGGCTTGTGTTTTTTTTTTTTAAAGAGGAGAAGCTACTCAACATGACCCACCTTGTTGCTACTCAACAGCACCCATGTTTCAGCTGAGATTTTGCTACACAAACAACAAAACTACACATTTCATTGCACATCAGGGGACCTCTAAATATAGGTTTATTCTAAATAATCACAAATAGAGTTATAAAGGTTAAGACAATGTCAAAATGTTGCCAGTGAACTGAAATAGAGACGAGACAGGGACAAAGTGACCCGCAGTCTCTTTTCTGATCAAACTGTCATGTTGCTAGACACTAAAAAGTCCAACAGCAAGTCCATGTCAGAGCCGTCTAGACAGGTCAGAGTGAGCAAGAGCAGTTATTGTACAAGTTTCAGGCTTTTCCCACTGAGATTGCAGCTCTGGGTTTGGAGGCTCCCAAATTTGTCTGGACTGAGTGTGAATTAATGAGGCAGAGAGTCTGCGCTTCAAAGGTCACAGTTCTGTGCTTAAACGGGTTCATTCAACACAGCTAGAGGGAGGTGACGCCAGGATGATTTTAGAGTTTAGAAAGGTTTAACTGAGGCCTGGGGTAATATTTTAAGACTTCATTTAGATTTGCTTTTAATGTTGTTTATAGAGAAGGGAGCTACTTTTTAAATGTGAAGCTGTTGGTTTTTCTTTATAAATCCTCATGTAATGAAGGCCAGCTAGCAAAGTGCTATGCAGGTAAACCTCCCACCACTGACCTCAAAAGATGCTCTAGCAACAGACGCTTGTTAGAGCAGCCAACTTCCACACAAAGAATCACCCGTTTTCCAGCTCAGAACGGGTTGGGTGCAGTAGGACCGGTGGGTTACATGTGGGGGCTCGTCCGGGATGGCAGTGAGGTTTAGGGGGGTGAGTGTAACAGAGGTCAGCTAGCAAAATGCTATGCAGGTAAACCTCAGTCCTCTTACCTCAAAAGGTGCTCTAGCGACAGACACTAGAGTCCATGGTCTTTAGCCTCCTTGTTAGAGCAGCCAACTCCCATACAAAGAATCACCGGTTTGATTCCAGCTCAGAATGGGTTGGGTGCTGTTGGACCAGTGGGTTACACGTGGGGGCTCGTCCGGGATGGGAGTGAGGTTTAGGGGGGTGAGTGTAACGGAGGCCAGCTAGCAAAATTCTATGCAGGTAAACCTCAGTCCTCTTACCTCAAAAGGTGCTCTAGCAACAGATACTAGAGGTCATGGTCTTTAGCGTCCTTGTTAGAGCAATCGACTCCCATACAAAGAATCACTGGTTCGATCCCAGCTCAAAAAAGGTTGGGATCAGTAGGATCAGTGGGTTACACTTAAATGGTCTGACACCTCCTTATTTATCAGATCTACTATATGTATGGAGTCTAAGTAGGTTTTAAATGTCATCAGATTAGTCTTTTCTGATGGTACAGTGGACCCCGTAGCTCCATCTTGACGTGTTTTTTTATATAAATCTTCAGAAATTGCATCTTCTTTTCTTAGCATTTGAGCCTTCTGACTATTGAGGGTTTGTTTGTATGTTTTAGTTAATTATGTGTTGTGTGATTTGTCATTTTAATTAGTGTTGATTGTGTTCAACAATTGTGTTCACACTGTGCAGTAAAAACTGTACCTACGTGACTATTACTAAAGGGATTTTATGATGATTTGATCTAAACGTATTGTGTGGACAAGTTTGCTGAGGTCTTCAAAAGATGATTAATGTTTTGAGGTGAAGCGCCAATGTGTGTGCGCGTCTGCAGACATGCGGACCGAGGAGGAACCACCTGATGATTCACCATTGCTTTTCTTTTGGACTGTCTCAGACAGTTTCCATGGAAACCAAAAGTCTCCCTCGCAGGCTTTTCCTTCAGGGATCGCTCTTGTCCTTCACGTAAATAAACTCCAAACAGCAGCATATTTAGCTTCTCACCTCCAGCGTTTATAAAAACTACATTTTCATTATTTCCTCTTGCAGCATTCTGTCACTTTATGGGCCATTTCATCAATAAAGCCTGTCTAGTAAAGCTCTGGCCGTCTGTCTATACATCCCAACTATTGTTTTGTGTTTGATTCTGTCTTGTTTGCTCTTGATCATTCTGAAGGGAAGTTACAAATGAAAAAAACTGCAGAAACAGATACACTTTGACTAACATTAAATGACACAGTCGCTTTCCCTTCTTCTGAAACATCAACATTAAATAGCATACAGGGTAGTAAAGATGTGGCTAATACTGAAGCATGACCAGCGTTTTAAATGCTATTGTGCAAAAAAGAACTATGGGGAAACATTCTATTAGGTGTAAGTGAAGCTGTGCAAAAACATACATACAGAAATACTATTTAAATAGGATTTCAAACCACATATTAAATGTATTGAATTTTGAAATTCATAATGTAAATAATCTGTTTTACTTGGTAATTTACACTTTATAATATGAACAAATTTAAATTAGACGTGCACAAAAAATATTTGGATTGACAGTCTGAACAAAGCAGTAGCCTCCAAAAAAAGGGATTTATTTAAGAGGGAACACACTTCAGACCTGCAGACAAGCTGAACGCAAAGACAAGCTGGAGATTTCTTATGAGAAATTCTTAAGCTTCAGAAAGTCACTAAAGCATCTAAAAGCAAATATCTGGCAGAACTTCTCACTAATAGTCACAAACCTCAAGTTCTGTTTTCTACTATTAACTCTGTTTTAAATCCTTCAACTTGGTTAATTTTAGAGCCATCTATGTCTTTGGAAAATTCTATGTTGAGTAAATCACAACATTAAGATCACAGCTGCCTTGTTCAGAATACGTATTTAATGATGTTCCTCTATGCTCTTCCACATGAGTTTCAGCTTATTGGTTTGAACTCATGTAAAGACATTGTTAGCCATTTAAAACTTTCAATCTTCCCTCAGGATATTTTCCCACCTTTTGTCTTTAAACAAGTTTTGGATACAATTGGTCCTGGTCTGCTACTGGTGATCAACAAATGTTTGTCTACTGGCTCTTTCCCTAACTGTCTCAAGTGTGGTGTAGTGACAGCATATCTTAAAAAAACCAAACCTCGATCCAGCCTTATATTTCAAATATCCTTAAGAAAGTTGTTTTGACTCAATTACAAACATATTTAAATTTAAATTCAGTCCATGAGACATTTTAAATCTATGGCAAATCTATGGCATTAGTCTTATTAGATTTAAGTTCTGCTTTTGATCAGATTCACCACAAAGTCCTGTTGACACTTCTAGAGACAGCTGTGGGCCTTCGTGGCACAGTTTTAGAGTAGTTCCGTTCTTATCTGACCAATAGATGTTTCAGTGTGCGCATTGGCTATCAATCCTCATGCAGTATTTCAGATGAAATGTTAAATTGAGGTCCTGACTTTCTGTGGTCATTAACAATCCCATGACACTTCTTGTAAAGAGTAGGTTTGTAACCTTGGTGTTCTGGCCAAATTCTCTCCATTGGCCCTTACCCATCATGGCCTCCTAATCATCCCTATCCTCCAAATTGGCTCGATCACTGTCTCTCCACTCCATCTATAGCTGGTGTGTGGTGACCGCACTGGTGCCGTTGTCCTGTGGCTGTCGTCGCATCATCCAAGTTGATGCGCACACTGGTGGTGGTGTGGAGAGACCCCCCTCATGATTGCGAAGCACTTTGGGTGTATGGCCATACACAATAAATGAGCTATATGTAACAACCCAAGAAATCCATATATGCAAAGAAACAAATCTAATTAGTTTACAAATTAATTTACGCAAAATAAAATGAAACAACACAGGGAAAAACTATTGAAGACAAAAAGAAAGGAAGGTGTAGAAGGTCAGTGAAAAACAGCAGCTGAAATCTCTCAGTAGTTCTTCAGCAACCCTCTGCCCTTCATCATTGTGAATTAATATTAGCTGCTTCAGTCTAACATCTATATTAGCAAGATGATGATGAAACCAGGGTGGACATTTCAGCAAGACTAGAGCCCCTTTCACACATACAGACCTTTCCGGAAAATTACCGGCAATTTTCCAGAAAGGTCTGTATGTGTGAACGGGCGCTTTTTGAAAATACCGGAAAATTCGTTCTGGCAATTTTCCGGAAAGAGAAGTTGTAACATTACCGGTACTTTGCCAGAATGCTGCTCTGTGTGAACGCAGAAGGAAAGAGCGCATTCACGTCCAGAACGCACTGACGTTAGACGTCTACTTTAGCCAATCAGTACACTCAGATGCATTCACATCCTCACTGTTTATGAAAATAAAGCCTTTGAATTTTTTCCAGACACATCTGAAAGTTTTCCTCCATATGTTTTCATATAAATTTTCACAATACTTATCCATCCACATAATTTGTAATGTAGTCAAGTGTGTAAACATTTAGCTGCTGTTCGCGCTTCTGCCTTTGGATGTCTCACAAAGCAGCTGCATGAATCCTAAAGCCTTCAATAAAAGTGAAACCATCAAGAAAAGGCCGACCACTTTAATGTTTACAAATACAAGCACTGTCATTTAGAGTTCATTTCTGGTTATCGATGTCAGAATTTACCGGTATTTTGGAATGGATGTACGAATAGTCTAATCCAGAACAATTCCACAACGTCCGTGCCTGTGTGAACACCTTTTTTTTTATATACCGACAAATTTTCCGGATATTTACCGGTATCACTGTGTGAAAGGGGCTAAACACAAAACACAGCCAAGGAAACTTTCAAATGCTTTCTGTGCAAGAAAACCCTGCTGTAGAATGGCCCAGCCAACCACCTGACTTAAATCCAATGTAGAATACAAATTAAAGATCAGATTTTATAGACCAGACTCACAGAAGTCTGTAAAAAAAACTCACACCTGAGCAATTCATGTGTTCAATACTTATTTTCCCCGCTGTACATACATTTTTTTATATAATCTTAGAATTTCATATTCACTAATGATTTTAACACCACATAAACCAGGGAAAACTTTGCAGACAAACAGACCGGCAGCGCTCTCACAGTGTAAGTCAGGCATGTACATGATGTCAGGCTTCAGTCTTTCACACTTTCACACAATGGCGCTGTGAGGTGTTATCTCACTCCAGCATTCGCTCGTTCCCATTATTCCACCAAACCTCATTTGTCCGCCATCTTTATGTGCCGCTGATGAACATCAAAGTGGTGTTTTAATGGCGGGCTGTGCCGAACTCCTCCCGTGGCTATGAAAAGCATGCGATTTATCTGAAAAGGCATACCACCATTGCTAACATCATCTTAAACAGTGACAGCTCCATTCAAAGCCAAATCGCCCACACAAGTGCCTCACCTCTCGTGCCTTTATACCCAAGAAAGACTTAATTCACACTTTTAAAAATACTAAAATACTATTTGAGCAAGCATTGGAGCCATCACGTCACTAATCATAAATCATGTTTATGGAAACATTGCAATCTGATCATAGCTGAAATTGACAGATAAAGCATGTGCTTAATTACTAAATTACAGGTCACTGTATTAAATTGTGTGGTAATACAACATGGTTTTACATGGTCAAAGCCCCCCAAACTTTTTTTTAGCTAATTGTGTGTATTAGCTCAGTAGCTGGCATGAAAAAATTGTTGCACGTTGTGACTAGCTCAATATTAGAAGATTCAGTCAATATTAATTTAAAGGTGTCTGTCAGGCTATGAAAACACATGCAAGATCACGATCACTCTCTCACAACTTCACTCTTTATTCCCAGTCGCTCTCTGGCTCAAAAATCACAATAATGATCCTCTTATATGGAGTATGAAGTCATATATGGGGATAGAATTGCTCAGGTGTGATTTTTTTTATTTTTTATTTTCCACAGACTTCAACAGTGTAAAATTCTCGACGGTTCTGTGGCTCTCGTCTATCAAATCTGATCTTTATTTTGCATTTTCTATTGGATTCAAGTCAGGTGATTTGCTGGGCCATTCTACAGCTTGATTTTCTTTCTCAGAAAGCCTTTAAGAGTTTCCTTAGCTGTGTTTTGAATCATTGTCTTGCTAAAATGTCCACTCTGGTTTCATCTTCATCATCCTGATAATGTTGGACTGAAGCAGCTAATATTCAATTACAATGACAAAGCAAATGACAGAGCAGAGGGTTGCTGAAGAACTACTGAAAGATTTCAGCTGCTGTCCGGGCTTTTGCTGTCTTTCTTCACCTCCATTTCTTTATCTGTCCAATACTTTTTATCTGTGTCATTTCATTTTATTATACATAACCTCATTTATAAAGTAATTAGATTTGTTTTCTTTGCATTTATAGATTTCTTTGGTTGCTATCAACATCCAGTGACAATTTCAAGTAAACAGCACCTTTATGACCCATTTCCACTGAGTGGTACGTTACGGTACGATTTTATGGCCGTTTCCACTGTCAAAGTGTACCAAAAAGCGAACCGTACCGCACCACTTTTTGGGTAAGGGTACCTAGCATTACAAAAGGGTACCAAAAGGCAGAGCTAGACGTGCAGTTGAACGCTGTTGGTTTACAGTTATGTCACTCGCACGTGGACAAGCAGGAGAACGAAAACGAAGAAACCGCGAGCACAAGAACACTGCCGAGACATTACACCATAATAATTTATACATATAATAACGAGCCATGGTTGACCCGAGCTCAAACAAACATTGTCGTCATCTTGATGAACAACCACAAAGCCAAGAAGAACAAAATCTGCTGTGTCCTGTTGTTGTTTTACGAGCTCGTCTAAAAGTGCGAGCAGTTTCACTTTCTCCAGAGAACTCACAGCGCATCTATATTTGAAATAACAAACTTCTTGAGCTGATGATAATAATGTGCGTGTGATTAAGGGAAGGGCTTCTGACATCTGATTCTTTCAGAAACGGACAAATGCGAGAGTGAAGCATGAAAAAAAAAACAAAGGAGAAGCCAGAAATCAAAGGAGCAAATGATGCTTTTAGCGAACTAAAAGATTAACAAACTGCCACATTTAACTATTATCATCACCTTTTGGACTATTATGAACTAGAGTGATGGATTTACTTTCTAACAAGAGGCTACGTGTGCTGTTGAAGATTAAAGATACAGATGAGAGGTTTGCACTGACTGTGGACTATATGCTGCGTGTTATTTTTGAACCCAAATAATGACTAAATGTCTGCTGTGTGTAGTTTTACTGTAATTGGTAACATATCGGAGACTGTAAGGGGCTGTAGGTGTACATTTATTGCATTTATTTATTTATTTTATATAACCACAGATGTTACAGTAGGCTATTTTGCATCATTGATCTGCAGTTATAATCAAATCTTGTTCATAGAAAGTTTAGTCATAAACATTTATACACAAGTATTGATGTGTGTAAAGCATCTGTTTTGTGAGAAGTGCTTCTCATATGATATGTGAACGACCCGTACAGCTTTACTTTAACATTTCCTCGAGCTAGAATGAAGTCGACTGAAACTTACACCCCCACACCACCACACCCATGGTATCAAAAGAGTACCATTGGTACCCTTTTGGTAGTGGAAACACAAGCCTGATAAAGGTGACCTGTACCGTACTGTACCACTCAGTGAAAACGTGCCATCAGAAATATGTTTTCTGAGAAAAATGGTGACGTGTTCAATACTTATTTTCCCTGCTGTAAACACTGTTAGAAAGGTTTTTGATAACATACAGTAAGTACACATCCAGAAAATATTACACTTCCAGTGTGTTTTGGATATTTGAATGTAAAAATCTTAATATTGTGCCTTTAACACATCAGTTTATCAATTCATATATCAAAGACTATAGAATACACAAAACATGTCACTCGTATAGTTTTGAACATGGAAAAACGCAACGTTCAATATGGACACTATTACCTGTAAAACAGTTTGGATTGAAGAATTAATTTTCTATTAAAAGCTATAGGAGCTGCACTTACAGGCCCAAGTGCTTCAAAGAGAGTTGCAGAGTTAAATGAGTTGCCTTAAAGAGACTGTATGCAAAATCGACCCCTATACCATTAAATAGTGCACTATTTGAGGGAGCAGCCATTTCTAGTGGACGCTATGAAGTGCACTCAATGCTCTCCAATATCGAGTGTACAACCTGTGCACACTTAACTGCGAGAAAATGCCAAAATGCACTGAGTTTGCACACCAAATTAAGTTCTGCATCTGATTACAAGATGGTGACCTTACAACGGAATCCTATCGGTGAATGTTTTTAAACAAAATATTACATAATTTAAGTAACATTTCTATAGAAGACAGAAATCAAAAGTCTTTGTTTCATTACTAATAGACAGCTTGCTAAGTTTTTTATAACCACCAAGAAGTTGAAAATCTGTCTGAAGGATTTATCAAACAGTGAGTATCACAATTATCTTCAGGTCACCCAGAAATACACAATGTAATGTGATTGTATAAAAATCCCTGAACTTCCTGCACATTTATTCAAGAGGACAGATGGTATTACACAAACACACTAAGGTAATCAGCAATAATCAGAAAAAAGCCTCGTTCTACAAACAGCATGAAGAGCAATCTAGCACACATGGGCGTCTGGGGGGAACAAACATGTCGGCATGTAACACTGCTAGCGGAAGGTGCCTTTACAAAGCAGACCTTTCAGACATGCCTGAGCAGTGATCAGGCTGCCCTGCGCCTCCTTCAAGACCTTTATCAATCTGAGAGCGAACAGTGGAAGAAACAGTGATTGCCTGTTTACCTGAAAGTCTTTGGAGAGCTGAGCTACTGAAGCCAGGCTCAACTGTTTCACAATAGCAATGGTATGTTGCAAACTCAACAAACACAACTTACTTCAAGATGGGAATCGAACAAGCGTTCAGGAATTCAGTGCTGATGTGGAAATAATTGAGAGCGATTCTGTCTGTGTTCTTCCATCCATTATTGACAGGGTTGTGTAACTCAAATCAATTGATCTTGTAGGCATTGCTAGAGCTTATTAAGAGGGGCTTCTGCACTGCTGTGTACAAATTGGATTATTTTTTAAGATATCAAGGTGATTTCTCTTGGTAGTTGTTAAAATATTAAAGCTTGATTTATTATGTAGTATAAATATATTTAAGAAGTCGAGGTCTGGTATGTATTTCAGTTTTGAGATCACCATTTCGATATGAGTTTGGTACAACAGAAGCAACAAATTCCTTATCCAACTTATCCAGCATATGTTTTACACAGCGGATGCCCTTCCAGCTGCAACCCATCACTGGGAAACACCCATACACTTACGTTCAAACACATACCCTACGAATAATTTTCCTTACCCAATTCACCTATACCAAATGTCTTTGGGGGAAACCGGAGAACCCAGAGGAGAACATGCAATCTGTCATGTGAAGTGGACACTGACAAGGGAGGTGCAGATCCAAATGTAAGTTTATTGAGAATGGTCAGGCAAGCAACGGTCACAATCAGGAGCAAACAGATGTATGCAGGGAAATCCAGAGTCGTAGTCAAAAAAACAGGCGATAGGTCAGTACAGGCAGGAAGCAGACAACATAAACAAACAAACAAGGCGAGGGTCAAAAACACAGTAAAGCAAGGTGAGAAAAACGCGTCGTAATGTGACAAAACAAGACTCATCCAAGAGGTGTGCATGTGTATATAGTCCATGTAATCAGTTCATGAGCAGCTCCCAGCCGTGAGTGTGTGTAATCTACTGAATGGGAAACAGGTGCGTGTGAGTAGTGCATGACTGGAACTTGTAGATCTTTTGCTGGCAGATTTGTAGTTCTCCAGTGATCTGCATGGGCTAGATCGCGGGTGACTGACACAAACTCAGAAATGCCAACTGACCCAGCTGAGACTTAAACCAGCAACCTTCTTGCTGTGAGCATTTGTTGCATTTATTTATTTATTTTCTATAATTGCAGATGTTACAGTAGGCTATTTTGCACTGCTTCATTGATCTGCAATCGTCATGTTCAAGGAATGATTAGTAATGAACATTTATACATTTTATAAGTATATATAATATTTGTATATAGGATATATAATATTAATAAGTATTTATGTGTATAAAGCATCTATTTTGTTAGAAGTGCTTCTCGTATGATATGTTAATGACCTATACAGCTTCACTTTGACATTTCCTCGAGCGAAAATGACATCGACTGAAACTTTCTGTCAAACGCTACGCCCACCATACCATGTACCACCAGGGTACCAATGCTACCTTTTGGCAGTGGAGACACAAGCCTGTGAAGGTAAACTGTACAATACTTTACCCCTCAGTGGAAACGGGCCATAAAACCATTCCTACGTTTTCAGACGTAATCTCTCTAGATCATTCAGAATATTTTACGCTATCTCACGGAAATTCATAACTTTTCGATTTGGCTTATTTGTATAAATTCGTAAAGTCTCATTCATACAATGTAGTATAATTTGCTCATACCCCCAATGACGGCTGGATTTAAGGATTGGGTTTGGTGCCGCACCCCCTTTTAAAAATCTTACATTTTCATACAACTAAAATTAGCCACTAAATTGACAAAACGTAAAATACTTGCGTTTCCTCGTGAGATCAGGCTAGATTATCTGGTCTAATTTTATTTACTATTTTTATGCACAACCTTACTATTTTGTTCATTTACCACTTCTGTGTTGATTTTGATGTTTGTATTGGATTATTGTTCTGTTATTCTTAAGGAAGATCCAACATGATTCTAGTTCTAGCAGAGGCAGAGAGTTTTTTTTTGTATCTGAACAATATGTACACGACCTCTGGCAGAAAAAGGAGCCCAGAAAATACAAGATCCAGCAGTGGTGTTAATTGTTGAACATGAGGTACTTTTCTACCCCTGCGTCTACCAAGCAAATCCGGTGTTTTGGCTGAAAAACAGCTTTTTAGTTTGATCTGGTAATAGAAGCTGTACTGTTTGAAGGTCCAGCAGCGTCTGGAAAATTAATAAGCTGCAGTTATTTTTTTAAATGAGAGCATACAGTAGGAGGCTTTATTCTCTCTCTTGAAACCCTTCCATCTGACCCCCAGGACACAGCTAATTTCTGCAATTCTCCATCTGCAATTATCAGAGTATTTGGATGCTCAAACGATTTTTCTGCATCAAGACAAAATACAGTAACACACATCCTGTTTTAAGCAGATTTATGATTTACAGTAATTGGGTCTTTATAATTACTGCTGTAGAAATGGAGATTTTTAATGCTTTAGCCATTATCTATCAAACACTCCCTTTGTTTGATAAGCTCAACAATCCCTTGCTGCACATCAGAAATACATTCTTTGGATTTTACTCATTGTGGTGGAGGAAAAACAGAATTTGGCCTTAGTTAGAAAGTTAAACACAGCTTGGTGTGCTAAAAATGTCTAAATATGCATAGGAATTTCTATGGGTGCCAGTAATTGTGGCTAACATGTTTTGGGGAGATAAAACACTTATTTGATGATGGGATTTTTGGGAACACTTTATTTTGATGGTCCATTTGAGTATTAGTAGACTGTCCGCTTAATTTCCGTTGATACTGCTCCTTCAACAGACATTTAACTGACTTTAAGAAACATACTGTACATGTCAACTTAGACTAACTCCAACCCTAACCCCAACCTAACAGTCTGCTTTATAATCTAATGAGAATTAGTTGGCATGCAAATGCAATGTAACTTAAATTGAACAAACAGACCATCAAAATAAAGTGTTAAAATAAATTAAGTTGAATATTTGAAAGATGAAAAATTAAAAAGGATAAACAGTAACATTTTATTTCTACAATCATTTTGCTTATAATTACCACATGTCCCAATAATTTCGATCATGACTGTATCTTTTCAGCCCAGTTTGAACTACATGTGAAAATCAGCTATGTATATAATTTGCTGTCTTTAATTGAAGAAAAATAAAGGTTTTGAATGAAAACGTTTCTCTATCCAACAACGCAAGCGAACTGAAGCTCATCCTAGACCAGTTTTGATTGACTAAAATCCATATTTAGGCAGGTATATTTAAAGTAACACACATTTTAACAAATAAGGCTCTTGTCTTTAAGAGTTTTTGATAAATGAAATAAAAAATGTAATAATACTATAATTAAATTAAAAATACTCCAAAATGCATTATCATATTTTGAGAAAACAAGAATTGAAAGCAGGAAGTTTTCATAGAATCAGTATCTGAAAATTAATGAGAAACAAGCATTGGATATCATGCAGCAAATACCATCAAGTATTATTCCTATTCCCAGTGGTGGTCTCTTATAAAGCAGCTTTCAAATGCAGCCTTCCTCTTTTCTCATCTGTATAATAAAATAAAGTGCAACTGAATACACCACAGCTCAGGCTGAAATTCTAGAATCTGCCTCGTCTGTTTAAAGTATATTGTTGGTCATCCATTCTTAAGGTGTGATTCTCTATGTAAGCATCATATATGAAAGAGTTTTTAGATCATCAACCTGCTCTTTAATAGTCGGTCTGTGCTAATAAGTGCTCTGTATGTTTCTGCCACATAGTTTTTGTGGGGTTTTATGATATTTGTTAGAGTGGGAATCTGTCTTGTTATGATGTGCAAAGCATGAGGATTATGCTAGACCTT
This sequence comes from Danio aesculapii, assembly GCF_903798145.1. Taxonomy (NCBI): domain Eukaryota; kingdom Metazoa; phylum Chordata; class Actinopteri; order Cypriniformes; family Danionidae; genus Danio; species Danio aesculapii. The sequence goes on from NC_079439.1 coordinate 62,145,379, forward strand.
GAAACAAGTAGACGTGTCTGGAGTGAAAATGCGTCTATATTTTACTGTCTGGATCAGCACAGCAGTCCCAAACTAGGTATTTGTCATTTTAAATCTTTTTACATGGCCACTGTCCTTCTTACTAATAGGTTTTACAAGAACTTTTATGTTAAGCTGCTTTGACACAATCTACATTGTAAAAGCACTATTTAAATAAACCTGAATTGAATTACTTAAATTAATCCATTATGCTGTATCAGAATAAAAAAACAATTTAAAATTTTTATATTAAAGCTTTACAAAACTGAGAGTGTCTGAAAAGGATCTGAGTTAGGCACATTGTTGGCAATTTGCTATTTTGAGGCTACTGAAAGCTTGGAGACTAAAACTTAAAGCCGGTCTAAAGTCAATGGTTTATTTGTTGTTATATATGCACTAGCAATATGTGCGTTCAAAGTAAATTGATTTGTACACGTTTCTTTTACACAGAGAAAAATCTTTAAATATGAGAAATTAAAGGATTAAAATGTAAAAAGATTATTGTCTGCTTGAATATAAAAAAAGTCCCACCTTCCACACCATATGGCTCATTCGGTATATAACGCATGCTTTTTAACCTCATGCACAAACAGATCCGTTTCCACCATGATGTATCCGAAACTTGTTCTTAAAGGAGGGGAAATTTTGGGTAATGCAACTCTGATTTGCTTAATGCAAGTTACAGCCAAAAAACACCCATAACTCAATAAGAGAATAAGGACAACTTTTTTTGACCATGCACCTGGTGCACCAACTATTTTTTTTCCTCCTTAAAATAACAAAAGTGAATTCACACACATCCTAAGTGCACCTGCTCTGCGTTGTTTATAGCATCCATTTAGATCAGTAAAATGGAGCTCTTTAAGGCCCAATCCCAATTCAACCCATTAGCCCTTACCCCTACCCCTCATTTTACGTGTTCACATGAAGGGGTAGGTAGCCCTTCGAACTGAGATTTGTCAGGACCACACTCGAAACCAAGGGGTAAGAAAATTTCCCAGAATACACCAGCTACAGCGGCAGCATAGCTTCACCCAGAAGTAAGCAGATCCACAAATTATTTATTTTTTGTCATTATTATGAATTTTTACAAAAAACAAGCACGTTTTAATATATTCATAACCATGTTCATGTTTTACCGTCATGCTTTAAAAAAAACGTTAAAATAAAAAGCGCTAAATTTCGCTATGTATAATCCATAATAATAACTCCTGTATAGCAGTCCCACAACATTCTGACAATTGATGACACTGGAATACCCTGTCAGAAAGATCTAGTGGCTGGGAATGAGCTTTTTACAGTGCCTGCTATCATGTTAATGTTGTTTTTGTGTGTTTACATAGATGAATATGGCCACTGTGTAAATGCACATACAGTTACGATCTTATTGCCACATTAGATTGTTATGATAACATGATATATGTCTTCAGTGATTTCCTGAAGATAAATACCAAAAACTAACACAACTGGAATCACTACAGCAGTCATGATCGTCTGATCTCATATGAAGTAAGAGATGGCGATGACATATGATGCTGTCCCATTTCTTAGGGGTAAATTTTGAAGCCCTTTCCCTTTCACACTCGGTTACAAGGGGGGTCGATCTCCCCTATAATTCACACTCTGTTCCTATGTCTATAAAGTTTTAAAGTTTAATTTAATGCAGACTCCAAAATGCATTGTCTCTATTTGGCCCTGTAAGTTATTGTAATTACCAGACCCAAAAATTATGGAAGGATGGCACAAACCCATATGAAAATAGAAAGAGCATAAACCTGCCAGGAATAAATGTGTCGAAAAAGCTTGAATGAGATTTAAGTACTTGAGACAGTATTTTTAGTAAATGACTTCTATTTTGATCTGCTCCTTACATATTTCGTATAAAACCAGAAGACTTTAAATAATAGGTTGTTTTCACATCACGTAATTGATGACGCGCGAAATTCAGATGGAGGCCAGAAAGTGATTCTTCTGCGTAAGAATCACTATCACAACATCAAAATGTTTGTTTTATGTTGTTTATAACTGTTTAAATCGGCTAAAATAAGAAATGCTGAACAGCTTTTAAAGAATTCCAAAAGTTTTTGCTTATAAAGGGGGGAAGGTTGAAGAAACTGACTGAAAAACAAAAGAAAAGGCGGCATTACATGACTTTTATTCAATACATCTATAAGTACAAACTTTTTTTTTGGAACACGATAATTCGTTTGACAGCACCAATTAAGATTACATATAGGCCTAACTATGTGTATAAATATGTTAATGTGTTATATAAAAATAAGATACAACCGCCACCACACATATATAAAATCCAGGAGAATATAAATAACATTCCCTGCCATTTAATCACTGCAATGAAATATCCGTCTTGCTTTGCAATAATCCATGTCTACTGGCGTTTCGGCAGAATAAACAACCGCAACGTGAACATCGAGATGCGCAGCAGTGAATGCGTGTTGATAATAAGTTCATTCCCCCTTACAAAAATAAATAAATAATATAATGCAGACTATGCGTCCACGCTTTTGTACTGTATGCTTTCATCTGTTTTGTCTGGAAGGCATGGAAGACATAAATTCGCATGGGGGAACAAACTAACGTTATAGTAATATATAATCAACATGTAAACACACATAGTATAAACCACATAGTAAACACACATAGTATAAACCACATAGTAAACACACATAGTATAAACCACATAGTAAAGTGAATAATGTGAACAACTCTTTGTTAATGAATGCAGAATACTGTAGCAGAGTAAACTGATAAACTCTAATAAATACTGTAAGGTTATAGTGGAAACTGTGGTGCATTGTGAGTGTATAATTATAGCATAGAGGACTGAAGCCTATTGAATCATTTGTGTATAACTACAGTTGTGTCATATCACAGCAACAATATAATTACTATAGTAATTTAGTTGATTATCTATAGTATGCTTCCAAACACTATAGTATTTACTATAGTATTTGTCATGTAACGTAATAGCTTATACAGTATCTACCGCCTCGATGACAGGCAAATATATTTAAGTTCAGTAAAAAACTCAGCCCTCTTCATGATATAAGGATCATGCCCAACATATGTTATTTTCTATTTATATCTCCTTTGAAATATGGTATAAATCGCAAAAATACAGATTTTGCATCAGCGCCAGTGGTGTAATGGTTAGTGCATCGACACATGCATTCCGATGCTCACGGCGACCCATGTTCGATTCCCGCCTCATGGTCCTATCTCCTTCCCCTATCGCTGCTCCCCACACTTTCCTGTCAAAACTCTCTGCTGTCCTATCAATTAAAAAAATTATTATTTATTTATTTATATATATTTTTTTCTTAATACGGGCTTTGCTCCGTCTCTCATTTAGTTTCTTTACTTCCTGCCTTCCATCTGAATTTTCGCGCGTCACCAAAACCACATGATTGAAAACAACCTAATGTCATTTTGAAGTTCTTTTGTGGTGTTTTGTGTCCTTTTTAAAACATCAATTTTATTTTTGATAGTCTGTTTGATAGTTATCTTTTAATTTTCAATGATTTTCAAAGAACACGCAAGTAAATAGAACATTTTCTTGTTTTGGTGAAACAATCTGTCCGCTGTTGTCCGATTCATCACAATCTTAAACACATGGATTTGTTTTTCTGACCATCTGTTCTTACTGTAAATGAGAGACGTCAACAGTAAGGCTTTTTCTCTTGTGTGAATTACTCATCTGTATCAGTAAAATGTTGTTATTGACCAGCACAACACTAAAAGAGGCTGTATCTTTGTTCCGACTCCCACATATCAAGAGCTTCTTGCCGATTCTGCAAATAGCACAAAAACTCATTTCACAGAGAGCAAGTTGAATGCAAATGAACATCAACAGTGAACAGATAGCACAAAATCCTCCCATGCTATGGATTCTGACTATATGGGATATACTGAATAAATGCTTTCAGTCACACTTTAGCATTTGACTGAGAAGATGCTTTTCAAGCACAGGTGGTGTGGAATCAGTTTGCGATGCCTCCGTAAGCGCTTGAATGGATATGTGGAAGCACTTTTCCATATATTTCTTAGGCTGGGTTCAGACATGGGTCAGACCAGCTATTACACTAGTATACATAATGAATTTTGAAAGCTTTGAAGGGCTATTTTCATGTAAACATGCTATTTATTATGCTGATAAAATGTATCCTTTATCTCAGAGATTCTCAACCACTAGTGGGCCTCAGCAATCCTTCAGGTGGGCCGCGAGATAACTTAAAATGAACTCTCAATATTATACTATAATTTTTGGATTTCATTATTAATATGCTATATTAAAACAATCGAAGTAATGCACTTTCTCCTGTTCTCTGATTAATTACTCAAACTCGGTGCAAAACAGCCTCATGACCGCATCTGCAACTAGTACACGTAAGTCTGTTCATTCACAAACTATGCGTGAAGTGAAAGTATTGTGTATTTTTGTATGAACTATGTAATTCATTCGCACGGTTGTTCAAATGAATGTCCGGTGAGTGTTTTATAACGGACGCAACCATACAGGAGGATCTAGCGAGGCTCAATGGTGAATGCTACTCATAAAAAATGCTACTTTGTTGATGTTGATTTCCGCTCAGAGTTTACTTTATTTCAACTGTGAGCGTACAGTGCGCAATGGCAAAAATGTAAGACGCAGCAGGCGAGGTGAGCAGAGTGCATAAGCAGTGTGCAAAAAGCTTGTGGCCATTAGTAAACCATTCAAAAAAGGTGCCTCTCAACGCAAAAAACGCGTTAGGTGTGATCGGACCCTTAGCCTGCACCTTACCATCTTTATCTGAATGTGGCAATATTTTTATTTTGAAACATTTATTTGAATGTGGCATCATAATATTGTGCTTTACAGAGGTATGTGAATTATCCTCGGACAGAGACTCCTCCCCTCCCCATCAGCCAATTACTGTGAGCTTAGTTAGTGACATCATCTATAGCAATGAGTTCATCCCTGTCCTTACTCTTAGCCAAAGATTCTAGAATACACAAGACTTGTCACTAGTATCTTTTTGAATGGGGAAAAGTGTAACAGTCAATATGGTGAATAAAACCCGCCTTCTAGTACAGGAGCCAATCATCGATCGCTATAGACTAACGATACTCCGGGGGAGGGGCTCAGACCAGATGTGAGTTTGTAGATTTTGTGTGATTTGAAAGTTTAGAAATGAAACTAAAGGGTCAGTTGTTGTTTAATTTTATTGGTGATTCCTAATATGAAATTTAAGCATAAGCTTGGCTAGCAGTTTTGGAGCATTTGATGTTTTCCCATTCAAGCAGAATGCCCGAGCATGCTGCATTTCAAAGATGGCCGCCGAGTGAAATGACTTGCCTTAAGGCTTAAAGGGACTTTGTCTTAGCTTAAGACATCTCTGTTGCTTAGTAAAAGTCTGTCTCTGCTGTTTTATGAAAAAGTTTTAAGAGAAAACGCTGAGCTAAAACCTTTACTCCTAGTGGTACATTGTAAAAAAATATCTGTTAATTACCAGTTTACGGTGATTTACTTACGGTTCTGAATTGCATTATGGAACCTTGATCTCTGCTCTGTCAACATTTGATGTTGCAAATTTAACTCTGCAGTTTAACAAAGTGATTTTTATAGACATTTTACTAGTTTAAAATAATATAATGTATAAGAAATAACATATAGAGAAATAAATCTGTAAAATAACAAAACATGTATTGGCAGTTTATTACATGGTGTTTGTACTGTAATGTACAACAACAAACCAGACAATATATCACTTTAAACTATTAAAAATGCCACTTTTTCCAACTTTTTAAGGTTAAAAGTTGTCAGAACAATTATCAAGGCCTCATAATGTGATTCAAAACCATAAATAAATTGGGGAAAATAAAAACATCAATCACTAAATATGGAAAACTGCTAATTTATGCGTATTTTTTACACTGTAAGATAAAATGTTTTGTGAATACACGGCCAGATCCAATCCATCTTTTTGTTTTCATTTAGGATTTCAGTGTGTGACGAGGACAAATTCCGCCACAACGAATTCATCGGCGAAACCCGCATCCCCCTGAAGAAACTCAAACCCAACCAGACCAAGAACTTCAGCAACTGTTTGGAGAAACAACTTCCTGTGAGTTAAACAATCTTCCACACAATTCATCTCTAGGAAATGAATCAGTCTGCAGACGGAAGCTGCTAGTCCTGTTAATCATCAGTGTCGTTGTCTGTGAGTGAGGGGGAGATTGAAGGAAGTTTGAGAGCTTCATAAAGAGATTGAGATATCAGATTGATTAGGAGTGACTCTCATTAGAATCAACATACTAATTAGAAATCAATTATGATAGGAGCAACATCCTCACATCCATCAAGCATATGAGACAAACATGACAGGTTTACAAACGCCACAGTACAATACAATGTATTACAGGCATAGGTTGCCTGAGAATAAAAAAACCTACAACCATGCACACAATTTCTGCTTGTATCTCTTGACTCAAAGCAGTTCAATTCTAAACCTGCCACATCCTCGATGAAATATATATTTTCCTATTGGTAATATGCAATCATTAATGTATGAGGGGTACAGTCCCATAATGTATATGTATGTAAGTGAGTGTACCTGCATCATAGCTCATATCTGAAATCTCCTTCAGGTCACAAACTAAAGCCAGCTCAGCAGGAAGTCTTTTTCAGTAGCGTGGCTTTTGGCGCTAGAATCAGCAAAAACCACTGCTTTATTCACCTTATTTTTCATGTAGGAGCGGGTGCTGCCGTTAGCCGTGGTTCTACTGTCATGCATAAAAAACACAATAACTTCCAGGGCCTGATCAGTGTTTGTCAGGGCGTCCTTGGAGCCAAAGACTTTGCTTTATTTTTGGCCAGTTTGCGCTGAATACTTTGAGCTAAAGCCAAGTGGAAAGGTGAAAACCAAGATGGCGTCAGGTAAAGAGGGTCTGCAGCAAGATGCCCATTTACTATAGTGATGGGACGTCGGATCATTTTACTGACTCTGACCTTTGAGTCTAGTTCATCAAGATGTAATTTTGTTCAACTTGTGAAAATATTATTAAAATGTTACGAGTTGCTTCCAAACTCATCTACAACTAGCCTAAACGTTGATCATGCTACAAATAAGTCATGATTAGAATGCTAAAAGAAAGAGAAAATAATCATTTATTGTTACCTGAGTTTTTGTCCATGAACTGACGTGTCTTCAAATTCGAATCGTTCGTTGACGTGACACTAGCTGTTTCCATCCAAAAATGTGAATTAAAATTATGCACAACACTGGAATATTGCGTTAAAGAAGTACGAAAAAGCTGCGTTTCCATCCAACAAGTCAAAGAGAACAAATCGTCATTTCCTAATTAACTGGCGCCAAATAATAATATTAAAAATGGAATTTGCTGCGGTAGGAGAAACTGTGTGAATCTTTTTTTTTTATTTAATAAATTACTTGCGCCTCAGAAGACAATGCTGACATGCAATGAACGCATGGTGGCTTTTAAAGTCATAAGAAGCGGAGCACAGATGCTCTTGACTATGCTGGAGGTAATTAATAATATAATAACACTAATACTGAAATGGTTAAGGCATTTAAAAAGACCAAATCAACATTTCAGATGTTTTACAATGTGCTCAGCCTGCTGATTTGTCCATTCACACACGTTTTTATGATCACATGATCTTTTATAACAAAATCACATGACCTTTTTTAATACGCATACTGGAATTTGTTCAGTAAAAGTGTTTCCATCGTAGTTTATCCTCATCTTTTCTTATCGAATAAAAAGTTTATCCTACTATGCGCATATGTTTTTTATGTTTAGTCTCATATAAGCATAACCAATGCACACAATCTGAGCTGAAAGGACCCATGATTTGTTCACTTATTGAGTCTTCATGTTTTTAAGTCGAGATAGCATGTAGAGATGACTCAAACCGACGACTCAAGAAATTAAAGGATCAAATCTTTGATCCTTCTCTGACTGCATGATTGGTTTATGTCTTTCACATGATGAACAAATGACTCAAACTGAGGACTCAAGAAATGAATGGATCAAATCCTTTTCCGGCTCTGACAGCACATGATTGCTTTATGTCTTTCACATGATGAACGAACGACTCAAACGAACTCATTTTCTCTTGTGCAAATGTGCACACACGCGAATGAACAAATCACTCCCTGAGAGGACTCATCGTTCTTGAGTCACATCAGAATTAACGAATTACTCTAGAACGACCCATCACTAATTTACTATTGCAGTTAAAAAAGTAAAGAAAGCACAGACAGTATTGGTCAGTGGAAGATATCAGGGCTCTACTAAGCATATGTGCTGAGAAGAATGTTTGACGGCATCTGCCGCAACAAGGGAGTTATAAAATACATGATTACCAAGCTTGGGAATATACAACGCACAACAGTACACAAATGGGAAAAGTTTAAAAATGTGTGTGATCCCATTAAAGGGATCCTATTTTGCCGTTTTACAAGATGTAAATGAGGTATTTTGTTTCTCTAGAATGTGTCTGTGAAGTTTCAGCTCAAAATGCCCACCAGATCATGTAATATACCCTGTTGTAAATGTTTTTTTTGGGGGATCCGAAGAAATTGTAGCTGTTTTTAGCATCTGTACCTTTAAATGCAAATGAGCTGGTTCCCCCCCTGCCACTGTTAACACGGCACAATGACAGCGACTCAGACATGGATGAAACAGAGATTCAGTTTCTGAGTCAAAAATACCACATTAAAGGAAGTTTCTGTATGGCTATTTGATGCATTTGTTGTGGATTTATTCAGCCTTTCTGCAACAATGAATGAGCCACACTCAAATGCCATTACAAACTTCCCTACACACACACACATTACCACAGTTTTTGCTTGTCTACTCACAATATGGGACTCCTTTTCTGTGATTGAAGCATCCTCAATTATAGCTGTTCGCTACGCACACATACACACACATTTAACTTTGTGCAGTTTTTGCATGTCTACTCACAATATGGAACTCCTTTTGTGTGATTGAAGCATCCTCAATTATAGTTGACATTATCCAGCGGTGGTGATTCGAATGGTTAATTAAAAAAATTGTACGCGAGAAGTACCTGGATGACCTTCTACTTCCAGCGAGATTTTAAAGTTTTAAAGAGATTTTAAAATGGATGCTATGCTATCCCATGATGCACAGTGAGAGAATCCATGAATGGAAGTGAAGCGATGTAGTACGTTCTAGTCATACTATTCACATTCATACTGTATAGAATGTACTTTTATAACGGTTGAGTAGTACATTCAAATTCAAATGTAGTACCTACTAAGCGATTCGGGTGCAGCCATAGTGTTTTACCAGCTGCTACATCACAGTGTGGACCAAAATAGCTAAAACAAGTCACGTGCGAGTAAACTCTCCTCACATTGGTCAGAGTTTCACGGTTTATTTTGCTTATTTTAATTTATGACGATGAGCAATAAGACATTATAAACGAAAAGCTGTGCTAAGCTACATCGTCACTAAATATAGAGCAGAGGTAAGACTTTCTCATACATAGCAGTTGGCTTATGCATTATAGGCTTTACATTATAGAGAGAAATAACAGATAAACTAAGAATGCAGTTCGGTCAGTAACGGATAAAAAGCTCTCTAATGCTTTCACTTTCGTATTTGACATGAAACGCACATTTACCGGTAGGAATGACCTCCTGCCCTACTCATAATTCTCTTCAAATAGCTGTATATATGCCTATGACATATCCACGATACACTGTGATATAGCCTGGCTCAAATTGTAACGTTTTCTCACTACAATCGATCAACTCCAGAGTTCGTTTCAATCGAGCCGAGACCACCTTATTCAGGCGATCTCGGACCGATTGTTTTGGCGCAGATCCGAGCACGATTGCTGGTTTCACATATGCCAAACGAACTGCGCTAACGAGCAGGTTCTGAAACAAAAGTCTTGGTGTGAAAGCACCCTTAAAGTGGGGTGCAATCTATTGGCCCTACAATGAAAACGCAGCATTTGGCCCCGCTGCTAGAGCTCTGAAGCTATTAGCCCTGGCCAGCCCGATGAACGCCCTGTCTCTCATGGGCCCGATAATAAAAAAACAGTCATTGAAACTGAAATGAGACATCCGTTCTTATACAATTCCATTCATTTTTAGTCTTACGAGCTTGTTATGCTGCTATCATATTCCTTCAATTTTAATGTATTGTCATAAACACACTGCTTTGTAGCGCTAGTAGTTTGACCGTTTACTGCCAGTTGTTATTCCTAGTCATTTACCCATAGTGGCAAATTAATCTGAAGTCTTGAAACATTCACAAAATAAAGCTTACATCTACATTATAATATAAAATATAAGCAGGATATGTTCTAGCAGGACAAGAAGGAAAACGCTGAGGAAAGCAATTCGATACACTTCATTGTAGGCATGTCTGCTTCATTTAAGGGTGATGGATGTGGATTTAAAGGGATGATTACAGTGTCAAAGTGCTCCGTGGATTGACAGGATGAGCAGGTACAGGGTGAAGGATGATTTCATCTAGGACCTTTTCTCAGAGTACCTTCTGCTTGAAAGGAAGTTGTCATATAAATCAAGATATTTTCAGAAGCTGATTGAATTAAGTTGAAATAATCATTCATTCATTCATTTTCTTTTCGGCTTAGTCCCTTTATTAATCCAGGGGTGCTACAGCAGAATGAACCACCAACTTATCCAGCACATGTTTTACACAGCGGATGCCCTTCCAGCTGCAACCCATCTCTGGGAAACATCCATACACACTCATTCACACTCATACACAACGGATAATTTAGCCTACCCAATTCACCTATACCGCATGTCTTTGGACTGTGGGGGAAACCGGAGCACCCAGAGGAAACCCACGTGAACGCAAGGAGAACATGCAAACTCCACACAGAAACGCCAACTGACCCAGCCGAGGCTCGAACCAGCGACCTTCTTGCTGTGAGCGACAGCACTACCTACTGCGCCACTGCGTCGTCCAAGTTGAAATAATGCTTACTGTTATTGCTATTACACATCTCTCTGAATGCTTGATTCTCATTGGTCAGTTGAAACATTCCAGTCTATTACTGTAAATAATGATTTACTGCTCACCCATTTTTTCCATGTGTTGATTGCAAAAGTAATAGTATGCTATTTTCATTAGTTTTTGGTGTGGGAATTAAAAAAAAAACATTTTAAGACAAGACAACCAGCCTTGAGATTTAATGCAACATTAGAAATTTTGATTTGCAAAGAACATATTTAACAATTTGACAAGTCTAATGTGCTTATTGGATTTAGTAAGGTAAAGTACTGCAAATAAAATAGTTAAAAATATATAAAAAGATTTTCTGAGCAGCAAGGTAATACCTGTAGTGTTCCTGAAGCAGTTAATGCAATTACAGCTTTACAACTAGTTGCTGCAGAACACTGAACTGCCACTGTCCACACTAATATGTTCATTCATTCATTTTTCTTGAGCTTAGTCTCTAGTTATCAGAGGACACCACAGCGGAATGAACGGCCAACTATTCCAGCATATGTTTTAAGCAGTGGATGCCCTTCCAGCTGCAACCCAGTACTGGGAAACACCCATTCACTCTCGCATTCACACACACACACACAAACTAATACACTATGGCCAATTTAGTTTATCCAATTCACCTATAGTGGATGTCTTTGGACTGTGGGGGAAATCGGAACCCGCGAAACCCACATGAATTAAAAAAAATTCCAAATATTATTACCAATTCTGCTAAAATGGAGGACAACATTGTACAGCAGCTGTTTTGGATGCTCTCCATTTGGAAAGCATTATTAAAGGGTAATGTCAGTTAGTACATGCTCCAGACTGCTGTGTTTTGGCATGTCTCCCAGTTGTATATTCTCCCTTGTTTTGAAACTTTATACTTCTGCGTTACTAAAAATTTTACGCAATTTACCTCACTGTCCGTTCATTTAAAAAGAATGCTTCCTCAGCATATTGCCACAATTTCTTAGCCAGAAAGTAAATAAATTCCAGACTAGAGTTAAAAGTATCTTAACACATGTGCAGTATAGGGATGGAAGCAGATGAAGCGTCAAGCGTGAGTGATTTACATGTTAAGTCAATGCAAAGACGTGAATAGACAGCATGCGGCTCTATTTGTATGAATGAGGTGGTGCGAATGATGGGATTTATGAAGCCGGAAAAACAAAGGAGCAAATGATTCTTTCAGCAACCTAAATGATGTACAAACTGCCATGTTTAACTATTATCATGATGTTTTGGACCATTCTGAACTCGGAGTGACAGAATTACTTTCTAACAGAGGTTACATGTGCCGGTGAAGATTAAAGATACAGATGAGAGGTTTGCTCTGACTGTGAGCTATATGTTGCTTGCTTTTGAAGCCAAATAAAGACTAAATGTCTGCTGTGTGCAGTTATTCTTTATTTGGTAACATATCGGAGACTGTAAGGGTCAGTAGGTTATTTCTCACATCATTGATCTGTAGTTATAATCAAATCATGTTCATAGAAAGTTTAGTCATGAACATTTATATGCAAGTATTTATGTGTGTAAAGCATCTGTTTTGTGAGAAGTGCTTCTCATATGATATGTGAACAACCCGAACAGATTTACCTTGTCATTTCCTCGAGTGAGAATGACGTCGACTGAAACTTTCTGTTGTACACGTTGCCCACCATTGGTACCATTTTGGCAGTGGAAACGCAAGCTTGATAAAGGTGACCGGTACCAACCCGTACCGTACTGTACCACCAAGTACAGTGTAACAAATGATTCATTTGTCTGTGAGTACACATAAGTTAAAGTGACTTAATATAAAGTGGGACCAAAAAAACATTGCCATGGCTTCATAAAATTATAGTTGTCACATGGATTAATTCAATAACTTTTTTACAACCTTTCTGGAACTTCAAAGTGCCAGTTGCTTAGTCTGTCAGTGGAACAGAGAAGTCATAAAAAGTTTTGCTGTTACTTTTATGTAACAATTTTAAAAACAAGTAACAGACACAATGGTGTCTACAAAAAAAATGAAGTCAAAGCAGAATTACAGCTTTAGAAGCACAAGAGTGCAGCATTTTCCTCCAGAATTAGTTTGTTTCTAAACTAATTTGTTGTTATGAGCGATGCCATGAGCACATTTACATGTACACCAATATGTAGATAACTATTCAAAATCAGCTCATTAAAACCTGTTTAATGATTTACATGCAAACAATAAATAGAAGAAAATCACATATTTTATTTATTCATTTATCAGTTGATTTCCCCATGATGATGCTTCATAAACTTAAGCATCCACGTATTACACTGAAGAGAATAATATCTATGTATGATAGTTATGACGGTTTAAAAAAGTATTTAAAACCCCAAAATAAAGTTCCAAACATCAATTCTGGAGGAGCCTAGTCATTCAGACCTGTCAGTCGTTATCCCGAGTGTATATAAGCATCAGTTTACAAGCATACGTTTTTCCTTTCAAGTGGGGTTTCTCAAGTGGAGCCTTGGGTTTAAGCCCCCTTCAAGAACAACAAGCCACAATATTTAGTTTCTGCAACTGTATAATTTGTCCTTCATCTGCATTGTGATGATACCAGATATTTATAATTTACTGGGTCAAAAATAAAATGACTAAGTGTGTTCAATATATTTGCTTCCCTACAGCAATGCACATGCGATTTCCACTTAAATATTACAGGTCTACTAGATCAGCACAAACCATTTTAGAGGAATATAGAGGAGGGGAAATTGACTAAAGGGAACATTGTCTCACTTTAATAAGCTGAATAAATGCAGGTCAATAAATGCAGGGCTAAAATCTAGGTGTGATGATCAGTTTATAAGCCATCTATGATTTATTATCACTTTTAAAGGTGTTGATCGATGCCCAGCAAACAATTTTGTGTTTAATAGATGTCTAATAGACATCTAAACGTAGACAGCTTGTCTAAAGCAAGGCTAAACTGTCAGTGAAAATCTAATAGACATCTAAAAATAGCCCAAAACTAGACTAGACAGATTTTATATGTGTAGTCATTCATTTCTGTTTATTTGATGAGTAGTTTTGGCCTATTCTTAGACGTCTATTAGATTTTCACTGACAGCCCCAATTTAGCCTTGTTTTAGCCAGGACGACTATGTTTAGACGTCTATTAAACATCTTTAAAAACAAAAAATGCTTGCTGTGGTGAGTTATCGGTCCATCCACGACACATCTAATAGTTTTAATGTTTGTAAAGAGATCTCTCTCACTAACTTCTCCATCTCGATAAGATTCAAAAAGGTCAAATGAGTGATCAGAGTCCGAGTTTAACAATGCCAATTCCAATGCCAAACAAAGTCCATTCAGGACATGTGATAGGGATTCCCTTACCCTAATACACCTTAACTCTTGTGTACTGTTCAGATTGACTACCCTTACATTATGTTGGTGGCTGTTTTTGCCCCATTGACTGCCTTTATAATGACATTTTTTTATTGCAAAGCCATGACAACATATAATCATGCATTCTTGATTGTTGGTGGGTTTCCCTGCTGGGAATGTGTAATTTTTATTGTTGATCATCAATTGGTAGCATTAACCCTTCATATAGGCCTGTGCAAAAAAGTTTCAGGCCTTTATATGGAGTTCTATGGGGGTTAAACATCAGATTATATTGTGTGTGCATAAATACACTTAATTTAGCCCCTTTCACACATACAGACCTTTCCAGAAAATTACCGATTATTTTTCAGAAAGGTCTGTATGTGTGAACAGGCGCTTTTTGAAAATACCGATAAATTCGTTCTGCCACTTTTTCAGAAAGAGAAGTTGTAACATTACCGGTAATTTGCTGGAATGCTGCGCTGTGTGAACATACGAAGGAAGATTGCCGGAAAGAACGCGTTCACGTCTAGATGGCGCTGACGTGAGATGTCTACTTTAGCCAATCAGAACACTCAGACGCATTCACATCCACGCAGTTTATGAAAATAAAAGCCGTTGAATATTTTTCCAGACACATTTAGCTGCTAGATGTTAGTCAGATAACGTTTCTATGTTCCTTCTTAATGCCAACTGTGTAAAAAAAATTGATAAAATACATTTTGTCAGTTTATCATTAGTCAGTACTAGCCTTGTGCCGGTATTCGGTAATGCGATAAATCACGGTAATGAATATGCACGATATTGTTATCGCGGGCACTTCAAAATACTGTGAAAAATAATAGATCCGAATTTATATTCTTAGAACGCGCCTTAGCTTATTGTCCATCAACCGCTTGAAGAAACACTGCGTATATGCTGCGCAGAACTGATGCGCACTCTGATGTAAACAATCCCCACATGTAGAAGCCGTGTGCGCGCTGCCTGCCACGGCACTATAATCCTCACACGCAGGGGCGGACTTGCCATCTGGCAGACCAGGCACGTTCCCGGTGGGCCGACGTACTTTTTGGGCCGGGCTGATCATCGTCTTATGATTTGATCGGCCCATAAAAGGCTTAGCAGCCTATCGTTTTTTTCTGCCTTATTGATTGACGCTGCTGTGATCTGTGACTCTCTGAAAGTAGATGCTTTTTTTCCCGGACAGACAGACCGGGCCGGTCCATGTGACACTCTGCACCTCATTGGCTCTTTTCGGTATTGACATTGGGCTGGCCCAATCACAAACTCCTATTTTGGACTCCATGTGAGCGTGTGTCGTCTGTGTGTATTTGTCAAAATAGTCGAGAGTCAGAGAGAAGAAACGCAAGGGAGGCGCAGAGAAATCGCGGGAAATACACCGGCGTTTCATTTAGCGATTCTGAAAAGTTCTCTGTTCATTCTAGTACACGGCTAAAAACGCAAATCACGTGACCACACGCTCTCTGCCCACAGCTGCAGCCACTAGTTCAGCGGGTAAGCATTAACCCCAGGTGAGAGTATAGTGCATGTCAGACAGTTCATCTGCTGGATGATCTCATCTCACTATAGTTGTTAAACGTGATATTGAATTCATCTTGTTGTCTCTATCTAACAATTCTTATGTCTTTTGAATCACTTGTTCTCAGTTAACTGTTTTGGCTGAGTGCAAAGATAAGCTAATATATTAATTTATGTAACCACATACACTGATTCTGCACATTGACTGATTGCTAACCTTTATCGTTTAAATTTAATGTACGTTATACTGTTATAATGGCCATTATTGGTTATTAAAACTGATATTCTGCAAAAGAGACAGTGTAAATCAGATATCAAAATGAAACAAATTTGACTTATATTATGTTTTCATTGTTTAGATAGTGAAACAGCAAGCAGGATGAGGTGAAAGGTTAAAATGTATCACTGTTCCCTTTGAAGATTTACCCATGCATTAGCAGGCAGTTTTTGTTATGTTTATTATTGAATAAGCTAAATTGACTGTAGTGTATGAGTGTGTGTGAATGAGTGTGTATGGGTGATTTCCAATATTGGGTTGTGGCTGGAAAGGCATCTGCTGCATAAAACATGCTGGAATAGTTGGCAGTTCATTCCACGATTGCTGATCGAAGACGGTTTCCCTTGCACATTCACTTTGATATAATTGCTCAAGTTTACTTTTATATTGTGTATTGTTTTATTTGTATTTATTTGTATTTAAATGTTTGAAGTACTTTTAGTTAATTAAAAAGTTATTAAAGTTACTAAGTTGACGAAACTGAAGTTTTTTTGTGTTTTTTTACCTGTTTCTCTAGTAAAATTACAATATCGTGATAATACCGTATACCGTGATAAAAGCTCAATCAATTAATCGCAGCATGAAAATGTGATACCGGCACATGCCTAGTCAGTACTCATAATTTGTACAGTTCAGTTCAGTCGTACGGAACTGTACAATTTTAAAAATGAGGTGTGACACCAAACCCTATCCCTAAACCCAACCATCATAGGGCAATAAGCAAATGAGATTGCACAAATTCATATGAATTAGCCACTAAATCAAAAAGTTACGAATTACCGTGAGATTATGTTGCGCACAAACACACAAACACTATACTCCATATAGAAGGCAGAAACTAAGCTTTTTTTGCACTGCAACTGATAATCAAGTATAAAAATGACTAGTTTGACCTTTTCCCAACATAGAAAACCAGCAACAATCAAGAATGCATGATTATATGGTGTCTAGTTTTGCAATCTAAAAATGTGGTTATAAAGCAGGGGTGTAAAACTCAGTTCCTGAAAGGCCGCAGCCCTACACAGTTTAGTTCCAACCCTGCTTCAACACACTTGCCTGTAGGTTTTAAACAAGCCTAAAGGACTCAATTAGTAAGATCAGGTGTGTTTAATTAGGGCTGGAACTAAACTGTGCAGAGCTGCGGCCCTGCAGGAACGGAGTTTGACACCCCTGTTATAAAGGAAAGGGTAAAAACATTCACGAACATAACAAAAGCGTAGAAAATTTTCCTAGAGTGTATTGTTGAATATTTGAACATGTTAAAAGCATTTTCCCAAAATATTTGACAAAATGAGATTGTACGAAATAAGATTCCATAAGCTGAAATTGTTGTGGCCAAATTGTTGTGGCCAAATTAATATTCAAAATCACCCCAGAGTGGATGAAAACATCCTCAACAGCACGCAAAGGTTAATCACAGATTACCATGAACATTTGTCAATGGTGGGGAAGAAATCACGATTTCAGTAGGGAAAGAGTTACAAAATATGCATATTTTACAGGCTCTGGTCTGATTGAACTCGGGTCACCATAAGCACAGCAGTTCTATGCGTCACTGCACTTAACCACTGGGCTTTTAGTTCCAACAAACAATAATTACATTTGACTAAGGGTGTACTCACACTAGGCACGGCTGTCTTGAACCGTGCTCAGGCACGATTGTCCCCCCTCCCATCTCCCCCAACGGCCTGCACTCACACTGTATTTTACCTTCCGAGCATGAGCTCGCTTACGTCATCAGTGATTCAGTTTAACAGAAGAGAAGCGCTCTCGCTCAGTACAGTCAAAGAGCATAGAATCACCAGGAGGCGACACTCTAGTGCGATTTGGGAAACAGCCACTAGATGGCGCGGCGGCCATTTTAGAATGAAAAGTCTGTAAAATAAACTATTAAAAGTGCTGAGGATTGTGATAGTAAGTGTTGTGTTGTCGTCTTTCAGGTTGTATATCAGCTTTAATGCACTTTTTAAATAAATAAATAAATAAAGCAGATGCTAGCCATTGTGACAGCAATAAGATCCAATGGACGGCCGATCGCTTTCACTCCAAAATGGTGGAATCACAGGGCTGTTGCTGGGCGCTGCTGTTGCAATAGAACGTTCTATTGAGTGTCGCCTCTTGGTCAAAGACTATAGAAAACACAAGACATGTCACTCATACTTTTGAATGAGGAAAAGTGTAACTGTCAATATGGCGAATGAAGCACCGCCTTCTAGTACAGGAGCCAATCAGCGACCGCTATATGGTGAATAAAGACTGACGAATCAGCGATTGCTATAGAATGACAATTCTCATTGCTTTAATTCAGGGTTTCTGCAGGTTTCACAGAGTTAAATTTAAGACTTTTTAAGATATTTTAAGACCATTATAAATGAAATCTTAGACCCATAAAGGGCTAAAGGCTAAGGAATTTTTCAAATGGCCCAGAAGGAAAAGATTTTTATTTGCCCTATCAAAAATAATAATAATTTAATACATTTAATAATACAATAACAATATTTTTTAAACATATTTAAGATTATATTTCTTAGCTAACTATTTTAAATATTGTGTAAAAACAAGGAAGCTCTACTTGTATCCAAACACTTTTTTTCCAAGATAAACTTTCGGTAAAATAAAAAAAGAACAAATGTTTTAAAAGTTTTGAAACTATAACAAACTAAATCTATGCACAATAATCTGTCCAGGTCAGTGTCCTCAGCAGTAAACACATGGAGCACTTTTAAGCAAATGTTATTGTAAGGAAAATTAAACCATTATGATAAATAGAGTTAAAAATTACGTTCTTTAAATAAAAAGTTAAAAGTTTTATTGAGATGATTGTTGGTGATTGTATGGGTTTTGTCCAGATTTATTAGCAATACATGAACAAAGGAAAATTAAAGACCTGTTAAAAAAGATTTAAGATCTACAACACAATATTTTAGTAAATTTAGGACTAATTAAGGCCTAAAATTTGGATTTTGAGATTTAAGACATTTTAAGACTTTTTAAGACCCTGCAGAAACTGTGTAATTAACTGACCCTGTTAATTACATTGTTTTGTATTATTTTAAGTCGTTTGTGATGTTGTGACATGCATCTTTAATAAACTATAACATTCATGTTCATTGAAAAGTAAGAATGAATAATAAATAAAGAGTTTAGATGCAAAAACCTCTAAATGCCGCTTGTTATTTTCTTCTAAAATTAGCTTTTTTTCCAACTCTTGTGTGTAGGCTCAGTAATTTTACTTTATTATTGACAAATAAGTTATTTTCATTGCCTTTAAAGTAAAATAGCTGAACATAAACACAGGAGGCTGAAAAATGCTAATTTTAGGTGAAAATTTCAGATGGCATTTAGAGGTTTTTGCATCTGAACTCTTCAAATCCTTATGAAACAGTCCCTTAAAAGTGACGTCGGGTCTCCAGTTTCGCACTCAGGCGTGCTTTGCACTCACACTACAAGTGTACCACGCCAAAGCCCAACTGAACCGCGCTCTGGTACCCCTTTCTAACCTGGCCAGGGCCAACCAACTAAACCTGGGCGCGATTCGGAACACTCACACTTGTGAAATCAACCAGAAAACTTGTCTGGGCATGGTTCGAATAGCCTATTGTGAGTACACACTAATGTACTCCAACCCTGAAATTTTAAGATGTTTTGAAAAGTCAGGGAGCGTTATTCGTAGCCTGCTATTAATTATCTGTCACCCACCAGTAAGATCAACACAGAGACTGATCTGGGATATGCTTTCAGCGCTGCAGTACAGAAAGAGTTGTTAAAAGTACAACACAAAGACTGACTTGGGATCTGCTCTTAGCCCTAAGACTGACTCCACCAGCTGGCAAACAGTATGAACCATGTTTGTTGTGTGAAGCGACTCTGCAATGTGTATGCGAGCGTGTGTGTGTGTGATCTCCAGTGGGGACGGAAATGAGACAGCAGTGTGTGGGGGATGAGCAGAGACGCCTCCTCCACAGCTAATTAACTTCATGCTTGACGGCTTTGGTGGCTCCACAAAGTTCTGAGCGTGCGAGAGAGAGAGAGAGAGAGAGAGAGAGAGAGCAGAGATTTACCTCACATTCAACAGTTGAGATGATCTCTGCTCTGGTTCTGCGCTGCCATAAAATGTCTAGACAAGAAAACATTGGGACGAAGAGGAGAGTGGTGCATGAAACTAATTGAGCGAATGAATTACCAACGGGGACATTCGATTTAATAGATATTTCTTCCTATTTATGAGCTGACAATGCATAAAACTGCAACAAATGAATATTGTAATTCAGTAACACTTTCTAAGTCTATGCTTAGAATGAATTATAAGTCAGTTTATAAGCATTCATAATCGAGCACAGCAATTATATAAATGTATTTATGAATGCGCAACAACACCTATACTGTATTATTAAGACAGTGCTATACATTTATAATAATCATAATAATTTTAATTCTTATTAGTTATGCATGTTGTTTCGTAATAAACATGTTGAACAGCCGCATCACCCTGTAGACAAGACTGGTTACTCACTGAAGCAAAGCAGGGCTGAGACTGGTCAGTACCTGGATGGGAGACCACATGAGATAAACTAGGTTGCTGTTGGAAGAGGTGTTAGTGAGGCCAGCAGCGGGAGCTCAAATTGTGTTCCGTGTGAGTCCTATAGCCCCGGTATAGCGAAGGGGACACTATACTGACAGTGAGCGCCTTTCGGATGAGATGTTAAACCAAAGACTCTCTGTGGTCATTAAAAATCCCATGGCACTTCTTGTAAAGAGTAGTCTTGGCCAAATTTTCTCCATAGGCCCTCTCCATCATGGCCTCCCAATCATCCCTTTAAAATATGACAGTTTATTTTACCCCAGTATTTTCTGGAATTTCTGCACTAGCCTGTTGCTACTGATGGCACTAGCGGTTACAATGGTCTTTCATCTCGTTTTATGCTTGAACAACTAAATGAATACTTTAGTCTATTTAACTGAATGTATTTTAATTACATTACAACATCGATGCTGTAAAAACGACCTTGTGAAATTGAAATTAGTTACATTAAGCGGGAGCACACTGGCGCCATTGTCCTGTGGCTGCCGTCACACCATCTATGTCGTCACCCCCCCCCCCCCAATGATTGATAAGTACTTTGGGTGTATGGCCATACACAATAAATGCGCTATATAAATACACAATACATTCATTACATGTTCATAACACATACAAATACAGTTTTCACTTTACACAAAGCCACAAGTTAGGGATGCAATGATTTTAGATTGTGGTTGTACGATTATAGTCTGAGGAATAATCACTCTTTCATAGTGAGCACAATTATTACACATTCATTATTTCAAAACTCTACTAGTTTAGACAATCATATGAAAACTCCCTATATTTGAAAGTGTTATTTAATGCTGCTCAGTAAGCAAATAATACAGCACAAAATAATAATAAAACAAACAATAGTCCATTTCTCTCTTTGGACTTAAAAATAAGTGGAAAAAAGTTTTTGGCACTTCAACATAAATAATAATTTAACACTGAAAATAAATGACAGAACAATGAATGAATGAATAAATAAATAAAAATAAGAATTGACAAAAAAAGTATTTGTCGAATGTAAATCTAAGCATCATATTAGCTACTGTAAGTATTTTCCTTTTAAAGAGAACCAAGGCTGCTGAATCGCTGTCTGAAAGGTGCTTTTGATCAACTATATTATAAACTTGTTTGGTATTTTTCATTTTATTTAATTTTTCTCTTTGGAGTAGAAATGTGTATATTCACCACCCCCCCCCCCCCCCCCCAATACCCAAAACGGTAGACTCATCATTGAAACGGTAGGCTACAAATAATTAATTTGTTTAATTAATTTAACTCCGCCTATGAAGATCGCGATCTTTCACATTAGACATCGTACGATGCCAAATTGGTCGACATCGCCCAACCCTAGCATGCAAAAGACGCAACATATGAACGGCCCTTAATTAATAGTCTCAGTCATAGTTAATTCAGTGTGCGCGTTAGCCTCAGTTTACAAGCTTCGAACTTTAAACTAGCACACAGTTGGCATACAGTTTTGTTCAGTGCACGAACACGGTGTTGAGAAGCCTTTACGATTAACCATGATGAATTAAAGCAAGGTTAATAGTGAAATCGGTCAATCGTTGCATTCCTTGCAATCAATTATTTATTTATACAGGTTAGTAACTGTGTTATAACTCACAATACGTATTTATAAAGCAACAGGGCTGTTATAAATAATTGTAACTATACCATAACATTTTACATTGGAGACTGTATCTTTATGAATACAATCATAACTGACTTATTAATACTTATAAATCACTGTATAATGATGTTAAGAACATGCATTGAAAAATGAAAGGCATTACTAATAATGTGTTAATAACACTTTTATAAATGTAGCTATAACTGTCATTATAATATAGATTTACAGATACATTTCTAAAACTGTTATGCTCAGTTATAAATAATTATAAACAGTTATAACTCATTATGTAAGCATGGGTTTTATATAAATATTTTTAAGTTACATATTTAAGTTAACACTTAAGTTTTAGTTCATCCCAAAAATCTACATTTTAAATGACATTTCTTCTTCAGGAGCATATTATAACAACATGTAAGTCAATGGATGTTGGTGTTTTAAGAGTCAAAATAAACTAATACAGGCAAAACAAAAGGAGTCCCCATGTAGTTTTGAATTTACGTTTTTTATACTGTAAAAGTACCGGACGTGATTTTATGAATCTCCAACAACCACAGTTTAGGCGAAAAATCTGCTCTTTGTTAAAGCAAAATGTCATGTTTTAGATAGCCTGCGAGCTACTTATGCAGGTATTTTCAACTAGTGTGTCTATTTCAGCAATCAAATGAGCCACCTAATTAGATCTGAGCTTTAGATCACCTGCTCAAAGCCACTGTTGTTGTATAAAAGAGTGTCATTATTAATGCCGTTTTAAAAATATATATATTATGATGTGTGATAAATCTTGTAAGTAGTCTATATACAGTTTATCTATATTAACGGTTGTATTTTGTACACTGAACAAGAATAAAGCCAATCAAATTGAGAGACCCATATTAGATGGAAGTCTCATGCAGGGATGAACGTAGCCAAAGATGATCAGTGATTTTGTGTTTGAAATTACAAAACCATTAGTTTGGTGATCCACTTCATTTTATTGCATCAAGCTTAATGTTAAATGATATTAAAGACCTAGTCCACCCAAAATTCTCACTGCTCATTTAGTTTCTTTTTTTTAACACAAATAAGTTATTTTGAAAAATCTGGGTGGGTAGCGCTGTCGCCTCAGAGCAAGAAGGTCACTGGTTTGAGCCTCGGCTGGGTCAGTAGGCATTTCTGTGTGAAGCTTGCAAGTCATGCGGTACAGGTGAATTGGGTAAGCTAAATTGGCCGTAGTGTTTGAGTGTGAATGGGAATGTATGGGTCTTTCCCAGTGATGGGTTGCAGCTAGAAGGGCATCAGCTGTGTAAAACATATGCTGGATAAGTTGACAGTTCATTTCACTGTGGCGACCCCAGATTAATAAAGGGATTAAACCAAAGAGAAAATGAATGAATGAAAAATGTTGGTAACCAGTAACCATTAACTTCCATAGTATTTGTTTTTATAATATGGAATATGTTATTTGAAGTATCTTTTGTGTTCGCTAGAAAAAAGTTTTGAAACCGCTTGATGGTGAATGAATACAAATCTTCATTTTTAGAAAAAACATCCCTTTAAAGGGGACCTATTATGCCCCTTTTTACAAGATGTCAAATAAGTCTCTAATGTCCCTAGAGGAATGTGTGAAGTTTCAGCTCAAAATACCACACAAATAATGTTTTATAACTCTTAGAAACTCTTTGTTTAATAACTCTTTGATCCTAATTGTGCAATTTTGGTGACTGTCTCTTTAAATTCAAATGAGATTGTGCTCTTTTCAAAAGAGGGCGAAGCTACAAATGCCTGTGTGTCAGCGTAGTGGCAGATTCAAAAACAAGATTAACATCCTATGCTAATGAGGGAGAGATTGTCACTAATGGGTGGGGCTTTTCTCCTCTGTCTTTATGAAGTGTGATTCTAAAAAATAAAATGACTCAACTTTTGCCATTTGAAGCTGACTATAACCACAGACTGTTGCCAAACAACTGTTTAAATCACTTATAAAAGTGATATTTGCATAAAAAGTTGCCTTTTAAAATATATTTATTCAATAATCTACAGTTTTCATGCATCTTTTTCTGTATAGTTCTCAGAAGCTGAACTGACAGCAGTGATTTCTATTTATGTGTCGACCCACAGATTGACAAGACAGATGACAAGTCTCTGGAGGAGAGAGGGCGCATCATGATCTCTCTGAAGTACAGCTCTCAGAAGTCTGGTTTAGTGGTGGGCATCATCCGCTGTGCGCATCTCGCTGCCATGGATGCCAATGGCTTCTCTGACCCTTATGTTAAAACGTAAGTCATCTTTCAACTATCATTATCTTTTGACTGAAAAAAAATAAACGAATTACACTTGTTTTTTGTTTCTCTGCACCAATAGCATGTTTAAACTGTACATGTGCAAAAGTACTAAATGATTAGAATTTGTTTGCCATAGTGAAAACAGGGAACTCATGTAGAACTTAAAGGGGATCTATTACGCCCCCTTTTACAAGATGTAAGATTTTACAAGATTCAAAAGAACTCTCTGATGCCCAGAGCTCAAAATACCCCACAAATAATGTTTGATATCTCTATAACTTGGTGCATAAAGTCAGACTAAAAAATTTGTAAACAAAACATAAGTAGATGCATGTGTGTGTGCGTGTGTGTGAAGGTAATCCTCAGCACATACATTCATACACCCAAACATTCATTCATTTTCCTTCAGCTTTTCCTCCCTTTAGTCATCAGGGGTCGCCACAGCGGAATGAACCGCCAACTTATCCAGCATATGTTTTACACAGCGAATGCCCTTCCAGCTGCAACCCAGTACTGGGATACATCCACACACACTCATTCACACACATAGACTACGGTGAATTTCAGCATACCCAATTCACCTATACCATAGGTCTTTGGACTGTGGAGGAAAACGGAGCACCTGGAGGAAACCCACATGAACACGGGGAGAACATGCAAACTCCACACAGAAATGCCAACTGGCCCAGCCGAACACAAGCATCCAAATCATTTACAATGATGCTGGATTCCCATGCATCACAATTCTGATATGGTGAAATGTTCGTATTTTAAGGACTTTGACTAAAATGAAGTAATGATCTCTGCTTCAGCACACAGAGGAGATTACAGCTTTCAGCTCCCTCTCTTTCTAAGTCCAATGATTTATAGAGGGATTATTGCAGCGGGCACTGTGTGTTTGTTTCTTACATGCACAGACATTGGTCAATTGAAACAGTCTGAATCTATGATTTTAGTTTGCAAAGAAAAAAATGAAAAGAAATAAACATTAAGTAATTTAATGCCCTGCTACATTTAGGATTGATTATTCTGATGATTTATATTTCATATAAAATATAGGCTACACATAACCACAATTTGTTAAGTCATTATAAAGATAATCATGTTTATTTAAACACTATAAATGAGGGGGACTTCTCTCCTCCTGAATCCCTGGGTCTGAATGCAGACACAGTGGATAGCAGTACATCAGGTCTCTTGCCATGTACAGGGCTCGAAATGAACTGTTTTACTTGGTAGCACCGGTGCTCCACACTTCAAATATTTAGGAGCACCAGAAAATATTTAGGAGCGCCCACCAAAAATGAATGAGCACCACTGGAAATTGTATGTTAAGGGATTTATTGTATTTGAAAACAACATCAATTAGGACTAACAAAAAGCAGAAACAACTACCTAACTAATGCTGTAATGACTTATTGATATTTGTGCAATAATTCCAAAATAATAGTCTAATATTATAAAATATTAAAGGATGACAAAGATGACAATAATACTAACAGTGAATTACATTTCTCATTATCATGTTTACTTGAATGTGCTTGAATGTGAGTTATCTGCTATAAAAGTTCTACTGTTACTTTATGAAAAATAAATATATGGTTTGCATCAAATAAAAATGAAGCATTGCAGTAAGAAATATTTGTTTGCACCTTTTTTATGCATGTCAATTTAATAAATAATATTGCTGCTACAAAACAAACAAAAGATTATAATAAATCATTCTATTCAATGCTGAAAGCTGCAAAGCAGTCATCAGTAGTTAAATAGAAAAATAATATACATCTCAAGAAAGAATGGACAAAAGAAAGTAATGTAAAGTCTAATTATGCGCTGATTTACATTTTTCTGAGTTTGGGGAAAATAGCAGGGGAGTCAGCTGACCCAGTAATATATGAGCGGGGCAGAGCCGGATTCTCGCGATGACCTCAGGCGCAATACCTTAGTTATGAGCCGCAGTTTCAGTTTAAACTTAGTAAAGTCGAGCTTCTTTGGTGATGAAATGTACAGTGTTAGATTTTACATTTAGCGGACATTACATTTGGGTAAAAAAAACATTCACATTTTTCATTCACATCTGCTGTACAGACGAATAACTCGAAATAGATAAGTACCATAAATTTAAATAACTGATATGTAGAAATTTCATGTTCATGTTGAGCTAAAGGAGCTGATGTGAGAGGGAATTATTCTAGTGGATGAAGGTCTGCATCAGTAATGCCACAGGAGTGAGCCAAGGCACTTAATCCCAGATTTCTCCCGAGGGATTTTTCCTGGAAAACATGTATTGCGAAATCACTGTGGATAAAAGTATTTGCTAAATGATTACCTGCAATGTGGAACTATGTATGTGTATGTGCATGTGTGTGTGAAGGTAATCCTCAGCACATACATTCATACACCCAAACATCCATTCATTTTCCTTCAGCTTTTCCTCCCTTTAGTCATCAGGGGTCGCCACAGCGGAATGAACCGCTAACTTATCCAGCATATGTTTTACACATCGGATGCCCTTCCAGCTGCAACCCAGTACTGGGATACATCCACACACACTCATTCACACACATACACTACGGTCAATTTTAGCATACCCAATTCACCTATACCATAGGTCTTTGGACTGTGGAGGAAAACGGAGCAACTTGAGGAAACCAACATGAACATGGGGAGAACATGCAAACTCCACACAGAAATGCCAACTGGCCCAGCCGAACACAAGCATCCAAATCATTTACAATAATGCTGGATTCCCATGCATCACAATTCTGATATGGTGAAATGTTCGTATTTTAAGGACATTGACTAAAATGAAGTAATGATCTCTGCTTCAGCACACAGATGAGATTACAGCTTTCAGCTCCCTCTCTTTCTAAATCCAACGATTTATAGAGGGATTATTGCAGCGGGCACTGTGTGTTTGTTTCTTACATGCACAGACATTGGTCAATTGAAACAGTCTGATTCTATTTCTACAAAAGCATTGAAAGCTAAATTATTAATATGTCACTTCTGCTGGTGACGACAAACTGTGTAAATATTGTGCATTTGTGTCATTATTTCATCTCCATCTGCTATTATCATTCTTGTTTTTCCACATCTACACTCACCGGCCTCTTTATTAGGTACACCTTACTAGTACTGCTTTGGACCCCCTTTTGCCTTTAAAACTGCCTTAATCCTTTGGCATATATTCAGCAAGGTACAGGAAATATTCCTCAGAGATTTTGGTCCATATTGACATCATAGCATCATGATTTGTTGGCTGCACATCCATGATGAGAATCTCCCGCCCTATTGGATTGAGTTCTGGTGACTGTGGAGGCCATTTGTCCAATTTTGGTGAGCTTGTGTGAATTGTAGCCTAATTTTTCTGTTCTTAGCTGACAGGAATGGCACCTAGTGTGGTCTTCTGCTGCTGTAGTCCATCAATGCTCTTCTGCATACCTCAGTTGTAACGAGTGGTTATTTGAGTTACTGTTGCCTTGCTATCAGCTCAAACCAGTCTGGTCATTCTCCTCTGACCTTTGGCATCAACATTTGCATATTTTTTCTCTTCAGACCATTCTCTGTAAGTCCTAGAGATGGTTATGCTTGAAATTCCCAGTAGACCAGCAGTTTCTGAAATACTCAGACCAGCCCGTCTGGCACCAACAACCATACCACATTCAAAGTCACTTAAATCAGCTTTCTTCCCCATTCTGTTGCTCGGTTTGAACTGCAGCAGGTCATCTTGATCATGTCTACATGCATCGAGTTGCTGCCATATGATTGGCTGATTAGAAAATTGCGTTAACAAGCAGTTGGACAGGTGTACCTAATAAAGTGGCCGGTGAGTTTATGCGAAGAGCAGTTTTCCCAGATTGAAACCAGTTGATGTTCAATCTTTTTATGGGAACAAAAACAAAATTTACTTTGTATCAAAAAGTAATGTTTTTTCTTTTTTCGAAATGGAGAAGATCATTTTAAACTGCAGATTGATTTAGTCACAAGAAAAGAAATAAAACGGTTGTCCAGCAGCACCATTACAGGAGCAAATATCATTCCCTGTCAAGAGAGCTCCAGGGAGACGTTTATGAGCCTTTCACAAGTTTCACTTTTACTTTAAATGTGTCATTTCTGTTCTGCCTTGAACAAGATTAAGCCTGGATTTATTGACGTTTTCATCACAATTTAATGAATTCTCTTTGATTTCTTGATTTTACATAAATGCCTTATGGGATTTGCAGTATGAGCTTAACAATATAAGGCACAGGGTGTGATTATTAGGATGATAATTAATCGTCTTTAATCAGTTCTTTAATCAGTCTTTTTTGGCTGTCTGCTCGTCTGGTGGTCATGGAAAAAGAGCAAAGGACCCTCATTAAAAGGTGTTGCTAAACTACAGCCAGAAAGAGACATTTAATGACCTCAAAGTCAGCAGACAAGTCAGGTTAAGTTTAATCTCTTTTTGTCATTTCTTTCTTTTTTTTTTTTTTTTACATGAACCTTTCATTATTGAAGTAAGCTTCTAGAGCATATGGTGGATATATCCTGCAGTGAGCCTCGTGTATGCACCTATGGCTTTTTTCTGCTTTCCAGATTTCATTTACAAGGGTTGCAATGCCCTCTGGTGGCCATAATGACTTGTTGCAAACCACAATGAATTCTTTATTTGTGTTCAAATTGTGCACCACAAGTAAGGCTTTGGCTAAGAGCAGTTATTTCAGAACTATGAATGCGCCAAAATAGTCATGAAAAAATCCAGGTTAATCTTAAAGGAACACCCCACTTTTTTGGAAATAGGTCATTTTAGAAGTCATCTATAGGTAAATAATTGAGTTTTATCATTTTTTAAATAAATTTAGCCGATTTCCCGGTCTGGCGGAACCTTTTTTTTTTTAAAGTATCATTGCGCCTGCTTCAGCCATGCCTAGGCAACAAAGTTATGAGTTAAGATCATTGCGCCGGAATGAGTATAGTTCCAAATCTTGAACTTTGAATTTTCTGTCTGTCTTAATGTAACTACAGAAGATTCAAGCTTTAAATTGGAAATATGTTGAAACCATTTTTTACCTTTTTTGAGAGACATGCTAATGGTCTAATCCAATTTAATGATCTATGCTAAGCTAAGCTAAAAGTACTCCTGCCAGACCCATTCAATAATGGTAAAACTCAGCTGTTTAACTCTTGGGATTTAAAATGAGCCTATTTCCAAAAACGTGGAGTGTTTCTTTAAGTGAAAGATGTAATCAAACTACATTTATCCTACTTTCAATATCACCAATGTATTTCAGGTATCTCAAGCCAGATGAGAACAAAAAATCAAAGCACAAGACAGCTGTCAAAAAGAAGACTCTCAACCCTGAATTCAATGAAGTAAGATTAGTTTTACCAATCCCAGATTCACAGATTCTGTTACGTAAGTTTTTGTTCATGTTAATTTTGTTCTCTTTGTAATAGGAGTTTTTCTATGAAATCAAGTATGCTGACCTCAGCAAAAAGACCCTGGAGGTGACTGTCTGGGACTACGACATTGGCAAATCCAATGATTTTATTGGTAAGGACTATTTAAGTAGAATATTGTTAAAATGTTTTTATATTTTTACTATGTTTTATTATTTTACATTTTTATGCTCTGTTTGTCATTATCACAGCTTGTGTTCTTAAATTTTGTTATTGAATGAAAGTAACACCAAAGGTTATCTCAATTTATAATGTAAAACAATATAAAGGCTTTTGTAGGAGATTTCAGATTTCTATTTGCCTAAAGTATCACTAAACTCCATTTATTTTACTTTTAAAATTCAATTAACAAAAGAAATTACAAAATATTTGGTCCCACTTTATGTCAAGTGGCCTTAATTACTATGTAATTGCATTGAAAAAATAAATACAATGTACTCATAATGTATTGCAGAACACTTCTGGTGATCTTGAAGTGGGATACAGGTAGGGTTAGGGACAGGTTTGCTGGTATGGGTAGGTTTAATGGTGGGTTAAGGTGTAAGGGATGTTTAACAGTGTAAATGAATTACAGATGTTAATTACTTGCTTGTATTTAATCAATTATTAATACAATGTATAACCATGCATTTACACAATAAGTACGCTATAACAAATGATTAATTTCAGTGTAAGAACAAATTAGTTAAGGGCACTTAATATAAAGTGGGACCAAATGAACCAAACTCTGGAATTTGGAAATATATTTTAGTGTACTTTCTGATCACACTGCAAAATTGTTTGTTGTTTATCAGCATCTGTGGTTTTCATAAAAATCAAGATACATTTACTTGGGAAAAAAATAACATGATATGAGAAGTCCTGCTTTGTTTAAAATTATCAACATCAAGTGAGTTTATGAATAAAATAAGAACAAATATCCGTTAGCGCGCTCCAAAAATGGACTTAAAGGTGCAGTAGGTGGATTGTCTTCAGAAACATGTTTTGTCGTGCTGGTTAAAGGTCTCTTCACATTCCAATAGTAATGACTAAAATAAATTATCTAAATGTATTTACATGTACTTTTTTATTCTGGGTGAGGCATAAAACTAAACAATGTTCATCCAGTTAAAGATTGTTGGGCTGATAATTCGCCGCAAGTGGACACGAGTGACAGCGGTAAAAACAAATGCTGAATCAAAACTTTTTAAAATCCTGAATCAATATTGGAGGTACTTTTGCATGCTGGAGGAAGCATGACACCATGGCTGAAGTATTTCTGTTAGACAGGTAATGTTCTGTTTTAAAAGTAATTTAGTCACGCAAAGCTGATGTAGATTGTGTGGTTGCTAATGGGTTTCATGCACAGAAGTGTTGTTCAGCCACTGAAATCTTCCGGCGAAAGATTGACGTGACCATTTTCAATTTTATAAGGGACCTTTTACAGCATCGATAATGTAGATTTTTATTTAGTTTAACAACTAAACATCAGTAAATAGCGCTATTCCATCTAGCCTGAGACCAGCGATCCTTACATGCATATTGCACATTATGATAGTTTTTCATTCAGAATTGTTAAGTAATATAAAGTTCTCTAACTGGCAAATAACATGATCTAGTGGGTCTTTAATATGCGCATTCATGATTTCAGGAGGCGTGGCTTTGGACGGCAGGGGAGGGATTGGATTTGAAATGCTTATGCTAACCGGTTAGCATTTAGGCAGATCACCTACTGCACCTTTAATTCAAACTGATATGTAATTTGACAGATATCTGTTTTGTTTTAACCACAACGTCACTTAGTTATGTCTAGTTTTCAGAAACAATCCCTATTTTTCATCAAATGCAACTTGCTTTAAGGAAATATAAATAATTATGTCGAGAAACAAAAATACTGAGGATGATATCATTTTTGCAACGTTTTCAAATTTGATATAAGTTTGTCTTTTTGGGGGGCTGATTTAAGAGCTTTTAAGACCTAACAAGCTGAATAAGAAAACAAATGTCAAACTTTTAAGTTTAAAAAACCTTGTATCAAAATATGTAAGATACAGCACTAACCTTACAATGACTATGTTTAAATGGACATCAGTAATTTAATAATTTGCCTTAATCTGAATAAGACAATAATTTGAATAAGGTGTTTACATGAGTTGCTTTTGAATGTTCCTTTCATGATCTCGTTTTTACGTTATAGCACATAGATCGCTTACATCACTACGCTATACAATGTTTCGTTCAGAGTTTAAATCTTTCGACTGAGGTATTGGATGGGAGTATGAAGTAAAGACTGGTGGAAGACTGTTGTTTTAATAGAATTTTATACCGCACGCCGAATGGAAAGAAAAAAGCTGGTGTCTGTGGTCATTTACTGACTCGGTAGGTGCAGAGAATAGTGTCAAACAGTAGGGGTGTCAAAAATAACTTCGGTGTCAAAAATTTCTTCGGTGCAACACGATGCAGGTGGGGACAATTTGATATCGTTTCAGTAATAGATCATAACCAGCTATTACGTACTGCCGTCATTTATCTCATATGCGCTATGTCACGGTAGAATACTAGGCAAGGGCGAGCAAATAAAACTCTCCTACTTCTTAAAAAGCAGATAATTGTGCACAATTCACTGCTTGTGAGTCTGCTGGACAGTCTTACCCTGACACTGAAGAAGGTACAGCACAAGCCGCTATTTCACTACTAGGGAGAAATGCTGTAAATATCTATCTCTGCCTCTCTCTCTCTCTCTCTCTCACTTTGGACATTTGACTCGCTGGGGTGTTTGTGAGGTAACTTTTCCTCTCCTCTCGGCTGTTAAAGCAATACTTGTAGATCCAGAAACGAGCGTGCCTGTGGTGCGAGTTTTCTCCACTGCATCAGTATTATTTGCATATAGACTGTTCTTCCCGCGTCACTCATCGGTGAACAGCGCTTTCATTTTTAAAGCCAAGCACAGCCCTTTCTGTTGAGCGGGTGAGGACAATGAACAATCATAGGAGTCTAAGAACTTGCTTGTCAGTGCTCAAAAAGCAAGCGGAATAATATTTACTTTAGTTTATTTGCTATGAATGCTCAAGTTGTCTTCTGTGCATGTATTGAAGTTTTGTTTGATACATTTAAAAAGAGTGTTTTCTTTGAGCTGGTATTAAAGGACAATATTGTATTACAAATAATAGATAAATATAAATATATTTATAGATTTTAATAAACTTTTTTTCTTGTGTTGTGAAGAAAAAATCGAATTATGTACGTAAAGCATCGTCGATACGAGATATCGTATTGAACCAAATCAATGGCATAATAATAGTAACCGAACCGAACCGTGAGACCAGTGTAGGTTTACACCCTTATCAAACAGCCTTGTGTTTATGGAATATCCTATGAAAAATGCAGCTAAAAGTCCTATATGACGGTAATAGTTTGATTGCTGTGTTTACATGTCTGTACTGAACTTCAATAACTAAAATCGGCATACTCCACGTGTTAATTCCATTTCTGTGTAGTTCGATTATGACTTTTACTCTGATTAAGGTAATCCAAAAATCGCTGTTTACATGGTAGACTTTTAATCAGAGTATTGTCTTGATCGTATTAAAATGTGTCCATGTAATCATAGTCAATGTAAGTGAGGGTTTTGTCAAATATGTAGTCGAGTTTCATGGAGAACGACTGACCATTTGTCGTTTTTAGCTGTTTTAATGAACTTTTCCCTTTTTTAGGTGGAGTGTCTTTAGGTATAAATGCCAGCGGCGAGAGGCTAAAACACTGGTTTGACTGTCTGAAAAACAAGGACAAGAAAATCGAGCGCTGGCACACGTTAACCAATGAACTCCCTGGTTCAGGGTACAATGACTGAAAGGCTGCAGCGAAGCCCCGCCCCTTTCCTACATGATGTCCAAGTAAAGCTCAACAGTCTGTGATGGACAGATAAACACTCCAGCAGTCCATTGATTTCGAGAAGAGTGCCAGAAATCACATCTCTTGTACTTTTTCCTGGTGTTGAGCTTGCAGTCTGATTGTGTGGCTTTGATGTGGCTTTTGGGCTTATATAAGGGTCTGTGTTCGTACAACCTCATTGAAAAAAACGGAGAGGTGTTGTTCCCACAGCCAATGAGAGATCAGTTACTGTCTTTAAAATATATATCCACACCTTACTGCTCTCTATCTCCATTCTCTTGGCTGTCTTCGTATTCAAGAATGCTGTTTACAGATGTTAACTCTCAGTAAATGTATCATTATGCGTATGCATCGTGGCAGCAACGGGGCTCCGAAAATACAATTTCCAAAACAACTGCATATTGTTTACATCTGGAGTATATCCCAACCTTTCTGATGCCTGTTTTTAGGTCAGGGTATGAACTACGCTGTTTATTTTACAGACTGATTATTGCAAGGATTATATTTGACGGTGAAATTCTCTTACAATTTATATGAGTTTTTACTTCCCCCGTCTATTATACTAGGCTAGAGGTCTTTTTTTCCTGATGATATTGAATAACCTCAAAGTTCGTCTACTTAACGAATGTAATTTACCTTTAATTTTTGTGCTCACCGCATTATGTAATCAGAGTTTCAACAGCCATTTTGTTCCAAGAAAGAAAACCCAGTTTACACAGAGGACAGATATATGCTATAAAAAAGTCACTATTCTCGAAATGGACACCATGGATTATTCAACTTTCAACTGGAGGTTTTTACTTTTACTTGACTAATTCATGTATTGCATTTAGTGTTGTCACAATACTGGAATTCGCCACCAATCGGAACTGAAATTTTGAAAACATCTGTTTTCCGCAAACATTTGAGTGCTGTTGAACGCATTCTTAAACACTGCTCAAGAGAAATGGCTATGAAGGTCATCAGTTCACCAAACTTTCCACTGTTTACTGAGTGTAAACACAAATATAGGGACACTGGAAAGTTTTAAAGTCACGTCGATCAGCTTGTTTGTCTATAAGCTGACATACGAGCGATGAATCGTGACTTTAAAACGCTACAGTGTGCCTGTATCTGTGTTTACACTCCACAGCCAATCACAGTCATTTTTGATCATCTGTTCATCTGTGAACACAATGGCAAATCAGCGGTGTTGAAGAACGTGCCCAACGTCGCTCAAATGTTCCCGGGAAATGGACTTTTTTTAAAATGTTGGTATCAGTTGGTACCGAATTCCAGTATTGTGACAACCTTAATTGCATTAAAGGGATAGTTCACTAAAAAATAAATATTCTGTCATCATTTACTCTGTAAAATTTACCCTTGACTTCCATAGTATTTTCTTCTATGGAAGTTGAAGGCGTTCTTCTTTGGTGTTCAACAGAAGAGAAAAACTCATGTTTGGAACCACTTGACGGTGAGTAAATAGAAAGTAAATTGTCATTTTTGGGTGAACTACCCCTTTACCCCTAAGTTCTCGGTCTGTAAATCCAAAATGGATTTGACAACCTTTTACAAGTTACAATTGTTTTGAGATTTATTAATGGCGTGTTTATCTTATTCTTCCTTTGAGCATTTTAAAGATGACTAAATATATTTTTTTAAAATACAGTTTATCGTTTAACATGTTTATTTCAATTCCGTCTATTTCATTATTAAGTTGTGTTATTTTGTGGCATTATATTATAACCAATGTATTATTTTAACCTTTCTGTGTTATTGCATATTTAGCATGCTGCAGTTGGGTATGGTAGATATTATTATATTACTGTATGTTTTAAAATTCTGTTGTTGTTATTTGTTTCCCAAATGATCAGTATATTTTATTTATTGTTTAAGGTCTAGATTGGAGATGTTGGCCATTATTTAAACACGTTGAAATTCTGAGATCGACAACCCCTGTATACAGCCCTAAGATCTATGTTCATCAACTGAGAAATCTCTTTCTGACAACGTTCATTGTGCGAGTCACGCCTGTGACATTTTTGTAATCTTTTTGCTTTTGTACACGATCTCTATAGCATAAAATGCATGCAATGTTCTTGGGCTGTCATTAAAATAACTTTGCTTAATGTTTGATACTGCTGTTCTCCTCTGTAAAAAGAGAGTTCCTGCTCTTGGATGCTACAAGAATGTCAGCCTTCCTTCTCGGACCGTTTTTTTGTACTTTTGAACGCTATCGCATTGCCCGTCAGGTTGCTCTATTGACTGGACATGTGACTGCATGTTACAAAAAATAAAAACTCTTGTCTTGTTTTGATCATTTTTAACTCTCAGGAAATTGTTTGCATATTATAGTGCTTTTCCTTTTACTCTTGCACCGAAAGGCAGAATTATCGTGCCTTTTTTGGCACAAAAATATGGTTTGCGCCCTGGTGCATAATCTAACAGGGTTGTGCTTAATCTCTTAATGAGTTATGGGTGTGCTGTGAGCATAATGTGCATTAAACCAATCCCATTCCCTCTAAGAGTCAGTGGTGTTACAACATGGCGCATTTGCTATTTACATGGCAGACTTTTTAAGTGGAAAAACTGAACGCTTCACTAGCGAGAAAACAGTTAAACAGACCATCTGCAGTGAGGATAAATAATGAATTGGCCTTTTTACTTTCTATTTACTTTACTTTTTACTTTACTCCTTTACTTCGTGGAGTACGGTAAATGTGGAAACTCACTCCACCACCTACATATTTAATTTCGTTTGTTAAGCGCAAAGATTTGTTTTAAAAATATTTCTAAATTCAGTTCTAATTTCCCACAAAGGAATAAATGAACAATAATAATGAAGTGTGGTAAAAAAAACTGAGTTATATCGAAACCTGTTCTTATCTCCCATATGATGATGCAAACATCTCCAAAACCCAACAGGTGGACAAATCTAAACTTGTTTGAGTTAAAACAAATATAAATATGCATATAAAAAATAATACTGCTAATAATTATAACATTATACAAATGCAAATTGTCATGAATAAACTGAAAAAAGACCCAATTTTGTATTGCTGTACATCCTGTGTGTATTAAGCAATGTGTACGCGTTATGGACCCGCATAGGTGCATAACTAATGCGCTCTGCACTGGACTTTAGACCAGTTTTTAGTTGGCCAATGCCGTGGTCTGGTTCAGTTTCTCAAAATAGCAACGCGCCAACAATGCGTCTTAACACACCTCTATTTAGACCAGCACACGCATGAGTCCACAAAGTGGCGCAAATGGATTTGCTAGTTAAACAACGTGGTGCAAAATGTCAAAATTACAGTTGCACTGGTCTAAAAAATAGCAACAAATCATCTACACGCGTACACGTCTTGCGCTTTATTGCGCCAGGTGTATGATAGGGCCCAGAGTCTCGTAAATATGCTTCTTGAGTACACATGAGTATCCTTACACTGTGCTATAGTTAGGTGCAACGCTAAAGTGGAGGATGCTAGTGTAACTTCAGATTGTGGCATTTGGGAGAGTTAACAAGTTTAACAAGTTAAAAGGTTTTCTTTGTTTGAATGTTTATCTAAACCAGTGGTTTTTAAACCTGTTTCTGGCACTAATCAAACACTCCTGATTTAACTAATTCAAACTCAAATTTGGCCCTGATTCAAGGCTTCAAGGCCACCAAATCTTTGTCCAAAACAATCCTCCATTGTGTGGTGTTATTACAATTATTTTAATGGCTTCAAGTCTAGTCAGAGCCTTTCCAAACCCAAATCATATCACTTTGAATCATAATTACAAGTACTTAGGTACTTCATGTTCATTTTATGCATGCCACATTTGCCATTGAAAGCCTTGATGAATGACAATACTAATATGAAGAATATGAAAGTGTGAGAAGTTTCAGTATAATGTCAAGTGCTGTCAGACACCAGAATCTGTAGTAAAATGGTCAAGTATTATATCTAGTGTGTTTTTTTCCTATGGCGAATGATGCTATTTATGTTCATAACTGGAAACCCATATCACATAAAGGAGAAGCACTCCTGAAAATGAGTTCACCTCTTTTGTCTTGGAGATTACTATCAAAATGGAAGAAAGTGCCCTTTTGGCTGGGTTTTTAAACCTAGAATATTAAACGTGATTAAAAAATAGTAATAATGCTATGACGGTTTTATTGTTTCAGTAACCTATTTTGTTGTTCCAAAATGTCTAAAACAAAAGATTATCTCTATCCATAGAAACATTGGCTTTTATAAAGTGGAATTAACACTGCTTTGGATAAAATGAATGTGACTTGGAAAAGCAAGTTGCAAAATTTGAACCTTTTCACAAGTACAGATGCCTGCTTGTCCTCACTATTCTGGACTTTTCATCCATCTGTGGCCTGGGCTGGTGGGCTGGTGGGCTTGGTAAGTCAACAGCTCCACCATGTGCTGTAAGCCTAGTCTCTGAGCATCATCTATAGGCCTGTTGTTGAACCCGTCTCTTAGCTGTTATTTCAGAAAGATTGAAACAAAGGGTTTTTTTAATCATTGAGATTTATAGAGATATAGTGATGCTTTTATGTCCTTTAAGTACCTAAAGTCAGAAGTTTGGACACGTCTGGCTTTCTCACGACATAAAATGAACACATGTACAGTATGACTTTCCCAACAAAATACATATTTAAATTAATTTTTTTATTATTCAGAAAAAAATGGTTGTGAGAACTGAATCCAATCTACTGCCAAGGTATGCCAGCATGCACAAGAAAATTAACTAGGGAGATTTTTCGAAAATAGGGTTATGCTACGCCACACTGTTCTAGCAAGCTAATTTTAGTTTACTGGATCGAAACCATTTATTTCAATGCACTATACAAAGGCCATGTAGATTTTTTATGCATCAACATACATGCTCACCAGTAAAGCAAAGTCCACTCATATAATGCTCTGACAGAACATTTCTAAGCAGCATACTTGTTCCTGCTTCTTCAATAGAGCTATTGTGTTGTAATGGCAATGCTGGTAAAGCAAAGTCTCTCCATTAATGTAGGGCTTATTAGGATAGGTCAATATTTGACAAAGATAAAACCATTTGAACATTTACAAATGGTTCAAAAAAATCTAAATTAATCTAATAAAATTGCCTTTAAAGATGTCTTAATATAGTTTAGCTAATCAGAAATGTTTTCTAATCAAAAATTAAGTTTAGAAATATTTACAGTAGTGAAGCATAGTCTTCTGTACTTAATAATCTAATGAATTTTGGCATAGAAGAAAAATCTATCATTTAAACCCATAAAATGTCCCCAAAAAATACTTGAGCATCATAAGGTTTTGTGGTTAAGGTCTACTTTGATAAATATTATTTAATCAAATAATAAATTATTATAATAAATCTACAGTTTTCGGCCCAGAATTTTCATTTCGGTGTAAATAAACACTCTGTAGAGTGTTTTAAAATCCCACCACAATGCCTCAAATAGAAACAGAGCCCAAAGTGTGTGTTAAACAAGAGCAGGGGTGCCCAAACTTTTTCTTACGAAGGGCCGGAGGGTGGTGGGCCGGAGATAAATATACCAAACTGTAAAGTTGTCAATGCAATTTCCTAATTTATTATTATAATTCGTTATATAATTTTAATACTATAATTTATCACATTTAAAATACTTTAATTGTATTAATATTTACACATTTTTGTACATTTTATAATGAATGTATGTCTTACAATAAAAAAACATGAACAATCCCATTTATAACACAAAAAAATACACTTTGCTTTGATTCGCTTGCTGATGTCTTCTGCAATGTTCGCTATCTATCAAGTGACTATTTATTTTTTTCTTTAATCTGATTCATTCACAACATTTAATTGAAACATTTCATTTCACTTTGCTTTTTTGTTGCTCAACAGTTAAAAAACAAACGTTATGTTAAATTAGAAATAACAATCTCTGTTAAAGGCATTCCCCCCAAAATTCCCCATCATTCTCCCTCTCTTCTCAGATGGGATGAAGGGCTAAATCAAAGGTTACCGTGGGCTAACTTTGGCACGCGGGCCCTAGTTTGGGCATCTAGAATCAAGAGATTGTTAAAATATCATGAAAGAGCAATCAGTTTCCCCTCTAATATGAAGTTTAGATAGCAACATCATCGTAAAATACATGTATTGGTGTATTTTCCTTGTACTGTACGTCGTTTTGAATTAACAATTTCTTTTTATATAGAAAAAATAGGTAATTGTGTGCTCTGAATTAATGACTGTGTGTATCTTCACACATATGCTTGCGTTCACGTGTTTGTCTGTTTGGGTGTGTTTGTATGAAGCTAAACTTGTATTTAACTTTTTCAGTACTCAAATTTTATCCTCTTCTATGCAATACATTGGAATACTGCAATATGTTTGGTATACAACCTTACCCTATTCGTCAAATATTGTTGTTTTTAATTTTTTCTCTCTCTTTTCTTTTTAGCTATTAAACCCTCATTGGGGACAGAGCCCTCAAACTAGCCATTCCCCCACCCCATACATGAATATCCTGTTTTTAATTATTTCCAGGTTTTGATGACTAATAAAAGCAATATTAAAAAATACATGTGTCCAATCTTTTGCCATACAAATCATTGGTTCTAAATCGTTTGTGTCCATACCTCAGGATCTGATCCATTGTGGATACAAAACTTCACCATTTCAGGTTGATCGGTGCACACCGCCTGTTAAAGCACATGAAGGAAGATGAGTCAAGCTTATATACTCTTCATAGGAACAACATTTACTTCTCATTTCTAAGAAAATCTCACCACATGCAAGGGAGTTCGGCCATGAGCATCAGCAACATTAAAACTGACTCCAGCCGCCTTCCACGCCTCCATCTCTTCTGATTTTCCAAGGTATGCAAGACTAAAAAAGCACAATCCATATGGAGTAAGCAATAGTTATTTTTATAGCACCTTTCGAGAACAAGATTCACAAAGTGTTTTACAACCAAACAGTAAAATGTAGTATAAAAACAAAAATGCTTATAATAAAAAAGCAAATAATGCAAGTTTGAACAAGTGAGGCACAGTCTCCTTTTATCTTTAATCTACAATGTGAAACAATTAACAAGAACTACAGATGGCTACAATTATTACTATAAAGTAATAATGTTACTGGCTTATATCAATTTTTAAAATATAATGTCATCTACCAGCACATCTGAATTCCAAGTTCTTCAGTGGATTTCTCCAAAACTGCCCCTGCAGAAAGTAGCAGCTCCACCACCTCCAAACTCCTGTTGATTTAAATGGGGCAAAACAAATTAACAATTAAAACACTG
The DNA here is from genome assembly GCF_903798145.1 of Danio aesculapii. Classification (NCBI taxonomy): domain Eukaryota; kingdom Metazoa; phylum Chordata; class Actinopteri; order Cypriniformes; family Danionidae; genus Danio; species Danio aesculapii. Next base: position 62,186,642 of record NC_079439.1, read on the forward strand.
AGTAGTTCAGTTTGCACTAAAGCCTGGTTAGGGCTGTGCAATAAATCGAAAATCCGGTTTCGATTTCGATTTTGGCTTCTAACGATTATGAAAAAGCATTAATCGAGATAAACGATTATTGCATCATATACCGCCCCCTTTCCAGTTGTACACATTTGTTGCTCTGCAAAGCTCAGCTTCACATGAAAATGACTAGAAGCATGTACTGTAATGTAACGTTTGCAGCAAGGGATGCGCATCATTCATTAATGTACATCCTGTTTTTATCATTATTAATCAAACAACAAAAGGACAAAATCCCTCACTGCTCTTGACTGAAAGACTTTTGTAGCTAAAGTGTTTTTCTTACAGTGAAGATGCTTAAAGCACAGTTTGTTTCATATTTTTATTCTATTGTATTTATTTCCCTTATTTACAGGGAGGAAAATAAGTTTAAGTCAGAATTATTAGCCCTCCTAAATTATTATCAACATTTTTTTATAATTTTTTTATTTCACAGGAGGGCGAATAATTTTGACTTCAACTGATAATCGTTTTGAATAATCGTGATAACAATTATGACCAAAATAATCGTGATTATGATTTTTCTCAAAATGGAGCAGCCCTATGCCTGGTTTATACTTCTGCGTCAAGTGATCGGCGTGACCTATGGCACAAGCCTTGGACGTAGGCATGCATCTATACTTCTGCGCGCTGTTTCTGTTGATAACCATAACCATAACCAGGGTTTCTGCAGGTTTCACCAAGTTAAATTTAAGACTTTTTAAGACCATTCTGAATTAAATTTTAGACTCGTAAAGGGCTAAAGGCTAAGGAATTTTTTCAATGGCCCAGATGGAAAGGATTTTTATTTGCCCTATCAAAAACAAGTATAATTTAATGTATTTATTAATACAATATTAATTTAATAATACAAAATTTCAATATTTTTTATTTCTTAGCAAAATATTTTAAATGTTGTGTAAAAACAAGCCAGCGCTATCTGTCCAGCTTGGTGTCCTCAGCAGTAAATACATGGTGCACTTTTAAACAAATGTTAGTGTAGGGAAAATAATTAAACTATTATGGTAAATAGAGTTTAAAAGTTTTATTGAGATGAATTGTTGTATGGGTGTTGGCCAGATTGGGTAGCAATACATGAACAAAAGAAAATTAAGACCTGTTTAAAAAAGATTTAAGACCTGAAACACAATATTTCAAATTTAGGAACTTTTTAAGGCCTAAAATTTTGATTTTGAGATTTAAGACATTTAAAAACCCAGCAGACACCCTGATAAAGCACTGTTTTTCACATTTATATTTGCTCTTCTGCATTTCTCTATGCTTGTAATTGGTTTATTACATTTCATGGATGATTTGCTTTCCTACAGAAATATCCCAATCAATTAATAATTTATAAATGAATAAAATATATATTAAATAATATACAATGAATAAATCCTTTCCAAATATAGCTATTTATGTCTTCTGGTAAAATTTTACAAACAATTAAAGTCAAATTTATTAGCCCTACAGTGAATTTCTTTTTCTTTTTCAAATATTTCTCAAATGATGTTTAACAGAGCAAGGAAAGTTTCACAGTATGTCTGATAATATTTTTTCTTCTGGAGAAAGTCTTATTTGTTTTATTTCTGCCAGAATAAAAGCAATTTTATATTTTTTAAAAAGCATTTTAAGGTTAATATTTGTCTTTTTTAATTGTCTACAGAAGAAACCACTGTTAAACAATGACTTGTCTAATTAACCTAGTTAAGCCTTTAAATTACATGAATAGTAGTATCTTAAAATATATCTAGTAAAAAAGAATGTACTGTCATCATGACAAAAATGAAAGAAAACAGTTATTAGAAATGAGTTATTAAAACTATTTTGTTTAGAAATGTGTTAAAAAATCTTTCCGTTTAACAGATATTGGTGAACAAATGTGTTGGTACCTGCAGCGTATGGCGTCCCAAAGAGGAGTTTCTTCATTACAATCAAAGGCGTGCACATTTGCTCCATGCTGCAGCAAGAAGCGAACAGCACCTATATGGCCTTGTGCTGCTGCCACATGCAAAGCTGTCCGACGGCGATCATCACAACTCGAGATATCAGCACCCTATGTTCAAATGAGTACAAAACACACACATTTAAAGTAGGTGAACATGTTAAGTTCATTGGAAAATGTGTAAGATCACATATTAATTTAATGCATTATAAAAAATGTAACTAAATGTTAGAGTCGAAATTATAGTTAACAGGCACCACAGTTTAAAAGATGTGATTTTTGATGTCATTGCAAAGTTTAACCATAATAGAGTTGCATGTGTTTGGTGACTGTAAGCTTTTTCAAATCAAATCAAATCACTTTTATTGTCACATCATCAGCAGAACTAAAAAAAAATTAAAAAAATTTAAGACAATTTAAAGAATACTGGCACAAGACATTATACTAATTGTAGCTTTAACAAAGGTTAATTATATAAAATTACTAATTCATTTTTTTTTTTCTTTTTTTTTTTGGTAGACATTCGTTTTTTAATGTGACGCGACGGTGGCCATTTTGCGCCAGACCGCACACCACACACCACACACCAGCTGATTGTTGGAGAGGAGACAGAGTGATGAAGCCAATTATGATATGGGGAGGGTTAGAAGGCCATGAATTGTCAATAAATCCACACATTTTAAGCGTGAGAGGTTGTTTCCTTCATTTAATCCACCACAATGGTTTCAGTCATGCAAGTGGCAACTACAGTTAAAGTCAGAATTATTAGCCCCCCTTTTAAATTTTTTTTATTTTTTAAATATTTCCTAAATGATGTTTAACAGAGCAAGGAAATTTTCACAGTATGTCTGATTATATTTTTTCTTCTGGAGAAAGTCTTATTTGTTTTTTTGTTCAGCTAGAATAAAAGCAGTATTTAATTTTTTAAACACCATTTTAAGGACAAAATTATTAGCCCTTTTAAGCTATATATTTTTATATTTTTATACAATAACTTGCCTAATTACCCTAACCTGCCAAGTTAACCTAATTAACCTAGTTAAGCGTTTAAATGTCACTTTAAGCTGTATAAAAGTGTCCTGAAAAATATCTAGTAAATATTATTTATTGTCATCATGGCAAAGATAAAATAATTCACTTATTAGAAATAGGTTATTAAAACTATTATGTTTAGGAATGTGCTGAAAAAATCTTCTCTCCCTTAAACAAAAACTGGGCAAAAAAGTAAACAGGGGGGCTAATAATTCTGACTTCAACTGTATATGAGCAATTTCATGCAAATGTCAACCTTGCCATGAAAATAAAAATTCACCACAATAGTAAAACTGTTTCTGCGTTTTTTTTTTTTGTTTTGTTTTTTTGTGTGTGTAGGCTTGTATTTTACAGTGCTTTAAAAATACTTTTAAATGTCTCTGTCAGTGTTTTCAAACAATTATATTTGATTTACCAAAGTCACACAAGTGGCAATTTTACATCCGTCACATCCATAACAGCGAGATGTCACATCCATGCTTTTTCCTCATAAATGCGAAAACGTAAAATCAAATAAAATCAATCATGTTTGTTCTATAGTAAGCCAACTCTAATCCTTTTGATTAGCATTGTTTCTTTTGGGTTGTGCGGTTTATTTCACAGAATTTCAACAAAGTATGTTGTATACTGTAAACTTGCAGACTTTTTTGTCACACCCATAACGCATGTTTAGTTTCTTAATTTAAAATATAAAAAATGTTTACAGATTGATATTTTTCTGCTCCCATAACTCTGTGGCTAGTTGTTTTGAAAAATATAAAGAGATGTTTCAATATAATGTTAACATATACTTCCTCTGTCAATTTATGTTTTGGGATTTTACTGCAAATGTCACATCCATAATGCTGGAATTGCTCATATATATATATATATATATATATATATATATATATATATATATATATATATATATATATATATATATATATATATATATATATATATAAACCTTAAAGTAATACAATATTAGATGTGCATTTTAAGTGTTGTGAGGATGAACACTCAATAGACTAATGTGATAACACTAAACTGTAGTGCAGAACTAACAGATTATTCCAACTTCATTTTGGGAACAACTGTCTGGATTTAAACTGGAACTGAGAACAAGTGACAGAGTAACTTATACAACAATAAAGTAGCAGATAATAAAAGAGGGCACATTCCAGATAAAAATTACCTCTCTAAGATGTTCCTCAAAGCCAAGAAAATCTTCTTCTATAGCGGAGGAGCTCAACAGATAAGGGAAAAGAGCAGTCTGACATGCTTTAATCTCCTAGATAAAGAGAAACAGATCTTAAAATGGTGGCACTTACTCAATGACACTTTTGCTTGTACAATAAGCTGCTTGTACAATATCCACACATAAATACTGACACAAGCTCTGACTTTCTAGTAACTCATTTGTTACATTCGGCATGCTAGTTATATTTGTCGTTTAATAAAGAGTCGCTTTAACTAGCTAACACTAACCGCCCTTTCATTTGTCGTCCCAAGCCAGCCGAGTCGAAGAGAAGATGCTACAGCAGCCCAAAATCTGTAGGATTCATCAGGGATCTTTTTCTTTTTTCGTGAAAAACAACTCCCCATGGAGAAAATATAAATATGCCAATCACTCAGTTTAACTGTCGAGTGAAATGTTTGTATATCGTTATTTAACCGACACGAAATAGATGTGGTCACGTGACTGACGTTTTATATTATTATATTTTTCAACATTATAATAATTGTTGCGGTTGTCAGTTAAATTAATGATAATGAACATGTTTTAAAGATACTTTGATGGACAATTATGTAAGAATTTTATTTTAATAATTTTTTTTTAAATATAGCTAAAAATATGAAGAGTTCAGATGCAAAAACCTTCAAGTGCGTCTGAAATTTCCATCGAAAATGAATATTTCTCGCACCCTCCTTTCTTTATGTTGATTTTTTTTATCTTTAAAGATCGTAAAAATGACTTATTTTTTTGAATAAGTCATAAAAGTTATAAAAATATATATATTTATAAGTGAGATTACTAAACTTAAACACAGGAGCCTGATTAAAATGCAAATTTTAGGAGAAATTTTCAGACGGCAGAGGTTTTTGCATCTGAACTCTTCAAATAAAATATAAATAATGTAATAAAACGTATATTTCATATACTAACTAGTTTAGGAGATAAAAAACGTCTGTTAAATAAAGTTATGTGCGTGTGTGTTAGTCAAACGTTTTTCAAGAAAGTATATTTTATTTCTAATATATATATATATATATATATATATATATATATATATATATATATATATATATATATATATATATATATATATAATTTATAATAATATTCATATTTATCTTTTTAGCACTGTACAAAAACACATGTATATCAAAATAATTAATGTTGCGTGCAATATTTTCCTTGTATGCTCAAAGAAATTAAACAGTTACAAATATAAACAATAGATTATTTTTATCTTATAAAAAATCACGATCATAAACATAGACATATTTATTATATAATGCCTATGCTATAAATGTAGTATCTTGTTTATGGTAAAGTCTAGATAGGATACAGCTGCGAATACGCACATCAAAATAGAATAATTTTTGTTACAAAATATTCGAAAATTGACAAGAATTATTTATATTATTTATTAAATTTCCTATTTATTGTATTTTAATAACGTCTACCCCCACCCCAACCCTAAACCCAATCATCACAGTAATGTAAAAACAGTAGTTGTACCGAGTATTATTTATGTTATTTATTAAATTACCCAATAAATTGTATTTTATTAACGCCTACCCAAACCCTAACCCCAACCGTCGCAGTACTGTAAAAATATAAATTATTGTTATACAGTGTTACAAAAATGATGCAATATTGATGTGCGTATCCGCAGCTGTATCCTATCTATACTTTTACCCGTATCTGATGTAGCAACAACCCTGGTTTACTTCAAAGGTTACCACAGAAACGCTCATAGGAGCGTAAAATGTCGCAAAGTCAGGCAGTCGGTATAAAAATGTGCCGTACTGCTTCCGGTGTCTTTCTCAGCTCCACTCTGTGCAGCGTGCAGAGCTTCAAGGCGTGTGACTGAAAACTTGGTAATTCGTCGTTTTTTTCAGCATCAGTGTTTGTTCGTGGATCTTATGAATGTGTCATATTTTATTTATTAATTTGTTAACTCAGATAAGTTTGAGACGTGGTCTTGTTTTACGCTTTGAGTTGTAGCCCAACGTTACACCACGTGGTAGAATTTTCCTGCAGATTTTGAGCGTGATATTGGAATATTACATTACAATATAATAATATATTGTTTATTACGATATATAATAATTTAAAAAAAGTTTTCTATAAAGACAAAGAGAGACATCATTTATTTTATGATTGTATTTATACACTTATTTTGCTGTGATTTTTATTTTTTGTTAAACAGTACAAATATTTAATTGGAATTTTTAAAAAAGCTTTATAAAAATGCTCTTTTCAAAATTTAGTATATATTCTTTTTTTCTCCTTGTTCTGTATTACTATTATTTAATTCATAAATGTGAATGGGCATGGATTAAACCAGCAGAATATTATTATAAAACTTTCCTAATAGAAAACCCTTTGTTTCGGGTAATTTTGTTCCAAAAAGCAGTTAATTTCTAAAAAAAAAAAATTTCTTTTGTTTGTTCATGCAATGTGCTTTTGGTATTTGTATTTGAACAGATTTGTTTTTTTTGTTTGTTTTTTTTACCTTTTTTGTAAAATGAGAACCTAAATTGAATGTTAAACTTAGCATATTTATGTAACGTTACTGTTCATTTTGATCTGTTTTTAAAAAAATTAACTTAAGCCCTGCAGAAACCCTGGCAATACCTTTAAGCATTGTGCTGTAGTGGTTATGTTTTTAACAGATTACTTAAATTCTGAAATAAAATGTGCATTTTAATGGTTTCATTATTTTTAATGTTAACCTAATATAATGTTTAATTTTCAAATGCATATTAATGTATTGAGCCTTTTGATCTTAAAAAAAAAATAAACTTTTTTTTTTACAAACAACGAGCTTCATAAAACCTGCAGAAAATGACACTAACTTTAAGCATTGTACTGTAGTGTTTTGTTTCTTTTTACTGACTATCATTAAATTCTGAACTACAGTAAACCACATTTTATCATGGATTGAAAAGGGTCATCAATTGTCCTAAGAAACTGATCTACAGTAGTCAACATTTATAGTGGGTCTGAAACGTCATCAAAGGTGTCCATGTGTTGACCAATTGTTTTAGGAATTTGAGTGATCCACTTCAAATGTTGACTACTGTGTAAACCTTTTGTGTGTGATGGGGTAAAGTTGGTTTTATATTCACACACCTGAACTTAATTTATTTTCAGGAAATTATTCTTTGCAAATTGTAAATGAAAATCATATTAGCAGCCAATGACTATGAAAATACAGCATTATTCAGTCAATAGGGTATATGCACACAGACTTCTAATTTCAGCCTGCCTGCCTCAGTGCTTCTGGTAAACTGTCCTACATTTATAAAATTGCTACGTTTAAGGTCTGATTTCTTTAAAAAATAATGATCTTCAGTGCGTGATAGATGATATAAAGTGGGTCTCAGACAAGAAGCACTGCATTAAATTCCAAATGTCTTTAAAATGACAATTTATTTTACCCCGGTATTTTCAATGGAGTTTCTGCACTGGCCTACTGATTCTGACGTCACTAGCAGTTGCATGGTCTTTCATCTGTTTTACTTAACAACTAAATGTTTAACTGAATGTGTTGTAGTACATTGTATGCTGTTACTGTAAGTTTATCGTTGCTGAAAAACACTAGATGTGCCTAAACCCCAATAAATATATCAGATGTTATTTTGAGGTTTTTTTTTTTTATTATTATTATACAGTTTTCAGACCACATTTTCAAAGTAGCACTATAAACAAAATAGGAGTGCTGTCACAAGTTAATGTGACAAAATGAATATGCGAATAAAAAAACAACTTTACCTCTGTGTTTGGCTGTTGATGGGTCAAAGATTGCCAAGCAGAACTTTAAAAACTGGAATTTCTCAAATAGAGCAAGTTCCTCAATCTGCAAGGCTAGAGAAACCCCAGGTTTGCTTTCATCACTGTACACATCGTTGCATTGATGACAATGAGGCCTGGAATATTCTCTATATGATCGTAATTTAGGACCCTATGAAGCTTAATCTTTTTATTTCTTCCACCAGGGAATTCTGTTATCAAGATGTCATTGGAGGCCCATTATAACAAACATGCAAAATGGTAAGTGTTTTAAAATAGTTTCTCAAAGTAAAATGCACAGTACTAGTCACTGTCTAGTCCTAGTGGGCTTAGGAACTAGTGCAGTGCAAAAATTACAATTCCCTTCTCTTGCAACCCACTGCTGTGCTGTCCCAATAGCAGTGTTACTTATGAGAAGAGACATTACTACAGGAATTATACTGGTTTATTTTTATACAAGTGGCTAAATTGTATTTATCTGTATAATACAGGTTTTGGGTGACATTTTATGGTCCTCCTGTGAACTGAAGGTAAGAATTCATTGGGATATTACATTGGGGTTAAGATTTGTAATGATGATTGGCATAAATGTTCAACTGCTCTTAAAAACCATGAAAGAGGATTTGCCTTTCTGAACATGTACACATTTAAGTGCATTTAAAATATGCAGGTGCTTTTTGTATTTTTAAATGTTTTATTTCTTTTCAGTTTTCAGGCACCAGAATGAGAAATGGTATCAGACCTGGGAGTGTATTCATAAACTTCCTGTTTTCTTCTAAGAAAACTTGATAAGGTAAACGTCACCATATATAAGCTTTTTTAAATTTGTTGTAATCTGATTTTTGCTTTCATAGTTCATACACTCTTTTTGCTTGTTTAAGCTAATTTAAAGCGAGCAATCAATTGTTTTTTCTTTCAATCCACTTACATTTTGTAAATAGTTATGTCAACTTTGTGTTGCGAAAACATGAAGTTGTGTGGAACCCAGCATTTTTTTACAGTGTTTTGGGAAATCTGAGGTCTATCCCGACTGGCCCCTCTCAGTAGGGCTTAGTCGTTGGAAATGCCTCAAAGATAAAGTCTGTAGTATCGCTTTACCCATGTTGCTAATTTCATTAGCTTTGTGGGAAAAACACTGCAGTACATTCAATTAGAATAAAGCATATATTTTAATTTGTGGAAGAGCAACATCTCATCTGTAAATTTCCACTCTGTAGGTGTGATCAGATGAACGTCCACTAGATGGCACAGCACCCGTCTTCATGCTGACGGAGGATTGTTGGAGGTTTGTAGTGTTGAAGATGCCTATTAGAAATGTGAGCCTGCACTGTTGGTATCTGCATCCAGTTGTATGTCTGACTGTATGCTCAAATGCCAGTGCTAGAGAACCTCGACACCTGCTCCTGATGGACCTTGCATTATTTTGTTGTTGGGTCTTGGCAGTGTTCGAGACAAGACCATCCTGAGTTTCCTTTTCTTTTAACCCTTTTTATAATGTTGACTCCACACTTTGCATCACAAATCCAGTGTCTTGCTGAATTTAAAATGGGTAATTATCCCAACTTTTCTCACTTGAGAGTTTCTTCTATTTAATATTCTTGTTCTTTAACTATTTTTAGTAAAATCTTTAAAATTGACTTTAACTCCAGGATGTTGAAATTCTTCCTTGCTAAAATGTTAAATGGTAAACTTTGCAATGATTAATCTATTACTATGTGAAAGGCATTTTAGTGTACAACGATAGGCCTATTTTTCTGTCATCAACTTAAACAACTTTTAGACCAGTTGTTGTGAAAATACTTGATTCTTTGCGTACTTGATTATTTAAAGGGGATTTGAGTTACTTGTGGTTTACTTATCCAATATTTGATTTAAATTGACATTCAGTTGAACAGTAGATTAGATTTAAACCCCTTAATGATTTGTGAATTCTAGTCAATGTCTTTTTTACATTGTGGATCTCAGCATCCTGTTTAAGTCCACTTAAATTTCATTAGATTCAAACTCTTAATAATTTTAATCATTAGACTCAGACTAACTGTTTGTGAATCATTTAGCATTTCTTTTGGTGAGTAGAATCTGTACTACCTTAAATTCCAACAAGTTAATATAGAAACAGCAGCCTTCATCTATTTGAATCATACTGCCCAATCGGTGTTTAATTGTTTGGTTTAATGCACACCATTAATTGTGGAAGGAATCTGTCAGTATTGTGCTGCTACTTCTCCTACATACCCACCATATCCCTCCTAAACCATATATAACCCTCTGTGCTCTTTCTCTCTGGGGAGCAAAAGTGCATACATCGACCTGCCCTTTTTAGAAGCCATGTCATTGTTTGAATATCTCTGCATGTCTTGATAATCCTGCCTCATTTGTGTTGTGCCCACAGCTCCCAAATGGCTGGACTGAAAAATGAATGGAGGGCTCCAATCTTGCACAGTGCTACAGTTTGAAAAGTAAGCCTTCTGTCTTGTTCCCAGTATATACCTGGTCATTTACCAAGGCATTTGGGATGCTTTGTTCCTGACTTGCTATGGACGTGACCAAAAATTAAAACCCATCCTAATGAGTCGCTTCAGTTTTATTGCTGTTGGGATTTCATAGGAACAATCCCCTTTTTAAAATGCACTCCAATGTGATCGTACAGGTGTAATTTTCTTTTTTTGTTTGTTTTTAATAGAAATGGAAGCGTTTCCTTACCAGACTTTTCCACGAAGGTGAGAGCCAATCCACATCTTTGGATCACTTTCAAAGGGGGTCAGCCACTTCTCATCACTGGCGATCCTTAACGCTGTGATCCCACATCAGTGCCCTGTGAGACCTTTTGCAGGTCTTTTTGCTACATGAAATGCCTGCTGTCTTTAGGGCAACACTTTAATTATAAGCAGTTTCAGACCTGTTGTGTTGGCATTTTAAATCTGAACGCTGCTTCACTTTTGTTTTAAACAGCTGGTGAGGCGTTTGTGCTGTACTGGAAGCCATAAACCTTACCTTTGTGGTGATGTAGGTTTGATTAAAGTAATGTATTAGTGTTTGTGTACCACGAATGTAGTAATTATTACAATAAAGATCCTGTCATAGAGAAGTGTTCAACTTTACTTTATTCTTTAACCAAATCAAATACACTGTGCAATTGAGCCAAACTAAAGATTTGAAGGGTTTTTTATATATATAAAGGGGTAGTTCACTCAAACTTCCCTCAGCTTGGAACCACATGGAGATTTATTTATTTTTGTTTGTCTTCCGTTCTGAATATTTTCAATGTTTGAAGCCAGTAATGGTTTACTTCCATAGTAAGAAACATACCATGGAAGTCATTGGTTGGCCCACACAGAAATGTGAAATTGCACTTTTTAAAAAAATTTATTATATTTTTTATCTAAATGTGTAAATAGAAAATTAATTTGTGAATATGCAAATTATGATTTGTACAATTGTGTATTTAGTAACCATGTGAGACTGTTTAACTGCCTAAACTCTGCGTACTGCGTCTGTGACATTTACTTACACATTTGTTCTAAATTTTAAAGGTCTGTACTAGCCCAATACCCCCATAAGTGGTTCCGTCCTCATCAGTTGGAATAGAATATCTTTTGCATAGACGTTTTCTTTTTTCCTATTATCACTGACATGTGCAGGAACCAACAAAAAAAATTACAGCAACCTAGACCACACACAACCTAAAAGGTGCACTTGCAAATTTGAGTTAAAGCGCATCTCTTTTTGAGGGGTTTATAATAACACAGACAACGTATACAATTATTTTAATCACTTTCAACAGTGTTGATACCAAACTTTTGCATTTACTCTTCATGTGGAATTGGGAAGTTTTTTTAAATTTGGGTAGGCAAAATCCAGTTGGAAACCCCAAAATACCACAGGACTTTAAGAGGTTGACAAACAAGTGGCTCTAAATAGATTTGGTTAGTTTTGGTTTGTCCTTTTAAGCTTTAATGTACACTATCATTCCTTTTTTTTTATTTTTATTTATTTATTTTTTACACATTTTAGTTTACAATATTCTCCCCAGAAATTTATTGTTTTTGGCCCTAATCATTGGTTCAACGTTTTAGTCTTTGTTCCCTTTTAACTGGACAATTCTCCCAAAAATTTAATTATAAGCTAGACATGACAGTTTGAATTAGTTTTTCTTCTGTTTAATATGAAATGTTGGAAACCGATAACTAGGGCCAGACAGAATCTGCAAGCATTTTTTTTTGCTATTTTCTTGCAAAATTTTGTTAAATAAAATCTGCGGATTTGTGGAATGATTTTGGGAGTATCATAACCAAACAATATGAAATAAAAAAATATTTTTGACTTTATATAAGGTTTACAATGCAAGTCCCATTAGAGCCACATATTTGGTAAACAAAGCAAGTCATGTATTTACTTGGACTGAAAATATATCTTTACAAACTAATGGAAATAGATCAAATGAACGTTTTCATATTAGTCAATAGTACTGAAATCAATTTAACAACTAAATATATTTACATAAACACAAGTAAATCGACTGGGCTAAAAAAATCTGTAGATTATGGGCCAACCGATAACCAATGACTTCTATAGAATTCGCTTTTCCCATTATAGACATCTATGGTTACTGCTTTTCTAAATAATTTTTAGTTACTGTTTTAATTTAGGCTGCTTTAGAACAAGTAACTACCTCAAATCTTACAAAACCCTTTGTTTGACGAATGTAGAATCCTAAGTCTAAGCGCAGAGTTTCTCTGGGAATACACATTAGCAGTTTAAACAGATTTTTAGATGAAATCTTTTGTGCTGCAGTTTTGCTTTACTAGAGCTCACCTTGCAGAGGATAATGTTCAGATTTGAAGTCTCAAAGCCTCATAGCCTGTGTCATGCTGGCAGGAGATTGGTTCTCAGGGCTTCACGTGGGTCATGGGGTTCAGATTAAAGGATTCGCTCTGCAGAACACAGCTTTTAGTGCACCACTTCTGCTGCCTTTGAGTGTGTACCTAAGCCTTTATTTGTGAGCGCTTGAACGTTCTATTGCTGTGTTGGCGCTCTCTGGGAAATGTCTAGTTTTCAGCTGGCCGTTTGTTTATTAGGTGTCTGGTCAGGAGTGATAAGTTTGTTTGACCTAAACAATGCTCATTAAGCATTTTATTCCTTTAAATCTCAGCTCCATTAATTTCCACTCAGGTTTAAATAGGTTTTCAAGAAGCCTTTGGTATTCATGGATCATTAAAGTCAATCAGCAAACAATCAAAGCTTCTTTTTTGCCTGTCTTCACTGACGTTAAATCAATTCCTGAGATAATTTAATCATGTGAAGCTTTTTATTCAGTGCATGACTGGCACAAATGCTAGGTTCCACACAATTGATTCATGTTGTCCCAACACAAATTGATTAAGTTAACTTGTTTTTCTAAATTTAATTGGATTAAACCTAAAACAATTAAGTTGATCCAGAAAACCTTCAAGAATTGTTAATTCAGCTCCTTTTAAACAAGTAGTTTTAACAAGTAGCAAAAACATTTTTGTTTCATTTGTTGGCAATGTAAATGTAATTTCTTAAAGGGATGGTTTACCCAAAAATCCAAATTAACTCCCTATTTACTCACACTTGTGTGGTTTTAAACCTTCAGAAGTTAAAAGTTTTTTTTTTTTCTGTTTAACAAGATTTATTGATTAAGTCTTAACCTGTAACCACAGACATCCATTGTTGGAAAAACAAATACTATGAAAGTCAATGGTTACAGGTTGTTTTTAAACTTGCTTTAAAATATCTTTATGTTCAAACAAATAAAATCAAGCAGTTTGAAAAGTAAAGGTTGAGTAAATTATGACTAAAATTTCAGTTTTGGGTGAACTATTCCTTTTTTTTTTTTTTTTTGCTTGTAAAAACTACTAATAAGCTGAAACAACACAATTCTTGACATTTCTTTAAGACAACTTAATTGTTTTACATTCAATAGACTTGAATTTGTAAAAACTAAATTAACTTAATTCCTTCATGTTGTCCTAACACAAATCAATTGTGTGGAACCCAGCGTTTTTTACAGTGCTTTATGTTTTAGTGGGAAACTACGATGGCCGAGACAGCGTAAAGTGCTGCAATTTAAGAAAACGTGTGCAGTTCCAAAAAAATGCCAGCAAATTAAGAAAAGATCTTCAACGGTTTGGCAGCAAACGTACTACAAAATTTCACAACACATGCACACTTTAAAAAAAAAACATGCTGCATTTTCACACAACGTAAACAATTAATAAAATGCGCTGCATTTTCATACAACGCAAACAAATTAATAAAACGCACTGCATTTTTACACAACGCAAACAAATTAATAAAACGCACTGCATTTTTACACAACGCAAACAAATTAATAAAACGCACTGCATTTTTACACAATGCAAACAAATTAATAAAACGCACTGCATTTTCACAACGCAAACAAATTAATAAAACGCACTGCATTTTTACACAACGCAAACAAATTAATAAAACGCACTGCATTTTCACAACGCAAACAAATTAATAAAACGCACTGCATTTTTACACAGCGCAAACAAATTAATAAAACGCGCTGCATTTTTACACAATGCAAACAAATAATACGCACTGCATTTTTACACAATGCAAACCAATTACTAAAACGCGCTGCATTTTTACACAACGCAAACAATAAAACGCTGCATTTTTACACAACGCAAACAAATTAATAAAACGCGCTGCATTTTTACACAACGCAAACAAATTAATAAAACGCGCTGCATTTTTACACAACGCAAACAAATTAATAAAACGTGCTGCATTTTTACACAACGCAAACAAATTACTAAAACGTGCTGCATTTTTACACAATGCAAACAAATTAATAAAACGCGCTGCATTTTTACACAACGCAAACAAATTACTAAAACGTGCTGCATTTTTACACAATGCAAACAAATTAATAAAACGCACTGCATTTTTACACAACGCAAACAAATTAATAAAACGCACTGCATTTTTACACAACGCAAACAAATTAATAAAACGCGCTGCATTTTTACACAACGCAAACAAATTAATAAAACGCACTGCATTTTTACACAACACAAACAAATTAATAAAACATGCTGCATTTTCACACAACGCAAACAAATTAATAAAACGCACAGCATTTTTACACAGCGCAAACAAATTAATAAAACGCGCTGCATTTTTACACAACGCAAACAAATTAATAAAACGCGCTGCATTTTTACACAATGCAAACAAATTAATAAAACGCGCTGCATTTTTACACAACGCAAACAAATTAATAAAACGCGCTGCATTTTTACACAATGCAAACAAATTAATAAAACGCACTGCATTTTCACAACGCAAACAAATTAATAAAACGCACTGCATTTTTACACAACGCAAACAAATTAATAAAACGCACTGCATTTTCACAACGCAAACAAATTAATAAAACGCACTGCATTTTTACACAGCGCAAACAAATTAATAAAACGCGCTGCATTTTTACACAAGCAAACAAATAATACGCACTGCATTTTTACACAACGCAAACCAATTACTAAAACGCGCTGCATTTTTACACAACGCAAACAATAAAACGCTGCATTTTTACACAACGCAAACAAATTAATAAAACGCGCTGCATTTTTACACAACGCAAACAAATTAATAAAACGCGCTGCATTTTTACACAACGCAAACAAATTAATAAAACGCGCTGCATTTTTACACAACGCAAACAAATTAATAAAACGCGCTGCATTTTTACACAATGCAAACAAATTAATAAAACGCGCTGCATTTTTACACAACGCAAACAAATTAATAAAATGCACTGCATTTTTACACAACGCAAACAAATTAATAAAACGCACTGCATTTTTACACAACACAAACAAATTAATAAAACGCGCTGCATTTTTACACAATGCAAACAAATTAATAAAACGCACTGCATTTTCACACAATGCAAACAAATTAATAAAACGCACTGCATTTTCACACAACGCAAACAAATTAATAAAACGCACAGCATTTTTACACAGCGCAAACAAATTAATAAAACGCGCTGCATTTTTACACAATGCAAACAAATAATACGCACTGCATTTTTACACAACGCAAACAAATTACTAAAACGTGCTGCATTTTTACACAACGCAAACAAATTAATAAAACGCGCTGCATTTTTACACAACGCAAACAAATTAATAAAACGCGCTGCATTTTTACACAACGCAAACAAATGAATAAAACGCGCTGCATTTTTACACAACGCAAACAAATTAATAAAACGCGCTGCATTTTTACACAACGCAAACAAATTAATAAAACGCGCTGCATTTTTACACAATGCAAACAAATTAATAAAACGCGCTGCATTTTTACACAACGCAAACAAATTAATAAAACGCGCTGCATTTTTACACAACGCAAACAAATTAATAAAACGCGCTGCATTTTTACACAATGCAAACAAATTAATAAAACGCACTGCATTTTTACACAATGCAAACAAATTAATAAAACGCACTGCATTTTTACACAACGCAAACAAATTAATAAAACGCGCTGCATTTTTACACAGCGCAAACAAATGAATAAAACGCGCTGCATTTTTACACAACGCAAACAAATTAATAAAACGCGCTGCATTTTTACACAATGCAAACAAATTAATAAAACGCGCTGCATTTTTACACAACGCAAACAAATTAATAAAACGCGCTGCATTTTTACACAATGCAAACAAATTAATAAAACGCACTGCATTTTCACAACGCAAACAAATTAATAAAACGCACTGCATTTTTACACAACGCAAACAAATTAATAAAACGCACTGCATTTTCACAACGCAAACAAATTAATAAAACGCACTGCATTTTTACACAGCGCAAACAAATTAATAAAACGCGCTGCATTTTTACACAATGCAAACAAATAATACGCACTGCATTTTTACACAACGCAAACCAATTACTAAAACGCGCTGCATTTTTACACAACGCAAACAATAAAACGCTGCATTTTTACACAACGCAAACAAATTAATAAAACGCGCTGCATTTTTACACAACGCAAACAAATTAATAAAACGCGCTGCATTTTTACACAACGCAAACAAATTAATAAAACGCACTGCATTTTTACACAACGCAAACAAATTAATAAAACGCACTGCATTTTTACACAACACAAACAAATTAATAAAACGCGCTGCATTTTTACACAATGCAAACAAATTAATAAAACGCACTGCATTTTCACACAATGCAAACAAATTAATAAAACGCACTGCATTTTTACACAACGCAAACAAATTAATAAAACACGCTGCATTTTTACACAACGCAAACAAATTAATAAAACGCGCTGCATTTTTACACAATGCAAACAAATTAATAAAACGCACTGCATTTTTACACAACGCAAACAAATTAATAAAACGCGCTGCATTTTTACACAATGCAAACAAATTAATAAAACGCACTGCATTTTTACACAATGCAAACAAATAATACGCACTGCATTTTCACACAACGCAAACAAATAAAACACGCTGCATTTTCACACAACGCAAACAAATAAAACGCGCTGCATTTTCACACAACGCAAACAAATTAATAAAACGCGCTGCATTTTTACACAATGCAAACAAATTAATAAAACGCACTGCATTTTTACACAACGCAAACAAATTAATAAAACGCGCTGCATTTTTACACAACACAAACAAATTAATAAAACGCACTGCATTTTTACACAACGCAAACAAATTAATAATACGCACTGCATTTTCACACAACGCAAACAAATTAATAAAACGCACAGCATTTTCAGACAACGCAAATATTTGTTTGCGTTATGTGGAAATGCAGCGCATTTTATTAATGTGTTTTGTGTTGTGTGAAAATGCAGCGTGTTTTATTAATTTGTTTGCATTGTGTGAGAATGCAGCGCGTTTTATTAATTTGTTTATGTTGTGTCAGAATGTAGTGCGTTTTATTCATTTATGCTGTGTGAGAATGCAGCGCGTTTTATTAAATAGTTTGTGTTTGATGAAATCCAGCGTGTTTTTTTAAATGTGTAATTGTGAGGTTTTGGAGACTGTGAGCTATTATGGATGAAGATCTTAATTTGCTGGCGTTTTTAGTAATTGCATGTGTTTTCTAAAATGGCAGCACATTAAGCTCTCATGGCCACTGTAGGACACACGTAGTCATTAAAGACAGTCAAATAACATGACTTTAAATGTGTGACTGTAAACGTGCCTTATGTTTAAAAAAAGTGCATCCATTTTCATGCGTAAAGTCAAAAGCTCACCGCTCAATACATTTTGAGTGGTGACACTGAAAGGAATAGCATCTAAAGATGAGCGCTGTCCTTTGAACTGAACAATGCATGTCCCTATGAGAGATCAGAGTGTCCCAGGGATCTTATCACAGCTGCACACAAAGAATGCTTGTTGTTTTATGACACACTGCAGGACTGGGCCCTGGTTACCAATAGACTGCACTCGTGAATTATTAAACTTCTGGCATCTTGTATTGATTGATACACTCTAGACAGGACTTGGTAAATTAATGTGGCATCATATAATTATGTGTATTGCTTCCATGCTTAGGACACTTGTTTTAATTGATATACTGCTTTGTTTTTTTAAAGGTTTACATTTTAACTGTGAAACAGAGATAATACTTGGATAATTTAATCAACACGAATTAACATATGTTGATTTTATTACACATCTTCAATCTGGTAAAGAAACCACCTACTGTTTTTTTTGTGGGGGGGGGGGGTGCTGGGGGTTTAAATCAGCATTGAATGGTTTGATATTGACCATCTCATCTTCTACACAGTCAATGATTAGCGGTATTTAGTTCAGGCTTAAGAAAACATCACAGTTGGGGGAAAGTGAGATAAGGCATGCCTAGCTACATTTGCACACTCCCTTAATGTAGAAAACTACAATATTAGAAGTACAGTCAATAACATTGTCACATTATTCCTCAATAACAAAAGAAATCTGAATGTGTCTGCAAGGCCAGTATTTGTAGATGTCACTTTGTAAAGAAATCACAGCAGTTCTGAGTAGGTAGTGTATATCAGGGTTTCTACAGGTTTTAAGTCAAATTTAGGACTTTTTAAGATCCCGCGGACACACTGATATATGAATTTGAGCTTTTAAGACCATTATGAATGAAATTTTAGACTTGCACAAGGCTAAACGCTAAGGATTTTTTCTAATAGCCTGATTAAAACAAAAAGAAAACATTAAAAGCAAATGTTATTGTAAGGAAGATAATTAAACCAAATGTATTTTTTAAACAGAGTTAATGAATAAAATATTTGTTAAAAGTTTTATTGAGATGGATTGTTGGAGATTGGATATATGTCGGCCCGACTAGCTAGCTTTACATGAATATAGAAAAAATAAGACCCGTTTAAAATGATTTAAGACCTACAACATGATATTTCAGTAAATTTAAGACTTTTTAAGGCCTAAAATTTTGTTTTTTAAAATGTAAGACTTTTTAAGACCCCGCGGACGTTATATGAATGTTATATTACATAAATATGAATTTGAGCCTACTGCATGGCAGTTAAAAAATTTAGTTTTTAGTGTGAATCAGGGTAGAATTCCTTCATTCATTTTCTTTTCGCCTTAGTTCCTTTATTAATCAGGGATTGCCACAGCAGAATGAACCGCCAACTGATCCAGCATATGTTTTGCACAGCAGATGCTGTTCTAGCCACAATCCAACACTGGGAAACACCCATACACTCTTGCATTCACACACATACACTAGGGCCAATTTAGCTTATTCAATTCACCTGTAGCGCATGTCTTTGGACTGTGGGAGAGATCGGAGCACCCGAAGGAAACCCAAACCAACACTGGGAGAACATGCAAACTCCACACAGAAATGCCAGCTGGCTCAGCCAGGACTCGAACCAGCGACTTTCTTGCTGTAAGGCCATTGCACTATGAAAGCGCTTACCGTGATGCCCTAAAGCAGATCTGCATGTTTCCACCCAGTTTCTAACAGGAGACCTTCTGCTTGTAAAGCAATTGTAATAACCACTGGAGCCTCTGGTCGAGGTGTGAGCACTGCCTAAATAATTCATTGCATTTACAATTTTTTTTTAAGAAAAATAATTGCCAATAATTTATACGGGCTGAATTTAAACAAATTAAGTTGAATAAAATTAAATTTAGGCCTCACTGTGACGCAGTGGGTAGCACAATCACCTCACGCTAAGAAGTGTTGCCATGGGTTTCCTCCGGGTGCTCCGGTTTCCCCCACAATCCAAACACATGCGCTATAGGTGAATTGGGTAAGTTAAATTGTCCGTAGTGTATGTGTGTGAATGAGTGTGCATGGTGGTTTCCCAGTGATGGGTTGCATCTGGAAGGGCATCCGCTGTGTAAAACATGCTGGATAAGTTGGCAGTTCATTCCGCTGAGGCAACCCCAGATTATTAAAGGGACTAAGCCGAAAAGAAATTGAATGCTGATTAAAAGTTTAAATAGTTTGTTTAATTTCAGCCTGTGTAAATTGTTTGCAACCGCTTACCTTAAATTTTTTTAGTAAATGCTATGGACAATTTTTTCAGCGTACTTTCTGCCCCTCACAAGTTGATTTTCACATACTATTTAGTATGTCCTTTTGAATGAAGCAATGGTCTTGTAGTCTGAAGTTGTGGTGAAGTACTCATACTTGTGCAGTTTTTACAAAAATACATTAGTGTAGCTTACATGAAGACAAAAACTACTCTTTTTAGACACATATTCAAAAGGTTGCCCTTTCAGTCCACACAAAATGCTGTTGTCATTTAAATGTCCTGTAAATTAACTTTAAAACTATATATTTGTGGGTAATCATTTTGATGGGTAACGTTGTTATTTTACCTCGTAATGAGCAAAAGTATGCTCTCTGGGCTTGAGGAAGATAGTTCCCTTTATAAAATTATCTCCAGAACCCTGTAAAGGGTGGCCTGTTTCTGTAAAACAAGTTTTACATGACCATATTAACCTTTAATTTCAGTAAAACATCACCTAAATTCGTTAATATATTTAGAGTTCGATAAACATAATTTAAAACCCATGAACTATGTCTATATTTCACAAATGTGTGGGGGAACACTGTAGCAGTGTTGCCAACTATTTCCAATGAAAAGTGGCTAAATGTTGCCAGATGATGAAAAAATATTGCTTCTTACATATAAAGCTTTAAATAATCTAGCTCCTGTTTATCTAACCAATCTTCTGTCTCGCTACAATCCAACTCGCTCTTTAAGGTCTCAAAACTCAGGGCTTCTGGTAGTACCTAGAATAGCAAAGTCGAGTAAAGGAGGTTGAGCCTTCTCATTTATAGCTCCTAAACTCTGGAATAGCCTTCCTGATAACGTCCGAGGCTCAGACACACTCTCCCAATTCAAAACTAGATTAAAGACCTATCTGTTCAGTAAAGCATACACTTAGTGCACCACTTAGGGGGCTTCCACACAGGTTCTGCATCTTTATTCTCCATTTCCACCTGGGGATACTCTTCCCGAGGCCCTCAGACTATGCAGAGTCACTGATTCGATCCAAGACCAACGACGAGATGATCCCAAGGTTTTTTATATCCTGGACCTGGCCGAATCCTGAGCAGCTACTGTGATGGTCATGGAGGAGTGGAGAACATGAGACTGATTCCTGTGACGCTCCAGAGACAGACGAGTCTTCGCTGAGGCCAGCTTCCAGCCTCCGCCACTGAGACTACAGCTCTGCACAAAAGTTTGGCCAGCGGAGAAATTAAAATGGTCGTGCCCAACAGAGCCTGGTTTCTCTCAAGGTTTTTTTTTTTTTTCACTTCCGCCTTTAGTGAAGTTTTTTTTCCCTCTCCACTGTCGCCACTGGCTTGCATGGTTCGGGATCTATAGAGCTGCGCATCGTTGGATTTGCTCTTCAGTATTTGGACTCTCAGTAGTGATTATTAAACCACACTGAACTGAGCTAAACTGAACTGAACTTAAACACTACAAACTGAACTACACTGTTCCTATTTACTGTGACCTTTTATGTGAAGCTGCTTTGACACAATCTACATTGTATAAGCGCTATACAA
Organism: Danio aesculapii; assembly: GCF_903798145.1. NCBI lineage: Eukaryota > Metazoa > Chordata > Actinopteri > Cypriniformes > Danionidae > Danio > Danio aesculapii. Next base: position 62,208,768 of record NC_079439.1, read on the forward strand.
ATAAAGGTGAATTGAATTGAATTGAATGACGTCACGCACTAATTTACATATCAGTGATGTCATCACATACTCTCTGAGGCACTGTGTATTATATTAAAACATTACATCCAGATGCACAATAAATAGGTTCTTAACATATTACTTTGTGTGATGACATCGTTGCGTAATCGCAACTCAAAACTACATCTTGATGTAGTATAAAAATAATTAATGTTTTCTCAAATTGACTGGCCATCTTAGCAAAAACATTATTTGAAATATGTACATTTAGATTTGTATGAAAAATATAGTTGACTATTTGTAAAATACAAACACTTTTTGATAAGAATGTTTTATTTTTAAGGATAACACTGATAATGAACATTTACATTCTTTTAAACAATCACAGCTTGTGTACTTACTCTTTTTAACTTTAACACATTTGTGTAAGTGACAACAATTATAGCACTATTGGAATTTATTGCTACCTAAATAATTATACATGTTAACAAATATCAGTAAATTAACAGTTATGAAAAACAATCTGAGCTAGAAATTTAACTTAAACGTGATATGTGTGTGTTGAGTGAAGCCTGCAGCCACTGCTCTTTTGAGTCACTTTTTAAAATTTGCTAAAAGTAGCCAAATGAACGTTAAAATGGCTAAATTTGTTGCTAGGTGCTTTTTGAAGAAAAAAAAGTTGCTAAATCTAGCAACAAAATTGCTAAGTTGGCAACACTGGACTGTAGCGCTTAACTACATTTCCCAACATGCACTTCCTGCATAATTGGTCCCGCCCACTTTTTTGAGTGACAGGTTGTTTGTTTCACTGTTACCAGCTGCTGGCCCATTCCAATCCTTGTCGGAGTGGAAACACGGGGGCCGACAGTCCTCTTTTTTCTCCCTTCCCGTTTACCTCGTTGTGCTTTCTTTTATTTCACCCCGCTTTACTCTCTTTCTCTCTTTTCCTCGGCAGACAACTTTTCCTTTTCTCTCCCCTCCTTTCCGCTCCGTTTTGAAGGTTTTAAAGCCCTGTTCAAACGCTCCAGTTATTTATTTATTTATTTATTCTCTCTCACCTTTTTTAAATCCAAACGAAATAGGCAGGTATGTTTTTTTAGATGCACCACAAATGAGAAGACGCAAAAGATGGAACTGCATATTTTAGAGCACAGTTTAAAAGTAGCAAGTATAGCGAAGGAGGGCATCCAGATTTGCACTCACGGATTAATCAAACTAGCCTTTCTGCCCTCCAAAACAAGGTAAGTAGCTTCTCGAATCAAGTTCGCGTTGTGTTCAACTTGTGTCCGCTGTCGTTTCAGTGTCTTTCTGGATAATGTTTGTGGGAATTGCGTTAGCTTACCGCTACGCACCTCGTACGAGAGGCAGATGCACTTCCAGCGCTCCTTTACCTTGCTTTTTTATCCAAATGTTTATTTGCTCCGTGTTAAGAGGCGCATGACATCATCAAACAATCGGTCAGGGCTGTTTTGTTTATCGCTAAAGATTGTCTGCTGTTGTTGAAGTTCATTCGACGGTAGAGGGGTGTGTGTACGTGCTCGGGGTTGTTTTTCTTGTGCGGCGGTATAAATATACGAAGGGGGAGATGTTGCTTTAAATCCCCCCGTCTGTGATGCTCAATGCACGGTCACGTATTCAGCATCACGGCTTTGATACAGATGAAGGGGCACCCTTGGTGACTTATCCATCCAGTCCTTTTAATCAAAAACTGACCTGATCAGTTTGAGCTGCTGATGGAAACCTGAAAACAACTGGGGGATGAGGGAAAAGTTGTGGCCTGTGTATGATTTGAATGGTTCACTGACTGAAATGTGTTTTTTTTTACTTAAGTAAAACACACTCTGCAGTTGTTTTGTGTTTTATAGTGATGCACTCTCTCAGATGAGGGTCTTTGTGAAAGACTGTCTGTTCGCTGAGTCTGAGAGGCCCTTTGCTGTCTATTGAGGTAAAGTTGGTTTTATATTCGCACATTCGTTCAGTGACAATATGTGACACTCTCCCTGGATTGTTTAACATGGTACTTTGAATATTCGGTCTGAAATCACTTTAAAGTATGACTTTAAAACAGCATTTGCACGGAGTCAGTCTACGGCCATGTATACTTGGAAAATAAAAGTGAGTTCTGCAAAACAAAAAATGCTAATCTCCAAAAATCGCAAAGCAAACACTAACTTTTGAGAAATAAATTAATTTTACTAACAAAAATAAAGAACTTGCCAAGGGAAAATTAAGTTTTGAGTTTGCAAAATGTAAATTTTTTTATGAAAACTAATTTTTTTTTCTCGTTGCCGTTTTTGGAGATTTGCGTTTATTTAAATAATTTTTTTGCTCAGTATTTTTATGCATTTTTTTGTATGCAAAACTTTTATTTTGCAAGTATATATGGCCATAGACTGACTCCATACAGTAAGTAGCACTATATAATTGACTGTGAACAGTGTTGTACTTTGATAGTCATTGGCTGCTAATACATGTATGAGTTCATTAATTAGTATTAGCAAAGAATATTTTTGTAAAATTATATTACTAAGGAGAGAGTGCGAATGTGTAACCACCTTTACCTCAGTTTTCTGTGTTTGCATTAGCAGAGTGTGTGAATCTATAGTCCGGCTTCATAGATTGAACCTCAGGGAGAAACATCCTGCTCTGTCATTTAGTCTTGTTATACTGTGCACACACACAGAGAGGGAGAGAGAGAGACAGAGAGGCCTCTAGCAGTATAGAGTAGGTTGTTTTCATGTCTTGAGTTAGTGTCTTGATTAAAAAAGATTGAGTGGTTTAGATTAGGGGCCCGTTTCCCCCTCAGGGCTCTTTTGTTTTACATGTTTATTCCGAAATCTCATTTTCCAGGGTCGTTTGGATCAGTGCAAGGGCTTTATTGGTGCTGTGGTCAGGGTGCGAATTATACATTGACGATCAGGTTTTTCGATTATGTTCAGTAATATGCCTCAATGAACCAAATTGATATATTTACTTTAATTACACCAAATTTTTTAATCAAACTTATCTTTTGAAGGATATTGAGTGGTTCTCAGTGACATTTGTGATATTAAATAAACAGTGACCTGTTTGCTTTCCTTCACCTACTAATGGATGACAATGAAAGACTGCACACATTTTTTGTTTTACTGTTTAATTTCCATATGCAAGAAAGTGTCTAATAAAATACAAACTATGCATCTAGTTTTATGGACACCTACAGTACAAATGCCTATTTTAAAAGAAACATGTTTTGTGAACACTTACTCCAACTGTTGGTGCTCTAGATTTGCCGGTTTCAAACCGCTTAATGAATATTTTTTTTGGCCCAAACATGCATTTACAATGGTATGGACCATTACAGGGGTGGTCAAATGTATATTTAAGTTATCTATTAATTTAATTATTAATATTATTGAAGATACAGATCAGAGCAAACAATTTCTTAACTGTTAAAGGGCAGACCCCCATGCATAAGCAATTCCATGCAAATGTCAACCTTCCATGAAAAAAATTAAGTTTTCGCCAAAATAGCAAAACCGTTTCTGCATTTTTTTGTGCAACCGAATATTTTACAGAGCTTTAAAAATACTCAAAAATGTCTCTATTGTTTTCAGACCATTTGATTTACCAAAATCACACAAGTGCCAATTTCACATCTGTCACATTCATAACGAAGCTTTTTCCTCATAAATGCAAAAAAATGTCAAAAAACATAAAATCAATCGTTTTGCTGTATAGAGAACCAACTTTCATCCTTTTAATGAGCATTGTTTCTTGGGGGGGATGGGTTGCGCAGTTAAATTCACAGAATTTCAACAAAATATACTGTATACCGTAAATCCATAACTCATGTTTATTTTCCTTATTTAAAATATAAAAAAATGTTTACAGATTGACATTTTTCTAATCCCATAACTCTGTGTTTGGTTGTTTCGAAAAATATAAACAGATGTTTCAATATAATGTTAACAAATACTTTCTCTGTGAGTTTGTTTTGAGATTTTACTGCAAATGTCACATCTATAAAACTGGAATTGCTCGCATCTTGTTTTGATGGCATTCAGGGGGGATTAAGCTTTAATTACGGGGGTCTGACCTCCCCAAACCCCCCTGTAATTCGCACCCTGGTTGTGGTAATGTTTTGACAAAATATACATTTCGGAGACGAATAAGCAGATGAATATACATTAAAAAATGAATCAGTCGCTATTTGAATAGGAAACAAGGGCTGGGTGATTTGACCTAAAATCTAAATCACGATTAATTGAAAGTTTTAACTCGACTACATATAATGAAGGATTATTTTATTTCTTTATTTATTTGCCCTCATAGTTCACTGACAGGTTTTGTACAGTAAATATGCTCACACATTACAAGTGAGAGATTTCTGAATGATCGGTGCATTAATTAATTTTCAAATTAACGCACATTATCTACGCACATTATCTACTATCTATGATTATTTATTGAACATTAATGTTGAACAACTGAAATTAAACACACTTTGCCTAAAACCAACAGTCACTTCTTTCTTATAAAAAAAATTGAAACAAGTAACTTGCACTTTTGAAAATAAAATTTATTATTTTCAATGTTTTCAAAAGTTAAAAATAAGCAGGGATTGAAAAAAAAAAAATGACCTGGAGAAAATGAATCGATGAGTTCGGAATTTCAACTTTCATTACTTTTTCCTTTGGATCAGCACAAGTGCTTAATTGGTGCTGTTTTTTTTTTTTTTTTTTGTGGTGGTTTTTTTGGTTTGTTTGTTTTTTTGTTTTGTTTTTTACAAAATATACATTTCGGAGACATATAAGCAGATGAATATACATAAAAAAAAATTTGTCAGTCGCTGTTTGAATAGGAAACTAGGGCTGGGTGATTTGGCCTAAAATCTAAATCACGATTAATTGAACATTTTAACTATTACAAATAATGAACGATTATTTTATTTATTTTATTTTTTTCTCTCATTGTTCACTGACAGGTTTTGGACTGTAAATATGCTCGCATATTACAAATGAGAGTTTTCCGACTGATCTTTGCATTACTTGATTTTCAAATAGTTGAAGGAAACACGAACTGTCTACTAACTATGATTATTTATTGAACATTAATGTTGAACAGCTGAAATTAAAACACACATTGCCTAAAACCAACAGTCACTTCTTATAATAAAGCTAAAAACAAATAGCTTGCACTTTTGGAAACGCAATTAATTATTTTCAATGTTTTCAAAAGTAGAATATAAGCAGGGATTGAAAACTGGAAAAAGTTAATCGATTATATGGTCTGAATTAATTACTTTTCAATTATTCGGCCAGCCCTAAAGGAAACTTTTTGTTTGAAGATCAAAAATGTTTTGTCATGCCTCATGACTCGCAGCAAGGATGACATCATCTCCAATCGAAAAGGAAAAGTACTGAGTATGGCAAAGTAACACATCGGCAGAAACGTGCATGGTCTGCCTTATTAATTCCCGGATTGAAGATTTATCACTGCAAAGAGCTTTGCGGCTGGGCTGTTTTTAACATTCAGGTTCTGTTTGCAGTCACATATCCCTCCTTGTGGTTTGCGTCTGGCAGGAACAGCATTTCTTCAGGGTTTTCTATTGTATTCACTGCTATATGTCTTGCCCGATGGGCCATGAAATCCGTTTTAAGAGCTTTTTTTGGAACCACATGCAATTTCATGTGGAAATGCTTTTTTTTTTGACATGCCTTTTTTTATATTCCAGTCTTCGAATTGATTCTGACTTGGCAAACACTTCTGTGTGAGGGGAGAGAGGGGGAAACACTTGTTTTTCTGTCACAGAGGCGCAGCTTGAATCAACTTATTTAGTAGCTGTTTGTGAAGTGTCTCAGAGTGATGCAGAATGTGCACAACACGAGGGCAGATCTGGAAATAGTTGCGTGCAGTTGGTAACATTATTCGCCAGCCCTCAGGTTGTGCTTGCTCACTGTTTATATAGAAGCAGGTTTTTATATTCAAGGAACATTGTATTTTATATTCAATACAATGAAACTGCTTTTTTATTATTCAAGAAGATGAACTGAAAACACGCAGACCAGGTCATAATAAAAGCTAATCTAAATGTGTATAAATATATCTGACACCATATTGCTGAAAGAAGACGCTTGGTCACCAAGAAGTTGTTGATCACCAAACTGTTGATGAATTTATATAAAATATTAATTACTGTAAAAGTCTGTATTTTTCATCAGCTATTTGGTTACGAACTTTTCATAAAATAGCTTTTGTTGTGTGTTCTGCAGAAGTAAGAAACCTGTACTGATTTGTAGTGAGTGGAGGATGAGTAACCTACTTCTTTCGTCTTACAAAAGGGGTTTTGTGTGCAGAAAACGTATTTAGTGAAAGTAAATAAACATGTTTCAAGTGACATTTTTGAAAATAGTGTCAAAATATTTAAAACATTTTAATTTAGTGTAATAGATATCAAAATAAGCATGCTGCTGCATTTCATTGGTACTTATTAGGCATGGGACAATAACCGTTTTCAAGGTATACTGCGGTTTGTAAAAGTCAAGGTTTTAAAAGCACCAAAATTTTCTGCTTTACCATTCCTACGATATGTACAAGATTTTATGTTTTCTTTTTCTTTTTTTTTAGGACAACAGTGTCTCCAGTAGAAAAGATGTCCACAGATGTCATTTTAAATTGTAAAAAAAAGAAATGTTATTGAGACTAATGAAGACAGCAAACGTCAATGATTTATTTGAATTATTTAGCCTGACATGTTTACTGTTCCAAAATATTATATTATTAAATGTTGTGTTCAAAGGGAAAAAAAAAGCTTGAATTTTTTTTACCCAGACATTTAAAAAGAACATATTTTAGAGTAATTATGACACAATGCCATAATAACGTGATATTTTTATCCAAGGTTATCATACAGTCAGAATCTTATACCGGCCCATGCCTAGCACTTACTTATGCCTAAATATGTAAAGTTCTTGCTGACATATGAGTAAAACCTTGTTGTTTAAAGTATAGTGGCAACGTATAAAGATTAAAATCTTTGCAAATAGGCTCATTTGTATTTTGGGCCATCACTGTGATCTTTTAACATGTGAAAATTGTGCTTGTTTTTAAATCTAAGAAAAGTCTGTTTTATTTTGGCTAAAATTAAAGGAAGTTAATTTATATATATATATATATATATATATATATATATATATATATATATATATATATATATATATATATATATATATATTTTAGGGACAAAATTATTTGCCCCTTTAAGCTATATATTTTTTGATAGTCTACAGAACAAACCATCATTATACAATAACTTGCCTAATTACTCTAACCTGCCTAGTTTACCTAAGTAACCTAGTTAAGCCTTTAAATGTCACTTTAAGTGTCTTGAAAAATATCGAGTCATATTATTTACTGACATCATAGCAAAGATAAAATAAATCAGTGATTAGAAATGACTCGTTAAAACTATTGTTTACAAATGTCTTTAAAAAAATCTTCTCTCCGTTAAACAGAAATTGAGGAATAAAATAAGCTGTATTTTTGACTTCAACTGTAATTGTTAAAATATTTGTTCTGCAGCTTTTTATTTATTTATTTATTTCCTTTATTCAGCCAGGAGATCACATTGAGACAGTACTATCTCTTCCAGTGAGTCCTGGAAAGACAACTGTACAATTTTGGTTAAATATGAGAGAGACTGTATCAGATATGTTTCCATCCTGATTTTGTACCTATTATTGCAGTATTACTGTTTTTGTTTTATTTAACTTTAAAAATATCAAAAATATCAATAAGTGAATCTCAAGCTGGTTGTGTGTATAGTTCAATAATTAAAAAATAAGGAAAAAATTCCTTATTGTGACAGGTCTAGTTACAAACTATAAAAAAGCCAGGTGGTTGGAGAGGTTGCAAAAACATCAAGGCTACATAACAAGAATGTAAAAAAATCATGGAGTAATGTGTATAAAATAACAATTCGATGCATAAATAGGGAAAACAAGATCTTTGAGGATTTCACTCCGGGATGTAGCATGGTGTAGTTTTTAGATTTAGCATAATTAATCTGAATTTCCAGCAACATTAGCAGACAAACAAGACCAGCCTTATAATAATTTCAGAGATTCTGCCATAAAATTGAGTTAGGAAATGGGTAAAAAGGTAATGAAAACCCTAATTAATTGACCCACTAATTAAGGCTTGATCCCTCCAGAAGGACGTCTTAACAACATGTATGGAGAGGTCAGTCCTTTTATAGTGAGAGATAGTTTGATTTGATCTATATTTTAAATAATAATGTTAATAAGTAATTGGTAATATATACATTTGACCACCCTTTTAAGCCAGATTTGAGTCCGATTTGGAAGTTAACGAGCTCGCCGACAGATCGGGCTGTGATTTAGGAAAAAATATGTGGGTGCTCGGTAGTCTTCTTTGTGTGAACTACTGAACAACGCATCAAAGAGGGTCACTGACGCGTCGCCAACACCTCGCAGACAAAAATCCAATATCTAGCATGCTGAATATTCCAGAGCAGTCGGCCGACCCGACCCCACGTGCGGTCAGATATAGTGATGAGCTGCAGCCAATGAGAGGGAAATTATTTTAAAAATCAAGCTTTAAATGCGTGTAATTTTTTTTTTTTTTTTTGACACCATTGCCCTAAAATATGATATTTTTTGGTAATACAGCCTATAAATATGTAGTTAAGATATAGAACATGCAAAGCTCTGGGTCTCGATTTCATTTTCACTTTCAAACAGGAGCTACCTATTTCATGGTACAGAATATGCTGTTGTGAAAGATATATCTGCAGCAAATTTCAGTTTTTTGTGATCAGAAAGTTATGTTTTCATTAGCAGGAAATAGCTTGGCAAAAAGGCACGCATATGTAAAGTCACCGCGAGCCGTAGCAGCCATACATGCAGTCATTTTGAGCAATATGATGATTAAAGGTAGTTCTTTACTGTTTTGTAATAAAAAAAAACAATGTTAGAAATAAAAACAGATTTTTAGGAAACGTCAAGGTGTTATAGATATGTTTTATTTCAAATAGTTATTAAATTACAAAAATTAATCTGTCTGATTGCCTCGGTAGTTCTAGTGTTAAAGCCACATTTATCCACTTGAACCTTGCAGATGATTGATTGATCCGCTGACGTGTCAGCTGACTGACGATGTTTTTAAATGCTCCCTTGAAGGCTTGAAACGCTGTCAGTGATGTCAGCACACAAGCGGCCAATAGTGTTCAGCTTTTTCTGACAGCTCCTCCCTCAATTTTAATGGCTGTGCTTTGATAGCTTGACTGAGCGGTTGGGGAACGAGTTGTCAGATCATGTAGTGTGTGACCCCCCCTTGTGGATCATTTATGTAGTTTCGCGTAGTGAAAACACTACAACGTTTTAAAAGACCCAAAATCAAGTCATGTAGTGTGACCGGCACAGCGAGTCATGTAGTGTAAACTAGGCTGTGTGTGTGTAGCCTAAGAAACTTCAGGAAGGTTTGTTAGGAGCAGATTTTTGACTAGTCTTTGAGTGACTCATGGTAGAGATGTTTTGTTGTTCTGATTTAAGGGCAGAAGACCTGTCTTTCCTCTGATTATTGCTTTTGCTTTTATTGCTCAGCTCAGGACTCACATTAATGTAGATCCATCACTCTTCACACGGTGAAGCAAATTCAGCTTAAAACTGAATAGATTGATAGAGCTACTAAAAGGTGAATTTTTTTTTTTTTTTTTTTGAATAGTGCAAAAAAATCCCTTGATTTAGAAGTGTATAATTTGGTTTGATGACTAAGCAGGAAATTGTCTATTAGCACTTTAAATATTAAAACAATTCAAGCAGTAGATCTATAGTCTCTCTGTACTGCTATGCCGTGTCATTTCACCTCTAGTCTGAAGAGATTTGAAATGATCCAGTGATGCAGGGGTCAGAAATGTCCACAGCTCACAAAAACATAGAAAAAAGCACCCCTTTTTCCAGCCCCACTTTGGCAGAACCAGATAAGATGCTGTTTTCCAGAGTCAACAAGTGGCCTGCTTTCCCCCCCAGAGGCAAAATGATACACTGTGTGGGTGACAGGCCCATAAATAAAGACTCGTCTTACCTGGTATCTGGTGCCATTTGGGCTGTACGAGCAGCGTTACGAGCCAGCTGTGGCTACCCATCATTTGTGCATTCGGTTTATATTTGCACAGGCACACGCAGCACAGATGTATTTTTCCTGTGTACATATCATTAGGAAATAAATTATCCTGCGGACGTGTGTTAAATCGGCATTTCATTTAGAGCAGTTGTAAAATACTTCTAATTTGACATGATTGTGACGTTAATGTAATACAACTGTCCTCGTATTATAAATGACATGCTTAAGCATCAATCATCCTTTATTATTTCATATGAGGGAAACATTTTAAATATTTTAAATATTTATATTTACTAACTTGGAAAAAATTATCAAAGTAAGCATAATTGAGCGAAGAATTATTAATTACAATATAAATGTTGTAGATTAATTAATTACAATATAAATGTTAAGTCATCAATGTTCAAAAGTAATACTCCACGAGTTTTTTTGCAGCAAGTACGTCAACTAGTGCCCTATAAAGAGTTGACTAACCGTTTCTGGAGAAATATAAATATAGTCACCCCATCTTGTTGCTGCTATATATATATTCATATAAAGTTATATGAAATTAGTTGTTTTTTGGGTTTTTTAAAAAAAATTTTTGTTGTTGGCCCAGGTTAGTTAGTTTAAATTGTAAAATGTCACATGGTACGCATGTGTGAAAACAATATTTGTTCTGTTAATTATTAATAACTTAAATACTGTAAAAATAAATCTCTCATTTAAAACATTGAGTGATTAAAATGTTTGCATTCCACTGTATTCATGCTGTATTTTTTTAATAAGAGAAATCTTTACTTTTACACTTCTGTGTATTATTATTGTTTTTATTATTATTATTATTATTATTATTATTATTGGGGCTGTGCAATATATTGAAATGATGCAAATTTGAATGTCAAACACATTGCTGTGGTTTGCAATAAACATTAAATGTTTGTTTCTTGTTTATTTATTTTTATTTAATTTTTTTCTTCATTGTCTGATTTGTTTTATGCAACAGTAAAGCATTTTTTTTGTAAAGCATTTGTCAACTATCCATGCGTTTACTTCTTCCCCCATCTCTGTCTGTGATCTCTGTGAGGCTGTTGAAGCAAACTGACACTCATTTATGTTTCTTAGGAATATGGTATCCATTTCTGTTTATTACGCGGCGACTCATTTCCACAATTTTGTTTTTGTAAAACAGCCCTTACAGGAAGAATTAAGGACTGAAAGCCACTAATCAAAACTATATTCTAAACAAATAGCAAGCATGGGATCATTGCTAAAAAGAAGTATTTTAAAATCCAGCCCTTGGTAGAGCAGAAAATCCAACTATTCCTTTAGCCCAAGGCATTATGAGGTTGTTTACACAAGATGCCATATTGGACTCATGAGACTTACTCATGGATATTTACTCTGCAGAAGTTCCTCCAAAATGTCAATATTGCAAATAGCGACCAGACTATTCAGAAGCAAATACTTTTTTATATACTTTTCTTATAAATGCCCTGGTTTTATTGTTATCAGACAAAGACTTATCTAGAGAGACTTTAAAGACCCCTTTTTACAATATTTAAACTACTCGTCGAAACGGTCCCTTTTAGGCATTAATCCTAATTGTGCCATTTTGGTGATCATTGCTTTAAATTAAAAATGAGAGCTCTTTTTTTAAAAAGAGGGCGGAGCTACAAATGCCTACTTGTCAGCATAGTGGCAGATTCAAAAACAAGATCCAGATTGAATTGATCTGAATTGTGCAATTTTGATGACCATTGCTTTAAATTCAAATGAGATTGTGCTCTTTTTCAAAAGAGGGCAGAGCTAAAAATGCCTATGTGTCAGCAAAGTGGCAGATTCAAAAACAAGATCCGAATTGATCTTAATTATACAATTTTGGTGATCATCGCTTTAAATTCAAATGAGATTGTGCTCTTTTTAAAATAGGGCGGAGCTACAAATGCCTGTGTCAGCACAGTGGCAGATTCAAAAACAAGATCCGATTTGAATTGATCCGAATTGTGCAATTTTGATGGTCACTTTTAAATTTAAATGAGATTGTGCCCTTTTTTTCAAAAGAGGGCGGAGCTAAAAATACCTATGTGCCAGCATAGTGGCAGATTCAAAAACAAGATCCAAATTGAACTGATGCGAATTGTGCAGTTTTGATGACCGTCACTTTAAATTCAAATGAGATTGTGCTCTTTTCAAAAGAGGCTGGGGCTACAAATGCCTACTTGTCAGCATAGTGGCAGATCCGAATTGATCTGAATTGTGCAATTTTGGTGATCATCGCTTTAAATTCAAATGAGATTGTGCTCTTTTCAAAATATGGCGGAGCTACAAATGCCTGTGTCAGCATAGTGGCAGATTCAAAATCAAGATCCAGATTGAATTGATCTGAATTGTGCAATTTTTGTGGCCGTCACTTTAAATTCAAATGAGATTGTGCTCTTTTTCAAAATAGGGCGGAGCTACAAATGCCCATGTGTCAGCATAGTGGCAGATTCAAAAACAATTACACAATCTGATTTTTGCTCAATAGGTCCCCTTTAAAGAAAAAAAAGTCAGAAAAATGGTAGAAATCTTTAAAAACTGTTTTATATTTTTATGTCATGTATTATTTATTGCTGTTGATGTCTTTTTGTTGTTCCTCTTTATTGTAGAAAAAAGTGATATTTATAAAACATTAAATTATATCCATTTTGACCATGACACAGCCTGAGAAGCTGACGTGAAATTCAAAACTTTTTTCTCTCTCTCTCTCTCTCTCTCTCTCTCTCTCTCTCTCTCTCTCTCTCTCCAGATGTAAGTTCTTTAGTTTAACTGAAACGCCAGAGGATTACACCATCATCGTGGATGAAGATGGCTTTAAAGGTAGGTCTTATGGTTACTCTTTGACTAAGAGTGCACTGGGTTTAGTGCAGCGAGGCAAGATTAAGTAATGTAAAGTATCACCGATTCTCTATAATTCCTCACCGCTTGACTCCCTGCCAATGTTTGACCACATATTGCTCCATCAGCGGGTTCCCCCGACATTTCCATTATGGGTTACTAGAGGCTAAGCTGTCAGTGGCTTTGGTTTTGTGGTTGATTGAGTGAATCTATGTCATTACACACCGGTTGCCAAGGTGAAACCCGTTTGTGGTCAGGGATTTCAGAGGCTGTATGTTGCGCAACAGGTACAGGTATTTTAAGATGTATGGAAGTTTTGTAGTGTTGTTGACAGCTCTTTTAGCTGTAATTCAGTTGGAGAATGAAAACACATATTTTTGTTTTTCATCCAGATTTTACACCCTATTTTGTATGCAACCCATTAAAAATACTGAGACCACTTTAATATTTTTGTACTGTTAATCTAGTGTAAAAACTGCTTTGTTTTTGCAGGAAACAGAATAGATGCATTGATAAGTCTTGTTGAACTGCACAGATTTCTGTCAAATCAGATAGGCTCTTCGATTTAAAACAAGCAAACAAACATTATCAAATAGGGAATAATCACATTTGTGGCTGTGAAATAACAATAATAAGACTTTTAGTAATCTTACAAAAGTGATGCACCACACCAGCTTCCTGTTTCAACAGGAAAGAAAACTGGATTTTTTTAAATATTCAAAATTGGTGTATTTTGATATGTTTTAATAACACTCAATGTATTTTCAACTGGTATTGTATGTGTTCAGCAACTTTTCATTAACCCTTGTGTATTGTTGAAATTTACGACCCTTTCGTTATGTTTGAAGCTGTTTTTGCCCCATTGACTTCCATTAGAAGGACATTTTTTCATTGCAAAGCCATGGCAGCATATAATCATGCATTCTTGAATGTTGGTTTAGGTAAAACTTGTCGTTTTTTACTGTTGATCATCAGTTGGCAGCATTAACCCTTCAAATAGGCCTGTGCAAAAAAATGTTTCTGGCATTTATATGGAGTTCTATGGAGGAAAATAATAAATTATAGTGTTCGTGTATACACTTAACTGGATTCTCAGATCTGAGCTGCATATTTTGGTTTTCCCAAACATATCAAGATAAGTGTGCAAAGGTCTCTCTTACACTCACGCGCACGCACACACGCGCGCACACACACGCACACACGCGCACACACGCGCACACACACGCACACACACACACACACACTATTATCCATATAAAAGCAAGAAACTAAGCTTCCCAACAGGGAAAACCAGCAACAATCGAGAATGCATGATTATATTGTCAAAAAATGTCATTATAATGGAAGTCAATGGGGCAAAAACAGCCATGAACAAAATGAAAGGATAGTAAATTTGCCCAGAGTGTAATGTTGAATTTTTGAAAGCTTTGAAAGAGTTTTCCCAAAATATGTGTCAAAATAAGATGTTACCAATAATCATTCCATTTGCTGAAACACAGAAAAATTTAGGCCAAATTAAGCCTTAAAAAAAACAAAAGTGGATGAAAACATCCCCAACAGCACCCAAGGGTTAATAAAGTGGAGAAAATCATCAGGTTTAATAAATGCAGTAATACTATGATAAAAATACTGAGATGTAAATGCTCTCACCGGCCACTTTATTAGGTATACCTTACTTGTACCGGGTTGGTCTCCCTTTTGCCTTTAGAACTGCCTTAATCTTTCATGGCATAGATTCAACAAGTTACTGGAAATATTCCTCAGAGATTCTGGTCCATATTGACATAATAGCATTATGCAGTTGCTGCAGAAAGGTGCTCTATTGGATTGAGTCTGGTGATTGTGGAGGCCATTTGAGTACAGTGAACTCATTGTCATTTTCAAGAAACCAGTCTGAGATCATTGGCACTTTGACATGGCGCGTTATCCTGCTGGAGGTAGCCATCAGAAGATGGGTTTACTGTGGTAGTCACTGTGGTACACATAGTCAGCAACACTACTCATAGAAGGTTGTGGCATTGACACGATGCTCAATTGGTACTAATGGGCCCGAAGTGTGACAAAAATACCCTCCACATCATTACACCACCACCACCAGCCTGAACCGTTGATACAAGGCAGGATGGATCCATGCTTTCATATTGTTGACGCCAAATTCTGACCGTGTCATCAACAAGGTATACCCACAGATTTGCCACTCACTGGATATTTTGGATTGTTTTGCATATTTTATAGACTGGATATTTTCTCTTTTTCGGACCATTCTCTGTAAACCCTAGAGATGGTTGTGCGTGAAAATCCCAGTAGATCAGCAGTTTCTGAAATACTCAGACCAACCTGCCTGGCACCAACAACCATGCAAGTCGCATTAATCACCTTTCTTCCCCATTCTGATGCTCTGTTTGCACTGCAGCAGATCGCCTTGACCATGTCTACATGCCTAAATGCATTGAGTTTCCTCCAATGTGATTGGCTGATTAGAAATTTGCGTTAACGAGCAGTTAGATAGTTTTACCTAATAAAGTGGCTGGTGAGTGTATATGCTTCATATACAAGTTCAAAAAGTATGTTGACACATGCATGGGCTTTAAAAATACCTGGGTCCACAGTAACGACAAAATGTAAAGAGTTTTTAAATGGCTATATCTATTTAAAAATGATTGTACAAAACTGAAAAATAATAATAGTGATTCAAAAAAACAGGGTCCAAATTGATAATGAAATGTATAGCATATTTTAAATGACTATCTGTTTAAAAATATTTGTTTAATAATATGGTCTCATAATAAATGTTCACTTACAGTGCCAAATGTGAGTCTATTTCTATCTAGGTACAATTATATTTAATTTAGCAGATACTTTTATCAAAAGTGACTGACAAATGAGGAAAACAACAAGAATAAAAAGGCAAAAACCTGTGAGAAGTGCAAGTTTTACAAGTTTCAGCAAAAGTTGTATTTATTTTTTGACACCCAAGTTTCTGTTTGTCTGTTTCAGAGCTGCCAGAGTCTGAATATCTCAGTGTGGCCGACGCGACGTGGTTGGCTCTCAATGTGGTGTCTGGGGGAGGAAGCGCTACCAGCTCTCAACCAATCGGAGTAACCAAAATCGCTAAATCAGTCATCGCTCCGTTGGCGGATCATAATATCTCTGTGTTCATGCTGTCAACCTATCAGACGGATTTCATATTGGTGAGTGTTACTGATTGCTATAGAGAGCAAGACATGAACTTTTATAATATTCTAGAAATATATATGGTTTGCATTTCACCAGGTTTAAAGGGATAGTTCACCCAAAAATGAAAATGAATTTACTTGTTCCAAACGTGTTTGAGTTTCTTTCTTCTGCTGAACACAAATAATGTGGGGGGGAAAACAACCATTCATTTCCACAGTTTTGTTCCATATTTTTCCCGACATTATTTAGATAATATCATTTTGTTTTTAACGAAAGAACCACTTGAGTAAATGGAAGAAATTTTCATTTTGGGTAAACTATTTAATGAAATAAACTAATTTTCAGTCATTCATTAAATATTTGACACACACACACACACAAAAAAAAATGTACATTTATTTGTAAGCATAATTTAAATAGAGGTTAATGTTTAAATCTTTTGTGCTCTTCCACTTTTAATCACTTTTACTGGCATTTGAATAATTCAAGTATGAATAATCCAAATATGGCTTCAAATGTCTATTTTCTCCCCATATTTCATAATTCCCCCATGAACCGTGAGTTATGTCAACTTTGCAAATGTATTAAAAAGGAAAACTTAAGCATTGAAGGTATTGTTCACCCAAAAATGAAATTTACCTAATTTAATAAAAGTAGTTTGAAAGAATGCTGGGTTGCTGATACCCATTGAGTTCCAAAGTAATTTTGCAAAGAAACTCAAGAAAGTTTTAAACTATGCTTTTGTAGGGAATAGTGAGTAGATGAAAGAATTATTTTTTGTGTGAACTATACCTTTAAATTGTGCATGTACTATATTCATACCCTTAACCCAGCACTTAGTTTATGCAACAATTACAGCTTCTAGTCTTTTGGGGTATCGTGATGCAACAAGCCTTGCATTGCATTTGTGGGTTTTCTGCCATTCTTCTCAGTAGATCTTCTCAAGCTCTGTAGGGTTGAATGGGGACTGTCAATGGATAGTTGTTTCTAGATTTCTTCAGAGATGTCTTGGACTTGGTTTATAACTTGGTTCAAGTCAGGGCTCTGGCTGGGTCGCTCAAAATGTTTATGGAGTCATCCCTAAACCTCTTTTGGTTTGTTTAATGGGGATTGTCTATTTGAAAGGTCAACTCTATCTTTAATGTTTTGCTGTACTCAGCTATTCTTGTATGCTCATGACTCTTTCAATGCCTGTCGTTAAACACATCTTCATTGCATACAATGCCTCACCGCTGGGATGGTATTGTGCAGGTGGTGTTTGGTTTTTTTAATTATTTATTGTGTTGAAAACAAGTGCATACAACTAGAGTTTTCTTGTTTAAACAAATTAAAATACAGGGTGATTCAAAAAGAATACCAACTTTGAAAATCTGTGTTTAATCAAAGAAACATGACAACAGCACTCCTAGCGACCAAATGAAACCTCAGAGCTTCCTTAAATTGACAACAGAAAGAGCTTAGCCCTCTTTTTCTTTGTTGCAGAGTTCTCGATTTTTAAAGTTTTGGTATTCTTTTTGAATCACCATGTATGTCAAAAAGACATTACATTTTAGATTCTTTTTTTTTTTTTTTGTGCCAAGCAAAAAAGGAAGTCCATTGGCTCAACCGCGCCATTAGAAAAATATTTCCCGTATAAGTCTAAAATTTACTGAATAATAGTAACTAGTTACCTTTACTCTTTCAATCAAAAAGTAACTCAATTACTTCATCGATTACTTACACAAAAAATAACTGCATAAATGTAATTTTTAGTTTTCCAAAGAACATTTTTAATGCTCGCATTAATGCCCTTATAACGTCACTGCTGCATGGAGAATACACAGTTGATCAGCTTCAGCTTTAATTGCATTCTCAGAACAAAAACACAAGACAAACCTAAACAAAAAGTCATTTTTGATCTCTAATTTAAGTCAGACCAGCAGCACAAAAATGAAAATATCACAAGGTGATAAACTAGCTGAATAAAATATTCAGAAATCTAAAGTTACTTAAGTGTCATAAAGTTTGCTTTTAACCCATAAACATGTTCACAGCTTGACTATAAAAATAGCAACAACACGACAAACACAAAACCTTTATGAAATAAATAAATGAGAGTAATTTGAATTATCATTCAGAATCATTTTGTTGAAACTCAGCACCAAAAAAACTGCTTTTATAGACCATTATAAATTCGATGCTTTTTAAACAGAGCAAAAACATAAAAGCTGCTCAAAAATGAAATCGATTAGCAATTTTCAAACTAACCACAAACTAAATGTGGTATGTCAGCAACTTTTGGAAAGTAAGCTGTGTATATTCAGAGTGCAAAATCTGCTGTTGTACAACACTATAAAAACATTTAACAATTAAAAAAAATAAAGCACAGCATTTTTCAGAGCAATACAACACTATACATTTAAATAACATGTTCTGAAATATAACAGAAAAGTGTCACTGTGTCTACTAAACTAATACATTTTGTTATACAGATAACAAACGTGTGCTTATTTATTTGAAACAACAAACAGTAGTATTAGTAATAGTAATAAATAATGGTAACATTAATAGTCTTATGCGCGCAAACAATCAGCCTACCACACGAACATTCGGCCTCTCTCAGCACATATTGTCTATCCCACACGCATTCGGTCTCTCGTGCACACACTTTGCCTCTTTTGCGGTCACCTGGTCTCTCTGCTATCGCTTTACTTTTGTCCAGTCTGGCGCCTCGTACACGACGCATCTTTACAGTTGTTGGTTGGCATCCACCAATCCCACAATGTGTCGCCGCTGTAAACCGAAAGATGTATGCTAGCATGCTGACAAAATTATTTAACTTGCCAAGTAGCGGACAAGCGCTTGATATTGTAACTGTAACGGAGTTAATATATTTAAAGTAATCCATTACAGTATTAGTTACTGTCAAAAGTAATGTCGTTAGAGTAACGCATTACTAGTAACTCATTCTTGCCCAACACTGGCAGAAACCCTGGAAATATTTGAAACCGAATAAAAATAATAATTTAGACATCAACTTTATGTATCCTTATTGCTTTTACACGGTCAAACAAAGACATACAGTAACTGAAGTCATCACTTCTCCTTTCCTTAACATAACCAATCAACCAAGACCACAAAAAACTGCTGTCATCTCAGCACATGTCCAGTGTGTTTGTGAACACATGTCCAGTATATCAAAGGCTGCACGCTCATCACTGCCTGTTTATGAAACCAACAAGAAATGTGGGAGCGATAGTAATCTGGGGGTAGTTATGTAAAGAGGATAAAGGATCAGCAGCCGCTTGCTGGAATTTACCAGAAAGTTTGCGCTCCACAGCAGCTGATCTCAGCCAGAGGAATAATCACAATGTTTTCTAGAAAGAAGGAAGATGACTGGCCTCCTGTGCTGTTTCCTTCTCATCCTCAGCTTTGACCTGCTTACTCAAATCTTTAAGAGCAGTTATGAAATGCCCATCTGTATCCGGCCCATTAGGCCTAGAGCACACTGATGTCTCCTTTTTTTGGGTAACTGGAAAAAAATAAAGAATGAGAATATTGTCTTCCACAGGAGATGTTAATGGATTTTATAGCCCTGGGAAAAACTCCTTTATGTAAGAGTGAGCTTTGACGTTATATTTCAGCCTTTTGACCATTTTTAATATTAGATGTTGTTGTTGTCTTTATTTATTTATTTTTAGTTATATGTTTAGCCAGCATTTCAGTTAAGTGACCAATGTTATTTAGTGTATAAATAATTATGTGAATATAGAGATGTTAATGGCTTTTACATACCTGGGAAAACTCTTTTATGCAAGATTGAGCTCAATAACTTTTGGAAGTTTGACATTGTATTTCAGCTTTTTGACCATTTTCAGTATTAGATATCATCGTTGACTTGTAATAAGAATATTACTAATATTATTTTATAATGTTGTTATTATTATTATTTTTAATAATATATATGTTTGCCATCAAATGTTTGGCCGTGTTAAAAATATCTCCTTTCCATTAAACAAAACTATATATACAATAATAGTAATAATAATATAATATTATTTTTTTATTAATATAAATGTTTGCCATGTTGAAAATATCTTCTTTCCATTAAACAGAACTTGAAAAATAATTCAAGGAGGACTAATAATAAAACCAAAAAAATCTATTAAAAAAATATCTAAATACAAATAAAAAAAATGTATTTAAAAAAATTATAGTAAAATATAATACTATTATTTTCGTTAATATAAATGTTTTCCATCAAATATTTAGTCATCATGTTTAAAATATCTTCTCTCCTTAAAACAGAACTTGGGAAACAATTGAAAAAGAGTTAAGTTTAGAGGAAAATAAACAGGAGTGCAAATAATTCAGGGGGGTTAATAATTCTGACTATATATATTTTATTTTTTATTTTTATTTTTTTTTAAAATTATATTTAATTAATTAATTTAGTTTTATTCCAACAAACGAAAATAAATAAAACTAAGTAAAATATAATTGAAAAACTGTAGAAAAAATTCTTTGCTGTGTTAAACACCACTTGGGAAATCTTTGAAAGGTAATTAATTTTACCGGAGGGGTTAATGTTTATTTATTACATAACTATATAAATAGTTTTTTATTTTATTATTATTTTTGTGTGTAGTTAAATTTTTACTCCATTCTCATTTTTTTCCCCGATTGGGTTGCAATAGGATTTTCTCAATTGTCAAATTAAAGTATTTAATTTGATATCATTATTGAAGTATGATTGATCACTTGTTCTTTTAAATATGTTGAACACAGGATCAGAATATGTAGGTTTAATTTTTACATGAATATATCTGTTACATTAAATGACAATGGAACATTTTTATCTTTGTTTTCACACAACTTATTTTTAACACTGAAGTAAAGCTTTACTTGATTGCGTTAAGCTTTCAATGAATATTTAACTTACTTTGCAGACACCAAATTGGGACATCTGGTCTTTTATCCATGCATAATTTAAAAACATGAAGAAAAAAAGCGTAACATCAAGACTACTGTGAACATATTTTAATCTGATTCACAGAAATGAAATTGTTTTATATGAGAGATACTGCTACTACTTAAACATAATAGCTGAAATTGAATGCACATTGCATTATGTTTTATTTGCTTGCTTTGTTACCTCAGAAATCAAATAGCAATTTATATATGTATCAAATCTGCATCAAATGTTTACTTTAGCTGAACTATATTCAGTTTTCTCTTGAGATTATAACAAATGGGTATCCTTGAAACTGTCTCAATTCTTTAGCTTTAATAAGCTTGTAAAGTAGTCCAAGGAACCTATGTATTCATGGATACTTAACCTTGAAATGCAGTTGTTGTTGTTTTGCACATTTAGGGCCTATCAGGGCCTCCCTGGAACACTGAGTTTTTACTCAAGACATCCTTATGTATTGTCTTCACTTCAATGCATTCTGGGTTTGGTAATGGTGTTTGAAATGCAAATGAATGTTCATTTGTGATGTGTTTGAGTCAACTGGTTTTGGTTAGTGAAGGAAATGGCAGATTCGGAGTCTAAATCAAAGCATTCTACTTGTGCATTGTTTGTGCTACTGATGAAATACTGTTTTTCTAAGTTGTAACATCTGACTGCCTCTGCCAGAAAAAAAATTATTTATTTACTTATTTATGTAAATAGTATATGCCCCATATCTTTATTTTTACTTTATTTAAAATTATGACAGTAAATAGTTTAGGTTGTACCACACCAAATAAATAAATCTAGATATTATACCATACTATAAATATCAGCCCTATTTTCCCCCATGCGCTTCTACAATAATGATCAAGCTAGGAATTAAGAATCAAAAGTCATTTAAATAAAGCAGAAATTTTATTAGTTGCAATTTTTATTTAGTCATAACAGTTTGAATAAGCTACTTGATTAAAACATGTACTTTTTAAACGAAAACTTCAAGTTGAGCCAAAAAGTGACCATTTCAAGTCAGTTTAACAATGCGATCATGCTAAATGAGATATTGGTGCCATGGCATTAAATCAACAATTAGGACAGAAAAATCTCTCTTTTTTTGTACTCTGTTCAGTTTCATCATCATTGCTAGGCATTTGTCATCTCTGCTTCAGATACTACAGTACAACATGACATTTACCATTATTTATTACCTCTGAGTCCTTGGCTAATCAGATTTCCTTTATAGGACTACATTTACTAAATGAAAAGGAACTTGTCAATCTTATGTGTGTGATTTGCAGTGATGGGAATAACGACATTTTAAATAATTTTAGAAAAGTAATTTCTAATGGAATTACTTTTTCAGTAACAAATAATCCAACTAATTACAATTTAACTAATTACTGTTAATGTTAAGCTTTGCTACTAAGGATGCAAATTAGGCTTGCGTCCAAAAGTGGAATATCGCATAAAACATTTATGAATAAATCCAATGAGTGAGAGAGCAAAATTATTCCTTCCTGATAAACTTGCCTCAAAAATCAAAAAGAAAATTTGCTGCAATGGGAGACGCCATTGTGGGCCTTTTAGTCTTGCATAATAAATTATTTGCACCCAAAGGTAAAGACAAAACACAATTTTGAGGCATAGTAGCTTTTTGGGATCACAGATACTCAAGACTAATAGTTCTGAAGCACTTTAATGACAGACTGGCTGAGACATTTTAAAATGAGATTTTACAATGTGGTTGGTCTGCTGATTGTTATTAATGCTGTCCCATTCATGTTGTCCTGACACAAATCAATTAAGTTAACTTAAAGGTTAACCAATTTAAGTGGATTTGTGCATAAAACAATTAAATTGTTCCAAAGAAATCTCAAGAATTGTTTCAGCTCATTTAAAATTGAGTGTAGGAGTGGGACAACCACATAACTTATGATGATTGGCTGATGATTGGAGTCAATTTCCGTCATTCGCCAACCAGAGGCAAAGTTTTCACACAGTCTGGGTTGCTCTAGGTTTGCAAAAAGCAGTTATTTGTTGACTAGTTGTGGTTTGTGCAATACGTATTTAAAATTATAAACCATCTATTATGTTTTTTCTTCCACAATAGTAATATTAATATATTCAATTTGGTAGACGTGTCTCATATTGCTCCACAGAACCATCCAAATAGTATAGTGTACAATGTTTTTAATAATACATAATAATAGTAATATTAATAAGTTTTTAATGTGTACAATTGAAATAGTACATGCATGCATACATACATTTGATATTGAGGCATCCAAGTGTTTTGACACATTTTCTTTTAAAATTGAACACTGTAGTTCCTTTCTCTGGCAATTAGCTACTTCTAATATGATGTAAGTTACTATTTGTAAGACGTAACTGTAACCAATTACTTTAAGTAATGTGACCAACACAGGTGATTTGTGTTTGTAGGTTCGAGAGCGGGATCTGCCCATGGTCATGCACACGCTGTCTTCAGAATTCACTCTGCTGAGGGTCATCAACGGAGAAGCGGTCGCTGCCAACAGCACCGGGGTCACCAATGGTTTCGTCAAGCCTAAACTGGGTAAGCATAATCAGTTCTTTTATTTTAGATTTTAGTATTCACATCATACAAACTGTCATTTTTAAGCCCGAACCTAAAGATACAAAGCAAATGGCATATATTTTGAGCTTACTCCAAATATAAAACAATGTTCGAAATGTGCTGGAATTATCAAGCTCATATTATGGTATGTGCACATACAGTTGATGTCAGAATTATTAGCCCCCCTGAATTATTAGCTCCCCTGTTTTTTTTTCCCCCCCCAATTTCTGTTTGAGGAGAGAAGATTTTTTTTCAACACATTTCTAAACATAATAGTTTAAATAATTTTAATCATTTCTAATAACTGATTTATTTTATCTTTGCCATGATGATAGTACATAATATTTGACTAGATAATTTTCAAGACACTTCTATACAGCCTAAAGTGACATTTAAAGGCTTAACTAGGTTAACTTTAGCTGTGCCCTTTACTGAATAAGCACTGTGCGACGTCCGACAGATCGGACTATATTATGCATTTCTTTTTTTTTTCTTTTTATTCTTTTATAACCTGCTTTAACACATTTTAATCTGTTTAAAATTATTTTATTGTTTGTTTGTTTTTTTATACTTGTCTTTTTTTATTCTTGTTTATGTAAAACACTTTGAATTGCCACTGTGTATGAAATGTGCTATATAAATAAACTTGCCTTGCCTAGGCTGGTTAGAGTAATTAGGCAAGTTATTGTATAGCGATGGTTTGTTCTGAAGACTATCAAAAAAAAAAACTATAGCTAAAAAGGGCTTAATAATTTTGTCCTTAAAATTGGGTCTAAAAAAATTAATGCTTTTATTCTAGCCTAAATAAAACAAGGGGGGCTAATAATTCTGACTTCAACTGTATATGATGGTGTTTTTATTAGTAAAGTAATTGTGCAGAGCTTACTAAATGTTGAAACAACAGCAGGAATTTCTGTCACATACAAATGAAGATCTGCTCCGAGGAAAAATGTTTTCTGATAACATGGTCACAGATGAGAAAAACTATGTTTTTTTTATTTGTTTTTTTATGGTTGCTTATTGTGACATCATTTCTATTTATTTTTGTGTTGGATTGGGTTTCATTGAAATATTAACATAGGACAGACCAATCAAAACTACTCCAGAGTTTGTTGGTAGGGCAGTATTTACACCAGAAAATGATTGAGCCAGAGTTTACTTTCATCAAACCAAACCCACAAAGTGTGAACACACCAATAAAGGAACTCAAAAATACAAATATAGTCATTTACTCACTCATTTTATTCAAAAAAGGCCTTCTTTCTTTTTGCTGGATCATTTTAAGAACATTTTGATATGTTTTTTCCCCATTTGTCCATAAAACATGATTCCGGGTAGGGCTGCTCAAAATATATCGTTTAAGCATCAATATCACAATGAGTTTTTGATGCCTGTGATTTGTATAATGACCTTAAAAGCATTCAGGCATAAGCAAATACAGAAATGCACTGCAAATAGTACAGACCACATCGAAAATGTGTCAGGGACCTGAAAAAGTGTATAGATTGTTTCATTAGATTTGATGAAGATGCACTCCCACTGCAGAATCATCCCAATCGTTCTAACATTATAAATTCAAATAGAGATATCATGTTATCTGGTGAAATTGTATTCATATCGTAATGTATATCATAAAATAACGCAATGATCAATTTTTCCAATATCATGCAACTCTAATTCAGGGGTCGCTAAAACTGCATGGTTACCAACATTCTTCAAAATATCTTCTTACTATAGAGAAAAGTGTGGAGAACAGTAAATGAACAGGAGTAAATGATGACATAATTTTTGTGTGAACTGTCCCTTTAAGCTGGTTAAAAAAAGACGAGTTCAGACTTTGTATACATCACACCATATTTTATTACAGTGACGTAATTATTTATTTATTTTTTTAAACAGAGAAGCACCTGCAGAATGTGTTTATGGTGTGGTTAGGCATCAGCTGTAGCGTGACTCATTTATTAGTGTGCCCTTTAAACATTGCACAGACGTAGACCTCTAATAGTTTCTGTACTTACTGCTATGTTCTGTATTTTATTGTAATTCATCAGTGCAAGTTATTCAAAACACGTTTCTTTTCACAAACTTCCATCAAAATAAGAAGTTGCCCATCAAACTTTTGTTGTTTTAGCATCGTTTAGCTGTTGTAGCTTTTCTAAATCATCTGAATAAGCTTATAATTTTGTAGTTTTCTGTTTGAGTTAATAAGATGCTTATCTAGATAGATAGATAGATAGATAGATAGATAGATAGATAGATAGATAGAATTTAGCCTGCTAATGATACATTTACCCTGATGTATTTAGTCTGATATGCATAGTAAAGTGTTTTCATTTGTTTTTGCGTTTTGTCAATGTTGATATTTAATAACTTCTATTACCCTCAAGGGTTCCCAAACACACAAAATATTGTACAATGCATATCACGCAAGCAGTTGGCAATATCACTCCATATTTTGAGTTGCACAAGCACAGTGTCGTCCACCATTATTGTTTTGGTTGTCAAGTTCTAAATCATACCTGTAGGATGAACATAGATCCACATTAAATCAGAATGCACAGAAACCCACAGAATTTTTTAGCCCATTGTTGAGTCTATCCATCCATCCATCCGTCTATATTCAGTTTTTATTTGAATTTCTGAAATTTTATCAATTAATGTTATTAATTAATGCAAATGTTTGAGTTGTTTTATTTACAATAAATGTTGTTTAGTAGAAATATTGTGTGGAAAAACTTGCTAAATACACTAAACACTGTGTGAGATGTGTTTGTGTGTGTGTGTGTGCACAGAAATAGCAAAGAATGTCAGCAGAATCTGTCTGGCTTTACAAATAACGTGACGATGTATAAACCAAATCACACTTCATCAAATAACGCTATTATTAATGTTGATATTGTTACATTTATCATTTGTTCTTAGAACCCTAACCGTAATCATGTATGTCTTTTAAGCTATTGTTTGTATGATGCAACCTCTAAATAGTTTTAAGTTAACGTAATTAAGGGTAGTAGAACAATAGCCAGCAATGAGCATTAGGTCATGTTGAAATACTGTTATTGCTCTACAATCAGTGCCTTTTAGTTCCATGTAATAACTGTTAGAGGGCAGTAAACTTCAGTTCAGATCAAACTAAATGGGTATTAAACAAAAACCTTTATGATCCTATTGATATTCTTTTCCCATATTATTTCAGTCAGACATGGATTAAAAGTTTGTGAATGCCATGCAGTTGTGTATAATGCATACCATAGGGATTTCCATTGTAGACACCAGAGGCCTTTTCCATAAAATAAGTTGAAGAATCTCTGACATGCAGAGTGAACCAGAGGTTGCTGAAACTTTAATTTCAGCATATTGACGTACTTCCAACTGAAACCCAACATTGAGTAGGGCACAGGGATTTTTTTGAGCCCCATTCACTCATAGCAAATTAACGGTATGAGGGGTGTGGTTAAAAATACTGTGGCTGAAGCCGTCAAACTGACAGAGGAACTTGCACAGATTAAATGTTCATCTAAAAAATAACAATGTGCATTAACAAAAGACATTTATAAATTCTGATTTCAGACTTTTAATGCCTGAATTCTCTTCTTTTTTTCCCCCTTAGTTCCTCGGCCAATCATTCACCCTCTCTCCAGCCCCAGTAACATGTTCTGCGTTACCAGCCTGGACCCCGACACGCTGCCCTCGGTGGCCACGCTACTCATGGATGTCATGTTCTACTCGGGCGGGTAAGAGTTCAGCGCCAGCCCTCACATATGCCAATAACCAAGAGCCATCTGCCAGATCTATTAAAGGAGGATGATAATGATAATAGTACACCCAAGTCGCTGTAGGGAATGCATTACACCACGACAGAAGAGAAACCACTGGAAACAAGATCAATGCTGTGTGTTTCTGGATTCCCACATGTCATGGAACTTATAGAATATCTTGGAATTTTAAGAGATTTGTCAGACATTGAAAGTCTGGGAATTTTCTATTTTAAGTCATGAAATATAAACAGATTTTTAGTTGTCTTTTTAGAGATTACTTCCCATTTATTCAATGTAAATCGCAAATATAATGATATTTAAGATACAACAATGCAGATGCTGCAGAAAGAATCTAAACCTATCAACATTTCTCCAGGCTTCTGCAGAAAAGCAAGCTTCTTTGAGTTGCATTTGCTTGATTTTTGTGTTCAATTCAGGGATCACAGAATCAAAAAAATTCCAGAGGGACTGACCAACAAAAAACAGCTAGCAAAAAACAGCATAGGTCATGGAAATTCAGGTTTTAAGTCAGGGAGTCTGACATTTAGCTTTGAATGGGAACCCTGGTTATGCTTCCTGCTGAACTTGTTTACTGCTCACACAGAGGCATCAGGCCAACTATTAAAGATCATACTCTTCTCCTACTCCTCCCTTTTTCACAATTTCTTGCAAAAGTGTCAGCCGAGTGGAGCTCTAATGAAGCTTGTGTAATAAGAATCCATGCTGTGCTTCATTACAGAGCGAAAGAGGCCGCAGGGCAGAGCGAGGATTCTGGACACATCCGCTTCTTCTCCTTCTCGCTGATCGAGGGCTACATCTCGCTAGTTATGGATGAGCAGACAACCCGGAGGTTAGACCACCCGACCAACACACTATTAACGTCAACATGAAGACACAATTAACCCCATTTACTTTCTCAATACACACCCCTGCTGTTGTTTGTGTGTGCGATTCATCAGCGTATGTTATTACAAAGGGGTAAAGGGTTGTTGTTTTTAATCTCTCATCAAATTATAATAACTAGCTAAATTGCACTAATGGCTTTCCTGTTTGACGTCAACCACGATACTGTTTTCCAACTCATTTCCTCCAGCCACCTGTAACACATTTCAATTAGGGTATATTTAAAACCAGGCTATTTTAGTGTTGAAATTTGCATCACACTCGTTGTGCGTAACGTTGAAAACAAAATATGCCTTGTGCTTTTACGCATTTTGTGTTTTTGAGAAGACGACAGACTCAGTACATTTACATCGACGCCAGTATTATAATTGGTGTACAATTAAAACAGCACTTTGATTTAAGAGTCTACCATGCAAACAACAATTTTAATTACCTTAATCCTACTAAAGTCATAATCGAACTAAACAGAACTGTAATTAGGACATGTGGAGCAGTGGTGTATTCCTAAAAAAATAAGTGGTGTACTATTACCCACCCAATCCATATATCCATATATATATATATATATATATATATATATATATATATATATATATATATATATATATATATATATATATATATATATATATATATATATATATATATATATATACATATATACATACATATATACATACATACATACATACATACATACATACATACATACACACACACACACACACACACACACACACACACACACACACACACACACACACACACACACACACACACACATACACACACTGCACAGCTGTGGTTTGCTGACTAATTAAAAAACGAGTTCAGGAGCGGGATTCTGCCGCTGTTTTTATATCAAATTTAAAGTGGACTGAGGCGATCATTTAGTAGTGTACAGGTAATCGCAAGGTGTTAGGGGGCTGAATGGAAATATAGGAGGGCTTAAGCAACACCCATGCTGTTTTACAATTTTACTTGAACGTTTCAGCGAGACTTCATTCAGCTGATTTATTGTGATCTTCGAAAAACTCAAATACTCAATACACAAAAATTAGGGAAGTCTAATCACCAAAACAAGTGAGTATACCGAGAGTATGATCCTCAGAAATCATAATACCCAAACAGCTCGTGGAAAAAAGTAGGCATACTGAGTATACGTGCGTATAGCAAGGACTATACTACTGATGTGGAGTATGCTGAGTTTCGTCATACAGTTTCTTTCTTTCTGTACAGACATGTAAACCCCAAAATCAAACTATTACCTTTTGTATTACTTTTAGCTACATTTTGTAACTGCAGAGGTGGCCTG
Source organism: Danio aesculapii (assembly GCF_903798145.1). NCBI lineage: Eukaryota > Metazoa > Chordata > Actinopteri > Cypriniformes > Danionidae > Danio > Danio aesculapii. The sequence continues at coordinate 62,238,431 of NC_079439.1, forward strand.
TTGCTTGAGAATTTGTATTCGCTGTAATCATAGTGTGAGTAATTAACTACAGTTGAATTTGTTCCAAAATTATGTGAACCTGTAACAAAATTACATGTTAAACGCCGGAGGAACTCCGCTGATGTAATAATGTTAATCGAACTATGTGCTATAACATGTAAAGGGGAACATGAAAGGAACATTTAAAAAGAAACTCATGTAAACACCCTAATCATATTATTGCCTTATGAAAGCAAATAATTAGATTACTGATGTCCATGTAAACATAGTCAGTTGTTAAAATAACCCAATCACACAGATCTTCTAAATACAACTAAAACATTTTTGATCACATTTAGGTAAATCGTCAGGTCAGGGTGTACGCGTATAAACAGGCACTGAGGCGCACTCTAAACTGGCAAGGGAGAAAACTGGACTAGTGGATGACATGAAGGCGAGCAGCCTAATTCATTACATGTTTTGGTGAACTAATTCTTTATATACAACTCTCTTGAGCTCTAAAGGGAAAAAATGCTGAAGAAATTTGCCATTTTAGCAGAGATGCTACTGCCAGTCATTTCTACATTAGTTTTTCAGTTAGGGATTGATATTAGAGTAGCCTAATAAAAATGTTTAGTTGGACACTGCACAGTAGTGTAGTCTACACTATAAATAATAGTATAATTTATTATATTCATTATTATTATTGATATTATTACAATTAAGCTATAAAATTGACAAAATGCAGAACCCTTTTGAATGTTTGCTTTCATTTTGACATGGCTAAGGCGCACTTTAACAGTTGTGAAAAGAAACATCCCATTATGAAGCTGCAGTCTCAAGTTAAGACACTAAATTTTGAAGACTTTTTTTAAGATGATCGCCCTGCGAACTTTACAGTGTTATAAATGAAATGGGTATAATGTGTGATAATCTTAAAGAAATATGTAATACAGGCTATACTGCTATTTGCTCATGCAAAATTAAACACCAAAAAATATATTGTAGGCCCATTTTAACATCTAAATATCAATTTTATTTAGAATTGTAGCTCATGGCCCTAAAAATGAAAATGTAACATGAAAACAAGTTATTGAAATAGGCTTAGTAAATAAATAAATAAAATGACGGGTATGCCTAATAGCTTATGATGGCGTTTTTACAAATGCCAACGAAAAAAAAAAAAAAACACTCATGATAGCCTAACATCTTTATTTTTCCTTTATAATTGTAATAAAAGTTATATAGCGAATTAAATTAATTAATAGTTAATTAAATTGTAATTAATAGTCGAATTGCGTGTAATCCATGCCAAACCAATTTTGACGGTAATAACTGAATTTCTTTCTTTTTTTTTTGAGACTCTGTTTTTCTGGCTACACTAATGCCTTAAAATGTAACTAACACGTTTAGCTACTATTTCATTTTAAATGACTTTAGATTGTAACATTTAACTTTGCTAACACTGATAAATGATTGGTTGGGTCATAGGCTACGTGAAGCGTGATGACTCGATTATGCTGATTTCGCTATATTTATTTACCGGTTATACGAATAGTCTAACTGTGGGTTAGCTTGCATGTGTGGGCATGGTTTGATGTCTTCACCTAAATCTTTATACATTTATATTATTTGAAATAAAACGTAAAGAAATGAGGAGAATATCATTTAAAGCACTTGTTTGGCGCTGAAGCCATGATCCATCTGCGTTTATAAATGGTATCGTTGCAAAACCTTCATTGATAAAATCTGTAAAAGCAAAACTGTGCATATTATTATTATTATTATTATTATTATTATTATTATAAAAAGTTTATTACTGCCTTATGTCAGTAACTTAGGCAGTAATCCAAAGTAATAATAAATAAGTGAACAAATAGCCAAAATGAAAGGAACAAAAGGGACCAAAATCAGTCACCAGGTCTAGTGCCCCTCCTATGGGATTAAAATGCCCCCTCAGTTATGACATCCTGGTTTCAGGGGCCGGACAGAATGTTTAGTTTCAATAAATAAATAAAAAATGTTTATTGAAGATTTGCATGGATTTGGAACAACATTACAGTCAGTAAACCGTGATGGGTTGTGATGAAGATGATGGATTACTTGATTTTATTGATTGTGATTCTTTGTCTGTAGAGGTTTTCATTGGAGTTACATTTTTAAGTCGGTTGTTTTGTTATCAGTACATATGATTGTCATGCTGCTCTTTATTTGTCAGGTTTCCAAACAACGTCCTCTTCACCAGCGCTTCAGGAGAGCTTTGGAAAATGGTCCGCATCGGAGGACAACCACTAGGGTTCGGTGAGTTCAGCCTGAGATGTTAATATGGCAATGAAAATCCCAAGCACTTTCTAGGAAGTAGAGTTCAGGGTTGTTTCTTTAGGTCCAGTAAGGAACTAGAACCCAGAACACATAATCAAAGTGATTAAAAGCTAAACTATGGACCTTTTCTTTTCTTGCAATATTTTCTTTTGTAATCTGTTGAGTTCTGTATATGAATATATGAGAACAATTATGCTGTAAAAAGAACTAAACCATAATCAGGACTAACCAGGGTGGCACTCAAATTTAGTTTTCTGGTATAGCTTGAAGTTGGAGGTGTAGCAGATCATAAGACTCATGGTTTGTAGGCATAGGTGTATAATAGGAGTTCAGTACATGGAAATGACTGGTAGCCTCATATATACACCGTTGTTTTCTTGTTCTCGTGTGCAAAATCCCAGTTAAAAACTGGCCAATTAGAACAAGACACCCACCCTGACGATCCAAATGGGATTATTAATATGCATGCCCCAGACATTGTTTGATTAGCCACATTGTTTCCTTATGAGATAACCGCAAACGTAATTTTCCCCTTATTTTAAGTTTATCTAAGCTTTTATTATCTTTAGCATTTATGTGGGACTCTTATTTTGAAAATTTGACCATGATAATGCATTTTAGAGCTCTTGGGTAACCAACTATCTATCTAATCTCATAACAGTTCATTGTCAGAACCCAGATTCGTTCTGTGTTACTGTATCTTTTTTGTTAAGTTAACGCAGGGGTGTCAAACTGTGCATGGGTTTAGTTCCAACCCTAATTAAACACCTGATCAAAGTAATCAAGCCCTACAGGTTTGTTTGAAACCTAATACAGGTAAGTGTGTTGAAGCAGGGTTGGAACTAAACTGTACAGACACCCCTGGTTTACCGTGTATCTTGTAAAATGAAAGTATGTTTGTAATGAGGCAAAACGCATGCAGATTGTTGAATATAAGAGTTTTTAATGCATCATGTCACTCAGCTCATTTTTCTGGAGTGAAAGTTTGCCAATAAAAGTCATCTGTTTATGCAGAGGGTGATATTAAAGTGATTGTTCACCCAAAAAAATGAAAACCCGGTCATCATTTACTCAACCTTGACTTGTTTTAAACCGGTTTTTAGCATTTGTTTTTCCTGCTATGGATGTCAGTGGTTACAGGCAATCAACTTTTTCAAAACATCGTCTTCTGTGATTTAAAGTGAAAGCTGTTTTAGAACAAGTCAAGCTTGAGCTTATTAATATTCAAAACCGTTCCAAATATGGTCAAAACTGAGCTTTTCTTTCCAGAGATTTTTTTTCAACCTATAAATGAGCATATAAAACTGTTTCTGGAGTGTTTTTGCACTTACCTAACAGGCTTGTAGCCAGCCTGGTGAAAGGGATTGGTTGGTTTATGGTTATTTGCTATTTAATTATGAGATTTAAATTTTCCATTTAGGGATAATAATTATTGCACTATTTTTAGCTGGATTAGCTTGTCGGATGGCCAACAAAACCACAATTTTTGATGCAAGGCAAGTTAATTTATATACACAATGGTAATTCAAAGTGCTTTACATAACCAAAAATAAAAGAGATGAACCAAAACATTTTCTTTAAGATTTATAGTAACAAAAATATATGCTAAAACTTATTTTTAAACTACATTTTTATTACATTAGATTTTAGAAAAAATCGTAGCCTATTGTCATTTATTAGGCAAATAACAAACTGGCAAGAACATTCAACTTCCTTGGGCAGAATTTGGCCATTTGAATAAAGAAACTATTAAAACTAGGGCTGCACAATATATCGTTTCAGCTTTAATATCGCAATGGAATCATTCACAATACACTATACACAATGTTGAGTCTGGATTATAACTGATCATTTCGCAAGTGTTTTTTGAGGCCTGTGACTTTATTAGGGTTTTAAAAGCATTCAAGCATAAGAAATTATACTATTGATAATTTTGACAAATTAATAATTATTAATTTTATTGAATTGCTTATAAAACGAAGACTATGCAGTATTATTTTATTGCAGTATTATTATTATTATTATTATTATTATTATTTGACTCACCGGAAAACAGTAAAATGCAGTAAAAAGTTTTCTTTATTTATTAATTTTATGCAGTCCTATGCAGAATCATAACAAATCAATCTCAAATTATAAGGTCTTTCCAAATAGTTTCAACTAGTGACATTGTATTGTCACAATATATCACAAATTATATCGCAGAATAAAAGAAAAGCGCAATGCTAGTTTTTTTTTTATATCGTGCAGCCCTAATTAAAACATAACAATAATAATAATAATGTAGAGCTTAATATATAGAAAGTAGAGCTTAATGTATAGAATTTCTCTATAATGTAGAGAAAAAAAGTACATTTGAAAATTCATGGATAACAACAACAACAACAACCTAATTAGTGTTCAATAATGGGTCGCTTTTGATGCATCTTTTCATTGGTAATTTACCTTTTTTTCAAGAATAGAGTCCAAGATTTAGAATAAAAGTTCCTTTTTTTCATTTAATGGGCATTTTATGCACTATTTATAGCTGGATTAGCTTGTCAGATGGTCATCATAACCTCAATTTTTAAACTACAACTTATTTTTAAAATACAATTTTATTACATCGTATATCATTAGAAAAAAAATCATGGATCGGTCAGTGAAAGTTAACTTAATTTACATTATATTCTGCGTGGTCTTAAAGCCTTCGATGGGTTATTTCCACAATTTATGATGGCATGGCAGTCAAAATAGGACAAATGAGCTCATGTATGGGGCAGATTTGGAGGTTTGGAACCACCCAAACCCCCCTGGCTACAGGCCTGCCTAAGCCACATACCTACCATATCGATATCAGAGAACAATTTAACATTAGTTATGTTTCCATCCAAAGATGCGAATTAAATTTATGCGCATCACTGAAATATCACATAAAAGACATGCGAATAAAGCAGCGTCACTTCCTGATTAACTGGAGCTGAATATCAACAGTAAAGACGTAATTTACTGATGTAGGAGTAATAGATGGATGAAAACAGCTATTTAATCAATGCACTGACACATTTAGGATATGAACAAAATGAAAGCATGTGCGTTTTAATTCCTAACAAAAGCTGTTTGTTTTCTATCAGATGAATGTGGCATTGTGGCTCAGATATCTGAACCGCTGGCGACCGCTGACATTCCAGCCTATTATATCAGTACCTTCAAGTTTGATCACGCTCTGGTGAGTTTTAGCATTCACATGTGACCGCCGCTGCTGACCCCCTTACAACATCTATCATATATTCTGTGTCATCTAGAGAATGGGATTCTTTTTTCCTAACCATTTTGCGTTTACCCAGGTTCCTGAGGAAAACATCCAGAGCGTGATCGGAGCCTTGAGGACCAATGAGAGCACAGGACAGTGAAAAAACATTCACGTCCCACAAAACATTTAGGTTTCTAATGTCAAAATTTCTTAAAGTGCCAAGAGCTTACCTGAGGACTGCTTCTGGGAGGTGGTAATGGGTGAAGGATTGGAAGGGGGGGTGGGGGGTTGACTCTAGGTTTGCAGTCAGTATTGAGCAACATCACTTCCTGTCCATTTCCTGCAAACAAACGAAAATATCCACAGAGCGTGTGTATCCAGTGTTCTTCTCTTCTTTGTTCTGCTCATCCACTCCTCCTCCTCTGCAGCAGCACATCATTTTATCATGCAGGGCAACAAGGCCTGGACTTGACTAACCGTGATGTATTAGTGGCAGGTGCTCCTCCTAGAGGACGCAGAATGTACTCCAAATGCGTTGTCATCATTTTGTTTGTTTCCCCCTCACCCTTTTCTTTCCCTTGCAGTGCCAAGACATGGAGCATAAACAGACTCCTTGTCTGAAACGGGATGTTTTTCAAGCTGCGATTTGATGGTTCAGGGGTTGTTTTTAAAATGGTTCAGTCATAAGATCAGCCTCTGAATGAAGCTCGTCACGCTCATTTGGAAAGTTTCCCTCCTATTTTTTTGGTTTCGTCTCGCCTCAATCCTATATTCGCATTTTAAAGCCAAGTGGTCATCAATTAGTTGTTTGGCCTTCAAAGTACAATCACCGTTTTCGATATTTTCATTTCTGTTCGCCTCAGACCACGTTGGCTGCGATTGCGCTGAAGATTCAGGTGAGGTGAAACTATCCTACACTTTGTTCAGGTTGTAGTACACAGATCGTGCAGTTTACTGTATCATGTTTTTAAATGCTCATTGTTTAGTTTATTTTCATCACTCATTGCTCTTTTTGAGTATCTGGCGAAGCTGTCTCTTGGATGAAACCGTTGGGGGAATTGAGTTGGTTTGTTGAATGTTAGAGACTGGCGTCAGTTTAGGCCTTCAAGCTCCCCCTCGTCTGCACTTTATTTAAGGTCTATCCTACAGATCTTACTCTTCTGATGTGAATACCGGGGATGAGTATCGTCCTCTTTGAAGGACAGGACGCTTGTTGCTTTTTCCACAGGAATGGGTGTCTTTTTTTTTTTTTTCTGTCAGTGCTGAAGCATATATTTAACAGTGTTAAGAAAGGGGTGATGTATTTGTTCTGACAATTAAAGAGGTGAAATGATTTCTGCTTAGTTTGTGTTTAGGTTTGATTTTTAGTCTCTGTTATTTCCACTGTTTGGACTGTCCAGTGGGGGGTTGTGACTGCTAGAACATGTGCCAATTGTTGATGCAAATTTATGAAGACATTTTACGGCAGGCGAAAAGATGTGGAAACCGTTGAATTAAATAATGACTATTTTGCATAAACTGTTCCTTAATAAAATAACCAACATATGTTTTACTATGATATCTTGAGTGATTTAGGAGTCAGAGCAGTTCATTTTGAACTGTATCAGCAGAAGAACACATGTTATGTCAAACAGAGATGAATTACCAGGGTGTATTTAGTCCAAATCTGTGCAAAAAAATAATGAAACCTGCCATTAGTTAAAACGAAGATCAAGATTTCCTGTAACAGTCTTATATGATGGATTTGACCAGCGCCACCATGTGGTCAACACCGCAGGCAACATCAGTCACGTGGCCTGGCACAGTCACCTAAAATACAAGGATTATTATTAAGAAAATGCACTGTAGTGGTGTGTGTATATACATGAATACAAACATGTCAGAATTATCAGCCCCCTGTTTAAAAGAGTAAACAAATTTTTTTTAGCACATTTCTAAACCGTTTTATATTGTCTTTGCCATGATCACAGTAAATAAATTGAGTAGATATGTTTCAAGACACTTCTACACAGCTTACAGTGACATTTATAGGCTTCATTGGGCAGGATTGGGTTATTAGGCAACTTCTTGTATAACAATGGTTTGTTCTTGAAAAAAAAAAATTAATAAAAATGTATATATAGCTTAAAATGGCTAATAATTTTGACCTTAAAATGTTTTTTAAAAATGTACAAGCTGCTTTTATTCTAGCCAAAATAATATAAGACTTTCTCTAGTTGAAAAAAAATGTTATCAGACACACTGTAAAAATTGACTTGCTCTGTTTAAAAATTCAAAGGGGGTTTAATAATTCTGACTTCAACTGTCAAAGAATGCAACATTGTTGACTTCTTACCCTCCATGGAAAATACTGGTCATCATGTTTCCCAATGCCGAGACATCCTCGCACATTCTTACCCCAAACAAACAGCTCACCTCCATCTGAAAACAATAGTCATGTAGAAATAACTCTCTGCTGGCAGCTGGCCAGGAAACAGGCTGGATTTAATACCAACACAGTTATGCAAGCACGTTGAGCAGGTGTTTTGAGGAGTCTGTCAGCACATTAACAAGAGACTATATGGAAGAATCTCACGTATGAATCGCTTTTTATTGTTACTACATAAACTGCTAAACAAAGCTTTAAAAACAAGACCTTCCCCAACTTCTAAGGTTTAAAAAAAAAAAAAATCATTGACTAGGCTTTTATTTATATGTAACTGACTTGCAATTTTAAGAGACACATATACACACACTCTACCCTCACATTAAGTTTTAGAATGCATTAAACTACATATAATGGAGAAAGACATGGTACTGACATGAAATGCATATGTATATAACATTTATATAAGAGGGCTGTTGAATGCTTGAATCTGATTGGCTGATGAACATTTTAATTTGTATAATTATTTTCAGATAATGTACAGCTAAATGCAGTGAATAGGAGAGTACCATCAATTATTTTTATTACATAAGCAGTCATTTGCTTTGTTTCTTTTGTCATTTGATGGAAATATGATATAATACAAAGTATAGATTAATAAATGTGCATACACCTTTTGAAAAATCTAAATATTCAAGCAAAGAATATGTTTTAAGTTTACCTGTGACAGCTGCAAAGTGACTGAGTCCACAGCGGATGGACGAAACCTTCACTGTAGGGTTGAATTCTGACCTTCCAAAAAATGTGGCTGGCACTCTTTCTGGGACGGCAGACTCTGAAAGTTTGGGTCCTTTTCCCAGAATTCCAAAACCCCAAACAAACACATCTCCCTCCTCTGCAGAGACAGAGAGATATAGTTCAATGTACCCTCATATTGTTCTGTTCACGATATTAATTCTTAAAGTTTCTATTTTTATGATCGAAGCGGTACATTCGAACCTTGGAATTTGAGCTAGACAGCAGTCATCAAGTACATTTAAGAAACCATCAGATGAACAGATCTGAATGGTGACACTCAATTTACAGTCAGTTACATTTTTCATTGAATAATTGGTTCAAGTGATTCTTCAAAAATGCTGATTCATTCATTCAGGAATAAACTTTGAAAACCAAAATGTGTTATTTTGTTCAGTATTTATCTATGAGGCGCCGTGCAGGATTTAAATCAAACTTTGCTTATCAACACATACATAAAATGCATGCATATACACCTAGAAATTACTCGCATATACACCTATACTACTGGATGTTCAAAACAACATATATGAAACTTGCGTATATACATATAAACTTGATGCATGCATACACCCACATACACATATGACCTCGATCCTTGCATAAACACCCACATACACACACATACACAGACTTGCTGCATGTAAACACACCTTTACACACACATATAAACTCGATCTATGCATATCGATCTATAGAACTCTCACATATGACTGTAAACTCGATGCGTGCATAAACACCCGAATAACACTCGTGCAAACATACTAAATAAAATTCACAAACGTATATACAAGTAGTTGTGTATATACATATATGCAAGTGATTTCATATGCGTATATGCATGAATTCTCAGTGTGAAAGGAAGTAATATCCGTTTAAAAGGAAGTAGTTTAGTTTCAGTGTAAAAGTCCTTTGAGCATAAATGAACAAAGTCATTATTTATCATGAATCAGGTTATACCAAAGGTTAGGAAACAGAAATAATAATAGATTACGCTAATTATATAAAAAAAAAATCTTAAAGATAATGCTAAGGAAAGCTCAAGCAAAATTAAAGGTTTATGATGCAGTTAAATTATTGGGTGTTTTAGGCAAAGTGTGATTTAAATCCTACACGGCGCCTCATATTTATCTATATACGCACACACACACTCAGCGGCCACTTTATTAATATATAGTATCAGGTTGGGCCCTCTTTTGCCTTAATCCTTAGATTCAACAAAATATTCCTCAGATATTTTGGTCAATTTGCTCTTCTGAACTCTGGCATTAACAAGGCATTAGCGCCTTCAAGGCATTTTCTCTTTTTCAGACCATTCTCTGTAAACCTTAGAGATGGGTTGTGTGTGAAAATCCCAGTAGAACAACAGTTTCTGAAATACTCAGACCAGTCCATCTGGCACCAATAACCATGCCATGTTCGAAGTCACCCAAATCACCTTTCCTAACCATTCCCCGGTTTAAACTGTAGCAGATCGTCTGGACCATGTCTACAGGTCTAAATGCATTGAGTTGCTGCCATGTGCTTAGAAATGTTTTGCGTTAACAAGCAGTTGGACAGGCGTACCTAATAAAGTGGCCGGTGAGTGTATATACACACACGCACACACACACACACACTCACACACATTTGCACACATTTGGGTAAAATTTACAGCACTATAAAGAACTTCTAAAATATTGACTTGATGTTTGCAATTAATAAAGATTAAGTCTTTAAGACACTAAATCCAAGGAAGTCTGCATCAGAGTTACAATCATTCGATTTTGATGTAACACTTTGTAATAACGACACACTATGAACCACTTTTTAAGCATTAGCAAATAGTGAATTCATTATCTGTTAAGCATTAACTCTACGTAATAAAAATAAGGGATTTATAAAGCATAAATAGTCCTCACTTTAGATTAGGTCACAAAACAGCAAGAAGTTGAGTTAATAAAGCATTTATTAACATACATAGTAACCGTTACTATATGCCTGAATAATATACTGTAATATATAAATGTTGATTTTAATAGTTTATTAATCATTTACTAACTCATTCTGAATGATCGTAAAAACATTCAACTACTCTTAAATACAAATGGTTTGTAAATAATGCAATACTGAATTTAGTCATGAAAAATAAATCATTAAAGTATGAAAGTACAATTATTAAGCACATTATAAATGTGGTTATAAATCAAGAATAAAGCATTTGTAGCTGCAGTTATAAACTGCTTATTAATGTTTATTAATGTAGACTTAATGCTCAACAAATAATGAATTCACTAGATGCTAATGCTTAATAAATGATTCATAGTGTGTGGTTATTATAAAGTTACCTATTTTGATTATTTAAAATACAATAAAAACTTATTTTAGTAACTTATTTAATTTTACAGGCAACTCGCACAATTTGGAGGAACTAAAATAATATACTAAACACTTAATGTGAATTTATTTAATACAAAGGTGTTTTAAACTGTTCCAAATCAACTAATATTATCTAAAAACCAATATATTTCTTAATAAAAACTGCTGTACTTAATTTTATTTGTTATTTCATGTCCATTAAACAATATAAACATGTACAAGTTGTAGAAATGAACAATAACAACTCCTATTTGTAATCTTTTAAATGTATTTTTCATTAGCATAACCAATAGAGCTGAGAAACTCTTTCATTAAAGTGTATTCATAATACTTTATAGACTTATTATTATTTTTTTTTTTCGTAACGATGCATTTGTAATTATTAGGAGGTTTCTGAAATAAAAAAACTACTACTAATAATAATAATAATATACAGATGATGTATAATAACATACAGGTGTAATAATCCCTGGTAATTTTTAGAAATATCCACAGCATTTATATTTAAATGCACAAAGCATTTTTATTTTTAGAATTTATACCTCAATATATAAATATCGAGTCAAGAATAGAGTATCATATCAATAACTGAAGTAAGCTGAATAGATGCCCAGCCATAGTTAAATAACTGAATTGGATTTCAGATCCTTGATTACCCTCCTTCTCTCTGTATATGTAAAAACGTACAACATTCTAAAATGTGTAATATTTGTATATTTTGGGAAAACTCTATAAATGAAACAGAACTGGAATTCCTGATTTACTCATGTCATGTTGTTGTGGTAGAAATGCCAAAAGACTGTGGTAAAACTCTGATCTTACCGTTGAGCACAGCCACCTGCGTTCCTCCACATGCTGCCTGTTTGATTCGACCCACACCCTTCAGCGGCAGCAGACGAGGAGAGCTGATCTGAAAACATGAGTAAACGAGGTAAATGACCCTGTTTAGGAATGGACAACTAAATCAGTGGCTCACTGGATTCAGCTAGTGAGGTCTGGAAATAAACTTAGCAAGAACTGAATAGTACATAATACATAACTGAATAATACAAACACGTTTCAGCTTAAACGCCTTCCTGTGCGTATAAGAGACACATCATATAAAGACATTTAAAAGGTCATCTCACATTCACAAATGAAAACATATTATATTTCTTTGTATGATGTGTGTCTTATACCCTGATGAAGATGACACACTGGATCGATTCAGAAATTAGTCAGTGCTGTGTGTTGATAGGAGCCCCAGTCCTGCTATTGGCTGATATTTATTAGACAAAACAGATCATATTGTGTTTATAATGTAAAACTATACTCATTTACTTACGGAACTGTTGTGCTGAATCAATATCATATTTGCACTCAAGCTATTCAAGCCAAAAATCATGTGATTTGGAATTCATATAGCAGAAAAACAAATATCGTAGATACAGTGTGTCAGGTTTTTTTTTTTTACAATATTATGAAGCCCTAGAGGTATGTAATATCAAGCCTCTTTCAGCACTTCCCAGAGGTCAACTTTAAATTTAGGTTGTTATATCGTTATTTTTCTGTGCAGGTAATCCTATACTACCATCGTAATATTCAGGTCTGGACCCTGTGTAGGCCATTTCATGTCTGGTTTGTGGTGCTGCTTTTTCTCCAAATATGATTTCAGTTCTTTAGCAGTGTGTTTGGGAATAATAATAATAATAATAATAATAACAATAATAACGGGCGAGGCAGTGGCACAGTAGGTAGTGCTGTCGCCTCACAACAAGAAGGTCGCTGATTCGAGCCTCGGCTGGGTCAGTTGGCATTTCTGTGTGGAGTTTGCATGTTCTCCCTGCCTTCGCGTGGGTTTCCTCTGGGTGCTCCGGTTTCCCCCACAGTCCAAAGACATGTGGTACATGTGTAGGAGTGTGTATGATAGTGTATGAGTGTGAGTGAGTGTGTATGGATGTTTCTCAGAGATGGGTTGCGGCTGGAAGGGCATCCGCTGCGTAAAACATGTGCTGGATAAGTTGGCGGTTCATTCCGCTGTGGCGACCCCGGATTAATAAAGGGACTAAGCCGAAAAGAAAATGAATGAATGAATAATAATAACTAAAATGCTGAAAATTAAAACCACTAGGTGGGCTTCAATTGCCCTGTCAAGTTTAGCATGAGAAATGAGTGACAGAAACACCAGATTTTAAATAAAATCCCTTAATTCAAGATTATTAAATTCATTAAATCAAGACTATGAACACATCTGTTTAGCTGTGCTGTTTAGCTGAATGATCTGTCGGATGACAGATGGCACTATTGTCTTTCTTTTCTCTTTCATTCCTATAAAACCAAGCGGCAACTTCCCGCTCTCCCTCGTGAAGCAAATACGGAAGTAACTGAAACTGCAATTTATCGAAATTCTGCTAGTCCTGGCTCCATAATAGAGCACATTTCTATTGACCCACTGTTAAAATGGCCAGCTTTACAGTAGAAAAAAAGGTGTTTACAACCTGATACAAAGAACGATTTTGGTTCATAGAGCTAATATTACCACTTATGACAACTGTGAGGGGGTGAACTCTTTTAGAACTTTTCTGTTTTGTTTATATTGAGTTTATATACAGAGTTTAAGTCTGCATAATTAAGGGTGTGGCCACTTGAGTGACATCAAGGTCTCGCTTCTCACCGTCTCATCACCTTAGCTGATTCTGGCTGATTAGCTGCTGAACTCGGCATATACATCCTATTTTGTTTTGTTTTATGTAGCTTAACACAGTCAGTTGCCTTTTGGAATTATTTCCTACAATTATCAGATGATATGATATGCTGTGTGCACTTAATTGTGCTCACAAACCATTCACATGGCCTCCATTTACCAGGTGAGTGAAATTATATACTTATACCATACCTATAAATGTATTTAATTTATTTAAGATCATTTATCGTTTATAATTTTCTTTAGACCTGTAATGCACTCCAGAATCGGTCAGAATGATTAGCTGTAGGCTATAGAACAGTCATCTGAAACGTCATACAGTGCTATGCCTGGATTTCATAAATAGTCTTGCATTTATTAACACAGGCTATATTTGAAGTGTTTGGAAGTAATTCACGTTTTCCTCCTGTAGAAAAACGTCATAAGAGCAATGTTTAGTGGCTCAATGTATTACAACAGTGTTTTCAAAGGAGTAAACACTTTATTTATACAGTGTACCACCAAGCACATGTGGTCAGAACACAAACGAGTCGCAGGTAATAAAGTATTAAGTGTTTCTCCCAAAGAAAAGCCTGTCTAAGCAAAATGCTAGCAGGCGTCTGTAGCGCCGCTCACGCTCCGCCTCTTTGCCCTTATTTGGTTTCCCCCAGTTGGAGCAATGATGCGCGAACAAAATGTCACCGGTTGGCCACGCCCACTTGTAGTTCATTTGCACCCTTCAGAAACCTATGGGTGACGTCACGGATACTACATCCATATCTTTTACAGTCTGTTTAAAACACATTTTTAACACATTTTAATCTGTTTGATCTGTTTTTAATCACGTTTATTCTCTGTTGTTTTTATTTTATTATACTTGTTTCTTTTATTCCTGTTTACGTAAAGCACTTTGAATTACCCTTGTGTATGAAATGTGCTATATAAATAAACTTGCCTTTCCCTGCTTTGCCTTAATTCGCCAAAAAATTAAAAGGTTTTACGCTTGGGGTAGTTTGGACTTGTGCAAAAAAAGGTTAACGCAAATAATGGAAGTTGACAAATAAACTCCAACGTAGGGAAAATTACGCCCTTGTGTCCAATGAGATGTCTCCATTGTACTTGCTTCATTCTACAGTCTACCGCTCTAACAACTTGATGGAGATGCAACTAATTCGCATTTGGGATTTTCTCTTGGCAAACATACTTCACGTTAGGATAAAAACCCTGGTTCAAACCTCAAACCAGGATGGAGCCTCCAACAAGTTTCACTGAAGCCAGCAAGCACTCATTCATCAATCTCTCCCTCTTTTCCTTTCATATCGCATGAAAAAAATCAAACCAAAAAAAAAAACAATCTAACTCTAACCTGTAAATTCTGGTCGTGTTCTAATAAAGTCAATGAGAAATAGCTATATATAGTGTGATTATAACTTAATTAACAAAACCAAAAAATCTAATAGCGGCCTAAATATTGTGTATGTGATGCAGATAATTCTAGGACAGTAAGCAATTCCTTCAATCATCTCTGTGTTCTGCTCATCTTTACCTGTGTGGACTCTGTGACAGAAGCTAGCTGGAGGTACTCAGAATTCCCCCACCCGAAAACATGGCCATCTGTGGACACGGCCAGACTGCAGTCTCCATACGTGACCACCTGCTGAACTGTGACCCCGGCCAGATCTCCTCCTACGGGCACTGGACACGAGGCCTTGTTATGATGACCCAGACCTGAAAATAAACACGATTAAAGAGATGAAAACACTGTGGGAAAGGTCACATGGTTGCTGTTATGAGTCACAGACTGTTGTCAGGAGAGGTTTTTTTTTGGAAAACACCTTTAGGCTGGTTTCATAATGCTGTAGAACAAAAAGCAAGACAGAGAATAGAGGTAATGACAGATGGATGGTGAAACAAACCTGTTTGTCCATCTGCCCCCCACCCACAGGCAAACACAGAGCCTCTGTCTGTCAAAAACAGACTGTGGTCCTGTCCACAAGCCACCTACAGGACGACAGGAGAACAGCTCAAGACAATCTCACACAGAAAAGCTCATATTGTAACCCAAAAGAGTTCCCACTAAACAATATTTTATGTAACAACATTTTTATTTTATTAGCTCATTAAGACCTGAAGTGTATTAATTAGAGATTTGTGGCCTGATATTTTCATCAGCAAAATATTCATGTAAAACGATTTTAATTGATGTTTACAAAATATTTTCTTTATCAAAAGAAAGAAACTGAAGCTGGTGAAGTTGGCTATGTTGGGTGAATTATGCCTTAAAAAATAATAAAAAATTAAATATATATTTCCCAAATTATGTTTAACAGAACAAGGAAATTTTCACAGTATGTCTGATAATATTTTTTCTTCTGGAGAAAGTCCTATTTGTTTTATTTCGGCTAGAATAAAAGCAGTTTTTATTAAAAAAAAAAAAAAAAACATTAAGGTCAAAATTATTAGCCCCTTTAAGCTATTTTTGTTTTCGATAGTCTACAGAACAAACCATCATTAAACTTGCCTAATTGCCCTAACCTAATATCCAGTCAAATATTATTTACTGTCATCATGGCCAAGATAAAATAAATCAGTTACTAGAGATGAGTTATTAAAACTATTATGTTTAGAAATGTGTTGAAAAAAAAAAATCTTCTCTCCGTAAAACAGAAATTGGGGAAAAAAAATAAACAGGGGGGCTAATAATTCTGACTTCAACTGTGTGTATGTGTAATTATTATTACACTAGTTCAAGTTCATTACACTATTTATATTAAATATATATATATATATATATATATTACTTGTACATAACTTGTACATTACCCATTACTTCCACAAAGGCTACAAGTGAATTGATTTATTTTTGCATATAATAATAATTAACACAAATGTGATTGAAAAAATATGCATCTATTATGTAAATATAGCTAAAATTGAAAAAATTGAAAAAATTCAATAAAAAAAACTCTAAATATGCTAATAAAACAGTTTTTTTAAATGACTAAGTGATTAGGTGAGATGATCATTTAAGTAAATTTCATGCTATAACTAGTAGTAAAAATGAAGGAATGATGCCATTTATTCCCACTTCACTCCGTTTGAACAGGCATCTCTATCATGCCACAACAAATATTGTCAAAATAGCATTAATTCTTCATTTCTTATGATAAAATAAAATATTTTCTTTGGATAATTTGAAAAATGTGACTTTTTCATCTGAAGTACAAATAAAATAAAAACATTAAGCTTCTTGCAATTATTGAATAGATGATGAAGCATTAAAAGAAATAAATTAAGTGTTTCCAAACCGTATATTTAGGTTGTTTTATCTTTCGGTCCATGTGATCCCATACTACCACTCATATATTTAGGTCTGGACTCTGTAGAGGTCATTTCATGACTGTGTTTGGTGAAACTGTTTTCTCTCCAGATATTATTTCAATCAGTAGTGTGTTTTTAATAATAATCGTGTTGTTTAGTTGAACACAAATGATTATATTTTAAAGAAAGTTGAAAAAGTGTTGGCTTCCATAGTTTTTCCTAATGTGGAATGGTAACAGGTTTCCAACATTTTTCTAAATATCTTCTTTTCTGTTTAACGGAAGAAAGAAACTTATAAAGGTTTAAAATGAGGGCGAGTAAAATTATTACAGGATTTTCATTTTTGGGTGAACTATCCCTTTAAGAGAAGTAGCATAAACAATGCTATTTGCTCACCACATGTGTAGTAAACGAGAAAGCCTGTATCAAAAATCTTGACTACATGTACTGCTAGAGTCCTAATATTTACTAAGAATGAAGGCATGTCATGATTTTGCAGAGTAAAATGCAATCCTGGAATGCAATCTATGTTGATCCTGGAACATCAGTTTTGTTCTAAAATGTAATCACTACCTACTGTGTCGGTATGGCTGTTGCCTCACAGCAAGAAGGTCGCTGGTTCGAGCCTCAGCTGGGTCAGTTGGCGTTTCTGTGTGGAGTTTGCATGTTCTCCCTGCGTTCGCGTGGGTTTCCTCCGGGTGCTCCGGTTTCCCCCACAGTCCAAAGACATGTGGTACAGGTGAATTGGGTAGGCTAAATTGTCCGTAGTGTATGAGTGCCTGTGGATGTTTCCAAGAGATGGGTTGCAGCTGGAAGGGCATCCGCTGCATAAAATATGTGCTGAATAAATTGGTGGTTAATTCCGCTGTGGCGACCCCGGATTAATAAAGAGACTGAATGAATGAATGTAATCCATACCTATTCCCTACCCCTAAACCCAACCATAACTGTAAATTAATTCCAAAATCACAGAGGAATAACAGTTGGATAACAATCATCAACCTAACCTTAAGCCTAAACTTAACATAAACGGTAAACAGATCCCTTAATTCTGATTGGCTGGTTGGAATGTTGTTCCAAGATCAACAGAGATGTTAATCCAGAAACTTGGTGAAATCAGGTTGGTGGATTGTTGATTGTGCCGTTGCATACCTGGATGACCCGACTGTCAAAACCCTCAATCTTGTGAACAACATGACTGCCACTGCAGGAAAAAAAAAAAAAAAAAAGAGAGTAAAAGACAGCAATTAGACAGAATTCACAAAGCTTTCAGAAAGAAAAATACAATCACCCAATAATTAATAGCAAAGGAAGTTTATATCATGATCAGTTATTAAAAATTATATTATATATATTATATTAAAAAAGGTAATTATTTACCAATTACAACTGTTTTTAAATTACTATTCTAATTACAATGTCTGAAAAGTAACCTACTATAAGTAATTTAAATATTGTAAGTATTATAAGTAATTTTAAGTCATGTAAATTATTATTCAATTCAATTCAAGTTTATTTGTATAGCGCTTTTTACAATAATTATTATTTCACAGCAGCTTTACAAAAGGTGCACATTATTGCATTACAAGCAGATTAAATTAAAGTTACAATCAAATATAAGAGATTACATGCAGACATAGTTAACCTGCAATTTACAGGTGATGTCTGTGTACACATGCTTAATGAAGTGAATGTGTTGTCCTGGAAGTCCTCGATGGTCGGGATCATCTCTTATATGTATTATAAGTAATTTAATACTAATAATTATTTGATTTGATACTTAAATACTAAAAATGCACATAAATCTTAATGTCAAGATTAGGAATCTGAACTCTTAATTCTACCAGTTTTGTTAAAGAAAAACATTGACACTTCAAATAAACAATATATGCATAACAAAACTACATTTTTCTAATTAATGACATCATATTTCCTACTTTCAAAAATATTTCAAAAACACTGCCAAATTTCTTAAATATTCAAGCATGTGAGCTATCGGATAAATTAAATGACGGAAAATGCCTGAATAATAATATATTTACAATAACTATATTGATACCTTATATAAATATTGTCAGAAACTAATTTCTCAATTTTAATTTTAATATAAGATTTAATATTTTGTATTATTATATTTATATTATAAGATTTAATATTTTGTAGTCTTTTGTGTCTCCAGAATGTGTCTGTAAAGTTTCAGCTCAAAATACCCATCAGATTTTTTATTATACCTTACTATATCTGAGAAATTGGAGCTTTTAGAACATTGTAGCTGTTTTGATACCTTATATAAATACTTATTTATATAGTCATAAACTAATTTCTCAAAAGGCACCAATTTTTCCCCCTTTTTCAAGATTTAATACAAATCTTTTGTGTCTCCAGAACATATCTGTAAAGTTTCAGCTCAAAATAACCATCAGATTATTTATTATACCTTACTTTATCTGAGAAATTTGAGCTAATAGGACATTCTAGCTGTTTTTGTTGCCTGTGCCTTTAATGCAAATTAGCTAGTTCTCCCCGCCCACCATTCCCACGTCTCACGGCCTTCATGTAGATAAACAGCACAGTGACAGACAAGAATGAAGCAGATCTCCCTTACTACAGTAAGAACTTTCGAGTTAATTCAAGCCTTTCTGCAATGATGACAGACACACAATGCCGTTATAAAGTTTGCGTGCACATTAACGCACGCACACACACACACACACACACACACACACACACACACACACACACACACACACACACACACGTTTAGCTTTGCACTATTTGTGCATGGAAATTGTGACAGGATACTTTTTAATATACACTGTTGTATGGATATTCGTAATGTTTACGTGCAAAATAAACTTGAGCTAAGTATACAAACCAGGATTGAAGTGTCTCCTTTCATAATTGTACTGACACTATGCGCTGTGGTGATGAATTATGTAACGATTTTACTGTATTTATTACAAACATGCACTGTTTTAAAAACATTTTAAATGTGTAAAACTCATTCTTGAGGTGCAGATGATCACAGAGAGCCGAACAGATTTTTTAATCACAGTTGCTTTGCGCACATCCTGTCTTGTGGATATGATTGTATAAGCTTTACTATAGAGACATGTTAATATATTACTGTCAATCAATTCAGTGGGGAAACCGCACTCCTAGGCCTCAAAATGGGAGGGATTTGGCTCCTATTTTAGTCAGTAAATTTAAAAAAAGAGACTTATTGTGTTTCTATCACTCCAATATGACAGTGAACACACTATACCTACACACAGTTCAGTCCAAACAGCTTACAAAAGATGATTTTCATCATAGGTGCCCTTTACCATATATGCAATTGTCTTGATAGTCGAAAGACACGTGCAAAATATTTATTACTCTGCTTCTTTGAATTAATTTATATAGAACATGCTTCTTATTTGGGTTTATTGTGTTGCTTCTGATGTTTTCAAACTGGAAAGCAATTCCCATCATACCGAATAATCATTTCACTCTAAGCTAATCATAAAAAAGCAAAAACAAAGAAATTAGCAGTGAATGTGACTCTACTGGGAGGCAGGTTTTGTTTCACCACCAGCACATAATGTGAAGCAGATCCCTTTGGTGCAGAAAACAGGACATTCACAGCTGAAGGACAAACCTGTACACTTCATCCTCCACAGTCTTCCTCCCACACTGCCCAAAAGTATTATTGCCCATGCTGAACACTAATGAGAGAAACAGAGAACAAGAGACTTCAAGCACTCATCACACTGCAGCTTAGAAAATAATATCGAATGCAGTTTTAATGCAGCTTCAAGAGGAATCTTCCCTCTAATTAATCTACTGTGTATTGCAGTAGCATTCATTTAATTCAGAAAATATTAGTAAGTGGACTATCGAGTTGAAGTTGAAAAGGGCGGCCCTCAGGGACACTACCCACTCTTAAACCAACGTACATCAATTTACAATACATGAGACAAAAAATAAACTATTTTCAACAGCTAAAAATGGCATTATATTTTCTTTCAGTGCCTCTCTTGTTTGTTCACTTTGCTTATATTGTTAACAAAAAATCTTTAGTATTACTTATTTATTTGTGTTTTAATGCGTTTAATGTGTTTTAATATCATTAAGATACTTAAGTTTACTTTAGTAATTTTTTTTGTTTTATTTATTATTAAAATGACAGCATTTATTTTAAATAACTTCATATCAATGCAACAAACAAGTTAATCTTTCTTTTTTTTCCCCTCTTGCTGCCTTTCTTTTCTTCTGTTGACATTCGTAGACATAATGAATGTGTCAGCAGGTAGCAAGTAGTATTATGTTACTTTAATGTTACTCAAACTTAATTAATCTTAAGCCCTGCTCACACTGTGTGATTTCAGCCATGATTTTGTCACCAGAGACAAATTTGGGAAATCCTAAAAGATTCCTGAAATCCTGGGCTAAAATCTGTGGTCTCTGATCGTTGGTTTGACATGTTCACAGACAGCTGCTTAACACACGTTGCGATCAGATTTTCCCTCCTTCTGGCAGTGTCAGAAGATTTCAGACAGTTTCCTGCTGTGTGACGACAGCTGCGACAGTCCAATAGGAGCGCAGAATCTGATGACGCAATCCATGCGACAATTCAAATGACCGCAGGGAAACAGGTTTTTTCTTCTTGGTTTTATTATTGAGACTCGCTATGTGCAAAATTGCTGCTACAGATTGTTTACAATTGCTGTGAGGAATCATTTCAGAACGCGGGACAGTGAAAGTGTCACGGATGGATGACGTCAAACTCCTGGGGAGTTTTCTTCCGTGTTTGGTGCATCTTCATTGCAGTTCAGTCTGATACTATGACAGCTGAGATCTTACAGTGTGACATGGGAGCCATTTTCGTGCAGTCTGACATGCTACAATCGTTCAGGATTATACTTTTTTTTTTTATAAAAAAAAAATAATAATAATAATAAATAAATAAATAAATAAATAAATAAATAAATAAATAAATAAATAAATAAAATCGCACAATGTGAGCCGGCCTTTACTTAAGTTTAAGATACTCAACTTTAATCAGTTGGTTACATTTGAATCGGCATTCACATTTGAATCTGCCCGTTTTAGACTAAGTGAATTCAAAACAGGACTAATATTATATCTGTGAAAAATTGAAAGTATCAAAAGTAGTGACTCAGAAAAATGTAAACTCTAATGGCAGACGGCTACTTCTCACTCAGGGCTGTCTATGTTAATGAGGGAAAGATTGTCACTAATGGGCGGAACTTTCCCCCTCCAATGATGTGTAAAAATACCAATCAAAGTGTTTCTGGAGGCTGTTTTTATCCAGGTGTGATTGCGTAAAAGTTACTTAATTATTTTCTACCTATAGAGGCTGGTTATATTGTATAAAAGTGATTTTTGCATAATATTTCCCCTTTAGGTTCTGCCAAGAACCATATAGTTTTGTATAGTTTTGGAAAACCAAGAAATTCAATAGGGGGGTCCTAACTTTTTCACATCACTGTGGATTTGACTTATTTTGAAATTGTGACTACTAAAAAGTATGTTCATAAAAATAGTAGGTCTTGGCCATACAGCATGACATAAATTAATTCCAAAAAGGAAAAATAAATTGGTAAAAAGTAGTTGAAATGGCCCTGTTTGAATGTGATGATGATAATGATGATACATTTTTATTTAATGCCAGCAACAAAGGCTATTTTCATGGCAGTCATTTTACAATCATTAATAAATATACAATTAAAAACAACAAACAAATGAATACATAAAGTAGATCAGATTTTCTTTTTGAGATTTCCCAGCCTGAAACCGTGTTCCATTCCACTCCTGCCTAATATATGGTGGGATGTGTGCAATTTCAGGTCCAGTGCGTCACTTTTTGCCTTCTTTTTTTGTTTGTTTTTAAATGTGAGTAACATACTCAATAAAAGCTCACAGTAAATTAAATATCAAACTTGCCTACATTCATCCACCAGAATCGTATTACTACTTATTCCTGAGATATTTACTATGTCAGATTTCTGCTCACCTCCCTCAGTGTCTGTGAGCACCAGAGAATGAGCGCGTCCACATGAGACCTGCAGCACTCGTGTCTCCTGAGGGTTCCGCAGCGGCAGAGACACTGGAGATGCTTCCAGCACATAGTCATAACTCTTACCTACAAACACCAAAAACAGTTCATCAATATTTCCATGATCTGGAGGAAGTGTTTAACACTATCACTACCCTGAAGCAGAAAAAACTGACTGTAACCATTATACTTCCCTAACAAAAAGGGAATATATATATATATATATATATATATATATATATATATATATATATATATATATATATATATATACAGTGTGAATTTTGTGTTCTTTTTTTAATATTTCCCAAGTGCGGTTTAACAGAGCGAGGACATCTTCACAGTATTTCCAATTAAAACTATCATATAAAACTAAAATATACTAAAACTGTGTACTAAAAAAACTAAAATATAAAAACTGTGTTTATCCCAGCCAAACTAATCCAAAAACAGACTTCATCCAGAAGATAAAATATATTTATTTATTATATATAAGTCTTTTTTTTGTTTAGTTTGGCTGGGATAAACACAGTTCTTTTATTTTTAAAGACAATGTTTAAGGTCAATATTATTAGCCACCTTAAGTGTTTCCAAACCTTAGTCTTGTCTTGCCCTTAGGTTGTATTATCTTTCAGTATGTGATCCCATACTACCACTGTAATATCCCTAACCAAAATCCAATATGTAATATCCAATTACTGGCATCCATGCATGCTCTAAAAATAACCCAAATAAATAAAGTTCTAATGAGCAGGTATCACTGTCTGAAACGATCATTTCAACTGAGAAGAAACACCAAGCAGTATCAGGTGACTTTATTGGATGAAAAAAGATGCAAGTTGGTTGATTCAGTATATTAGCTCAAGTCAGAATAATTATTTTGTGTCAGATAGAATATGTCTACAATGTTGATGTTCGTCTATTTGTTAGATATTTTATATTCATTAACTATAGGCAATGTATTTTGGTGCATTTAAACAAAACAGATTTATTAAACAGATCTAAAATATTTTATTCACCAAACATATTTAGAAATTGAAAGTTAATCCAATTAAATTTAAGCTAAATATTGCAAAAAAAAACAATTACAAACTACAAAATTTCAACTTAATTTTTCATTTTTTTGCCTCTCATGATTTTTCCTTTTTTTCTATTTCGTATAAATTTGGGTGTACCAGTGTTTGGACTGTTATCTTGAGTTATTTTCTTAGATAAGCTCCAGATTTGGCTTCAGTACTGACTAATCTAATGTACATGGACAAATAAAATATTGTATAGCTTTCTATTAAAAATATGAATTTAAAGGAGAGATTTGTGAGGGGTGTACTTGTATATGCTGAGCACTGTAGTTGTTGTTTGACAACATGAAAGACAGTGAATAAAGTAATGATCAACAGTTTTATGTAATTTGCTTCCATATTAAATTTGCTGCTGTCTATCTGCAGTTGATATTACCATTTATATATATATTTTTTAGGTTAGTTCGAGATTAAATTTGTTTAATCAGCCTTTTTTCCCGTGGCTCACCATAGTCCCCAAACACAGGTAAATGCAGGAATGGAATTTAAATAATAATAATAATAATAATAATAATAATAATAATAAAACAAATTCCCCCATTTTGTGTCAAACCAAAGTTACACCTTTTTGAGTTACTAACAGGAACGCAGTGTGACCGTGGTATTTTCTTACTTCTGTCATGTTGTGTCCGCTGAAAGCCCAGCTGGGAGTCTTTGTTAAGGCCCATTCCCCACAGTTTGGTCAGATCTTTGGTATTAGAGGCCAGTAAAGTGAAGCCATACCCACAGGCAGCTGAGGAAATCTACCAAAGAACAAACAGAAAGTCTATCACTGTTCAAAGCAGTTATAGAAGAAATTTCTACTTTCGACTTTCTACTTTTACAGATTTGTACTTATTCAGCAAGGAAATTAAGTGGTGTAATTTCAGTAATTGGTTTAAAAGAGTGATTTTAAATAATCTTTTAATTAAAAAAAAAATCCAGGAGGGGGAAGGGGAACAAAATCACAGCTCTTTATTTCACATTTATCATGCTTAAATCAGAAATTATCATATTAAAATGATCTCTGAAGGATCACGTGACACTGAAGACATTGTCATCACAAAATTATTGAATACAATATTTATTATATTGACTAAATGTTTCAATAAAAACAAAGAATTTTTAAAAAATAATTTTATTATCAAATATATGAAGCTTTAGTAAGCATCGTACTTCTAAAGTAATTAAGATTAGCATAATAATAAACTAGACAGTAAAGTTTGTTAAGACAACATTTTATGCTGGCAAATGCCTTGACCAAATGTTTACAGCAGCAAAGAAGTTTGGCTGACGTTCACACCAGACGTTACATGATAGGACAAAAAAAAGGACATACTGTACATAGAGACTGACATGTTATTAGTATATTTCTATCACATGGCGTACTTGTTTTAGCACATATAACAGGAATAAACATTTTGCTAACATGTTTTAACATAATGCTAACACCTGCTGGTACTTTCATGGCTATAAAAACGTCGAAAGAAAGAAAGAAGGGTTGTTAACTTGTTTGTTGCATTATTGTGAAATTATTTAAAATAAATACTGCCATTATATTCATAAAGAAAAATTCTCAGCACCTTTTTTTAAACATCCATTATGTTTCTTACACGAATTATCATTTTGCTAGTACGTTTCTAACATGGTTAATCTGCTGCTAATGCTAATTAATATGTTACTAGCACAGTTCGTTTTGATATCAATTTCACAACTTGCTTGTGTGATTTACATGTACTGTATCATACCTGTATATTAAAACATTGTTTTAACAATGGACTAACATATTTTAAAGTTTCTGACACAAATTAGCTTCTAGCGAGCGTGTTTAATCATTTCAAACGCTGCTGTTGTGGTTTAAAACTATGCTAGCAAATTGCTAGCAAGGTTGTTAACAAGAATCAAGGAGTGAATATCAAAAGAGCAGATTCATTTATATTAATTTGGTCACAAAAGAAGTTTAAGAAGCCAACAGGATGCAGTTTCAAATTCAATGAGTAATGAATAATACTACCAACCAACAACATCTGAAAATGGTGGTTTTGTTTTCCTGCACATGACACAAAAAAACATTTCGCCCTATATTCTTGGTACTTTTTGTTATAGCTTACATTCAAACTTTATAAAGAAAGCACGTAACAACCAGAAAGCAACAGACCAAAGTGCTTTACAATAAAATGACTTCAGTAAACACCATTTAACTTATAAAACATACTCAAAACAAAAAACCAAAGCACATACCTAAACGCAACATACACAAAAACACATACTATGACATATATAAGCACTATTAAAACTAATATTAAATCATATTTAAAGACACAGCGAATGCTCGGTCTTCTCTCCTCTGAGATAGGCCTGTCACAATAATCAATATATGGACTTATTGCACAACACATGGACATGACCGCAATCATTTCTGGTGATGCAATATATATATCGCCCATACATAAAAACATACATAGCAACATTTTAGCTGATTGAGCAACATCTCTATTGGTGTCAGTATGGTTAAAAAATTTACTATATGTATTTACTATACATTACTATAGTATATTTTCATGTGGGTGTCTGACAACTGAAAATAAACCTGGTAGCAGATATTGCAGCCTCTGTTACTTTTTACACTTGTTTATTAACATTTATTGTTATTTACTTAGGATATGCAATTTTCACATTCTGATTCCAATGCCTCATTATTAAATTGTTGAAATGACTTTAATTAAATTAAGAATAAAATATGATGTGTTCACTGGAAGAGTGTTCTTGCATTGTGATGATATTATGTTGGCATTCTGGCATTATATAATAAGTGGCATAAAATGGTCTTAAAATGACAATAATATTGATTATCACAATATAATTTGGTGCAATAAATCATACAACAAGAAAAAGATATCGTGACAGGCCTTCTCTGAGATTATACTTAGCATTTGGTTTTCTAAGCAGCAGCTGATCTGCAGATCTAACAGAGCTAGAATGTATTTAGGAGTGTAGAGGACTTATTCTGGTTTGTATAACAGTTCTGTCTGGTTCTCGATTCTGGCTGGCTGATAGCCCTATGATATTTTGCAATAACAGCAACCCTCTTCACCGTTCTGTATTACTCCACCCACATGACAAGATGACAAGCAGAAGAATAAGCTCACTACAGTTTGACAAATATTCCAGCTGTTGTACAACAATGTACATTTAGGCTGTTTTTTCAGTGAGAATGCAGTTGTTTAGATTGCAACTATGCAGTTTATTTATAAGGATAGTGCCTATTTTAAATACTTATAATTTAGATAGAGATACAGCGCATCGGCGGCCGTCAGCCTGTCACACTGAGCAGAGCAAAGACAGTAGCGCCACAAGATGGTGACAGAGAGCGCATAATAAGTCCTTAGGGGAAAAAACTCAGCGTTTTCTTTTTGTATTTCAAACTACAGCTGATCATATATAATCATTATAAAACAGGTAAGTGACATTCTGAATCAAACTTTCTCTTTTATATGTTGTAGTACTATATTTATACCATAGTAATCTGCTAATGTTTGCTTTATTTTGGCTTTTTCAAGGTTAATTATTGTGATCTCCTGATTACAAAGAAGAAATTCAGGAAATCTCTGTAGACTGATGGCATTTCATGCCATTAAGTCTTATAATCTTAAAATGTAAGCAAAATCACCTGTTTTGTCATCACTTTAGACATTACGCTAGAGAATCATTCAAATACTAGCTCTAAAGCGAAGTTTCTGAATGGTTTCTACTGTTCTGACGGTCAGCTGCAGATGTGATTGAATGGCGGAAGAAAGTAGTTCCTCTTCCAAAAGAATTTTTAGTCTCTCCGTGTTTGATTTTTCTTTTTATACACACGATTATGCCATCAAACTGTTGTTTAAATGCAATATCACACTCATAACAGTGCAAAATGGCTGCATATAGTCACTGGTAGGACACAACGCACAGCTCCCACCAGTGTCGATATACAACCATATTGCACTGCTACGAGTGTGATATTGCTCATATATATGGTGGAGCAGAACCATTTATTGGTTTAAATGCAAACTAAATAATTTTAAAATGAATTCTATATTGTACAGGCAGCCAGTGAAGTGGGAATAAAATGGAGTGATGTGCTCACATTTATGACTCCCCGTCAAAAGACATGCTGCAGCATTTTGCACCAACTGCATATAAAGACCCACATATATAGAATTACAGTAATCTAGGTGAGTGGTGATAAAGGCATGGATTACGCTCTCAACAAGTTGCCTTGAAAGAAATGGTTTATTTTCGACCAGCTGTCTCACCTTTTGTTCAGTATCCAGACGATAAGGCGTGAGCTGGGTCTTCCTGGGCTTTTTCCTGCCACTGTCCGGCACTACAAAGCTGGGGATGCCTAAAGCTCCAGTGTAGCTGAAACCCCACACAAACACCTTCCCTTGGGGCTTCCTGTTTTGACCCACATACTGGTACACAGGTGTGTCGTCCTGCTGTTCCCGCTTCTTTGGGGTAAAAGTGGGTCGAGTGGCATACGCTCGGAGACCCAGCCGAAAACAAGGACGACCGTAAGAGCGAATGTTAGCTAAAGCCATTATTGACGGTCACCTGCATAAAACACAAAATATATTTAGGATACACTTCATACTAACAGATGATCTGGGAATTGAATGACCTTTTTAAGACCTTTTTATTCTTTTATTGCATTAAAAATGCAATTAATACTTTATAGAGAGAACAATATTTACAAAAAACTAATTTACAACACAAACAACTGTGTTTTCGAAATGTAAATTTCTAGATATCGCATGATAAATTTGAAAAACTCTACAGTCAAACACTAGTATTTTCCTCAGTATTTTCAGTGCTAAAGTCTAATGATTCTCATATCAAGAAACATTTACTTGTGGAAAAACAACCACATTAAAAAAAAAAAAAAAAAAAAAAAGACAAGCCATTATTGACGGTCACCTGTATATATGTGTTTGTATGCATGCATGTATGTATGTATGTATGTTTGTATGCATGCATGCATGTATGTATGTATGTATATATGTATGCATGTATGTATGTGTGTGTATATATATATATATGTGTGTGTGTATATATATACAGTATATATATATATATATATATATATATATATATATATATATATATATATATATATATATATATATATATGCGTGTGTGTGTGTGTGTGTGTGTGTGTATATATATATATATATATATATATATATATATATATATATACAGTATATATATATATATATATATATATATATATATATATACAGTATATATATATATATATATATATATATATATATATATATATATATATATATATATATATATGTATGTATGTATGTGTGTGTGTGTGTGTGTGTGTATATATATATATATATATATATATATATATATATATATATATATATATATATATATATATATGGTTTTCTCATAAGTATAAGGAGCTCAATTTTGAAAGTGGAAAATAAACTTTGGTAACCCCATAAAAACCCTGTATTATTATGATTTCATCCCAAACTTTTCTTAAAAATTCCAAATTCAGTTAGAAGTCCTGAATAACTTTGATTATACAATTTACAATTAAGCAGAATTTGGGTAAAGTTGGTTTTATATTCACACATTCAGACTTTATCCTTAATAATACAATTTTAAAAAGTATTATTTGCATTGTCTGAATAGGGAAATCATTTTAGCAGCCAATGACTATCAACCTACAACACTATTCACAGTCAATTAAATAGTGCTAATGTTGTTTTGAAGTCATACTTATGCGCTATTTCTCCCTGCAATATTCAAAGTACATTGGTAAACAATATAGGGAGCATGTCACAAGTTGTGACAAAACGAACATAAAATGTAAAGCGAATATAAAACCAACTTTGCATCAAAATAAGTAGACATATATCGTGTTGTTGTTTGTTTTAGTTTATTAAATTTTATAATTCAACATAGTTATGATTTGTTCCACAAGTACCGTGAAGCAGCATGTAAATAGCGTCACATATAAATAAGATTATCAAACAAAAATAAATGCAAACGTACGGTGGTCTTCTCCGTATGTAGGAGTTATATATCATGCACATTGCAGTATGGGATACTTAGTATTTCTGTCGGTATTTTGTGTGTAGGTGAACGCAATGTAGATACTCACCGCTCAACGGTCGGGAAATCCTCTAAGAAAACGTTTCAAATACTTCGTATCACATACTATGATTCACGCATGTGCCGACTTATAAATAAATAATCAAGCTAAAATAGGACATATGCAGTAATATAACGTGAAATAACTCTACTCTGCTGTTTGTGATGCTCTTGCATGTTTTCTGTGGAGGCGGCCATGACAGTGATGTTGACGTATGACGCATGACGTACATACAAAATAAAAGTTGGACTTTGTTAAAAAAAGGTAGGTAGGTGACGGTCGTTTCGCATGTTTTTAGCAACTGTAATGTAGAAGACGTTTTGTTTTTCTAACAGTACCCAGTAGATCTCAGAATTTTTCTCTTTTTTAAACAAAATTTAAAGACGCTAACAATTTCTTCCTGACAGAATGTTGCTATTACATATTTTAAATCAGGGCCCTTTGAATCAGAATCAGAAAGAGCTTTATTGCCAGGTATGTTTACACATACGAGGAATTTGTTTTCGTGACAGAGCTTCTACAGTGCAACAGCATTACAGAGACAGGACAAAAAACAGATAACAAATATATATTTTTTTAAAAATAGAAGTAAGTAGTGAGTGCAAATATACAGATTGACAAGTGTATGTACATGTTTATTACTATATACAGCGTTATATGTGCAGCTGTTATGTGCAAACTGGCATGTAAAGGGTGTTGTTAAATAAGTGTATATGTGTATAAAAGTGTATAGCAGTAGTGATGTTGGTTCCACAATTATTATCATCAAGTGTTCATGAGATGGATTGCCTGAGGGAAGAAACTGTTTCTGTGTCGGGCTGTTCTGGTGCGCAGTGCTCTGTAGCGTCGACCAGAAGGTAAAAGTTCAAAGAGGCAGTGTGCTGGGTGTGAGGGGTCCAGAGTGATTTTGGCAGCCCTTCTGCTCGCTCTGGATAAGTACAGTTCTTGGGGAGTAGGAAGGGTTGTACCAGTGATTCGCTCAGCAGTCCGAACTATTCGACGTAGTCTTTGGAGATCGTATTTAGTAGCTGAGCTAAACCAGACAGTTATTGATGTGCAGATGACTGATTCAATGATGGAGGTGTAGAACTGTTTCAGCAGCTCCTTTGGGAGGTTAAACTTCCTCAGCTGACGAAGAAAGTACATCCTCTGTTGAGCTTTTTTGACAATGGAGTCAATGTGAGTGTCCCACTTCAGGTCCTGAGAGATGGTGGTGCCCAGGAACTTAATTGACTCCACTGCTGCCACAATGCTGTCCATGATGCTCAGTGGGGGGCGAGCAGGGGGGTTTCTCCTGAAGTCCACTGTCATCTCCACTGTTTTGAGCGTGTTGAGCTCCAGGTTGTTGTGACTGCACCAGACAGCCAACTCCTTAACCTTCTGTCTGTAAGCAGACTCGTCACCGTCCTGAATGAGGCCGATAAGTGTGGTGTCGTCTGCAAACTTCAAGAGCTTGACAGAGGAGTCTTTTGATGTGCAGTCATTCGTGTACAGGGAGAAGAGCAGTGGGGAGAGGACACACCCCTGGGAGGCGCCAGTGCTGATTGTGTGGATACTAGATGAGAATTTTCCCAGCTTCACCAGCTGCTGCCTGTCCGTTAGGAAGCTGTTGATCCACTGACAGACAGAGGTGGGCACAGAGAGCTGAGTTAATTTGGGCAGGAGAAGTTTTGGGATGATAGTGTTAAACGCCGAGCTGAAGTCAACAAACAAGATCCTCACATAGGTCCCTGGTCTGTCTAGGTGTTGCAGAGCATAATGCAGTCCCATATTTACTGCATCATCCATAGACCTGTTTGCTCTGTAGGCAAACTGAAGAGAGTCCAGTGAGGGTTCGGTGATGTCCTAAAGGTGGGCCAGCACCAGTTTTTCAAAAGACTTCATGACCACAGATGTTAGTGCCACCGGTCTGTAGTCATTTAGTCCTGTAAGTTTGGGTTTCTTTGGGATGGGGATGATGGTGGAGCATTTGAGGCAGGAGGGAACTTCACACAGCTCCAGTGATCTGTTGAAGATCAGGGTGAAGATGGGGGTCAGTTGGTCAGCACAGGATTTTAAACAGGCTGGTGTTATAAAATCTGGGCCTGGTGCTTTTTTCCTCTTCTGTTTCCGGAAGACCTGGCACACCTCATCTTCACTAAACTGAAGTGCAGGTATGGGGGAGGCGGGGGGTGGTGGAGGTGTTAATGGTGGCGTGAAGAGCAGTTCAGAGTGGGTGTGGGGGGTTTTCTCAAACAGGCAGTAAAACTCATTCAGGTCGTTTGCAAGTCGTTCATTGTCTACAGTGCTGGGGGATGGTGTCTTGTAGTTTGTGATGTTTTTCAGACTTTTCCACGCAGATGCTGAGTCGCTGGAAGAGAACTGACTCCTTAGTTTCTCAGAATAGTTCCTTTTTGCGACTCTGATCTCCTTTTCCAGTGTGTATTTGGCCCGTTTATACAAGGCCCTATCCCCATTCCTGTAAGCAACCTCCTTGGCCTGACGTAGCTGTCTGAGGTTTGGAGGTTTGTTAAGGCCCTCTAGACACCTAGATTTACAACAAAAGTACTTTTTTTCAGACTTGTGAACATTGGTAAAAAGTTTAATCGTTCTTAAAATTGACCAAATGATTCCTTAATTTGCTTATTTATCATGATTTTTATTTATTTGTTTTTTGTTTGTTTGTTTTATAAATGGAAAATGTATTAAATTAACCATCGTAGAACACTGAAGTTGTTGTGTCTGGCTGGTTTAATGACATTAATTGTAAAAGACACAAAACTTCACTTACATATGCAGATATTCCTATGCTTGCAAAAACAGCTATTAGCGATTAGAAGAAACATGAGAGAGGTGTCTTCGACAGAGTTCGAAGAGAACAAGGACGACATACTGAAGTGGGTCAGCCATCTGATGGTGCTAAAGGAGGACATGGCCCAGATGACAGTTCTAACCAATTGTTACAATCGCAACCTGAATAAGGGCATGGGTCTTCTTTAAAAGAAGATAGTCTTCGCCAGCTAAGAAATATGACTTTGGAGGACAACCCTGAGGGACTTGCCATATGTTGATTAACAAATTTAGAGATATACTATAAGTTATCCTGATATAGATATACCCAAGCATATCAGCAGTAACAACTTATAGAACTTGTAACAATAAAGGCACAACTGTGTTCAAAGGCTTAAATACTGTATAAAAGGTTGGGACATACAAACTGCAGCGTCCTTAGACTTCTGTATATTATACAGCTTAGGCCTTTTATTCTAACCAGAGAATAAAGTAAATGATTTTGTTTTGTTCTTGTATTTGTTTTATTCTTCTTTTTCACTGGATTTAATTATTAATAAAAGTGTAATAATTAATAAAAGTGTATTTGTATTAATTTTCTTTCTGGAGTGGACATTGGCTTCATTCGCAGAACCCATCAAGATACCTTGTGGTAAGGTATGAATCTAATTATTCCTTGATAGATAATACAAAAGGTCCTTTAACAAAACTTTAACTAGGAAATATATTGAAGAGAGGATCGTGGTCTCTTTATTTAATCAGGGTATTAATAAATGAGGGCATTCAGCACAAAGTACAATAATATAATCAGGCATTTCATATGTTTCAAATGTTTTTTATTTATTCATAACTGTAAAAATACATTTTAAAAATTGGTTAAACATAGTACATCTTAAAAATGCATACTTAAGTAGCCTATAGCTGGTCATAAACATTCACTTCTAAAAATGCAATAAAGATTACTTATTATCATCAATGGTTCCAGTAAGAACATTTACCATTCACAGAAACTTTCTATTGCCCAAAAGGGTCTATATATGTAAAAAAAAAATCTTCAACTAAACAGATTACTTTTAGATTAGATTTAGACTAGATTTAGATTACTAAACAAATGGTTCTATTACAAACTGTTTACTGAAACTTTTTTTGGGGGTGGGGGGGGATTCTCCTACAGCATAGAATATTTACTTTGAAGAAAGTCATACATATTAAAAGTATAACACACATAGCTTATAACAGGTTCTGGGCTAAACTGGAGTCAATGTAAGCATTTAAATGCCTGTGATCATTTCTATTGCAGATTGAAGCCATATGCTGAGCAGACACTGTGGGATCCCAGCAAGCATTTTTTGTTTTTAAAAGTCGTCTAATAGATGTCTAATGGATGTCTAAACATAGATGGCTTGACTAAAACAAGGCTAAATTTGGTAATTCATTCAGCCTCATGCATGCTGATCCTCTTGCATGTGTTTTCAGTGCAGCGCTCCAAATGAGCCAAATGTTGAGCAGGCGCTGTGTGATCCCAGCAAACATTTTTTTTTAAAAGATGTCTAATAGACGTCTAAACATAGATGGCTTGGCTAAAACAAGGCTAAATTTGGTCTGTAAGTGAAAATGTCATAGACTTCTATAGCGCACCAACCCCCCAAAAAAGCCCTGTATTTGATGACTAGTCTAGTTTTGAGCCATTCTTAGATGTCTATTAGATGTCTACTAATTTAGCCTTGTTTTATTGGTCACTGACAGACCAAATTTACCCTTGTTTTAGCCAAACCCTCTCTAGTTTGTGCTGCTCTGGCAAATTTTCTATGAAGGCAGCCATGACATTGACGTGACGTTGACGTATGATGCACGTTTAGATGTCTATCAGACGTCTATTAAACATAAAATTGCTTAGTGGGATGCTTCAGTCGGCCTCATGCATGCTGATCCTCTTGCTTGTGTTTTCAGTGCAGCGCTCCAGAATGAGCTGAGGACTGGGCCGAGGAGGAACCACTGGAACACTTTTATCCTCATCTTCTGCTTGAGGAGCGTCTGATTTCGCGATGTTCTCTACATGAACACAAGACAATTCATTTGTGAGCATTTGAAAAAATTGTATGTACTTTTATTTGATTATTTTGCTAAATATGTTTACTGGGCAATGCATTAAAGTTAGTCACGTAAAAAGAAACATGAAGTGAATAGTTACTACATAAAATGCAGAGTTGATCACGATTTATTCATGTTGTTGCAACACAAATTAAGTTATTTTATAAAATGGAACAGTGGATTGAACCTAAAACTATTACCAATGAACAAATATCAAGAATTGAGCTCATTTTAAACAAGTAGTTTTAACAAACAGCAATTTTTTGAGTGCAATAGGAAAAAACTGAAACTGAAAATAATTGAATGAATAACTATATATGACATAAAATAGAACAATAAGACACATAATTAAATACAATTAAATATAAGTATAATTACATAATAATAATATAAGAAATAAAATTCATGCATTTTCATTCTGCTTAGTCCCTTATTTATTATTGCCACAGCCATATCACCCTACAGCCAAAGCCCGGTTACTCGCTGGGCAGTACCCGGATGGGAGACCACATGGGAAAAACTAGGTTGCTGTTGGAAGTGGTGTTAGTGAGGCCAGCAGGGGGAGCTCAACCTGTTGTCATTAAAAATCCCATGGCACTTCTCGTAAAAGAGAATTAAAAACAATCTCTTCTCGTAAAAGATTGTTGCCCCAGTGTCCTGGCCAAATTCCCTTCATTGGCCCTTACTCATCATGGCCTCCCAATCATCCCCATCCACCGAATTAGCTGTATCACCGTCTCTCCACTCCACCTACAGCTGGTGTGTGGTGAGCGCTCTGGCGCCATTGTCCTGTGGCTGCCTTCGCATCATCCAAGTGGATGCGGCACACTGATGGTGGTGTGGAGAGCCCCACCTCATGATTGTAAAGCGCTTTGGGTGTATGGCCATACATGATAAACACACATCACATTAAATTAGGGGTCACCACAGCAGAATGAACCGCCAACTTATCTAGCATATGTTTTGCGCAGTGGATGGCCTTATTATAATATATAGCAATATTTTACTGATGGCACTGATCCTATTTTTAATTTTTAAAACTTTTTCTGCTGCCGATCTATATACTAAAATTGTATTATACGCAATTATAAAATGTTACATATAAAATGTTGTTATATTATTAGTTTGTAGTTTTAGTAGTTTTAATTTGTTCGTTTTCACTATTGTAGTGTTAGGGTAAACTAAATTGTAGAAGTTTCCATTTTATTCATTTATTTATTCGTTTTTAAAAATCATTTAACTTTTTGTTTGTTTTAGTCAGTGTAATGTAGGTTTTAGGTTAGAGAAATTCACATTTTATTTCAGTTTTGACGAAAACAACATCAGATTTATCATTTTTGTTTTAAATTCATTTTAGTTAACAATATTGTTATATAGGGTGACACGTTGGCTCAGTGGTTAGCACTGTCGCCTCACAGCTAGAAGGTCGCTGGTTCGAGTCTCGGCTGGGTCAGTTGGCATTTCTGTGTGGAGTCTGCATGTTCTCCCCGTGTTGGCGTGGGTTCCTCTGGGTGCTCCGGTGTCCCCCACAGTCCAAAGATATGTGGTAAAGGTTAATTGAATAAACTAAACTGGCTGTAATGTATGAGTGTTTCCCAGTACTGAGTTGCAGCTGGAAGGGCATTTGCTGTCTAAAACATATGCTGGATAAGTTGGTGGTTAATTCCGCTGTGGCGACTCCAGATTAATAGAGGGACTAAGCCAAAAAGAATATGAACGAATGAATGATTATCACTACTAAATCAGTTCACTGAACTGTTATTTAGAGAAGCCAAAATGTTAGTTTTTTATAGTATAACTGTTAAAATCTTTGCTAACCAGTATTTTTAGAACCAGTATTCTTCATGTAGAGCACACACACACCTCTGTTATTCCTCCTCTCCTGCAGTGGAGATCGTGTCCCGATTCTGGAGTGTGAGTTCAGTCTTCCTCTCTGCTGTAAGAAGCGGCGGCTCTGTTTCCGGTAGCTGTCTTGACTGATTCGCCGGCGTCCTGTAGCATGAATACTCTGGGCATTGCGGATGGTCGACCTGTTGGCCAAAATAAAAAATACTGTAAGTTTAATCCGGTATTTATCGAAACACAGTGGGTGGGCTGCAACAATAAGAATTAAAATAAGCAAATCTCAGGGGCAATCAGGGATTTGTTATAATCAGCAGGCTAATAATATTAACCTTGGCTGTTAGTTTTTTTTTTTTCATTTTAGATTTTTATTTTCCAGCTGAGCTAAAAGAAATAAAACTCTCAAAAAAGAAAAATATTCAGAAAAAATGTCCTTCCTCTGTTAAATATGATTAAAAAATTATGTTAATGTAATATTTTATGTGTTTGTTTGTTTGTAAAGTATCTGAGAATCCTTGTAGAAAACTTGTGTGTGTGTTGCTTTAAGAAAGCAGCCATTAATTTGTGTTGTGTTTTGTTTTCATTTGTTTATATTCATTTATTCTTCATTTAATTATTTTATTTAATCATTTGATCAATAGTTATTTATACAATTATCATTATTTCACTTTATTGATTTAGTAAATGGTTTGAATATTATTCTTAATTATTATGTATCATTTTATTATGTTTTATATTTTATTATTACTATTTTCCTATAATTATTGCTTCATTATTATTTCATTTTTCCATATAGTTATAATCTTATGACTGTGTGGATTCAATTAACACTTGTTTTTATGAGCAAGAGATAAGAGAATGTCTCCCTCTTAAGGCCTGTAGTGTCACTGGACAATGATGTGAAGCAGTAATTTTCCACTGCTGTTGCTTGTGGTATAATAACAACACTTGTTGGATTTGTCCTGGTCAGACGAAGTGTGAGCATTGAATCATACGCAACTAAGATTATTCAATAAACTCTGCTCTTTACAGGTTTGGGTATTGGGCACCTCCGCTGGCGTGTTGTTTGGATACCCAGAGAAACAGACATTTTCTGTCAGGGGCTAGATCTTATTTATCTGGCATGGAGAGTGTGTTCTAACATTTGCATAAATATATATTCATTCATTTTCCTTTTGCTTAGTCCCTGATTTATTAATATACAATTATATAAATAAATAAGAAATGGACTAACTCAATTCAATTATAGAAAGAGGGCAATATCTAAATGGGGTTTCTCATCCATTCTGAGAATCTTTAAACCTCAACAGCAAGTTTAAAGTTAATCCTTACCTGAAGTTAATATCCAAGTTTAAAGTCATGGAGCAACACAATGATAGTGTCAGGATTCTGCCACTCTGGTCTTGTTAATTCTTGTTTTAGTGGTAGAGTCCAGACACTAGTCCTGTCCTTTCTTGTATGTTGTGCTCGAGTTTACTCAGGTCGAGCACTCACTTTTTGTCATTGTGTCATTTGTATGAGTGCTTGACGCAGGCGCGCAAGGTTCTGTCTGCAGCGTGGTGTTTCATTCCCAGCGTCTCAGTCTAGTTGGTTTTGGTTGGCGCTGGGATGAAACCTGCACGTTGCATGTGTGAGTACACGGTGAGTGTTTTCATTTTATCGTGTACTCGTGTCTTGCTTTCAGTCTTTTGTTAGTGTTGTGTTTAGCACGTGGTACATGTTTACATGCGCCGCGTGCTTCATCTCATGTGAACACGCGGTTAATGAGTTCTCATTGGCTGCGTGTTCTATTCTCGTTTTCTGTGAGCACATGGCTTGTGTTATTTCTTTGTATCAAGTGCTCTTCCGTCTATTGTCTAGACCCAGCCTCGTTATTACCCATTATTAGTTTATTATGTTCACCTGTCTGTTTGTTTATTATTTCTGCTTATATTCTCCTCATGTCTGCTGTCCTGCGCCAGTTCATCGCCAGTCCTGTCTTGCCACCCAGTCAAGTTTGTGTGCCTTTTTGTGTTTAGTTATGTTTTTCCCCCTCGGGGTGGTTTTTGTTGTCTTTTTGTTTTGTTTTTAGTAAATAAAATCCATCTTATGTTGCATTTGAGTCCTCGCTCCCTCATCATCCCTGAGAACCTGACAGATAGTTATTCCAAGTTGGTTGTGGAAATACATCCAGGATCAAATTAACTAGTTAAAACAAACTATTTAATGCCTTTAATGCATGAATTAATGTATTTCTTATATTATTATTATTATGTAATCATACTTAATTATATTTAATTGTATTTAATTATGTGTCTTATTGTTCTATTTTATGTCATATATAGTTATTCATTCAATTATTTTCTGTTTCAGTTTTTTTGTGATGTGTAATGCCTTGTTTTTTAATAAACCTTGACTTAATAATAATTATGACAATAATATCTTCATTTAATAATGGATTCAAATAATTGATATTGTTTTTGGAAAACGAAATTGTTTTTAAAGTTATTTTGGTGTTCTTGGAGCTTCGTATGATTACAGTTGAACTACTAAAGTCATATTCAACAATATGAATATTGAATATTTTGACAATGTTTTTGGTTCCTTTTCTGGACTATGAACGTCTCGGGACCCTTGCTGGAGCATCATAGAGCTCCTGCATTCCATCTAAAATATCTTAATTTGTGTTTCTGAAGTTGAACAAATGTCTCAGGGGTTTGGAAAAACACGAGGGACAGTAATTAATAAAAGAATTTTCATTTTTGTGTGAACTAACCCTTTAATCAATAATTATTATCTTCAATTATCATTGTACCTTCTGGGTGGTGGTGTTGCTCTTCTGACCACATCCCTCTCAGCATCCACCTCTTTCCTCTCCCCCGTCCTGCACAGGAACATGGATGGATAAAAACCAGTCTCCTCGCCTTTCCTGTATAAGACATTTCCTTTAGATTTTTGGGAATCAGTTATGATGAATCATCAGATAGTTTCGACACTTTCTGAAGTAAAAGAGTGCAACTCATACCTGACCACCCACCACCCATCGAGAAGTTTATGGATGACCTCAATCATGTCTCCTGCTTCGAGAGTCATCTCATCCTGTTCCACAGCTTTATAGCCTCTGGTGGTTTTGTAGAGCTCTCCTGTTGAGGATATAAATCATCAGTATCGCACAAACAATCAGCACAGTTAAAAAGATAATTCACCCAAACATTTACCTTTGTGGTGACATCTTTCTTTAGTAAGTAGTAAAGGCTGACACCATGGTCCTTGCATTATAACATGCAAGTTAATGGCTACAGTTTTTGAGATTTTAAATAAACATACAAAGAAGTCTAAATCAATACCCATGTACAATGGCCAAGATAGCTCAAATGAACTGCAAGTTAAGAAAACTTATGTTAATAGAAAAACACTAGCAAACTGAGAACACGTCTTCAGAATTTTGATAACAAGCATGCACGCGAATTGTCAAAACACATGCAAATACAGAAATGTGCTGCAAATAGCGCAGACCCCAATGGAAACGTGTCAGGGGACACAAAAAAGTGACGAACACGACTGCTTCACACTGTAAAAAAACAACTTGAAATAAGTTGAAGTTACTTGTTTTTTTTTTTTTTGGGGGGGGGGGGGGTTGGTTTGGCAAAAAATCTGTCTTCATTAAGTTAAAAAGATTAGTTTTGTGAGACAAACTTTGGAAGTTCACCAAAAAAAAAGCTTCTGCCAGCTTGTTACTTTGAGTTAATCTCTGACCCTCTCACTTTTAAATAAAGGTTGCAGTATTTCTAACCCTAAAGCCGCCTTTTCACTGCACAAGACATTCAGACATGACTGTCGGAATGCGCCCCCTTGTGGCAGTCGCACCGAATTGTCAATTTTGTCATGCACCATGGGAGAGAATCTGATTCCCGCAAAAGCAAGAGCCTTTATTCTCCATGCCTTCACCATGCTTGAATAAACGGAAAATGAATAATAAATACTAGAAACTTATAGCCCTCTAAAAATTTTGGAGACAATGTGGAAACAACATAAAATAAATAATTTTTTTTTACTCAATTATGAATAGAAATGTTTTTTTAATATAGATAATTTTTTTGATTGAAAAGATAATGAAAAAAACTACTATTTCTCAGTAGTCGCCGGGCGGTTGCATACGGTCTAGTCGCAGGAGTTCAAATATTTTAACGTGTCCGCAGCTTAAATCGGATCCGAATTTACGGAGGTGATCGAAACCCCACCCAGCTCCCAGACTACTCTCCATTGGAAATAAATGACTTCGCTTGTCATTTGTGTGCAGTGGAAATGCGAGCTTAACAACAACGACAAAATAATAGTAACACCAATAAAAACAATATTAATGTTATTATTATTAACATCAACAACTGCAAAATATTACTGCAATAATGTAATTTGAAAATTATTATCCATTTGCATTTGGGGGGGGGGGTGTTACAAGCTTAGAGCATGTGGACTCTTAATTTGTATTTAACTGTTACTATATATATATATATATATATATATATATATATATATATATATATATATATATATATATATATATATATATATATATATAATTTAGGTTTTTTCCTAACAAACTTAAAATTCAAATTCAAATGCTTAAAAAGATCAAATAATAAATCAAACCCTCAAAACAGCTACCCAAATGATGATAAATTAAACGCTCAAATAATAAATCAAAATGCATTCTCAAATAAGAAATTAAATGTATCTGATATTTAATATTTTATGAACAAATCCTGTAATAATTAAATGACAAATCAAATGCCTCAAACTATAATTTAAATGGAGGGATTACACACATACAGCTGGAAGCTTATGATGGACTGATTACTAAGACTATAAAGACACCTCATTCACACAGACTTTTTGCTGAGTCCTGTTTTTCCTGTGAAGTATTACAAAGCATTTTCCCTGTTTGTCCTGCCATGTTTTGATCCTTGTTATGTTTACTGTTATTGTTGTTTTGCCTCCTGTCTTGTTTCTAATTCTGTCTAATAAATATTTTGTTAAAATTTGTGTCTGTTTTTTTTCATACCCTGTATGAACTAGGTTCGTTTGTTCTGATAATGTATTATTTCTTAGTACCAATTTCCAAAAGAGTTTTTCAGTTCACTCAACTTCAGACATTTTAGGTCAGTGCAACTGATATTTGTATTGATGTATTGGTATTATCTGATATAACTGATATATTGGTATTATCAAGACCTGAGAGGTGAGTTTTTTGTTTATGTTAATGTATTATTAATTTTTAGACACAATAATCTTACAAATTGTACAATTAACATTAAATGAAATGTTGTTTTAACACTTTTAGCAAGAGTCAGAATTAAAAACATGGATCTCCAAAAACACAGCTGGTTTTCAGTTTTTTATGTCCCCTTACAAATAATTTCTGTTGTGGTGTGTGCTATTTGTAATGTGTGTCTAAATTTGCATGTGTTGTGAGAATTTGCCAGTGCATGTGTTGTCAAATCATTGAAGATGTTTTCTGTCCGCTTTCTCAGCCACCATGCCCACCTGTGGCTCTTGAAGAGGTCTTTTGAATGTAAAATATCAGTTTGTAAAACAAAATTGAACAAGTTTGAAACTGAAAGGTTACACTAATGGTTTG
This sequence comes from Danio aesculapii, assembly GCF_903798145.1. Taxonomy (NCBI): domain Eukaryota; kingdom Metazoa; phylum Chordata; class Actinopteri; order Cypriniformes; family Danionidae; genus Danio; species Danio aesculapii. The sequence continues at coordinate 62,281,063 of NC_079439.1, forward strand.
TATTTGCTGATGTTCTTTTATGGTAGCCATTAACTTGCATTATTTGAAGGACCACGGTTTCATCTTTACCGTTTACTGAAGAAAAAGAAGTCACCTACATCTTGGATTGTCTAAAGGGGAGTAAATCAACAGCAGATTTTTATTTTTGGCTGAACCATCACTTTATTTCCTTTCAAAGTATGGTTGGGACACATATCAGTGGTCATTATGGCAATAAACACTGACCTGCATAATTAGGCTCTGGCTCCTCAGATTCATCTGCTCCATCAAGCGGCTCTAAGTATGAAGCTGGAACCCATCCTCTCCTGGACTCATTCTGACAAAACCACCAGCCTGGAAACATCACAACAGGTCTCCTTTACAGTCTTTGACATCAGGAAACTTTAACATCAACATTTTCAGGCTCTTTTAGTAATTTTATTGACTGAAAGGTTCTTTGGGGAACCAAAAATGATCTTTATAAAGCATTGCTGCAAAATCCCTCTTTTTATTCCCTCATATTCTCACTTGTTGACTTTTTATCAAAAATTCAAGTAAATTAAAAAGTAAATTTTATAGAAAGCATCTGAAATGCAAGTGTCTTTTATGTGTCAAAAAAAATTTGATTTTTTTTTTTTGTCAAAATGGTAAATGTAAAACGTAACAGAATTATATAAAAACAGTCACCTGGACTTTTTCAAATATATATAAAATAATAAATGATAATACTTTATTTAATTATTTTTATTATTAAAAACTTCTTGCTGATAGATTTAAGTAAAAACCTTATGTTTAATCCTAGATAGTGTCATCTCTCAGAGCAAGATGCGATAACTCCATGACGTGTTTGGTATTGACATAGCGGACTTTGTAAGCAGAAAAAGTGAACACTTCACTAGCGAGGAAACAGATCTGCTCTTGTGCGAGTTTAATGTGTGCAAAAAAAATATTTGTGTGCTGCTGTGCATCCCTGTGTGTAATAAGCACCGTGTACCCACTTATCACTAACACCATCTTTAAATAACAGCAAAAAACAGCATCATTGATTGTAGACCAGCTTTTAGTTGGTCAATGGCGTCAAGTTGGTTTATTTCAGATGCCTCAAAATATCAGTGTGCTAACAATGTGCCTTCCTTTTCAGACACACCTCCTTTTCAGACCAGCACACCGGCACAAATGGCACAAATGTATTTGCTTTTTAATTAATGTGGCACATGATGTAAAAATGATACCTGCTATGGGCTGAAAGTGAAAATGGGCAAAGAATAGTCCAATAGATAGTTAGGATCATTTGACTTTGTTGTCTTTGCTTTCACCTTTTATCGATTTATTATATGCTTAATATATAAATTCACTCCAAACTTCTGAATTGTAGTGTATTGGTTTCTGCAGAACCATTGTTTTCAACAATGTTAATGGTAAGAGGTTATTTTTGAATGTCAATTCAGCATATCAGAATGATTTCCTAAGAGTCATGTGACACTGAAGATTTTTAAATTGCGAAGTGATGTGAGTATTGTCAAGTAAGGTTACTCATACTCAAATTTGGTCCTCTGAGTTTGACCCATCCAACTCCCTAACAATTCAGTCACAACTGCCCCTTGTTAATTTTGTTAAAAGAATTAAAATCGTCATACTAACTGTTAGGACTCACCATTTTGGCTTTTCTCCACAATGTCCACCATGTCTCCCATCTTCAGCGTGAGCTCATACTTGGAGCTCTTGCTGTAGTCTGCGATTACTCTGTACGTCTCGAGCATGATGGGCCCTGTGATTTCTGCAGAGAGAACAACAGTAATAAACCCTGTGGAGAAATAACATACAGTGCTTTGCATTTACAGAAAGCTGATCTTACCTGATGTGGTGTTGCTCCGTACTCTGTTTGTGGACATAATGAAGGTCTCATTTCTTTTGTATCTATAGAAAGATAATAAGTAATGTAATGAGCATTTATATGGTGCATGTATTGTGTTTGGCCATACATGTGACACGCTACACATTCATACGAGGGAGTATTTTTTAAAGTTTAAAATAAAAATTTGTCAGCGCCAGTGGTGTAGTGGTTAGTGCGTCAACACATGTGCTCTGGTATTCACGGTGACCTGAGTTCGATTCCACCTTGTGGTCCTATGCCGATCCTTCCCCTCTCTCTGCTTTCCTGTCAATACTGTCTACTGTCATGTCTAATAAAGGTGAAAACCCCCCCCAAAAATAATTATAAAATAAAAATTCTAAAATATATAAATATTTATAAAATGATTACATTTAAAATATAAAAGTAATTCCAATAAAAAAAGTAAAAAGATATATGTTAAGTAATATCCAACCTGATCTCACGAGGAAACGTAACTAGTTCAGTCATACGATTTTAGATTTTAAGTACCCAATCCCACCCCTAAACCCAACCATCATTAGGGGATGACCAAATTTTATCTAAATTGTACGAATTAGATAGTACATATTAGCATACGAATTAGCCACTAAATCAAAAAGTTACAAATTGCCGAATGACGTCATTGTAATATCAGATAAGAAAGAAAGCTGTTCATTGTGACATCAGCTAAGGTGATATAAATTTTTTTGAACAGTTAAAAAAAGCACAAAGTTATTACTGAGTAAATTACACATTAAACACAATTTTGTTTAGTTTTTTCTGTGTTTTCATAGCTACTTAAAATATTTAGCTCCTGAATTAATCCGATTTTGAACAAATCAATTTAGCCTGGGATTTAGTCATCCGTTCATTTAACTTGCCCCATTTCCAAATGATTCAGCAGTTTTGAACGAATCGCTTGAATGAGTCGCTGTCGCCACTGGCTTGCATGGTTCAGGATCTATAGAGCTGTGCATCGTTAGATTTGCTATTCAATATTTGGACTTTCAGTAGTGATTATTAAACCACACTGAACTGAGCTAAACTGAACTTAACTTAAACACTAAAAACTGAACTACACTGTTCCTATTTACTATGACCTTTTATGTGAAGCTGCTTTGACACAATCTACATTGTATAAGCGCTATACAAATAAAGGTGAATTTAATTGAATTGAATTGAATTGAATTGAATTGAATGAGTGATTCAACGAATAACTCATCAAGAAAGTGATTTGATGCATCATAATGAGGTTCATTAAAGTAGTCTATCCACAAAGGGGAGGGTGGTGGAAGAGTGTTAAGAAAATAATGTTAACTTGTGCATTGATTTGTTTCAGTAAAAATGTAAAAATAATAAATTGATTAAAAAGAGGAAAGTGTATTGAATCAGCAAAAATTACGAGGAAAGGTTAAACATAAATTGCCCAAGTATACGCACTGTCTTCAAGCATCAGAAAATATGCATTAACCACCAAGCAACAATAAGTTTAAACAGTCTGATTTATTAAAATAAATAAAAGAAAGAGCCAAAAAGTAAAAGAAAAGAGTAAAAAATACTGTATATATATATATATATATATATATATATATACACAGTATTTTTTACTTGATTACTTGATTTCTGTGCGTTTTATAGCAAAAGAAACAAATTTTTGCTTCTGAATAAATCAGTTTATAAACAAATCAATTTAGCCTGTGATTCAGCCATCCGTTCATTTTACTTGTCACATTTCGAAATGATTCAGCAGTTTTGAACAAATCGCTTGAACGAGTGATTCAACCAATAACTCATCAAGAAAGTGATTTGATGCATCAAGAAAGTGATTTGATGCATCGCAATGAGGTCCATTTTAGTCGTCTGTCCACAAAGAGGAGGGTGTTACCAAAATTGATTTGACCTAATTTGCTGAATTTTGCTAATTAACAATAGCACAAGAATATTCAGAAAAAGAAACTAAATGTTGTTGTAAACATCAAGAAATATGGCTAAAAATAAATTAAAAGTAAATCAGAGGTATAATACTCAGATATTAGTCAAAGTTGTATTTTCTTTGAAGGTCTCTATATATAACATAATACTTAGATTATAATAAAATTATACTTTAAAATGACAATAAATAAAATATTATTTTTACCAAATTTGACCAAACAGGAACAAACTTTTGCTCCTGAATTAATCAGTTTATAAATGAATCAATTTAGCCTATTTTTCAGTCATCCATTAATTTTACTTGTCTCATTTCCAAATGATTCAGCAGTTTTGAACGAATCGCTTGAATGAGCGACTCAACGAATAACCCATCAAGAAAGTGATTTGATGCATCGCAATGAGGTCAATTTAAGTGGTCTGTCCAGAAAGGGGAGAGTGGTTAAAATATTGTTTACTTGTGCATTGATTTGATTCTGTAAAAAACTAAAAGTAATAAAATAAGATCATGGTTTGGATCAGCTAACATCATGGGGAATGGTTAAACATAAATTGCCTAAGTAACCACTAAGCCACTTTAAGCTTAAGCAGTCAGACTTACGGATGTGGTGCTGGTGGAGTTTCATCTTCAGGCCTCATTTTGAAAAAGTCCCGCACAGGCTGACAGCGGGAGATGTTGGCTGGCAGGTTGAGAAGAGAACGGCAGTATTCAGCAAGAGTCGCCTGCCTCGTCTCTGTGGTTTTCTGATTGTCCAGCCATTTAGGAGCTGAGAAAGATTTAACGACAGGACGTGATATGGAAAGGTTGAATTGTGTGGCATTAATATACACAGTAATGTAAGAATTAATGTTACACAGACTCTTGATATTTACGCTCAAAAAAATATGTTTGCTTCTTGTTCAAACTGCTTACTCATAATGAGCTGAATCAACACAATTCTTGAGGGTTTTTATGGGAAAGTGTAGTTGTTTTATGTTCAATTAACTTAAATTTGTAAAAACAATTAGGTTAACTTAGTTGATTTGTGTTGAGACAACATGAAAGAATTGTGTGGAACCCAGCATTTTTATAGTGCAATATCTGTCATGAAATATAATTTGTTCAAGTAAATGCAACATCATTAAATGTAGGTATTTTAGTCGGCGCAATAGCCTAGTGGTTAGCTCGTCGACATATGATGCAATAGCACGTCAAAGCGTCCCAGGTTTTGAATCCCTGCTCGAGGACATTTCCCTACCCTCTCTCTCTCCAACTTCGCTTCATGTCTAAAAAAACATAAATCTTTAAAATTTAGGTATTTTAATGTTTATAAAATTGATTTTACCTAATTCACTCAATTTTGCTAATCAGCAATAGCACAAGAATATTCAGAGAAGAAACTAAATGTATTTGTAAACATCAAAAATATGGTTAAAAATTAATTAAAAGAAAATCAGACCATCTGTATTTTTTATTTTTCAAGGGGACAATACTCAGCTATAAGCCAAAGTTGTATTTTTTTTTGAAGGTCTAAATATAGAAAATTGTCACGATCACCAGCGATCCAGCCTGTGCAGATCTACATAGAACTACAAATCAGCCATTATATGGACTATAAGGTCCAGTCATGCACTGCACACACACACCGGTTCCTAATCCTGGCTGATTGCTAACTCACAGAGCTGAAGCTGCTCAAAGACTGATTAGTTAGACTATTTGTACAGCACACTAAAGCCCTGCTCACACTGTGAGATTTCAGCCATGATTTTGTCATCTGAGACAAATTTGGGAAATCCTAAAAGATTCCTGAAATCCTAGGCTAAAATCTGTGAACATTGATCGTTGGTTTGACATGTTTACAGACAGCTGCTTAATGCATGTCGCGATCAGACTTTCCTTCCGATGAAGTTCTGGCAGTGTCAGAAGATTTCAGACAGTTTCCTGCAGTGTGACAACAGCTGCGATGAGTATCAATCCAAGAACTAATAGGAGCTCAGAATTTGATGACACAATCCATGCGACAATTCGAATGACCACGGAAAAATCTCAAAACAGTTTTTTTCTTCCTGGTTTAATTATTGAGACACGCTGTGTGCAAAATTGCCGCTACAGATTGTTTACATTTGCTGTGAAGAATAATTTCAAAAGTATCACAGATGGATGTGTCTTTCGTGTTAGGCGTATCTTCATTGTCGTTCAGTCTGACTTTATGACCGCTGAGATCTTACAGTGTGACATGAGAGCCATGTTTATGCAGTCTAACATGCTATAATCATTCAGGATTATAAAATATCACACAGTGTGAGCCAGCCTTAACACACATACTTTGCTGAGTCTTGTTATGCTGTTTGTGAACATTATGATGCGGTTTCCTTGCCTTTCCGTGTTAGACCTTTGCTTTGTTGTTTTGTTTGTTTACGTTGCCTGCTGCCTGCCTGTACTGACCATTCGCCTGATATTTGACTACGACTCTAGATTTTCTGTATACATCTGTTTGCCCCTGTGTTGACCGTTGCTTGCCTGACCATCCTGCTAATAGACCCTGCGTTTGGATCCGCACTTCCATTGTCAGCATCTCCCCGTTCACATTACAGAAAATAATACTTAGATTGTAATAAAATTATACGTAAAATTGTCAATAAGTAAAATGTAATTTTTACTAAATTTTATCAAACACAAAAAAATTTATAAAAGCTAATCTATTAAATGAGGTAGAAACTTTATATGCTATAAAAATGATACAAATAGAAGAAAAACAAAATTACAAATATTTAAAAAATGCAATATTAAAAGATCATAATAATACCAACAATGATTTCTGCATTCATAAAGCTAACCAATCCATCATAGTTAGTTACTTTTGTACATAAACATAATAGTTTTGTACGTCAACACACTGGTGTCAAGTGAAAATAATATTTAAATTATTATTTAATTATGAATATTATAATTTTTTTAGAATACAGTTATTATATGGAGAGTGTTATTTGCATTTATTCTGAAGGTCCACCCAGATCTCATGATCTCCTATTAGAATTTAAGTGAAGACAAAGACGTTTCTATTGTCTGCAACAATGGAAAGTCCAAGGAAAGTACAGCTTTTCATCAAGTCACAACATCCCTCACACAAAAAATACTGTTTTGCAGAACAGAAACTCAAATCAGAAAACCCAAACAAGCAGGACTATCACTGTACGCCATACAAATACAATGTTTTTACATCTGAGGCACCTTTAGAGAACTTGTTACGCTTGACAAGAAGCAGGTGTTTCCTCTTCTGATGCACAGAGAAGCAAAACCTATTTCAGTTTTGTCTGAAAACGAAACTATCAATTTATGATGGCAAGTTTATTGCTTTGCCTTTAAGTCTGTAGCAGTTGTTAACCTAGTAAATCATTTATGATCAGAAGTTTTGTTCATTGGAAAAGTGGGTTAAATAGTTTGAAGAATTACTATTTAAGAACACAAAGTTTTACCTGGTAAGGTGGGAATGATTCGGTCATTTGCGTCAATATCTCCTGCCTCGATAGGAAACATTTCCTTCAAAGTTTTCTGTAAGATAAACATGTTTTACTTAAATAAGCATATTTCTACAAATTTTTCAGGCTGAGGCTTATGCTACACAAACTTCATTCATTCATTCATTTTCCTTCGGCTAAGTCCCTTATTTATCAGTGGTCACCACAGCAGAATGAACCGCCAACTATTCCAGCATATGTTTTACACAGCGGATGCCCTTCCAGCCGCAACCCAGTACTGGAAAACACCCATACACTCTTACATCTACACACACACTCATACACTACAGCAAATTTTGTTAACCCAATTTAACTATAGCACATGTCTTTGGACTGTGGGGGAAACACACGCGAACACAGGAAGAACATGCAAACTCCACACAGAACAGGCCCAGCTGGGACTCTGTGAGGCGACAGTGCTAACCACTGAGCCACTGTGCTGAGGTAAGACCAACATGTTTTACTTAAATAAGCATATTTAGGTTATATTAATTTTAAATGCAACACAAAATTATTTCAAATTGCAGTCTTCTCAGCAGAAAATATTTTTTTCAGACTGAGGCTATACGTTATACAAACTTACTAATTGTAAAATAAATTATATTTATTTATTTATTTATTTATTTATTACATTGATTGTTGCAGACAAGATTAAACAATACACAACATAATTATGCACAAATACTGAAAGACTTTCATTGTTTGCTGCAATGAAAATGAAGTCAGTTAAAAATATATACTTCCCCTTTACTATTGATAATAAACAATTAAAAATGAAGAGACTTACATGTAATGTGTGTACTTCTGGATAGCGTCTGTACACCAGCTTTTCAGACTGATCGCTCCATTTTACCAGGAGCATGTACACCTTTAAAAAGAAATCGTTTTATGCAAAATAGCTTTAGCATATTCTAACACAACTATTAAAGCATCAAAACGCTAGACTTATTACAGTAAACCAATAGTTCAGCAAAAACTGAAAATGTTGTCGTTTCACCTTCACTTGTTCCAAACCTATTTGAGTTTTGCCGTTGGACACAAATTAAGATATTTTGAAGAATGATGAAAACCTGTAACCATTGACATACATAGTAGATAAATCAAATACTGAGGAAGTCATTTGTTGCCAGTTGTCTTTAAAATATCTTATTTTTTGTTCAGCAGATTAAAAAAACTCATAAAGGTTTGGAACTAAATTGTGATCAAAGCTTAATTTTTGCACGAACTATCCCTTTAAATATAACATCCAGCAGCCACACTTGATGTCTTGATATTTCTGAGTAGTGTGAATATATATACTGCTCTAAAAACATTAAAGCAACACTTAAACAACACAATGTAACTTCAAATGTTCCCTTTATGTTTTGAACAGTTTATATAATTTTTTGAGTATAGCTTACTTACATAGTGCTGGCTGGGAAAGAATCTTTTCTCAAATCCTAGCAGTTCCACATGTCTCACGTATGTTTCAGCCATCCTGCGATGAAGACTGAATTAATCTGACGGTGAAATGAAGAGTGCGAGAGAGTCTGCTGTGTGTTGTGTTCACCTGAGCTTTATATGCCTGCAGGAGGAGCCACATCGTCTTCAACTTCCTATTTCACCACAGGCCCGATGAGGAAATACACAAAGGAAATTCCAGAATTTTATGTTTAACAGCATATGCAAGTGCATTTCACTTCTGTTTGAGAACTAACACACTTCGATGAGTAAATTTTGTATTTGCATTTTGTATAATACACAAATGGTAAAGATTTGGACCCATAAATGATCTAAATTATAAATTAAAAACGGTACATTTGTTCAAGCAACCATGACAATGCTGTTGTGTTACTTTAACTTAATTTGATAAGTTAATTAGGTTTCAAATTTTTTTGTTATACAAAGTTTAACAAAAGATTTTTTTTTAAATTGAGATGACTAGAAAAGTTCATTTAATTAAACAATAATAATAATAATAATAATAATAATAATAATAATAATAATAATAATAATAATATTACTGCTGCTTTTCCAAACTCCCTGTTTAAAATGAGCGGAAACAACACAATTCTTGTAATTTCTTTGGCTAATTTCATTATTTGTTTCATGTTCTGTTCACTTAAATGTATAAGTTAATAAGCTAACTTAACCGTTTTGTGTTGGGACAACATGAAGGAATTGTGTGGGTCCAACTACCTGGGCAGAGGATTTGTACTGTAGTTCCCAGCATGCTTTGCGTGGGATTGGCTTAAGAGAGGTAAACGTTAATTTAAAAAGTAATCTTAGATGTTAAATGTTAATAGAAAGACTTGTTAGACTTTAATCCTCACTTTAGTTTGTTGATTTTCATGCGATGCTTTCAGTTTTGAGATTACCACCTTGCAGAAGCACCCATGCTTTAGATGTTGGCAGCTTAATTATCAAAACTGCAGTTTGTTACTTTGCTCAGTGACAATAACTGTCCTAAATTCTAAGATTAATCTCAATCAACTGTTTATGTAACTCATGAAATATGCTTGAAAAGCTCTTTTAATTCATTTAGGATAACTTCAGATGAAACTAAGATACTTCGAAATCTATGACACAGACATACATGAAATTATCAGACCATTGAGTTTACGTTAAATAATAATAATAATGTATTTAAACTTTTATTTGATAAAATCATGTTGGACCAACTCAATTGCATTTAATTGTGTAAATAGTTTTTTAGTTGGTGCTAAACAAATTTATTGGATGTAAATTCTGCCCTCAATTAAATTCATCCATGAGTTCATCCAACGAGTTTTTTGAGTATGAACATAAAACAAGATATTTTGAACAATGTTGGAAAGCTGTAACCATTGACTTCCATAGTAGGGAAAACAACTACTCCAAAAGTCAATGATTATTACCAATTTTCTTCAAAATAAAAAAAACTTCCTTTAGGTTTAGCAGAAAAAAAAGAAACTTATTAAGGTTTGGAACTTGAGTAAATACTGAATATGGAAACAGATAGATACTGTAAATAATAATATAATAATAATAATAATAATAATAATAATAATAATAATAATAATAATACAGAAGTTCACGATTCACTGTTTTCCCCTATTTATTTATGCTTTTAAATTGCATCTTTAGACTTGCATTTTGATGTTTAAAAAGTTTATTCGGGAGTGACTTTTGAAGATTGAAAGAGAAATAAATCTGTACAATGTCATAAAATGCACTGAGAGCTCATTGCATGGTTTTTATGCTGCAATTTACACAAACAACTCAGATTATATATCACTTTAAACTTCTGAAATGTAAATAACATTCAATTGTTAAAAATGTTCAACATCAAAAGTTGTCTGTTTGATATGTAAACTGGTAATTAACAGACATTTTTACACTGCAGACAGACAGATAGTGTATACATGTATTTATTGCCATCTATTTGTAATTCCTATAGTGAACTTAATTTGATGCTCCAGCCTCTTGAATGCTATTTAGATTATTCTTTTACTTATCTCTAATATTGTCATTGGCTTCTGTTTGGCCTGTTTGACCTACATACTAACCTGTGACCTCTTAATAAACTGTATTTGGACCACTGTCGTCACACTTCCAGTAAGTAAGAGTATGATTGACTAACATTATTCAATAAGACCTCAACCATGTCATTACTGTTTTAATGTTTATGCCAGGGGACATTCTCAAACTTTTTTTTAATCTTCCAAAGCATTTGCATTTGAATGTTTACAATTTCCTCATATTGGCTAATGTCACATTAACATCAAATGTGTTTGTTCAGTTGTTTGTTTCTTTATTGAATCCTTTATATTAATTTTATGTTTTCATTATTTAATAAATTATTACCTTTTCACTAAGTCATGAATGGTGTAATGTGCTGTTAATTGCATTTCATTATGATAAAAAACGCTGACGTGACGCCACAAGATTGCAACTCGGTTCTGATATTTAATTCAATTCAGTTCAATTCATTTTTATTTATAACGCTTTTACAATGTAGATTGTGTCAGAGAAGCCTAACATAGAAGTTATAGTAAATCGAGACTGTATCAGCCCAGTTTTCAGAGTTTAGTTCAGTTCAGTGTTTAGGCTAATATTCGCTGCTGAAAGTCCAAACACTGAAGAGCAATTGCATCGATGCACAGTCCCAAACCAAGCAAGCCAGTAAAATAATTAATAATAAATAATAAATAGTCTACATAATAAATAAAGAAATAAATAATACATATTTTACTTATTTAACATTATTAAAAGTACATAGGCAGAGTGACTGATGTTGTTGGTTTGCACCACTCACTTTCATTTTCAAACTGTCTGCTATTTGGTTTTTCAAGATCTGAGGTGAACTATCTGCTTCTGCTTTCAGTTGTGTGGCAATAAATGTCACGAAAAAATGGTGTCAACCTCACATTGGTAGCATTTATCACTGAATAAAGCACAAAGTCTGTGCCAAGCCCGGATTGGCTTATCGGGAGGTCCGGGAGAATTTCCGGTGGGCCGGTCCGTTTATTCACTACATTAATAAATCTGACATAAATTGATCAGAAATCTAAAAATGGGAGAAAAAGATTAAGCCATCAATAGAAAGTAATACTGTGGTTAAAAGAGTCTTGCAGTGCAATACTTTTTTCCTCCGGACGCGCTGGCATAATAGCGCCATTGTGGTACCGCGGTCAGCACGTTGCGTTATGACGATGCTGCCCGGTGTTCAAACCTCACTTAAGTAATTTAATTTTTTCTTCTTCTACACTTTTAGTCTTAAGACATATATTACTGTTTGGGTTACTTATGTAGGTGTACATATTTTATTTTTATTTTTTGTGTGACCACCGTTACAAAGGACTGGATATATATATATATATATAAAGAATTTTGCACAAGTACTGTATATATTTAGATATTGCAGGAAAGGACATTATGATGTTTTAAAGAATAGTGTTAGAGATTTAGCTACCCTTTAATGTTCTCATATTTATGAAAAATGCTTGAAGTTCCAAAGCAGCTGTGTCCTTGAAAAAGACGTGATAGTGTCATTAGAAACTGAATTGAAAATGACCTTATTTTAATATATAAGTTCTTAAACTTCAAGGGGTGTTTAGACAATTTTCAATCTGGTTTCAGACCACATCACAGTACAGAGAGCGCCCTTATAAAGATAATCAATGATATACGCCTAAATACAGATTCAGGCAAACTAACAGTGCTGGTACTGCTCGATCTCAGTGCTGCATTTGACACTGTCGATCACAGCATACTTCTGGATAGGCTAGAAAACTGGGTTGGGCTGTCTGGGACAGTCCTCAAATGGTTCAGATCTTACCTTGAAGGAAGAGGTTACTATGTCAGTATAGGTGACCATAGGTCGAGGTGGACACCCATGACATGTGGAGTCCCACAAGGCTCGATTCTGGCACCTCTCCTGTTCAACCTTTATATGCTCCCTCTGAGCCAAATAATGAGAAAGAACCAAATCTCCTACCACAGCTATGCTGATGACACTCAGATCTACCTAGCCTTACTGCCTAATGACTACAGCCCCATTGACACCCTCTGCCTATGCATTGATGAAATTAACAATTGGATGTGCCAAAACTTTCTTCAGTTAAACAAAGAGAAAACTGAAGTGATTGCGTTTGGGAACAGAGATGAGGTTCTCAAGGTGAATGCGTACCTTGGCTCTAAGGGTCAAACAACAAAAAATAAGGTCAAGAATCTTGGTGTGACTCTGGAGTCAGATCTGAGTTTTAATAGTCATATCAAAGCAGTTAGTAAATCAGTATACTATCATCTCAAAAACATTGCAAGAATTAGATGCTTTATTTCCAGTGAAGACTTAGAGAAACTTGTTCATGCTTTTATCAGCAGCAGGGTGGATTACTGTAATGGCCTCCTCACTGGCCTTCCCAAAAAGACAGTCAGACAGTTGCAGCTCATCCAGAACGCTGTGGCCAGAATTCTGACCAGAACCAGGAAATCAGAGCACATCACACCTGTCCTCAGGTCTTTACACTGGCTCCCAGTTACATTCAGAATAGATTTTAAAGTATTATTACTGGTCTATAAATCACTAAATGGCCTAGGACCTCAATACATTACAGATATGCTCACTGAATACAAACCTAATAGATCACTCAGATCTTTAGGATCAAATAGATTAGAAATCCCAAGAGTTCAGTCAAAGCAGGGTGAATCGGCTTTCAGCTACTACGCCCCTCGCTGCTGGAATCAGCTTCCAGAAATGATCAGATGTGCTCCAACATTAGGCACATTCAAATCAAGACTGAAAACACATCTGTTTAGCTGTGCCTTTACTGAATGAGCACTGTGCTACGTCCGACAGATCGAACTACTATGTTTTTCTCTTCTTTTTAATTCTTTTATAACACATTTTATCAGCTTTTATTTTATTTGATTTTTATGCTCACCATTTTTATGATTTGTTTTTATTTCTCTTATACTTGTTTCTTTTATTCCTGTTTATGTAAAGCACTTTGAATTGCCACTGTGTATGAAATGTGCTATATAAATAAACTTGCCTTGCCTTGCCTTGCCTAATATAGTTAGTCGTGAACTGAGGTGGGCCGGTATAAGGCTTACTCCAGGGCTGAAAAGGAGTCCCACTCCGACCCTGATCTTTACCTGACATATAAAATGCTTAATTGTCATTTGTCATATCACTTTATGGTGGTGTTTTGCCGCGACGTCGTGTAAATAGAAACTGTTTCTAGAATTTTTGCGGGAGGCTGTCGCAAATGGTTAAGACAAAAACTAATTTTAACATAAAAAATATAGTAGATAGCACATGGTGTGGCATATAATTGAACATATTTTATTGTTTTTCCTCTGCTATTAATTATTAATATTAATCTAAAAAATAATCCGAAAGTAGCCAAAAGACAAAATCTAAAAAAAGTCATCTTAAATAGTAATTAAATTACTAAGTATTCATTTTATAAAGATTTTAATGATTAAAAACAATCAGTCCTAATCAAGTAACTAAATTCTTTCTTAATGTATTGGCCAAAGTGTCAATATGGACAACAGCAATGAATAGATATACAAAAGAGAAAGAAATATTTAAAAACTAATAATGTTGATATTGTTGTATTGGCGATTTACTGGTTACACTTTATTTAAGGTGTTAAGGATTTGGTTTAGGGTTGTTCATGGAATTTTTTTGCTGCTGTTATTACAATACAGACATACAATGCAGTAATATTAAAACAGGGTCTGGGATAATGTTTTCAAATGTGTCATTGTTTTGTCACTTACAGCTGGTTAATGCAGTATTTGTATACGAGCAGTTCCTCACGTTCACATCTTTTGAAGTCCTTGTTTACTGAAAATGAGAAGGAAGCATATATGAAAAAAACGAAATGTTTTTATTGGTCACGGCTTTTGTAGTTTGTTCCTCTTTTGATGATGAACGAATGTCTTTGTCAGATTTTACTACATAGTACAAGTGAAAACAGAAAATATACTTAAGCTGATCAAATGCTGCTTGTTTTTTATAAAAGCTTCATAACCATTTTCACGTTTATGTTCCCACAGCCCCAGCATTTCACAAGCTGAAAGATTTCGCAGGGGATTTCGGATGGTTTGTGATGAAAGATAGAACCACAAACCACCCTGCTGCACATAGCATTTGTACAAATGCAAAACCTGAAGTTTAAAAAAGGTTTCGTGTGTGTGTGTATATATAGAAAGATGCACTATATTAGATTCTACATCCAATTAAATTTATTACGTCATTTAATTTAGACTGAAAACAAATAAAACATCTTTATTTTTTAAGGCAAGACACTGCAGGCATAAACAGAGTGTTTTCATTACAAGCTTATAATTTGTTGCACTTTATTCAATTCAATTCAGTTCATGTTTATTTTTATAGCTCTTTTACAAGGCTGTGTCAAAGCAGCTTAACATAGAAGTTCTAGCAAATTGAAACTGTGTCAGTCCAGTTTTCAGAGTTGAAGTTCAGTTTAGTTCACTTCATTGTGGTTTAATTTTCACTGCTGAAAGCCAAAACACTGAAGAGCAAATCCATCAATGCACAGCTCCACAAGTCCCAAACCAAACAAGCCAGTGTCAGTGACAGTGGCAAGGAACAAACTTCCCCAATTGAAGAAAGTGAAAGAAAAAACCTAGAGAGAACCTCTGGCCAAACTTCTTGTGCAAACCTGCAGTCTAGGCGCCAGAGGCTGGAGAATGTTGGACGTCCATCATGGAGAAGTTGCAGGTGTGAGTAAGGCACCGGCGGTTGTTTAGCCTGGTACACAAGATCAATGCAAAAACGTATCTGTCTGTCTCGTGCTCTCCCCTCCTCCATGACCGCCGCAGCATCTGCTCAGGGTACGGCCTGGTCCAGGATTATGGATGCCTCTAGAAGTGCTTTGTGGCATCATCTCTTCACAGGTCTTGCATCACATCAATGGCGCTGCACAATCGATAGAGGCCTCTGGATGAGTACCCCCAGGTTAAAATAGAGAATAAAGAAAATTATTTGTGTCTTTATGTGTCTGTCTTCCAATACAAACTATATTTTAATGACTTTTTTTAATATATGTTTTTCTTCTGCACTGAGCCATAAATCTCCACTTCATAAGCATTTACACTCCAAACTTTATAGTTTTATTCATATTTGCATTTTTAAGACAGATTTTAACTGATTATATACAACATTTTATTCTGCATAGTGAGAATTAATTCGTTTTTATGGCAGTATGTTCTGGAAAAATCCCCTCTGCTTAAACAGACAGAGTAAATAAACACATGTTTAATTAAACAATGTATCGCTTGTATATTTAAATCTAAAAATATGCAAAAAATTTAAAAAGGGGGAATTGTATGTCTTGAGGTAATAGGTCACCTGCGTAAGTAGTTCATTATTTACCATTTTTACCTGCAGTGTATTGCTTTAGATATATCTTTGTGAAAATAAACTGTCAAAATATGGGCAGTTTAACAAATATATTTCTGCGAAAACAAAGCAACAGCTGGAAGTGTATCAGCTGGTTAAAATATATACTGGATAAGTTAGCGGTTCATCCCGCTGTGGCGGCCCCAAATAAATGAATGAATGAGTAAAAAGACCTTTCAAAAGATTTATTCGTCTGGTATGGCAACCAAAATCCAACGTCTGATAGAAGTCATTAGGGTAACGTCCACACAACATGAAGCTGTAACATCATCAGACGTTGATATTTGGTTTTTAGGTTGGATGTTGGACACTGACGTCAGCCTGATGTTGAGTTCTGACGTCAACCTGATTTTCATTTTCAACCTAATTGCAACGTCCCCACAATGTTGGGGTACAACATCAATCTGATGTCATCTTGTGCCTTATGGGTGTTTAGGGCCATTTCAGTCATCATACAGTAAACATCAGTCATTTTCTCATTAGTGACATGCATCTAAACAGTCTCTGGGTCAATGTGTGTGACAATTTGGGACATCTTCTTGGAAATTTTAATGTTTCCAAACAGTTTGCTGCAATTAAAAATCGCCCGTGTCTTGAGGTAGTTTGTTATGATGCGATTTTCCTACTATTTGTGATTTGATTGGACAGGAATCACAGGACTGATTTTTTAAATTCCCATAGACAAGACAAAACAAAGTAGTGACCGCAGGTTGAAGAAAAGTAAATGAGTAAAAGTATAGATACAGCTCTAAAAATGTACTCAAGAGAAAGTAAAAGTACAGATTTTTAAAACTACTTAGTAAATTATAATTCCTGAGAAAAACTACTCAATTACAGTAATTTGAATATTTTTTATTAAAAATGAATAAAACCATGACCAAACGGTAATGCAACTAAAAATGTGTAAAAACAGCAGCAGCAAGATTTTTCAGCAGCTTTTTTTTTTGAGGAAAGTTAACTGGAAATTCTGTTGTTCATGCATAAGATTCTTTGCTAAATTTGGTACCACTTTCCAAAAGGCATGTTACCACATTAACAAAATTAAAAATAAGTTTGTCCTTGAGTCATTATCGAAGTCACATCAAATGTGGAAGAAGTGAGGAAACTTGTGAAAGACTCATGACTTCACAGATCTCCTTCACCCACGCTAAACACACTCCTGTATGTAAACACATCGACACATCAGTTTGACCTTTTTCCTTTCTTCATGTGACTTTGTGTGGGTCAAAACATTTTGTGGTGACATCCCTTTATGTCCTTCCCCATCAACAAAATTATTTATTTATTCATTCATTCTCCTTCAGCTTAGTCCCTTTATTCATTAGGGGTTGCCACAGCGGAACGAACCGCCAACTATTCCAGCATATGTTTTACAAAGCTAATGGCCTCCCAGCTGCAACCCAGTACTGGGAAACATCCATACACTCTCATTCACACACTCACACATACTCTGATCAATTTAGTTTATTCAGCGCATGTCTTTGGACTGTGGGGGAAATCGGAGCACCCGGAGGAAACCCACACGAACACAGGGAGAACATGCAATCTCCACAGAGAAATGCCAACTGACCCAGCCAGGAATTGAACCAGTGACCTTTATGCTGTGAAGTGACAGTGCTAACCACAGCGCTGCCGTGTCGCCCCATTATATATTTATTTACTTATGATAATTCCATCATCTTGGATATATATATATATTTGCTTCTCTTCTAAAATCTGGGAAAATTAATAGTGTTCATTACACAAACAGACAAGGATCGCATAATATATTTTAATAATAATAATAATTACTTGATTTTATTTATAATTGGCGCCTTTCTGGACACCCAAAGTCGCATAACAACAAGCATCAACAGATATACCAAAACAAATTAATAAAACAATTAATAAAAAAACAAACAATGTCAGACAAAATTTTAAATACATAAGAGGAGCTGAAGTTCAAACATATCAAAGTATAAAATAACATGGTAAGGGATAGTCATAAAAAAGATGGGTGTTGTGACGAGATTTTAAGGTGTGAAGACTATCGCTGCTCCTTAGACCCAGGGAAAGTGAGTTCCATAACCGAGGAGCCGTAGAGCTAAAAGATCTGGCTACCATTGTGCTTAATCTTCAGTATTTCCCATCATCAACCTATCAATCTTTCCTCAATTCCTGTCACTAACACTGCTTTCGTCATTAGATTTTGTGTATTTCTGAAAATACTGATAATGAAAACATTTCTGAGTAATGGCTAATAATCTTTAGTCTGTGTTTTTTGTGCTTTAATGACAAGAATTCAAGAAATCTGTCGGTTGTCTCATTTCCTCATTATGAATTGCCAAATATGAGTCTAAATTTACTCACTGTTCCCAAACAAGTTGTTAAATGTGTGATTCATTAATTGGAATTCAAGTGTGTTGAGAAACAACACTTGAGTTTGACCATTAGGTCATGAGAAACACTCCTGAAATTACCATGGTTGTACTACTAACAAAACAAAAACTGATCATTTGAAGTTAAACCATGAGAACCTTAAATTAACCCATGATTTGCTGCAATAACCATAATTTAAACAGTATCTGTAGTAAAACACAGACACCCACACCTGGTTACTAGATTTTACCACAAAAAATGTTGTTAAGTGGAACATGAGTGGGGCTACATTTCATGTTTCCAGATTCTCCAAATACACACTATATCTGGTTATAACGAAAATTATTTGTAAAACCCAACAGTCAACTTCATCAAATTAAATGAGTGTAGCTAACTCAAAATGTACTAAAAGTTATTACTACTCATCTGAAAAAAGTTTTGAACTCAGTGTTGAAGGTAATGAGTTAATTTAATACCACATTACTTCAACTAAAATGGAGTAAGTTCACAGTACTCATATAGATTTTTTTTTTAACTCAAATGGTTTGTTGCAATCGGTTTCCTCAAACGGTTTGAGTTGCCTTAACTTATTGGGTTTTACATTACTCAGTTGGTTTGAGTTCTCTTCATTTATTGGGTTTTACTGTGCTCAAATTGCTTCATTTACTCAAATGGATTAAGTTCACAGTACTCATTAGGATTTGTTTTTGAACTTAAATGGTTTTTTGCAATCGGTTTCCTCAAATGGTTTGAGTTAGATTAACTTATTGGGTTTTACAGTTCATCCTTTTACATACAAACAAACATTGTTATTGTAGTTAATATGTTAACCAGAAAATTTGCTATACTAACCATGGTATCTGTGGTAAAACTAATAAGGGCCATTCCACCAAATGGGTGCCTTTTCTGTCCCCAGGACTTAATATGTATAAATATGCAATAAAAGTAAGTCAAACATACATGTTATTATTGAGGAAATTGTCCTTTATACAGTCCAAACTACAAATTTAACATTTAAAAGATTGATAAAAATGACCTACCATTTTTTGCTTGTCCCCAGTCCCTAACACTGCATTTCACTATATAATATAGTCATTAAAATCTTTGCCTCAAATACATTTACTTTAAAAATGTATATATAATACAAATTTTAGTGGTGTCATGTTACCCTGACCTATAAAAAGGGTAATATCCATAAAATAGTTTTTAAACAGTATGTTGGATCATTTGAATCTTTGGAAGGCCATGGAAAGAGCAAAGATAATATATCTTGTTTTATTCATTCAATCATTTTCTTTTTGGCTTAGTCCCTTTATTAACCAGGGGTCGCCACAGCGGAATGAACCGCCAACTTATCCACCATCTGTTTTACAGTTGAGGCTTGAATCAGCGACCTTCTTGCTGTAAGGCAATCGTGCTACTCACTGCGCCACCACGTCGCCTCATAACTTGTTTTATTTTTCACATATTTGATGATATTGCAATGAAAACTGGACGCATCGTTTTAAAAATACTATCTTGTTACCTGAATTACTTTATAGATGTCATTTGTTTAGTGTAAAAATTCACATAATTGGTAAATCGTGAGACATTTAGCAAATTTCTTTGAGCTATTATGTACAGCATGTGGCTTTATTTCATTTGATTGCTAATATTATGCTAAAAATACTTTCAGTCCTGTTACTTATATGAAGAGTAACAGGAATGAGTAACAATATCAAGTGAGAAGCATCTTCTGATGTCTTTATTTAGTAGTATAAATATATTAGTTTTTATTATATGATTCACCTGATTTCCACATGTTATGGTTAGACATGTTGAAGTTGTTAGATATTTAAAGGAATAGTTTTCTCAAAAATGACAATTCCACAAAGCATACACACACACACACACACACAGGATTTTCTCTGACACTCGCAGACTCTCTCTTTGCAATTACTCAGGGCCGGAGTGGGACTCCTTTTCAGCCCTGGAGTTTCAAGCCTTGGTCCGGCCCACTTCAGTTCACGACTGACTACATTAAAATAACATATTTTCAATTCAGTACTTCAGTGAAGATTTATTTGAACAGTTAACACATGTAATGTTTAACAGTATCAGAATCTATTTTCTGTAAGAATTTGTGCTCATAAATATCCAAACCTTGAAATGAAAAAATATCAAAGAAATACAAATATATATTAAGCTATATGTAAAAAACAAGGATTAAAATTAAATTTATTGAATTTTCTATAACAGTGTCATGTCTTTTTCAAGGAAACAGCTGCTTTATAACTTCAAATATTTTTCATAAATATGATAACATTAAAGGGTAGCTAAATCTCCAACACTATTCTTTAAAACATCACAAAGTCCTTTACTACAATATCTGATTATATATTCTGTGCAAAATTGTTCAGATATCCAGTCCTTCAACACAGAAAAATAATAAAACAAGTACCGCACTATTGTCTGCCAGACATTCTTAACCACAGTATTACTTTCTAATGATGGCTTCATCTTTTCCCCCCTTTTAGCTTTTTGATCAAGTTAAGTCAGATTTATTAATGTAGTGAATCTTCTGATTTCATTAATTGTCTGAGGGCATTTTTCCTTGAGCAGGTGTAATATTCATTCATATTCATAATTCGAATTATTATATTCACTCAATGACAATCCTACCTGATGTGGTTTTCTTGTGAATTTTTTTTTAATATAATTTACTCAGTTATGTTTCTGTACATCATTAAATGTTTATTAAATTGCATTATAAACAAATATGAATTTCAGCCCAGAGTTTTCTTTAAATGAGAAAATACCATTGTATTTTTAGAAAAATACCTCTTGCATGCAAATATAGTGATTTTTAAATTCAAATATGAAATGTTTGAAGACGTAACATTTAAAAAAAAATCATTTTCTTAAGGGGAAAACAAAGTAGTTACCTGATATACTTGTATTCTTGCTTTTTAAAAGACTTGTTAGTTTTGGTAACAGGACTGAAAACAATGCATCCATCTGCCACTTTATTACCTTGTAAATCTTAAAATAAGTTATTGTATATGGACCAATACATATTTAGAAAAGTTAAGTTTGTGTGTTATTAGATTCTGCTTAAAATAAATTGTAATTGCGAAGTTTTTAGTTTAAAAACTAAATAAAGTTTAATTGCGAAGAGTTACAAGCAAAACTCTTTTGCGAAGTTACAAGCAAAATGCACCCATTCGATGGAATTGCCCATAATCCGTCTGCCTCAAAAATGGTGACTTACTTCACTATTATTTTATGCTTTATAATAAAACTATGCTTGAATTACACAGGGGACAGTCAAAATTATATATATTTTCCAACCATTTAACCCCAAACTTTTCTTCTTTCTGGTGTTTTATTGGTGGTTCGCATTCTTAATAGAGCATTACCGCCACCTACTGTGGGTTATGGATCAGAGACTCATTTCTTTACCTAGACCAGGGATGTCCAAACTCGATCCTGGAGGGCTAGTGTCCTGCAAGGTTTAGCTCTAACTTTCTTCAACACACCTCCCTGGAAGGTTCTAGTATACATAGAAAGAGCTTGATTAGCTGCTTCAGGTGTGTTTAATTGGTGTTGGAACTAAAATATGCAGGACACCGGCCCTCCAGGACCGAGTTTGGACACCCCTGACCTAGACTCTTCAAAACCCGAGCCCTCGATGTTGCTGCGTGTTCAGCTCCTCCATCTACAACTCAGGTCCATAATATTATTATAAAAATTATAATATTAAATAAATAAATAAATTTATATAGACATTCTGTAGCCTATATTTTAACTGAGTTCCTTTTAAGAATTGTATCAACCATGTATTTCCTTCTGGATAAAAAAAATTCTTTCAGTGTTATTTGTTTATCATTTATCTGTAGATCATTAATTAACATATTTCTTTCCTCTGTGTATTTATTGCAACTAATGATTACATGTTCTACTGTATCTCTCCGCATTCATCACACAACCCTGATGGATGTTTTCCTATCATGTGTAATGTAGAGTTCAGCCCTGTATGTCCTAGCCTAGCCTTAATCTTGAAAGAATACAATCCTCCTTCCTGCTTGGAATCCTCGTTCCCATATGATTTCAAAAACTGTCCTACCTTTGGTTGTATTACATAGAAATGTCTGCATTTTTGTTCATTGTCCCAACTTATTTGCCAATGTTTGGGTGTTGCCTTTTTAATTATTGATTTAAATTCAGCCCTACTATACCCGATTTTCATTTCTATCCACTCTTTTGCCATTACTGTTTTTGCAAATCTATCTGCTGCTTCATTACCCTCAACTCCTAAATGTGCTGGTACCCATACAAACTCAACTATCTTGTTTTTCTGCCCCAAACTCTTCTCTCTGTCGCTGTGTTGAAAAAGACTACAACACAGCGATATACTGCCCCCTATAGTTCTTCACTCAATACTACGCATTTTCCCCATCATGTTATGCGCATGCGCAGTACAACGTGCGTCCATGAGTAGTGGCATCGCTGCTGGTTTTGAAACAGGATGAACGCGCCACCAGCATTCGAGTCCTTTTTGCTGTTTGAGGGAGAAAAGAAGTAAGTGCAGTTTAAAGCTGTCTTTGCTTTTCAGTTATACTCAATGATTATACTAAAGTTAGCCTATAATAAAATAAGCATTCAGCTGGGAGACAGGAGGTAGATTCAAATAGGTTTAGCTTGTTGGCTAACGAAAGGTAACGTTAGTCAGTCCATCTAAAAACAAAACACATGCTATATTTGTTTACATAACGTTAGTGCTTTATATAATACAGATTAATTCAAATCAACGATTGACGTATTCAGTATTTAAGTTTATTGTTCATTATTTGTAAAACGAATACAATTTTAGATACAAAGCTGTTTGAATAAGAATCAAGTATTGTCAAAATTTAGCTCAGTTCAGTGTTGTGTTGATTCAGTTTAAGTTACTTCAGAAACAGTGTGAATCTAGAGAAATGTATTCCTTTGCATAAGTATGAGACGAACTTTTAGGCAAGATACCATGGCATCGTTAGGATATTATTTAAACACCATAGTATGGTAAAGTTTTAAATTAAATACACAAAAGTAATACGTAGCAAATCAAATATATGCAAATAAGATGTTTGCTTTAATGTTTTGTGAAAATAAGATTGTCAAAAATACGAGTGAAATAATATATTTTTTAAAACTAAACCTTTATTGTAAGCTGTATTTATTAAAATATATTACGTAGTAAGGCCTCTTCCTGACAGATATGCATGGCAAATTGAGTTAAAGTTGGTTTTTATATTCGCACAATTGGACTTTCTCCCTAATAATATAATTTCAGAAAAGTATCATTTGCAAATTCTGAATAGAGAAATCATATTAGCAGCCAATGACTATCAACTACCAACTTCATCTCAATGCTTGACAATACTTTGTGGTATAAAAACTATTCTTGCATTGGATGACATTTTTAAGTGAGCATCTTCTCCTAATAAGAGTTAAAATGATAGTAAGATAAAAGAGATAGTATGGCTAAGAAAAAAAAATGATGATAAAGCTTATTATTATTTGTATATTTGCCTAAAAACATCTACTTAAAGTGTCATATTACTACCAACATTGTACCATGAGACCACACGGAGTCTGCGGGGTCTTAAAAAGTATTAAAAGTTGATAAATCAATGTAAAGAAATTTAAGACCCTTAAAAGGTATTAAAAAGTCTTAAATGCTATTTTGCAAAGTATTAAATCGTATATTTCATTTTTGATTATGCAATGTATGGCTGTATGATAAAGTTTGCCTAAATTAAATCTGCGAATATCAGGATGCTGTGTAGTTTATGTAATCCTACTAGATTTGACATCATGTTGCTTTGTTTACCGCAGTAACGAAGGCAACACCGTTGTTTCTGCTGTTCTGTAGGCACCAACCTGCTGACTTAGCTACATTTAATCGATTTTTATTCAGTATATGAATAATGTTTTACTTTTGGATTAACTTCGTACATGAATAATTAGTAAAAATACTGTAAGTAGAAATCTCACTAGTGTTTCCAATTGAAATCTTAAGTGGTTATGAGGTCTTGAAATGTATGGAAAGAGTCTTTTAAAAGGTATTCAATTTCACTCTCTGATTCTTGTATATACTCTGTACCACAACACTATTAATATAGGAAACATACTATTAGATATTTATAAAGGAAAAATACTATTTATAAAGGAAAGTGATTGCCTAAAATTTCTATTCAACTTCTTTTTACAGGATTACAATAACCAAAGACACCAAGGTGCCGAATGCATGTCTGTTCACACTAAATAAAGAGGATCACACACTGGGAAACATCATCCGATCGTAAGAGACCAAGTCTTTGATAGACTTTAAACATTTTCAGATGTTTATGTGTGGGTTTTGTGATCATCCCATGTTTGCATTAGAGCAGTCCCCTGCAAATGTCAACCTTTTCATGAAAAAAATAAGTTTTCACCAAAATAGCAAAACTATTTCTACATTTTTTTTTGTGTGGGAAGCAAGTATTTTACAGTAGTTTAAAAATGCTCAATGTCTCTGTCTGTGTTTTTAAATAATTAGAAATTATTTACCAAGGTCACATAAATGACAATTTCTGTCTCATCCACAATGGAGAGATGTAACATCCATAACCAATCTTTTCCCTTATAAATGCAAAATTAAATATAATCAATCATTTTTGTTTTATAGTGAGCCGACTCTTATCCTTTTGATTAGCATTATTTCTTTTGGGTTTGTGCACTTTAATTCACAGCACTTGTTTCACAGTACTTGTTTACAGCATGTTTATTTTCCTCATTTAAAATCTAAAGAAAGTTTATAGATTGATATTTCTCTGAGGGGAATTGCACAAAAGTGGATCTAAGAAAGCCAGGACAACGGAAAGCGCAGCTTGATCTAGTTTAATCGGCTCCTCCTGGCTTAGTCCATTCCTCACTTGCTGATCCAGGATGAGAACAAGCTGATATGTCAAGTCTGATGTAGACAGCCAGGATAAATGCACATTAGCGGCACTTATTAACAGCCCACAGGATCGATCACAGAATTGATGATGCAAGTATGGATAAAACCCAGTGTGAGCCAATCTGGTAAGGAGTTGAAAAATGCCTCTCTCACCTACCAATCTGGGAACCCTCATTATTTTCATTCAGAGAGTTAATAGAAACACATGAGGAGGCGTATTAACAAATTAAATCATTCACTTTGTGTTAAATGTGACTAGTGGACATTCATGCTACTAATGAATTATTGTGATGATTATTGCAAACACTTACCCAATATGGCAGATCTTTTTTATCTGTTTAGTTTTTTAATCAACTTTATTTAATCATCATCTATATGATAATTTATATATCACTTTCATTTAGGATTTTTCTTTCTAATTGAGTCTATTTAATCTATTTTATGATGTTTCATCACCCAAAAAAATGTATATATTCTTTGCTTGCTGCAAAGAATTAATCTCCATAGTAACCTAATTTAGCCTGCTTTCATGTAACTGAGTCGAGGCTAAATTCAGCTATATAGCCTCAAAATCCCTTGTCTTACTTTTGTGCAATACACCTCTGTTCCCATAACTCTGTGGTTGGTTGTTTTTGGAAAATATAAACAGTTTTTTTCAATATAATGTTAACATATACTTTCTCTGTGAATGTATGTTTTGCATTTTTACTGCAAATGTCACATCCGTAACGCTGGAATTGCTCATTAGGCAGTTGCTGAAGGACCCTCAGGTGCTGTTTGCTGGATATAAGGTTCCTCATCCTTTGGAGCACAAGGTTGTGATTCGCGTTCAGACGACACCAGACTACAGTCCTCAGGAAGCCTTCACTAATGCCATCACGGATCTGATCAGTGAGCTGTCCCTGCTGGAGGAGCGATTTAGGGTATGTTCATGTGTTTGCATTGAGTAAAAAATAATTCCAGAACAAGTGCTCCTGAAAACAATACACTCTATAGCAGCACTGCAAAAGAAAATTGAAGTAAAGTTGGTTTTATATTCACACATTCGGACTTTCTCCTTAATAATATCATTTCAGAAAGTATCATTTAGCAAATTCTAAAAAGTGAAATCATATCAGCAGCCAATGACTTTCAAAATGCAACATTGTTAAATAGTGCTAATGTTGTTTGGAAGTCATACTTGCACGCTATTTCAGACCCAGTATTCAAATTAGCATGGTAAACAAAATAGGGCCGTTTAATTGAACAAATGTGCAAATATAAAAGCAACTTTACATCAGTCAAAAGAAATGTATGTGGTTTAGCGTTGAATAATATATCGTTTTAGCAAAACAAAATATAGCAACGTCTGATTTTTTTTTATAATATTGTGCGTCTTTTCAGCAGCACTTGTATTAAAATTATTTTTCTTGTGCAGATATTTTAAAAGCTATTGTTAAGTGTGAGCCATAAACCAAACAAGTCAACTTTGAGGAGAACTACAAACTTTGATTTGAAGCAAATATTCAAAAATGAGACAAAGTGCAAGACTTAATAAATTTTAAAGATGGAAAAACTCAAACTGGCCGCTACCTCTCTGCAACTCTCACATGGTCACCCACTGAAGCTAAGCAGGGCTGCGCCTGGTCAGTACCTGGATGGGATCCCACATGGGAAAGCCAAGTTGCTGCCCGAAGTGGTGCTAGTGAAGCCAGCAGGGGGCACCCAACCTGTGCTCTGTGTGGGTCCTAATGCCCCAGTATAGTGACTGGGAATCTATACTGCTCAGTGAGTGCCGTCTTTCGGATAAGACGTTAAACCGAGGTCCTTACTCTCTGTGGTTGTTAAAAATCCCAGGATGTTCTTCGAAAAAGAGTAGGGATTTAACCCCGGTATCTTGACCAAACCTGCCCTTTGGCCTCTGTCCATCATGGCCTCCTAACCTTCCCCATATCATAATTGGCTTCATCACTCTGTCTCCTCTCCACCAATCAGCTGGTGTGTGGTGTGCGGTCTGGCACAATATGGCTGCTGTGACGTCATCCAGGTGGATGCTGTACACTGGTGGATGAGGAGATTCCCCCTATTGTGTAAAGTGCTTTGAGTGCCCAGAAAAGTGCTATATAAATGTAAGGAATTATTATTATTATTATGATTAAACCCATAGAAAATTGCAAATGATTAAGTTGAAAATGAGAAATAAAAGCTTTTGTTTTAAACATTTAAGGTGTTTTTCATGCTTTTTGCTATAAGCATAAAATCCCTTAAAGTTCTCTCTTATAAATGGATATTTTCTACAGAATGCTTTACATTAATATTTGTGAATAAAGATTATATTAGTCAGTACCAATGCCAAAACTGAAACTAAGCTAACAAAAAAAAGTAAGATCCCAGTTCAAATATTAGTACACCCAAATTAATATGTTGGACTAATATTAAATACAATTTTAATAAACAGGAAAAATCAAGAGAAACATATATATATATATATATATATATATATATATATATATATATATATATATATATATATATATATATATATATATATATATATATATATATATATATATATATATATATATATATACTGTAGTTTATAATGTTACTGCACATGATTATGGGTAATGTTTTTTGTGCAAATTCTGCTCATAAATTTTTTGTTTGTCTTTTAATTATAAATAAATAAGAGCTAACTGTACTACATTTCATATCTGTTCAATAAAAACACTTTGGAGAAAATTATTTAAGTAACATGGGTTCAAATTTTGACTATTATTAATACCAATGTATGCAATAATACCAGCGGTGTTATTGGTGTTTACTAAAGTGTGTTCTTTTTATTATTTAGGTTGCCATTAAAGACAAGCAGGAGGGGATAGAATGAAGAACCATCACTATAATGGACAACAACAACTTATTCACAATGGACTGAATGCCACTCACCAACTGGCTTTCTATAATGAGCTACAATGAATCCATTTATTTATTTTCTTGAAATATTTTGACAGCCGACAAGCTCTCAGAATAATAAGAAAAGTAAAATCTTTAACAACACTGAGGTTAAGATTGTTGTTTAAAAAAAACATGCAGGTGTAAAGCAATGATCAGATTTTGAACATTATTCAAAATCTTTCATTTCACATCAGATTATGTAAAAGGTATTTTCTTCTTCTGTGTCCTGATTTATCAATGTTTTTTTTTTCCTCATAAAAATAAATGGTCTTTTTTTTAAATAAAGTATTGTGGCTGTCTTATACAGTTATTTAAACTCATGGGCTATTCTTGCATCTCCTGAGTTGGTTCTTTACCTTGCAACCAAATCCTTCAGGAATCGAGAATGTTTAGTGAAATGAAATCTTAAACTCTTTTAGATTTTTAGCTTATTTGCGTATTGTTTGTCTTATTGATGCATTTTTATCGTTATGAACTTATATCTTATAGTAGAGCGTTATTTATCAAATGTCAATAATTTTGTATCTGTTTTTGCCATGAAATTGTAATTGAAGCTGATATGGTATAACTAGAAATGCACAGCATATATGTGGCCATGTTGATATGGGCCAAAAAATGATATTTTTAAAGTTATCATTATCGGTCCAATAACAACATTAGGCCGATATCTTTAAGCCGATAAATTATATTATTTCTGCTGGTTTAACCATTTCACGTGCCAGCTGGCTGACACTTTTTTTTTTTTTTTTTTTACTGGTATTACTTTCTTGATGTTCTGTGATTTGGTTGTTTTATATGTGCTTTTTTTGTCATGCGGTATATTTTATTTATATAAAACAAATTTTGCCATAGAAAAGAATGATTTCTGAAGTTAAGGTTCTGAAATAAAATCACCTTTTCAATGTATGTGTTTGCAATCATGCAAAAATAATTATATTTATCGGTTTATGTATCGGCTATCGGTCTCCAAATTTAGCAAGTTATCGGTATCAGTTAAAAGTTCATAAACTCAACTTCACAACAACTAAAAAAAATTAAGTTCTTTATAGTATGAGTGTATAAAGTCTGGAAGTAATACTCTGACCACGTACTTGCCTACTTTTAGAAATCTGACATTTTTCCATGTACTGTGGACAAAATGTAATTTCGTATTTAGTCGTGGCTTTTGAGTATGGGAACTATTTCGAGCTTTTGCTTGTTTCTGAGGGTGCGCATTAAAGCGGCGTACCGAATAGATGATGAGTACGAGTTGTGGTTGTAAAGGAATAAGAACATGTTTAAAATGCGAGGCAGATGAAACTAAACAACATTTACTGCAGAAGAATGAGCTGGTGAGTCAAAAACACTCCTAAGTCGATTTGTGCACAAATTAGCTGTAGTTGCGCTATCAGCGATGAGTTGAGAGGAATCCTTCATTCAGTATATTTAAAGACCACATTTTTTATCCACACTCAGGATAACAATAACGTGCTAGATGCATTACGTGTGTATTTTATTTATTTAGCGTCGTGTATGTGTCAAATGTTATTTAAACATTTCTTTATTTTAAAAAAGCAAAGCAGAATTTTAATAATCAGTTAAATGTGGTCCTTAAGAAATCATTTGATGCTTAAAAAAACTTATCAAAGTTACAAATGCACAGGTTAATATTTTTTGTGAAAACTGACTTTTAAGAGAACAGGAAACCCAAACGACCAGCATTTATTTGGACTGAATGATTTGTAAATATTTTAAAGCAATAGTTCAGTCTAAAATGGAAAAATGCTTACCTCGCCCTCATGTGCTTTAAAATGTTTATGAGTCTCTTCAAAGATATTTTGAAGAATTTGTAAACCAATAGCAATTGACATCTATATAATAGGGAAAAAACAATAGAGGTCAATGGTTACAGGTTTCTTCAAAATATCTTCTTTTGTGTCCAACAGAGGAAAGAAACTCAAACAGATTTGGAAAAAGTGTAGGAGAACAGAAGTTTTTGGGTGAACTATCCCTTTAAATCTCACTTTGATCAATTTAATGCATCTAGGCATGGCTGGTAAATGATTCTGACAGTATGATAACCTTGAATAAAAATATCACGGTTTTACTGTATTGTGATGTAACAAATGGGTTATTTTTGGTTTTTCTCCTGTTGCGCTCAACGAACAACCAAATGAACAGAGAAGGGTCTCATGACCTTAAGGTTAACTTCACACCTTTCTCCAAATTTCAGGAGGTAAAATATTGACCCTTAAGCATGACCAAATAACCAGAGAAGGGTCTCCGCACCTTAAGGTTAACTTTCTCCAAATTTCAGGAGGTAGAATATTGACTCTAGATAATCACGCTGACACTACAAACCTCAAATTTGTGCTTTGCAATCAGAAATAATGTGCACCTAGCTGAGAGAGAAGGTGGGCGTAATAAACTCACACTTAACTGGCCAGCACCCAGATTTTGACTATAAAGGTGAAGGTTTCTTGCTGAAACATTGGAAGCTCAGCCGTGGGATAAATGCACATTGCCTAGCATTCTCGGACACATGTGTTGGTTTTCTAATGTGACTGCAACGGGCTCCCCAGTCTTTGAAGAGGAAAATGATGGCATGTCTCTGAGGTTGAATATACTTATATCAAATTGCTTGGGGTTTCATTATCTGTCTTTTATTCATGTAATCTCATCTTTATTTCGCATTATAAGACTTTTATGCAATTTTGTTGTATTTCAATTAATGATATTCATGAATATGATTCATGATTATTGACTATTATTGTGACAATTGATATCAGCTGTGTGTACCAGCAATAAACAGTTGTATTGCTTGATTAATATGGTGTAGGGACCGTTATTGGTGCCTTCTCTTGTCGATTAGCACCACACTTAAGCTGCGGTCACACTTGACTTTTCTTTCCATAGACTTCCATTCATACGCACGCGAATGCGTCAGACCGGAAACGCGGGGTCATGCGTCAAGTTTCGCATGTAGCTATGGTGCAAAGTTCAAGCTTGGTGAAATCAGACCTGCAAAATTGCATCACTTGACTGCGTGAGACCAATCGAGGATCAAAACATGACCTCTCTGGACAGAAATTTAAAACATAGAGCAATCGCTCGCTTTTTTAAAATATCTAATAAGCTTGTTTAATCCCGCCCCTTTTCGCAGCGCAGTACGACAGAATTTCGCACACACAAAGCCCAGTGTGACCATAGCTTTAGTCTCACTTGCATAAACACAAACCATACTAAAACCTTTTTGGTATGCTGAAACATTTTACATACTAAAATTTGGGGCATACTAAAACATGCGATTAATGCTCTAAAATAAGTTCTTTTTAAATGTCTGGATAAAAAACGAAAACTTTTTTCCCCTTTGAACACAATATATTTATTTTGAGAAACATTTAGGATGTTTTGGAGCTGTAAACATGTCAGGCTGAATGATGAAAATAAATCATTGACTTCTGCTGTCTTCATTAATTTAAAAAACACTGATTCTTAAACATATGAAAAATGAACTATACTGTTTTAATTTACTATGATCTTTTATGTGAAGCTGCTTTGACACAATCTACATTGTAAAAGCGCTATACTGAATGACTACCGCCCTGTAGCACTCACACCCATCATCATGAAGTGCTTCGAGCGGTTGGTCCTGGCACATCTGAAAGACTCTCTGCACTGGACCCACATCAGTTTGCCTACCGTGGCAACAGGAGCACAGAAGATGCCGTCTCCATAGCACTGCACTCTGTCTTCACACACCTGGACAATAAAAACACTTATGCACGAATGCTGTTTGTTGACTTCAGCTCAGCATTCAACACTGTCATACCCTCTAAGTTACTGATCAAACTCAGAGACCTGGATATCAACGCGTCTCTCTGCAACTGGGTTATGGACTTTCTGACTAACAGACCTCAGAATGTTAGATCAGGCCACATCTGCTCCACCACCGTCACACTCAACACTGGTGTACCACAGGGCTGCGTGCTGAGCCCCTTCCTCTACTCCCTTTTTACCATCGACTGTAGGCCTGTGAACAGATCCAACACCATCATCAAATTTGCAGATGACACCACAGTGATTGGTCTAATCAGCAATAATGATGAGACTGCCTACAGGGAGGAGATACAGCATCTGGCCACTTGGTGCACCGACAATAATCTGCTCCTTAACACCAGCAAGACCAAGGAGCTCATTGTGGACTTCAGGAAGGGACGAACAGGCTCGCATGATCCCATCCACATTAATGGGATGGCCGTTGAGCCTGTCTCATCCTTCAAGTTCCTGGGGACCCACATCTCTAAGGACCTTTCCTGGACCACCAACACCTCCAGCCTGGTCAAGAAGGCTCACCAGCGCCTATTCTTCTTGAGGCATCTTAAGAAGAACCAGCTTTCATCAGCCGTCTTGGTGAACTTCTACCAATGCACAATAGAAAGCATCCTGACCAACTGCGTCACAGTCTGGTATGGAAGCTGCTCTGTTGCAGAGCGTAAGGCACTGCAGCGGGTGGTGAAAACTGCCCAACGCATCACAGGGACTACACTGCCAGCCATAGAGGACATCCAGAAGAAACACTGTCTGCGCCGAGCACGCAGTATTCTTAAGGACACCTCTCACCCTGCTCACAGACTGTTTTCTCTCCTGCCTTCCGGCAGGCGCTTCAGGCTCCCGCGGACAAAAACCAGCAGACTGAGGAACAGCTTTTTCCCCAGAGCTGTCTCCCTTTTGAACTCTGCCCCTCACTGACTCTTTTGCCCCCCCAATACACCCCCCACATTCCTCTAACTTATACTCCACACAATCACTGCACTATTTAACATTTGCACATTTAAAGTTTGCACATATTCATTGCACTGATTCATTTATTTGAACTGGACATACCCACTGCACATGGACATTTGTAATTATGTTTATCTATCTGTACACTTCTGCTATTAATAGCATCCTGTACATATATTCATTTATTGTAAATCTGTTCATAGCTAATACAACCTGTATATAATGTTGATAGTACATCCATCTGTAAATATTACCATAGTTTTTTCTATAACTGCACTTTATAACTTATACCTGTATCCTGCACTTGCTGCTATTGCACTGCTGGTTAGACCTAAACTGCATTTCGTTGCCTTGTACTTGTACATGTGTAATGACAATAAAGTTGAATCTAATCTAATCTAATCTAATCTAAATAAAGGTGAATTGAAATTGATTTGTTTACAATTTAAAACTGCATCTTTGGATATCTTTTCTGCTGGAGATACTGTTGTCCAAAAAATTTTTATAAATAAATAAACTTACATACACCGTAGGAACGGTATTACAGAAAGTTTTGGCTTTTTAAAACCTTGACTTTCCAAACCGCGGTATACCTTGAAAACGATTATTATCCCATGCCTAAATGCATCCTTGTGGAATAAGATTTATTTAAAAAAACACGGTCTCAAAAATAATATTAAAGTGTAATATATTGTGTTACAGATTCATTATGATTTCACCTATGATCCAGTGTTGAAGTCAGCGGTCCGAGAGGAGGAGGGTGGCACTCGACAGTGCTTCGAGTTTCCTGGAGTTTTGTTGTGGGAGAATTTTGTGTCTGAAGATGAAGAAAGGGAACTGATCAGCAGAATGGATCAGGACGTCTGGAGAGAGTCTCAGTCAGGCCGCCGGAAACAGGTGAATAAAGAGAAACAATGGGAAAACAAATACTTTCACTCCTTTATTTTCCATTGATACTAGTAGAATTTGTGAATATTAATGTTTATGATTGAATGTTAAATTATACATAAATCTATAAGATAATATGTATAGTTTAGGTGATGTAACTCCTCACCCCAGCCCCCATACCCACCCCCACACACAATTATGTTTTGGGGTTTTTGGCTATTATTATGCAGGATTTATTTTATCTCATTATTCAGATTTTCCTTAAACAAAAAGTTAAAATGTCATACTTTTTATTTATTTTATATATATATATATATATATATATATATATATATATATATATATATATATATATATATATATATATATATATATATATATATATATATATATATATATATATATATTTATATATATATATTTATATATTTATTTATTTATTTATTTATTTATTTATTTATTTATTTATTTATTTAATAATAATTATTATTATTATTATTATTATTATTATTATTATTATTATTATTATTTTATTATTATTTTTTTTTATTTATTTATTTATTTATTATTATTTTTTAATTTCACAAATATTTCACATTTTAAATCACAATACTGAATTTATGAGTAGAACACTTATTAATACATTTATATTGATTATGAGGGAAACTGCAAGGAATTAAGGGAGACATAAGGTATTAAAAACCTCTATAAACCCAATAATTGTGACACAAAAAAAGTCAGAATTGGGAGTTTCAGACTTTCTATCTTAAATAATATATTCAGAATTGCTACAAAGCTGATAAATTCACAGCTGTCAGAAATAGTCGAAGCTCTTAAAAAACAGCCTGATTTGCTATAAGTATACTCAGAGTTTTCAGAAACTCACTATGTATTCTATATGTAAGTGACTCTAAAATAAATACAGAAAGTACAGATAGATATTACAAACTATATAATTTATCAGCTTTCAGATGCTGGATAAATCTCAATTTCATAAAATCAACACTTGTGACTGATTTTCTGGTCCAGAGTCACATATGAGAAGTGTTGAATGTGTCTGAATAATCGTTGATTTGACTATTAGTTATATATTATATGTGGCTCTCACCTTTTTGACCCCCTTGTCAATAGTTAAAACTCTGTCTATGTAATCTGAAATTCTTTAAAATAGTGAAAGCCTTTGTAAACTCTATAAACTTTTGACAAATTAATTTCAGAATTGCAAAAGAATCTGCGCTTGCCATAAAAGTAAGAATTGGGACTTTTTTTTACTCGCAAAATTGCAAATTTATATCTTCCTTTATTTCCTTGTATTATAAATTCTCAGCTAAACATGAAAAGAGTTGAACAGAGTAGCCCCTCCCCTTTTAAAAATCAGCCAATAGTGTTTTGTTTTTATCACATCTCTGCCAGTGAGAGTGCTTAAACTCGAGCGCATCAAAAGAAAAGCAAATGAGAAGTGCTTGAAGGGGGTGGGGCATGTAAGACACCAGAGAGCATTTGATTGGTTAAGATTTGATGAGAAACTGAAGTAGGTGACGTGAATAAAATAATTGATCCGTTTAAGTGGAAGTGACAAACTGCAAGCTTTGGATGTTTATATCAGTTTTATATCTTTTAAACCTGAATTTTGTCACTGTTTTGGAGCACACTAGCTTTATAGATATGCTTAAACCCAACATGTTGATACTAACATCTAGAAAAACTTTATTTTAATTTCACGAGACCTTAAACATCTGTTTATCCAAAGGACTTTGGTCCAAAGGTGAACTTCAAGAAGCGCCGTGTCCATGTGGGAAGCTTCAGCGGCCTGCCTTCTATCAGCCGTCAGCTGCTAGTCCGGATGTCAAATTCCCCCCTGTTGGCTTCGTTCAAACCTGTAGAGCAGTGCAACCTGGACTATGATTCTCTCAGAGGCTCCGCCATCGACCCGCACTTTGACGACAGCTGGCTGTGGGGAGAAAACCTGGTCACCGTTAACCTGCTCTCAGACACCGTTCTGACCATGAGCTTAGATCAGGGCTGGGGAGACATGGAGCAGGGCAAGGTGAGGGTGGCTGTGCGTCTTCCCCGCAGGTCTTTGGTTGTGCTCTACGGAGAGGCACGGCACCGGTGGAAACATGCCATCCACAGAAAAGACGTTCACGGGCGCAGAGTGTGCAGCACCTTTCGGGAGCTCTCTGCTGAGTTTCTCCCCGGAGGAGAGCAGGAGAAACTGGGTTCAGAGTTGTTGGATATAGCGCTGAGCTTCCAGGGTGCTCCACTATAAGCCGACTCCACTTAGATGCATGTTCGTTTTTTTAATTGCACAAATGTAAAGTGATTATTTTAATTAATTTAAATAAATGCTCATACTTTTTCATCAGTCTGTTCATCATGTTGTCTGTTTTCCCCAGAAGGCTTGAATAGCTCTATTTGGAAAGAAATAATTCATTTGGATTGATTGGGGTGGTTTTGTAAGGGTGTGAATCGTGCATAAAAATAATAAACAAACTGCAAGCAAAAATACTTACAGTAGAGCAAAGAAAAAGTCAAGTTAAATGGTTTTGCAGTGAATCCAACAGTATTTAGGTACAGAAATTAACTGTTTATTCATTTTCTTTTCGGCTTAGTCCCTTTATTAATCCGGGATTGCTATCGCGGAATGAACCGCCAACTTATCCAGCACGTTTTTACACAGCAGATGCTCTTCCAGTCGCAACCTATCTCTGGGAAAACATCCACAGACACTCATTCACATGTACACTCATACACTACGAAAAATTTAGCCTTCCCAATTCACCTGTATCGCATGTCTTTAGACTGTGGGGGAAACCGGAGCACCCGGAGGAAACCCACGCGAACACAGGGAGAACATGCAAACTCCACACAGAAATGCCAACTGAGCAGCGGCTCGAACCAGCGACGCAGCGACCTTCTTGCTGTGAGGCGACAGCATCACCTACTGCACTACTGCGTCGCCAGAAATTAACTAATTAAATGTTAAATAACATTGTATAGTCTTCTCCAAATTATTCTTGATTAAAGTTATAAATGTTGTAGGTTTTTGTACCAGAATGCTCTTGAAATGCCTTTAAAACACATGCAAATCATAAAGTTTCATTCTGTTGTGGTTATTTGATTTGTGATGACTCCACACATCTCATGTAACTAGAGTGCTGATCAATAATCATAACTCAACGTAGCAAATTCTGCAATGTGACTATTGGGGGACACACTTTGCGATATAGATACTGAAACGATATATTGTGCAGCCATAAATTTATTTAAATTCTGTGTGAAGTCTGATGTGTGACATTTTATTTTAAACAAAAGTTTATTTTGCGAGTGCATATTTTAATTCTTTAGATGAACTATCAATCTGTGAAGTTAACTCGCTGAAAAAAAAGTTTGTATTGATAATCTTCAATTAAAATCTGAATATTTGACATTGTATGTCGGTTTGATGGATTCAGCCATAATATTCATAGCTACTTCCCTCTTGCCGCCAGAATATTCATAGCCACTTCCCTCTTGCCGTTAGTTTTCTATGAGGAAATGATGTGCAAAAAGAAAGCCCTGTCCCCTACTTGATATTTAGTTTCAGTTGGAAGTACATGAACATACTGAAATAAAAGTCTCAGCAACTTCTGGTTTATGCAGACTTTAGTTGTTCCCAAACTAAAATTCTTTGTCAAACTTATGATTATAAATTGTGACCTTGGTAATGCAAGCCAGCACGACTCTTTTACTTATTTGAAGGTTAAATTGTTGAATTTGTTCCTAATTAATGGGTTATTATAGTTATTAACAACAACTGCACAATTTGAGCATTTTACATTTAATATGTCCCATTTTATTAAAAAAAAAATTGATAACTTTTTATTGTTAATTTAAATAAATGGAAAAGATTCTCTTCAATTTAATGATTACCTTATGAATTTAAATGTATAGGCTCATGGTTAAAAATGTGTCTTTGGTAATGCAAATCAAGACATCTGTTGAATTGAAACTAAAATAAGGAGTTTGTAAGAATTTGGGTTTAGATTTTAAATTAATTTTAAAAATCTAATATATAATAAACACATCATATAAATTGATTTAATGTTGTTTAATATACGTAGAAAGCATATTAAATTCAGCTAAAGTGTTTAGGTTATTTAAAATCACTTTATGTAAAAAATGTTATGATGTTTATTGAAAATAGATAAATGAAGTAATAATCAAACATCATTCAGCATAGTATATGAAATTAAACCACTTGTCTGACCAGTACTTATTACTTATACTTAACATACAACTAAACAGTACAAGTTCTAATGTATTGTGTCTGAAAACCAGTTTTCACATGATGAAAAGGTTCAAGAAATTGGCTGAAAAACAGAAGAAAAGGCAGTATATACCTACATATTTAAAAAAAAAAAAACATTGGAATGACAAACATGTGCATGCTCAGATTAGTCATTTTGGCTATGTGTTCATATGGGTTCCTTTGGTGTTTTCTATTGTTGTTGTTTACTGTATTTTCTCGATTTCTGCTGGGACATTCGGATGGTAGGGTCAGAATTTGGCATCAACAACATGAAAGCATGGATCTATCCTGCCTTGTATCAACGATTCAGGCTGGTGGTGGTGTTGTAATGGATGTGGGGGATATTTTCTTGGCACACTTCTTTTTTCAATTTTCTTGTCAACGCCACAGCCTACCTGAGTATTGTTGCTGACCATGTCCATCCCTTTATTACCACAGTGTACCCATCTTTTCATGGTTACTTCCAGCAGGAAAACGCACCATAAAGCATGAATCATCTCAGACTGGCTTTTTGAACATGATAATGAGTTCACTGTACTCAAATGGCCTCCACAGTCACCAGAACTCAATCCAACAGAGCACCTTTGGGATGTGTTGGAACGGGAGAATTGCACCATGGATCTGCAGCCGACAAATCTGCAGCAACTGTCATGTCAATATGGACCAAAATCTCTGAGGAATATTTCCAGTACCTTGTTGAATCTACGCCACGAAGGATAAAGGCAGTTCTGAAGGCAAAAGAGGCTCCAACACGGTACTGGTAAGGTGTACCTGATAAAGTGGCCGGTGAGTGTGTGTAACTTTTTTTTGCAATACGAATTTGTTTTTATCATGTTATATTTTTATGTATGTCCATTTTGCCATGAAATAGCCATAAGTTGCTGATGTGGCAATAATTAAATAAATACTATATGCCTGAAAAATAAGACATATTTAAGACGAAAAATAAGACTTAATAAGACTTGTTTAATAAGCCTGCAAAATTAAATATAAACATGCAAAAGTCAAATTGAGATTGTGGTTGGGTTTAGGTTTAGGGAAGGTGTAGATGTTAATAAATGTGGCGGTTGGGTTTAGGGTTGTGGTAGGTAATAATATGTTAATAACTTTAACCCTCTACAGCACAGCGTTGCCCTCAGGCAACAGAAAGTTTTCTTAAGGCTCGTGCTAAGCACAGATTTCTTAAAATGATTGCAACCAATTAAAATGTTAGACAAAGTATCAATAAAACATCCAATAAGGTGTAGGAGTCAGTATCTAGCACCGTTTAAAGGTGAAACTTCATTTTCTGACTCATGGTGACAGGAGCACTTGGAATGAGAAGAAGTTAAGATTATTTGCTTAATTAACCTCATTTAAAGTAACATAAACTATACAAAAAATCTATGTGTTTGTGAAGTTGTAGAGAAGCCTTTTGTCAGGTTTTATGAATTTTTTCTTTATTTTACATGTTCAGAAATACAATTTTTCTTTTCGTTGCCTCAGGGCATTGTTGTGCGATAAGTGGTACTTTTCAAGAAGTGTTTTCTGACATTACATGTGGGCATTTTCACATATTATCATTGTTAAGTATTTTATTATTTTTCATTTAATTTGACTTTTTTAACATATTTTGACAGAAAAGTG
Source organism: Danio aesculapii (assembly GCF_903798145.1). NCBI lineage: Eukaryota > Metazoa > Chordata > Actinopteri > Cypriniformes > Danionidae > Danio > Danio aesculapii. The sequence goes on from NC_079439.1 coordinate 62,321,066, forward strand.
GATGTAAGCTTGTTTTATGGAAGTAAAGAGCAGGATCACAGAGCTAGGTAAATCCCATCTGAGGACAATGAGATAGACTGCAGTGACAGTGAGGAGAACAAGGTTTGAGCTGAAGTGTAAAAAATATCTTCAGAAGTTCAAAATGTAGCACTTACTATCATCAGTGTACACTGCAGGCAGCACACAAAGTAGGAGTCAAATATATAGACCAGTAACAAACCATTATATACAGTGCTCAGCATATATGAGTACACCCCTCCCAAATCTCTCATTTAAATTAATATTAGATCTTGGGCTAATCTAACAAAATAATTTATGATAACGGTCCATAATTAGTTCACCTAAATTGATATGTTAAAGAAACATATTGAACAAAAAATTCAACAGAAACAAAAAAAAAAAAGATAAAGTTTAGTTTTAATTGAATTTTGTAGTTTGTAAATTTTTTCCCCCAATATTTGCATTAAATATATTATCTTCTATTTCCAAAGATGTTCGATGAATAAAATATTATTTTAATAAATATATCACTTTAATAAATCTGTTTTGTTCAAGTGCACCAAAATATATGACCTATATTCACAGATAAATGGATAATAATATTCATTTTCAATACGGGGTGTACTCAGTTACGCTGAGCACTGTATATTTTATAAATGTTCTTCCCTATTTCCTTAATGATTGTTACAATTTGAATAAGATTAGTAAATTATTGCTGCTCTCTGGTCACCGACTCATGATATTTGATATAATATGTGAAGAATTTTCTCTGTGATTTTGTACCATTGTTGCATAAATACAACAAAAAAAATATTTTGGGGTTGGGGCGGGGGAGGTCAAACCAAAAACAACTTTTAACATTAAGATTTTCCCAAAAGAACCAAAAAAAATCATGTGGAATCATTTTTGTCGTGTACCATTGAAATATGTGCTTTAGAGGCAATCCAGCACACACAATCTAGGAATAGACTGAACAGTTTTCTATCAGTCATCATAGATTCAGTCATTATTATCTGACAGATCCAATAAAGCAGATACTCGTTTGTTGGCCTTGCTGAACGATCTAAATTGGACAGGTTTCTTTTATATAATGGATTCATTTAAAATGAAGGAAATTACAGCAAGTTAATATAGGCAATAATACATCTATGTAATAAAAATATTTTTACATGCAATAAATGTCTAACACTATAATAATATTTTACTCAAGCATTTATAGTATTTATTTGCTTAATTTTCTAATAATTTTTTTTTATTTCTTTGCTATAGTAATTTATAGTAAGTAATATCGTTTTTAAACCAAAATGTACTAATTATAGTTTCAACAAATTTAGCAATACAAACAAATTAACTGTTAATAATTAATTTACAAAATAATATATATGTGTGTGTGTGTGTGTGTGTGTGTGTGTGTATATATATATATATATATATATATATATATATATATTTCTAACCGTTGCTACAGTTTAGTAAAAGATATTATAGTAGTTTATAATCAGTTTATAACTATTATATTGTTTAAATGATTAACTATAGTAACTAATTTTATTGTGACACATTTGTTTGCTTTTTTTATTTTACAACAAAACTATTTTAACCAAGTATGATAATATTAAGATCCTGAATTGGTTTATTACATTTAATCCTACAATTAAACCGTATTTTATGTTTTCTTTGTGTATTTGGATACGTGAATAAAGTCATAAGTGTTTAACCAATTATTTTTATTTACATAATTTGAGTTCCTAAGGAGTTAATTAGTTACATACCATATTTGCCTAGATCGTGTGTGCTAGATTGTGTGCCTGAAACGTGTGTGGTTCTGCGGGCCTGCAGCTGGATATTATTGGGAGAGATAATGATTGGGTTTAGGTGTGGAGTAGGTGTAGACGTTAATAACTTATGTACAGCGCCATCTTGCCGTAAAAACATAGTTTTGACATGGCTCCATAACTTCAAGTTAGACCTCTAACATACTACAAGTACAGACTCCTTCATTTTACGACCCTGTCTTGCAGTCCGCAGACAGACCCTACGGACCCTACGGACCCTACTCAATATGGCGGCGCGGTGGCGTTGCTGTGGTTACCGTAGTGACGTTATAAAAAGAATGTGTTCGAAAAACGTTCGATGACGTTGAGAACCTGCATGACCTGCATTAAGTGTCTGACCGTCGCGGACATTAGCGGTATGTGAAGATCTGTCTGATTTTAGGTTATTATATTTGGTTGTTTCGACGCGCTTTTGGTAAAGATTTAAGTATTTCTCTCTGGTTCACCGTTTCATATTATTATATTCGTTGTTCCACATCTTTTTATTCGGTTATACTGTAAATTGTACCGAATGTTGGTGGGAGTTGGAGATTGCTATATTGTTGACTTGTAAATTTTATTATTTTGAATATATATATATATATATATATTTTATTCTAGTTTGTGTGTTGTTATCTTCTTTAGTAGCCTTTTTATTATCATAGAATGCCATTTAATGTAACATTTGCAGATTGTTATTTGTTATATTGTCAGATAAATTGATCTGTTATAATGTATTTGTATGATGTCAGCTTCAACACATATTGAATATTACTGTACGTCTATTGTCGGATAGATTATCTGGCTGTTGTATTATTTATTTGTAGTTTATGCTGTTGGCCTGTTCAACATTTGCAGATTTTTATTGATATTTGTTCAGTTTTACTAATTATTGTAACACATTTAATCTATTATAAGTTATAAATTTATAGATTGTGTTTATAGATTATTATTGTGATCTTGTAGAGTATTTATTTAGAGCTGTGAAATATTATTTGTTAGTGTTACAACAGAACCAGACTGGAGACATTGGTAGTAGGATGGTATTAAGATTAATTATTATTACTTGAAATCGTTCTATTGTATTTTGCAGTTCACATGGAGAAGAAAAGGGAATCACACACACCTCAGCCTTGACTGGAAATTGTTGTTCAAGAATTTCTTTAAAAAACAAAAATCAGATGGACGGGTGCATGGAAGGACGCCCTTTCAAGATGGAGTGGTGGTTGGTATAGATAGTTAATTAGACCTTGTGTGTGTCTGGTTTTTCTTTTTCAGGTAAAGGAGAGAGAACAGACCGAAGAGGGAGACTCACAAGAGCATAGTTAGACATTTGTTTTGTGTTTTGGAGCTGTCTTTGTCTTTAGCAGGTTGGAGTGGAGCAGAAGAAGGTATAAATCAACAGTGGAGATATGCTTGAAGACCTGGAGCTCAAGAAGCAGGTAGAATTGCATGAACAAACTGAACAATGAAGTTAGTTTCCATTTCCAAAGAAATGTATTAAGATTAATTACAGACTTGATATCTTTCTCTTTGGCAGATCGGCAAGAAGCATGTGGAGAAACAGGGAAATACACCTCAGTAATGACAAGTGCACTGTAATAAATTAGGTACTGCCTTACAGTATTAAGTTGAATTAAATCAACTTTATAAAACATTTAAAATTATATACTTTAATTTTTACAGACTAACTGATGGTCTGGTATCTTCTTCAGATAGATAGATAGATAGATAGATAGATAGATAGATGGATGGATGGATGGATGGATGGATGGATGGATGGATGGATGGATAGATAGATAGATAGATAGATAGATAGATAGATAGATAGATAGATAGATAGATAGATAGATAGATAGATAGTATTGAACAAGCAGGTAAAGCTCTATTGATGTTGTCTTTGTGTTTTACAGAGTTGAGTGGAGGAACTAGGGAATCCCACACCTCAGCAATGATAAGAAACTGATGGTCAGGTGTCACATATCGAAGACAGATGTCCTTCCAAGAGGAAGGGGGTGGTGGTGGGCTTAGATAGTTAGATAGATGTCTTGTCTGTTGCATTTATTTACATTGTAGGTAATAGAACCACAACAGTTGGAAGAGGAAGACTCACAAGCGGAAAGGTGACTATTTAAGTTTATAGATTGTGATCTTGTAGAGTATTTATTTAGTGCTGTGAAATATTATTTGTTAGTGTTACAACAGAATCAGACTGGAGACAATAGAAATTTTTCTGTTTTATTTTGCAGATCACATGGAGAAAAAAAGGGAATCGCACACCTCAGCAGTGACTGGAAATTGTTGGTCAGGAATTTGTTTTTAAAAAATCTGATGGACGGGTGCACAGATGGACTCCCTTCCAAGATGGAGGAGTGGTGGTTGGTATAGATAGTTAATTAGGCCTTGTGTGTGTCGAGTTTTTCTCTTTCAGGTAATGGAGAGAGAACAGACCGAAGAGGGAGACTCATAAGAGCACCGGTGGACATTTGTTTTGTTTTTTGGTGCTGTCTTTGTCTTTTGCAGGTTGGAGTGGAGCAGATGAAGGTGGAAATCAACGCTGGTGATATGCTTGAAGACCTGGAGCTCAAGTAGCAGGTAGAACTGCTTGAACAGACTGAACAATGGAGTTAGTTTCCAAAGAAATGTATTAAGATTCATTACAGACTTGATATCTTTCTTTTTGGCAGATTGGCATGAGGCATCTGGAGAAACAGGGAAATACACCTCAGTAATGACAAGTGCATTGTAATAAATTAGGTACTGCTTTACAGTATTAAGTTGAATATAATCAACTTTATAAAACATTTAAAATTATATACTTTAATTTTTACAGACTAACTGATGCTTTGGTCTCGCCGATAGATAGATAGATAGATAGATAGATAGATAGATAGATAGATAGATAGATAGATAGATAGATAGATAGATAGATAGATAGATAGATAGATAGATAGATAGATAGATAGATAGATAGATAGATAGATAGATAGTATTGAACAAGCAGGTAAAGCTCTATTGATGTTGTCTTTGTGTTTTACAGAGTGGAGTGGAGGAACTAGGGAATCACACACCTCAGCAATGATAAGAAACTGATGTTCAGGTGTCACCTATCGACGATAGATGTCATTCCAAGAGGAAGGGGGTGGTGGTGGGCTTAGATAGTTAGATAGATGTCTTCTCTGTTGCATTTATTTACATTGTAGGTAATAGAACCACAACAGGTGGAGGAGGAAGACTCACAAGCGGAAAGGTGACTATTTAAGTTTATAGATTGTGATCTTGTAGAGTATTTATTTAGAGCTGTGAAATATGTGTTAGTGTTACAACAGAATCAGACTGGAGAAAATGTTAGTAGGATGGTATTGAGATTAATAATGACTTGAAATCTTTATATTTTATTTTGCAGATCGTAATGGACCACATGGAGAAAAAAAGGGAATCGCACACCTCAGCAGTGACTGGAAATTGTTAGTCAGGAATTTGTTTTTAAAAAATCTGATGGACGGGTGCACAGATGGATGCCCTTCCAAGATGGAGGAGTGGTGGTTGGTATAGATAGTTAATAAGGCCTTGTGTGTGTCGAGTTTTTCTCTTTCAGGTAATGGAGAGAGAACAGACCGAAGAGGGACACTCATAAGAGCACCGGTGGACATTTGTTTTGTTTTTTGGTGCTGTCTCTGTCTTTTGCAGGTTGGAGTGGAGCAGATGAAGGTGGAAATCAACGCTGGCGATATGCTTGAAGACCTGGAGCTCAAGCAAGCAGGTAGAACTGCCTGAACAGACTGAACAATGGAGTTAGTTTCCAAAGAAATGTATTAAGAATAATTACAGACTTGATATCTTTCTCTTTGGCAGATCGGCATGAGGCATCTGGAGAAACAGGGAAATACACCTCAGTAATGACAAGTGCATTGTAATAAATTAGGTACTGCCCTTACAGTATTAAGTTGAATTAAATCAACTTTATAAAACATTTAAAATTATATACTTTAATTTTTACAGACTAACTGATGCTTTGGTCTCTCCTTCAGATAGATAGATAGATAGATAGATAGATAGATAGATAGATAGATAGATAGATAGATAGATAGATAGATAGATAGATAGATAGATAGATAGATAGATAGATAGATAGATAGATAGATAGATAGATAGATAGTATTGAACAAGCAGGTAAAGCTCTATTGATGTTGTCTTTGTGTTTTACAGAGTGGAGTGGAGGAACTAGGGAATCACACACCTCAGCAATGATAAGAAACTGATGTTCAGGTGTCACCTATCGACGACAGATGTCCTTCCAAGAGGAAGGGGGTGGTGGTGGGCTTAGATAGTTAGAAAGATGTCTTGTCTGTTGCATTTATTTACATTGTAGGTAATAGAACCACACAGTTGGAAGAGGAAGACTTACAAGCAGAAAGGTGACTATTTAAGTTTATAGATTGTGATCTTGAAGAGTATTTATTTAGTGCTGTGAAATATTATTTGTTAGTGTTACAACAGAATCAGACTGGAGACAATAGAAATCTTTCTGTTTTATTTTGCAGATCGTAATGGACCACATGGAGAAAAAAAGGGAATCGCACACCTCAGCAGTGACTGGAAATTGTTGGTCAGGAATTTATTTTTAAAAAATCTGATGGACGGGTGCATGGATGGATGCCCTTCCAAGATGGAGGAGTGGTGGTTGGTATAGATAGTTAATTAGGCCTTGTGTGTGTCGAGTTTTTCTCTTTCAGGTAATGGAGAGAGAACAGACCGAAGAGGGAGACTCATAAGAGCACCGGTGGACATTTGTTTTGTTTTTTGGTGCTGTCTTTGTCTTTAACAGGTTGGAGTGGAGCAGAAGAAGGTGGAAATCAACTGTGGAGACATGCTTGAAGACCTGGAGCTCAAGAAGCAGGTAGAATTGCCTGAACAGACTGAACAATGAAGTTAGTTTCCAAAGAAATGTATTAAGATTAATCATAGACTTGATATCTTTCTCTTTGGCAGATTGGCATGGAGCATGTGGAGAAACAGGGAAATACACCTCAGTAATGACAAGTGCATTGTAATAAATTAGGTACTGCCTTACAGTATTAAGTTGAATTAAATCAACTTTATAAAACATTTAAAATTATATACTTTAATTTTTACAAACTAACTGAAGGTCTGGTATCCTCTTCGTCTTCTACTTCTTCTTCTTCTTTAGATGGATGGTGTCAGGGTTCTGCCACTCTGGTCTTGTAAATTCTTGTTTTGGTGGCAGAGTCCGGACACTAGCTCTGTTTTGTCTTGTCCTGTAGTGCTCGGCTCGAGTTTTCTTGGGTCGAGCACTTGTTTTGTCATTGTCTGGGTGCGCGTCATCAAGGGTGCGCGCGGACCGTGCGCGCTCCCGCTTGACGCGGGCGCGCGGGGTCTGCGCGTCCTTGGGACGCGCGGCCTTGTACTCGTGTTTGTGTTTCGTCAGCATCGCGCTGTTTCATTCTCAGCGTCTCCGTCTTGTTGGTTTCGGTTTTGGTTGGCGCTGAGATGAAACATGCGCGTTGCATTTATGTGAGCGCACGGTAAGGTGTTCACTTATCGTGTGCTCGTGTCTTGCGTCTGTTGTCAAAGCACGTGGCTCTGTGTTTACATGGGTCGCGTGCTTTTGTTGTGTGCTTTGTGTCTTGTCATACGAACACGCGGTTAATGAGTTCTCTCATTGGCTGCGTGTTCTAGTCTTGTTTAATGTGAGCACCTGGCTTGTGTTGTCTCCTTGTGTCAGGTGCTCTCCCGTCTATTGTCTAGTCCCACCCTCCTTGTTAACCCATTATTAGTTAATTATGTTCATCTGTTGTGTATTAATTTAACCCTGCTTATATTCTCCTCATGTCTGCTGTCCTGTGCCAGTTTGTCATCGCATCATATGTTGTCTAGACTTCCCCCGTGTTCCAGCTCCAGCCTTGTCTTGTCACCCCAACCAAGTTTGTTTCTCTGTTTGTTATAGTTTAGTGTTTTCCCCCTCGGGGTGGTTTTTGTTGTTGTTGTTTTATTTTATTTTTTTTATTAATAAATCATTCTGTTTATGCATTTGAGTCCTCACTCCCTTTTTCCCCTTATCGGATCGTGACAGTACGAACTGGCCAACAGAGGACTCAGCAAACAGGATGAGTATTATTATCCTCCCACCCACCACAGCAGAGGAGAGACAGAGGCGCCTTCAGGGGCTGATGTCAGCCCGTCAGCAAGGTCTTGAAGTAGGAAGCTTTGCCCAGACTTTTTGGACTTATGCTAGGGGGCTTGAGTTTGATGACTCTACCTTGAAGGAGGCTTTCAATCTCTGTCTCGATGAACCCCTGCCACAGTGGGAGATGGATCAGCTTGGGGTGTTAGACTTCTGGGGCTTCTCGCTTTACCTCCACCATCGTAAAGATTGGCAGATCCTCACACCCCCTCCAGCTGATTGCGGCGAACACTGCACCCCTCCCTCTACGAGTTCAGCTCATGACCCTCCTCTGACTCGGTCAAGTAAACGGAGGTTGCAGAGAAAGAGGGCTGCCCAAGCTGCGGCTCCAGCCCCAGAGCGCCCGCCAGTGTCGGCTCCAGCCCCAGAGCGCCCGCCAGTGTCGGCTCCAGCCCCAGAGCGCCCGCCAGTGTCGGCTCCAGCCCCAGAGCGCCCGCCAGTGTCGGCTCCAGCCCCAGAGCGCCCGCCAGTGTCGGCTCCAGCCCCAGAGCGCCCGCCAGTGTCGGCTCCAGCCCCAGAGCGCCCGCCAGTGTCGGCTCCAGCCCCAGAGCGCCCGCCAGTGTCGGCTCCAGCCCCAGAGCGCCCGCCACTCTCGGCTCCAGCCCCAGAGCGCCCGCAACTCTCGGCTCGAGCCCCGGTCATTGCCTTGCCGGCACCACCCAGACGTCTTGCCCCGCCGGCCCCAGCGTGGCTCATTGCCCTGCCGGCACCACCCAGACGTCTTTCCTTGCCGGCACCACCCAGACGTCTAGCCCTGCCGGCACCACCCAGACGTCTAGCCCTGCCGGCACCACCCAGACGTCTAGCCCTGCCGGCTCCATCCAGACGTCTTGCCCTGCCGGTCCCAGCCCGGCTCCTTGCCTTGCCGGCACCATCCAGACGTCTTGCCCTGCCGGTCCCAGCCCGGCTCCTTGCCTTGCCGGCACCATCCAGACGTCTTGCCCTGCCGGCCCCAGCCCGGCTCCTTGCCCTGTCGGCTCCCCACGGGCCTCCAACCCAGCCGGCTCCCCACAGGCCCCCTGTCCAGCCGGCTCCAGCCCTGCCGGCTCTCCACAGGCCTCCTGTCCAGCCGGCTCCAGCCCTGCCGGCTCCCCATAGGGCTCCAGCCCTGCCGGCTCCCCATAGGCCTCCTGTTCAGCCGGCTCCCCTCAGGCCTTCAGTCAAGCCGCCTCCAGCTTTGGTGGCTCCCCTCAGGCCTCCTGTCCAGCCGGCGCCCTGCAGGCCTTCAGTCAAGCCGACTCCAGTCCTGCCGGCTCCCCACAAGCCTCCTGTCCAGCCGGCTCCCCTCAGGCTTTCAGTCAAGCCGCCTCCAGTTTTGGTGGCTCCCCTCAGGCCTCCTGTCCAGCCGGCTCCCCTCAGGCCTTCAGTCAAGCCGCCTCCAGCTTTGGTGGCTCCCCTCAGGCCTCCTGTCCAGCCGGCTCCCCTCAGGCCTTCAGTCAAGCCGCCTCCAGCTTTGGTGGCTCCCCTCAGGCCTCCTGTCCAGCCGGCGTCCTGCAGGCCTTCAGTCAAGCCGACTCCAGTCAAGCCGGCTCCCCACAGGCCTCCTGTCCAGTCGGCACCCTTCAGGCCTTCAGTCAAGCCGCCCCCAGCCCTGCCGGCTCCCCACAGGCCTCCAGCCCTGCTGGCTCCCATCAGGCAACCTGCCTTGTCTCCCCTGACAGACTGTCCCTGGGTCGTCCCTCCTGCTCCTCCCTGGTGTGCCCCTCTACCACCCTGGACGGACTCTCCGGCTCAGCCCTGGTTTCCTGCCGGGGCTATTGACCCATTGAACCCGCCCTGGACTGTCCCTCCTGTCCCTCCCTGGTCTTGCCCTCCCATCCCTCCCTTGTTCGTTTTGTTGGGTCTGGCATGGCTCCCCTCCCTCCCCCCCTTTATGTTGTCTTGCCTGTTCACTTCCCTGTCTTGTGTTTGTTGATGTTGCCTGTTTTGTTGTCTTGTGGTGTTTCTTGTTTGTCTTGTACCTTGTTGGATGTTCCCTTTAGGGACGCCAGGTGGCGTCCCTTTTGGGGGGGGCTAGTGTCAGGGTTCTGCCACTCTGGTCTTGTAAATTCTTGTTTTGGTGGCAGAGTCCGGACACTAGCTCTGTTTTGTCTTGTCCTGTAGTGCTCGGCTCGAGTTTTCTTGGGTCGAGCACTTGTTTTGTCATTGTCTGGGTGCGCGTCATCAAGGGTGCGCGCGGACCGTGCGCGCTCCCGCTTGACGCGGGCGCGCGGGGTCTGCGCGTCCTTGGGACGCGCGGCCTTGTACTCGTGTTTGTGTTTCGTCAGCATCGCGCTGTTTCATTCTCAGCGTCTCCGTCTTGTTGGTTTCGGTTTTGGTTGGCGCTGAGATGAAACATGCGCGTTGCATTTATGTGAGCGCACGGTAAGGTGTTCACTTATCGTGTGCTCGTGTCTTGCGTCTGTTGTCAAAGCACGTGGCTCTGTGTTTACATGGGTCGCGTGCTTTTGTTGTGTGCTTTGTGTCTTGTCATACGAACACGCGGTTAATGAGTTCTCTCATTGGCTGCGTGTTCTAGTCTTGTTTAATGTGAGCACCTGGCTTGTGTTGTCTCCTTGTGTCAGGTGCTCTCCCGTCTATTGTCTAGTCCCACCCTCCTTGTTAACCCATTATTAGTTAATTATGTTCATCTGTTGTGTATTAATTTAACCCTGCTTATATTCTCCTCATGTCTGCTGTCCTGTGCCAGTTTGTCATCGCATCATATGTTGTCTAGACTTCCCCCGTGTTCCAGCTCCAGCCTTGTCTTGTCACCCCAACCAAGTTTGTTTCTCTGTTTGTTATAGTTTAGTGTTTTCCCCCTCGGGGTGGTTTTTGTTGTTGTTGTTTTATTTTATTTTTTTTATTAATAAATCATTCTGTTTATGCATTTGAGTCCTCACTCCCTTTTTCCCCTTATCGGATCGTGACAGATGGATGGATGGATGGATGGATGGATGGATAGATAGATAGATAGATAGATAGATAGATAGATAGATAGTATTGAACAAGCAGGTAAAGCTCTATTGATGTTGTCTTTGTGTTTTACAGAGCGGAGTGGAGGAACTAGGGAATCACACACCTCAGCAATGATAAGAAACTGATGGTCAGGTGTCACCTATCGACGACAGATGTCCTTCCATGAGGAAGGGGGTGGTGGTGGGCTTAGATAGTTAGATAGATGTCTTGTCTGTTGCATTTATTTACATTGTAGGTAATAGAACCACAACAGGCAGAAGATGGAGACTCACAAGCGGAAAGGTGACTATTTATCTGAAGAACACAGGAGAACATTTGGTTTAATGCTGGAGTTCAGCCCGTATGTAGAACTCTGTTAGTCTTGTTTTTGTCTTTTGCAGATTAGACTGGGGCATGTGGTGAAATGGGAATCACACCTCAGCAATGACTACAAACTGATGGTCTGGTTAGGTATTTCTTGGATTTATTGATGGATGGATGGATGGCTGGATACATTAATGGATGAATGAATGATAAAGAGATGTCCTTCTAAGAGAAGGGGGTGGTGGTGGGCATAGATTTTTAGTTAGATGTCTTCTCTGTGGCAGTTATTTACATTGTAGTTAATGAACACACAACAGGCAGAAAAGGGAGACTCACAAGAGCATCGGTGGAGATTTATCTGAAAACGTCTGCAGAACAACTTGTGCATTGCAGGAGCTCAGCCAGCAGGTTGGGCTCTGTTGGTGTTGTCTTTATATTTTGCAGATTGCAGTGAGCAGAAGCAGGAGACTCACTAGAGGTCTCGTTAGACCCCATTTTCTAGGGCATGTGCCACATTAAATGGGGAAATGTAGTAAAAAAGTAACATAGTTTAATCGAAAACAAACTGACTCATGTGCACAGAAAACTTTACTTGTGTGCCTCACGCACCGCTGCTTCTGCTCCCGGTGTGAATCCCGGTTGTTTAACACACGCGCTGAAAATAAAATATGCCGCTCATACATTGTGAAACCGTTGTAACAGCCTTTAATGTAGTGGTGTCGGCACTCAGTAAGTTTTGCAAATCGGCAAAACTAATGTTTAAGTAATATGATGATGATGATCATATTTTGACTAATCGTAGCTCCTGTAAGATGATTTTTGTATGAAGCACAGAGGAGAGATGATGAGTCAGGGAAGTTAGACTTAATGACATTATTTCTCTGTCATCAGAGTCAGGTCTCAGACAAAAGATAACTCTAAACATGTTTATTTTGTGCTCTCTAGAATTCTCATATGAAATTAAAATTCATGCAAAAGATTTTTTAAAAGATCTTAAATCACTCCAGTTGTGTCTTTACATTGGATTGATTTCTGTTATTTATTTAGAGTAATATTTGTGCAAAATTATTGCTCTTATAATAATAATAATAATAATAATAATAATAATATTAAAACGTTTATCTATTTATAATATAATAAAAATTCATAATATTCGGTATAGCTGTTTATATATGGGTAAACTATTTTTGGGGGAGGGGGAGTGTGTGTGTGTGTGTGTGTGTGGGTTGCGGTCAAGGGAGCCCATGCCCCAGTAGAACTTTATGTCTAGCAACACTGAGACTCACAAGGGGAACGATGGAGATATACTTGAAGACCTGGAGCTCAGCAGACAGGTAGAACTGCTTGAACAGACTGAACAATGGAGTTAGTTTCCAAAGTAATGTATTAAGATTAATTACAGACTTGATATCTTTCTCTTTGGCAGATCAGCATGGAGCATGTGGAGAAACAGGGAAATACACCTCAGTAATGACGAGTGCATTGTGATAAATTAGGTACTGCCTTACAGTATTAAGTTGAATTAAATCAACTTTATAAAACATTTAAAATTATATACTTTAATTTTTACAAACTAACTTCTTCTTCAGATAGATAGATAGATAGATAGATAGATAGATAGTATTGAACAAGCAGGTAAAGCTCTATTGATGTTGTCTTTTGTCTTTTACAGAGTTGAGTGGAGGAACTAGGGAATCACACACCTCAGCAATGATAAGAAACTGATGTTCAGGTGTCACATATCGACGACAGATGTCCTTCCAAGAGGAAGGGGGTGGTGGTGGGCTTATATAGTTAGATGTCTTGTCTGCGGCAGGTGTTTCTTTTTCAGGTAATGGACACACAACATGCAGAACATGCATTGGTGGAGATTTATCTGAAGAACACTGAAGAACAGTGTGTGCATTTATGGAGCAGCGAGCATGGAGAAAAATAGGAATCACACACCTCAGCAATGACTGGAAACTGATGATCAGGAATATCCTTCAAAGGCAGAAGGATGGGTGCATGGATGGATGTCCTTCAAAGAGGAAGGGGATGGTGGTGGGCATAGATTGTCAGTTAGATGTCTTCTCTGTGGCAGTTATTTACATTGTAGGTAATGGACACACAACAGGGAGAAGAGGGAGACTCATTAGAGCATCGGTGGAGATTTATCTAAAAACTTCTGGAGAACAGTTCAACCAGCAGGTACAGTAGGGCTCTGTTGGTGCTGTCTTCATCTTTTGCAGATTGGAGTGCAGCAGAAGAAGGAGACTCACTAAGGAATGGCGGAGATATACTCAAAGACCTGGAGAACAGTTGGTTTATTGCTGGAGATCAGCAAGTAGAGCTTTGTTTGTCTTTTGCAGTTTAGGCTGGAGCATGTGGACAAATGGGAATCACACCTCAGCAATGTCTGCAAACTGATGGATGGATGGATGGATGAATGAATGAAAAATAGATGTCCTTCCATGAGGAAGGGGTGGAGGTGGGCTTAGATAGCAAGCTAGATGTTTTGTCTGTGGCAGATGTTTCTTTTTCAAGTAATGGACACATAACATGAAGAAGAAGAAAACTCATAAGAGCATTGGTGGAGATTTATCTGAAGAACACTGGAGAACAGTGTGTGCATTGCTGGTGCAGCAAGCATCTAGAGCTCTGTTAGTCCTGTCTTTGTCTATTACAGACTGGAGAGCAGCGTGTGGAGAAAAACAGGAATCACACACCTCAGCAATGACTGGAAACTGATGGTCTGGTAAGGTCTGGTTATGATAAATAGATGTCCTTCCAAATGGAAGGGGGTGGTGGTGGGCATATATTGTTAGATGTCTTCTCTGTGGCAGCTATTTACATTGTAGGTAATGGAACCACAACAGGGAGAAGGGGGAGACTCACAAGATCATCGGTGGAGATTTATCTAGCAATTGCTGGAGAACAGTTCAGCCAGCAGGTACAGTAGGGCTCTGTTGGTGCTGTCTTCATCTTTTGCCGATTGGAGTGCAGCTGAAGAAGGAGACTCACAAAGAAACGGTGGCGATATACTCAAAGACCTGGAGAACAGTTGGTTTTTTGCTGGAGATCAGCCCGCAAGTAGAGCTTTGTTAGTCTTTAGCAGATTAGACTGAGGCATGTGGAGAAATGGGAATCACACCTCAGCAATGACTGAAAACTGATGGTCTGGTTAGGTATTTCTTGGATGGATGGATGGATGGATGGATGGATATATTATTGAATCCCGGTTGTTTAACACACATGCTGAAAACAAAATATGCCACGCATACATTGTGAAACCGTTGTAACAGCCTTTAATGTAGTGGTGTCGGCACTCAGTAAGTTTTGCAAATCGGCTAAACTAATGTTTAAGTAATATGATGATGATGATGATCATATTTTGAGTAATCGTGGCTCCTGTAAGATGATTTTTGTATGAAGCACAGAGGAGAGATGATGAGTCAGGGAGGTTAGACTTAATAAAATTGTTTCTCTGCCATCAGAGTCAGGTCTCAGACAAAAGATAACTCTATACATGTTTATTTTGTGCTCTCTAGAATTCTCATATGAAATTAAAATTCATGCAAAAGATTTTTAAAAGATCTTAAATCACTCCAGTTGTGTCTTTACATTGGATTGATTTCTGTTATTTATTTAGAATAATATTTGTGCAAAATTATTGCTCTTATAATAATAATAATAATAATAATAATAATAATAATAATAAAACGTTTATTTATTCATAATATAATAAACATTCATAATATTCAATATAGCTGTGTATATATATGGGTAAAATATTTTGGGGGGAGGGGGAGTGTGTGTGGGTTGCGGTCAAGGGAGCCCATGCCCCAGTAGAACTTTATGTCTAGCAACACCCCTGAGACTCAAGGGGATTGATGGAGATATAGTTGAAGACCTGGAGCTCACCAAACAGGTAGAACTGCTTGAACAGACTGAACAATGGAGTTAGTTTCCAAAGTAATGTATTAAGATTAATTACAGACTTGATATCTTTCTCTTTGGCAGATCGGCATGGAGCATGTGGAGAAACAGGGAAATACATCTCAGTAATTACAAGTGCAACGAAATAAATTAGGTACTGTCTTATAGTATTAAGTTGAATTAAATCAACTTTATAAAACATTCAAAATTATATACTTTAATTTTTACAGACTAACTGATGTTTTGGTCTCTCCAGATAGATAGATAGATAGATAGATAGATAGATAGATAGATAGATAGATAGATAGATAGATAGATAGATAGATAGATAGATAGATAGATAGATAGATAGATAGATAGATAGATAGATAGATAGATAGTATTGAACAAGCAGGTAAAGCTCTATTGATGTTGTCTTTGTGTTTTACAGAGTGGAGTGGAGGAACTAGGGAATCACACACCTCAGCATTGATAAAAAAATGATGTTCAGGTGTCACATATCGATGACCGATGTCCTTCCAAGAGGAAGGGGGTGGTGGTGGGCTTAGATAGTTAGATGTCTTGTCTGCGGCAGGTGTTTCTTTTTCAGGTAATGGACGCACAACATGCAGAACATGCATTGGTGGAGATTTATCTGAAGAACACTGAAGAACATTGTGTGCATTTCTGGAGCAGCGAGCATGGAGAAAAATAGGAATCACACACCTCAGCAATGACTGGAAACTGATGATCAGGAATATTCTTCAAAGGCAGAAGGATGGGTGCATGGATGGATGTCCTTCAAAGAGGAAGGGGATGGTGGTGGGCATATATTGTCAATGAGATGTCTTCTCTGTGGCAGTTATTTACATTGTAGGTAATGGACACACAACAGGGAGAAGGGGGAGACTCATAAGAGCATCGGTGCAGATTTATCTGACAATTGCTGGAGAACAGTTCAGCCAGCAGGTACAGTAGGACTCTGTTGTTGCTGTCTTCATCTTTTGCAGATTGGAGAGCAGCAGAAGAAGGAGACTCACAAGGGAATGGTGGAGATATACTCAAAGACCTGGAGAACAATTGGTTTATTGCTGGAGATCAGCAAGTAGAGCTTTGTTTGTCTTTTGCAGTTTATGCTGGGGCATGTGGACAAATGGGAATCACTCCTCAGTAATGTCTGCAAACTGATGGATGGATGGATGAATGAATGAAAAATAGATGTCCTTCCATGAGGATGGGGTGGAGGTGGGCTTAGATAGCAAGCTAGATGTTTTGTCTGTGGCAGATGTTTCTTTTTCAAGTAATGGACACATAACACGAAGAAGAAGGAAACTCAAAAGAGCATTGGTGGAGATTTATCTGAAGAACACTGGAGAACAGTGTGTGCATTGCTGGTGCAGCAAGCATCTAGAGCTCTGTTAGTCCTGTCTTTGTCTATTACAGACTGGAGAGCAGCGTGTGGAGAAAAACAGGAATCACACACCTCAGCAATGACTGGAAACTGATGGTCTGGTTAGGTACTTCCTGAATGAATGGATGGATGGATGATAAATAGATGTCCTTCCAAATGGAAGGGGGTGGTGGTGGGCATATATTGTTAGATGTCTTCTCTGTGGCAGTTATTTACATTGTAGGTAATGGAACCACTACAGGGAGAAGAGGGAGACTCACAAGATCATCTGTAAGTGGCTCCTGTATGATGATTTTTGTATGAAGCACAGAGGAGAGATGATGAGTCAGGGAAGTTAGACTTAATGACATTATTTCTCTGCCATCAGAGTCAGGTCTCAGATAAAAGATAACTCTATACATGTTTATTTTGTGCTCTCTAGAATTCTCATATGAAATTAAAATTCATGCAAAAGATTTTTTAGAAGACCTTAAATCACTCCAGTTGTGTCTTTACATTGGATTGATTTCTGTTATTTATTTAGAATAATATTTGTGTAAAATTATTGCTCTTATAATAATAATAACAATAAAACGTTTATTTATTTATAATATAATTAAGATTCATAATATTCGGTATAGCTGTTTATATATGGGTAAACAATTTTGGGGGGAAGGGGAGTGTGTGTGTGTGTGTGTGTGTGTGTGTGTGGGTTGCGGTCAAGGGAGCCCATGCCCCAGTAGAACTTTGTCTAGCAACACCCCTGAGACTCAAGGGGATTGATGGAGATATAGTTGAAGACCTGGAGCTCAGCAAACAGGTAGAACTGCCTGAACAGACTGAACAATGGAGTTAGTTTCCAAAGTAATGTATTAAGATTCATTACAGACTTGATATCTTTCTCTTTGGCAGATCAGCATGGAGCAAGTGGAGAAACAGGGAAATACATCTCAGTAATGACAAGTGCATTGTAATAAATTAGGTACTGCCTTACAGTATTAAGTTGAATTAAATCAACTTTATAAAATATTGAAAATAATATATTTTAATTTTTACAGAGTGAGTGTCACAGAAGTGACGGGGTTCAGGTGAACAATATAAACAATGTTTATTTACAGGATGGCAGGTGAGTATAAGCAGGTGAGAATATGAATGCAGATGACAATAACTCATGAACATAAAGTGGATATTTGACTGTGCAGGCTTGGAGACTGGATATGGAGACCACAGACGGCAAATAGGACGAAGACCAGATGAGGAACCAGGAGACACCACACTAGGAGAGCCAAGGAAGACACTGGAGAAGTAAACTGATATCTAAGAATCAACACTTATGGTGTATAGAGATTCAGTCTTTACTGTACAAGTGACAACACTGATCTCTGAGTGAATGTGAGTGGAGTCTTTATAGTGCTGTGATGATGATGATGATGGTGATGATTGTCAAGTGTGTGTCTAATTAGACTCAGGTGAGGATGCTCGGGATGCTTCACTGGGTGGAGAACCTGGTCTTCTGTGGCAGTAAGTGATGATCGGGTATTTCCTTCAGATAGACAGAGATAGATACAGTATTTATTGTTTGTTTGTATGCTTCATTTGTTTATTGCTATGTAATTTAACATTTGCAGATTGTTATTTGTTATATTGATGGATAAATTGATCTGTTATAATGTATTTGTATGCTGTCAGCTTTAACACACATTGAATATTACTGTACGTCTATTGTCGGATAGATTGTCTGGCTGTTGTATTATTTATTTGTAGTTTATGCTGTCGGCCTGTTCAACATTTGCAGATTTTAATTGTTATTTGTTCAGTTTTACTAATTATCGTAACGCATTTATCTATTCTAAGTTTATAGATTGTGATTGTGATCTTGTAGAGTATTAATTTAGAGCTGTGAAATATTATTTGTTAGTGTTACAACAGAATCAGATCGGAGACAATGGTATAAGGATGGTATTAAGATTAATAATGACTTGAAATCTTTTTGTTTTATTTTGCAGATCGTAATGGACCACATGGAGAAAAAAAGGGAATCGCACAACCAGCATTGACTGGAAATTGTTGGTCAGGAATTTGTTTTTAAAAAATCAGATGGATTGGTGCACAGATGGACGCCCTTCCAAGAGGGAGGAGTGGTGGTTGGTATAGATAGTTAATTAGGCCTTGTGTGTGTCGGGTTTTTATTTTTCAGGTAATGGAGAGATAACAGACTGAAGAAGGAGACTCATAAGAGCACCGGTGGACATTTGTTTTGTTTTTTGGTGCTGTCTTTGTCTTTTGCAGGTTGGAGTGGAGCAGATGGTGGAGGAAATCAACGGTGGCGATATGCTTGAAGACCTGGAGCTCAAGAAGCAGGTAGAATTGCCTGAACAGACTGAACAATGGAGTTAGTTTCCAAAGTAATGTATTAAGATTCATTACAGACTTGATATCTTTCTCTTTGGCAGATCGGCATGGAGCATGTGGAGAAACAGGGAAATACACCTCAGTAATGACAAGTGCATTGTAATAAATTAGGTACTGCCTTACAGTATTAAGTTGAATTAAATCAACTTTATAAAACATTTAAAATTATATACTTTAATTTTTACAAACTAACTGAAGGTCTGGTATCTTCTTCAGATAGATAGATAGATAGATAGATAGATAGATAGATAGATAGATAGATAGATAGATAGATAGATAGATAGATAGATAGATAGATAGATAGATAGATAGATAGTATTGAACAAGCAGGTAAAGCTCTATTGATGTTGTCTTTGTGTTTTGTGGAGTGGAGGAACTAGGGAATCCCACACCTCAGCAATGATAAGAAACTGATGTTCAGGTGTCACATATCGACGATAGATGTCATTCCAAGAGGAAGGGGGTGGTGGTGGGCTTAGATAGATAGATGTCTAGTCTGCGGCAGGTGTTTCTTTTTCAGGTAATGGACACACAACATGCAGAACATGCATTGGTGGAGATTTATCTGAAGAACACTGGAGAACAGTGTGTGCATTTATGGAGCAGCGAGCATGGAGAAAAATAGGAATCACACACCTCAGCAATGACTGGAAACTGATGATCAGGAATATTCTTCAAAGGCAGAAGGATGGGTGCATGGATGGATGTCCTTCAAAGAGGAAGGAGATGGTGGCGGGCATAGATTGTCAGTTAGATGTCTTCTCTGTGGCAGTTATTTACATTGTAGGTAATGGGCACACAACAGGGAGAAGGGGGAGACTCACAAGAGCATCGGTGGAGATTTATCTGAAAACTTCTGGAGAACAGTTCAGCCAGCAGGTACAGTAGGGCTCTGTTTGTGCTGTCTTCATCTTTTGCAGATTGGAGTGCAGCAGAAGAAGGAGACTCACAAGGGAATGGTGGAGATATACTCAAAGACCTGGAGAACAGGTGGTTTATTGCTGGAGATCAGCAAGTAGAGCTTTGTTTGTCTTTTGCAGTTTAGGCTGGGGCATGTGGACAAATGGGAATCACACCTCAGAAATGTCTGCAAACTGATGGATGGATGGATGAATGAATGAAAAATAGATGTCCTTTCATGAGGAAGGGGTGGAGGTGGGCTTAGATAGCAAGCTAGATGTTTTGTCTGTGGCAGATGTTTCTTTTTCAAGTAATGGACACATAACATGAAGAAGAAGGAAACTCAAAAGAGCATTGGTGGAGATTTATCTGAAGAACACTGGAGAACAGTGTGTGGAGAAAAACAGGTATCACACATCTCAGCAATGACTGGAAACTGATGGTCTGGTTAGGTACTTCCTGAATGGATGGATGATGAATGATAAATTGATGTCCTTCCAAATGGAAGGGGGTGGTGGTGGGCATATACTGTTAGATGTCTTCTCTGGCAGTTATTTACATTGTAGGTAATGGAACCACTACAGGAAGAAGAGGGAGGCTCACAAGATCATCGGTGGAGATTTATCTAACAATTGCTGGAGAACAGTTCAGCCAGCAGGTACAGTAGGGCTCTGTTGATGCTGTCTTCATCTTTTGCCCATTGGAGAGCAGCAGAAGAAGGAGACTCACAAAGAAACGGTGGAGATGTACTCAAAGACCTGGAGAACAGTTGGTTTATTGCTGGAGATCAGCCGGCAAGTAGATCTTTGTTAGTCATGTTTTTGTCTTTAGCAGATTAGACTGGGACATGTGGAGAAATGGAAATCACACCTCAGCAATGACTGCAAACTGATGGTCTGGTTAGGTATTTCTTGGATGGATGGATGGATTATTGAATGCATGGATAGATGGTAAAGAGATGTCCTTCTAAGAGAAGGGGGTGGTGGTGGGCATTGATTGTTAGTTATACGTCTTCTCTGTGGCAGTTATTTACATTGTAGTTAATGAACACACAACAGGCAGAAAAGGGAGACTCACAAGAGCATCAGTGGAGATTTATCTGAAAACTTCTGCAGAACAACTTGTGCATTGCAGGAGCTCAGCCAGCAGGTTGGGCTCTGTTGGTGTTGTCTTTGTATTTTGCAGATTGGAGTGAGCAGAAGCAGGAGACTTACTAGAGGTCTCGCTAGACCCTATTTGCTGGGGCATGTGCCACATTAAATGGGGAAATGTAGTAAAAAAGTAACATAGTTTAATCGAAAACAAACTGACTCATGTGCACAGAAAACCTTAATTGTGTGCCTCACGCACCGCTGCTTCTGCTCCCGGTGTGATTCCCGGTTGTTTAACACACACGCTGAAAATAAAATATGCCACTCATACATTGTGAAACCGTTGTAACAGCCTTTAATGTAGTGGTGTGGGCACTCAGTAAGTTTTGCAAATCGGCTAAACTAATGTTTAAGTAATATATGTCACGGTTCAGTAAGGGGAAAAAGGGGCGAGGACCCAAATGCAGAGTAAATAGGAATTTATTTATAATAAAACAAAACTAAAGGCAAAAACAGCAAAACAAACTACCCCGAGGGGGAAAACATGAATAATAAAGCAAAAACAAACTTGACTGGGTTGGCTGGACAAAGCAGGACTAGACACAACAAGACAGGGAAATATCGACGACGAACTGGCACAGGACAGCAGACATGAGGAGAATATAAGCAGGGTTAAATTAATACACAACAGATGAACATAATTAACCAATAATGGGTTAACAAGGAGGGTGGGACTAGACAATAGAAGGGAGAGCACCTGACACAAAAGTAACAACACAAGCCAGGTGCTCACATAAAACAAGACTAGAACACGCAGCCAATGAGACACTGAAGCACAACACTGAAACACACACACACACAACAAAAGCACGTGACCAATGTAAACACAGAGCCACGTACTTTGACAACAGACGCCAGACACGAGCACACGATAAGTGAACACCTTACCGTGCGCTCACATAAATGCAACGCGCATGTTTCATCTCAGCGCCAACCAAAACCGAAACCAACTAGACTGAGACGCTGAGAATGAAACAGTATTTATTTAGAGATTGTATGCTTCATTTGTTTCAGTGTAAGAATCAACACTTATGGTGTATAGAGATTCAGTCTTTACTGTACAAGTGACAACACTGATCTCTGAGTGAATGTGAGTGGAGTCTTTATAGTGCTGTGATGATGATGATGATGATGATGATGATGATGATTGTCAAGTGTGTGTCTAATTAGACTCAGGTGAGGATGCTCGGGATGCTTCACTGGGTGGAGAACCTGGTCTTCTGTGGCAGTAAGTGATGATCGGGTATTTCCTTCAGATAGACAGAGATAGATACAGTATTTATTGTTTGTTTGTATGCTTCATTTGTTTATTGCTATGTAATTTAACATTTGCAGATTGTTATTTGTTATATTGATGGATAAATTGATATGTTATAATGTATTTGTATGCTGTCGGCTTTAACACATATTGAATATTACTGTACGTCTATTGTCGGATAGATTGTCTGGCTGTTGTATTATTTATTTGTAGTTTATGCTGTCGGCCTGTTCAACATTTGCAGATTTTAATTGTTATTTGTTCAGTTTTACTAATTATCGTAACGCATTTATCTATTCTAAGTTTATAGATTGTGATTGTGATCTTGTAGAGTATTAATTTAGAGCTGTGAAATATTATTTGTTAGTGTTACAACAGAATCAGACTTTAGAAAATGATAGTAGGATGGTGTTAAGATTAATTAATGACTTAAAATCTTTCTATTTTATTTTGCAGATCGGAATGGACCACATGGAGAAAAAAAGGGAATCAAACACCTCAGCATTGACTGGACATTGATGGTCAGATTGACGGGTGCATGGATGGACGCCCTTCCAAGATGGAGGAGGGGTGGTTGGTATAGATAGTTAATTAGGCCTTGTGTGTGTCGGGTTTTTCTTTTTCAGGTAATGGAGAGAGAACAGACCGAAGAGGGAGACTCATAAGAGCACCGGTGGACATTTGTTTTGTTTTTTGGTGCTGTCTTTGTCTTTAGCAGGTTGGAGTGGCGCAGAAGAAGGTGGAAATCAACGGTGGAGATATGCTTGAAGACCTGGAGCTCAAGAAGCAGGTAGAATTGCCTGAACAGACTGAACAATGGAGTTAGTTTCCAAAGAAATGTATTAAGATTCATTACAGACTTGATATCCTTCTCCTTGGCAGATCGGCATGGAGCATGTGGAGAAACAGGGAAATACACCTCAGTAATGACGAGTGCATTGTAATAAATTAGGTACTGCCTTACAGTATTAAGTTGAATTAAATCAACTTTATAAAACATTTAAAATTATATACTTTAATTTTTGCAGACTAACTGATGCTTTGGTCTCTCCTTCAGATAGATAGATAGATAGATAGATAGATAGATAGATAGATAGATAGATAGATAGATAGATAGTATTGAACAAGCAGGTAAAGCTCTATCGATGTTGTCTTTGTCTTTTACAGAGTGGAGTGGAGTAACTAGGGAATCACACACCTCAGCAATGATAAGAAACTGATGTTCAGGTGTCACCTATCGACGACAGATGTCCTTCCAAGAGGAAGGGGGTGGTGGTGGGCTTAGATAGTTGGATAGATGTCTTGTCTGTTGCATTTATTTACATTGTAGGTAATAGAACCACAACAGGCAGAAGATGGAGACTCACAAGCGGAAAGGTGACTATTTATCTGAAGAACACAGGAGAACATTTGGTTTAATGCTGGAGATCAGCCTGCAAGTAGAACTCTGTTAGTTTTGTTTTTGTCTTTTGCAGATTAGACTGGGGCATGTGGAGAAATGGGAATCACACCTCAGCAATGACTGCAAACTGATGGTCTGGTTAGGTATTTCTTGGATTTATTGATGGATGGATGGATGGCTGGATACATTAATGGATGAATGAATGATAAAGAGATGTCCTTCTAAGAGAAGGGGGTGGTGGTGGGCATAGATTGTTAGTTATACGTCTTCTCTGTGGCAGTTATTTACATTGTAGTTAATGAACACACAACAGGCAGAAAAGGGAGACTCACAAGAGCATCAGTGGAGATTTATCTGAAAACTTCTGCAGAACAACTTGTGCATTGCAGGAGCTCAGCCAGCAGGTTGGGCTCTGTTGGTGTTGTCTTTGTATTTTGCAGAAGCAGGAGACTCACTAGAGGTCTCGTTAGACCCCATTTTCTAGGGCATGTGCCACATTAAATGGGGAAATGTTGTTAAAAAAGTATCATAGTTTAATCGAAAACAAACTGACGCATGTGCACAGAAAACCTTAATTGTGTGCCTCACGCACCGCTGCTTCTGTAAATCCTGGTTGTTTAACACACACGCTGAAAACAAAATATGCCGCTCATACATTGTGAAACCGTTGTAACAGCCTTTAATGTAGTGGTGTCGGCACTCAGTAAGTTTTGCAAATCGGCTAAACTAATGTTTAAGTAATATGATGATGATGATGATCATATTTTGACTAATCGTAGCTCCTGTAAGATGATTTTTGTATGAAGCACAGAGGAGAGATGATGAGTCAGGGAGGTTAGACTTAATGACATTATTTCTCTGCCATCAGAGTCAGGTCTCAGACAAAAGATAACTCTAAACATGTTTATTTTGTGCTCTCTAGAATTCTCATATGAAATTAAAATTCATGCAAAAGATTTTTTAGAAGATCTTAAATCACTCCAGTTGTGTCTTTACATTGGATTGATTTCTGGTATTTATTTAGAATAATATTTGTGTACAATTATTGCTCTTATAATAAAATAATAATTAAAAAATTTATTAATAATAATAATAATAATAATTAAAAAAATAATAATAATAAAACGTTTATTTATTTATAATTAAGATTCATAATATTCAGTATAGCTGTGTATATATATATGGGTAAACTATTTTGGGAGGAGGGGGAGTGTGTGTGTGTGGGTTGCGGTCAAGGGAGCCCATGCCCCAGTAGAACTTTGTCTAGCAACACCCCTGAGACTCACAAGGGAATTGATGGAGATATAGTTGAAGACCTGGAGCTCAGCAAACAGGTAGAACTGCCTGAACAGACTAAACAATGGAGTTAGTTTCCAAAGTAATGTATTAAGATTAATTACAGACTTGATATCTTTCTCTTTGGCAGATCAGTATGGAGCATGTGGAGAAACAGGGAAATACATCTCAGTAATGACAAGTGCATTGTAATAAATTAGGTACTGCCTTACAGTATTAAGTTGAATTAAATTAACTTTATAAAATATTGAAAATAATATGTTTTAATTTTTACAGAACGAGTGTCTCAGAAGGGACGGGGTTCAGGTGAACAATATAAACAATGTTTATTTACAGGATGGCAGGTGAGTATAAGCAGGTGAGAATATGAATGCAGATGACAATAACTCATGAACATAAAGTGAATATTTGACTGCAAGCTTAAAAACTGGAGATGGATACCACAGACGGCAAATAGGACGAAGACTAGATGAGGAACCAGGAGACACCACACTAGGAGAGCCAAGGAAGACACTGGGGATGCAAGTAAACTGATATCTAAGAATCAACACTGACGGTGTATAGAGATTCAGTCTTTACTGTACAAGCGACAACGCTGAACACTGAGTAAATGTGAGTGGAGTCTTTATAGTGCTGTGATGATGATGATGATGATGATTGTCAGGTGTGTGTCTAATTAGACTCAGGTGAGGATGCTCGTGATGCTTCACTGGGTGGAGAACCTGGTCTTCTGTGACAGTAAGTGATGATCGGGTATTTCCTTCAGATAGACAGAGATAGATACAGTATTTATTGTTTGTTTGTATGCTTCATTTGTTTATTGCTATGTAATTTAACATTTGCAGATTGTTATTTGTTATATTGATGGATAAATTGATCTGTTATAATGTATTTGTATGCTGTCGGCTTTAACACACATTGAATATTACTGTACGTCTATTGTCGGATAGATTGTCTGGCTGTTGTATTATTTATTTGTAGTTTATGCTGTCGGCCTGTTCAACATTTGCAGATTTTAATTGTTATTTGTTTAGTTTTACTAATTATCGTAACGCATTTATCTATTCTAAGTTTATAGATTGTGATTGTGATCTTGTAGAGTATTTATTTAGAGCTGTGAAATATTTTTTGTTAGTGTTACAACAGAATCAGACTGGAGAAAATGGTATAAGGATGGTATTGAGATTAATAATGACTTGAAATCCTTCTGTTTTATTTTGCCGATCGGAATGGACCACATGGAGAAAAAAAGGGAATCGCACACCTCAGCCTTGACTGGAAATTGATGATCAGGAATTAGTTTTTAATAAATCAGATAGACGGGTGCATGGATGGATGCCCTTCCAAGATGAAGGAGTGGTGGTTGGTATAGATAGTTAATTAGGCCTTGTGTGTGTCGGGTTTTTATTTTTCAGGTAATGGAGAGATAACAGACCGAAGAGGGAGACTCATAAGAGCACCGGTGGACATTTGTTTTGTTTTTTGGTGCTGTCTTTGTCTTTAGCAGGTTGGAGTGAAGCAGATGAAGGTGGAAATCAACGCTGGAGATATGTTTGAAGACCTGGAGCTCAAGAAGCAGGTAGAATTGCCTGAACAGACTGAACAATGGAGTTAGTTTCCAAAGAAATGTATTAAGATTCATTACAGACTTGATATCTTTCTGTTTGGCAGATCAGCATGGAGCATGTGGAGAAACAGGAAAATACACCTCAGTAATGACAAGTGCATTGTAATAAATTAGGAACTGCCTTACAGTATTAAGTTGAATATAATCAACTTTATAAAACATTTAAAATTATATACTTAAATTTTTACAGACTAACTGATGCTTTGGTCTCTCCTTCAGACAGACAGACAGACAGACAGACAGACAGACAGACAGACAGACAGACAGACAGACAGACAGACAGACAGACAGATAGATAGATAGATAGATAGATAGATAGATAGATAGATAGATAGATAGATAGTATTTAACAAGCAGGTAAAGCTCTATTGATGTTGTCTTTGTGTTTTGTGGAGTGGAGGAACTAGGGAATCACACACCTCAGCAATGATAAGAAACTG
The DNA here is from genome assembly GCF_903798145.1 of Danio aesculapii. NCBI lineage: Eukaryota > Metazoa > Chordata > Actinopteri > Cypriniformes > Danionidae > Danio > Danio aesculapii. Next base: position 62,348,119 of record NC_079439.1, read on the forward strand.
ATGTTCAGGTGTCACATATCGACGACAGATGTCCTTCCAAGAGGAAGGGGGTGGTGGTGGGCTTAGATAGTTAGATGTCTTGTCTGCGGCAGGTGTTTCTTTTTCAGGTAATGGACACACAACATGCAGAACATGCATTGGTGGAGATTTATCTGAAGAACATTGTGTGCATTTCTGGAGCAGCAAGTATGTAGAGCTCTGTTAGTCCTGCTTTTGTCTTTTACAGACTGGAGAGCTGCGTGTGGAGAAAAATAGGAATCACACACCTGAGCAATGACTGAAAACTGATGATCAGGAATATCCTTCAAAGGCAGAAAGATGGGTGCATGGATGGATGTCCTTCAAAGAGGAAGGGGATGGTGGTGGGCATAGATTGTCAGTTAGATGTCTTCTCTGTGGCAGTTATTTACATTGTAGGTAATGGACACACAACAGGGAGAAGAGGAAGACTCATAAGAGCATCGGTGGAGATTTATCTGAAAACTTCTGGAGAACAGTTCAGCCAGCAGGTACAGTAGGGCTCTGTTGGTGCTGTCTTCATCTTTTGCAGATTGGAGTGCAGCAGAAGAAGGAGACTCACAAGGGAATGGTGGAGATATACTCAAAGACCTGGAGAACAGTTGGTTTATTGCTGGAGATCAGCAAGTAGAGCTTTGTTTGTCTTTTGCAGTTTATGCTGGGGCATGTGGACAAATGGGAATCACTCCTCAGCAATGTCTGCAAACTGATGGATGGATGGATGAATGAATGAAAAATAGATGTCCTTCCATGAGGATGGGGTGGAGGTGGGCTTAGATGGCAAGCTAGATGTTTTGTCTGTGGCAGATGTTTCTTTTTCAAGTAATGGACACATAACACGAAGAAGAAGGAAACTCAAAAGAGCATTGGTGGAGATTTATCTGAAGAACACTGGAGAACAGTGTGTGGAGAAAAACAGGAATCACACATCTCAGCAATGACTGGAAACTGATGGTCTGGTTAGGTACTTCCTGAATGAATGGATGGATGGATGATAAATAGATGTCCTTCCAAATGGAAGGGGGTGGTGGTGGGCATATATTGTTAGATGTCTTCTCTGTGGCAGTTATTTACATTGTAGGTAATGGAACCACTACAGGGAGAAGAGGGAGACTCACAAGATCATCGGTGGAGATTTATCTGACAATTGCTGGAGAACAGTTCAGCCAGCAGGTACAGTAGGGCTCTGTTGGTGCTGTCTTCATCTTTTGCCGATTGGAGAGCAGCAGAAGGAGACTCACAAAGAAACGGTGGAAATATGCTTGAAGACCTGGAGAACAGTTGGTTTTTTGCTGGAGATCAGCCCGCAAGTAGAGCTTTGTTAGTCTTGTTTTTGTCTTTAGACTGGGGCATGTGGAGAAATGGGAATCACACCTCAGCAATGACTGCAAACTGATGGTCTGGTTAGGTATTTTTTGGATGGATGGATGGATGGATTATTGAATGCATGGATAGATGGTAAAGAGATGTCCTTCTAAGAGAAGGGGGTGGTGGTGGGCATTGATTGTTAGTTAAACGTCTTCTCTGTGGCAGTTATTTACATTGTAGTTAATGAACACACAACAGGCAGAAAAGGGAGACTCACAAGAGCGTCGGTGGAGATTTATCTGAAAACTTCTGCAGAACAACTTGTGCATTGCAGGAGCTCAGCCAGCAGGTTGGGCTCTGTTGGTGTTGTCTTTGTATTTTGCAGATTGGACTGAGCAGAAGCAGGAGACTTACTAGAGGTCTCGCTAGACCCTATTTGCTGGGGCATGTGCCACATTAAATGGGGAAATGTAGTAAAAAGTAACGTAGTTTAATCTAAAACAAACTGACTCATGTGCACAGAAAACTTTACTTGTGTGCCTCACGCACCGCTGCTTCTGCTCCCGGTGTGAATCCCGGTTGTTTAACACACACGCTGAAAATAAAATATGCCACTCATACATTGTGAAACCGTTGTAACAGCCTTTAATGTAGGGGTGTCGGCTCTCAGTAAGTTTTGCAAATCGGCTAAACTAATGTTTAAGTAATATGATGAGGATGATCATATTTTGAGTAATCGTGGCTCCTGTAAGATGATTTTTGTATGAAGCACAGAGGAGAGATGATGAGTCAGGGAAGTTAGACTTAATGACATTATTTCTCTGCCATCAGAGTCAGGTCTCAGACAAAAGATAACTCTAAACATGTTTATTTTGTGCTCTCTAGAATTCTCATATGAAATTAAAATTCATGCAAAAGATTTTTTAGAAGATCGTAAAACACTCCAGTTGTGTCTTTACATTGGATTGATTTCTGTTATTTATAATAATATTTGTGTAAAATTATTGCTCTTATAATAATAATAATAATAAAATGTTTATTTATTTATAATATAATTAAGATTCATAATATTCAGTATAGCTGTATATATATATATGGGTAAACAGTTTTGGAGGAGGGGGAGTGTGTGTGTGGGTTGCGGTCAAGGGAACCCATGCCCCAGTAGAGCTTTATGTCTAGCAACACCCCTGAGACTCACAAGAGGAATGATGAAGATATACTTGAAGACCTGGAGCTCAGCAAACAGGTAGAACTGCTTGAACAGACTGAACAATGGAGTTAGTTTCCAAAGAAATGTATTAAGATTAAATACAGACTTGATATCTTTCTCTTTGGCAGATCAGCATGGAGCATGTGGAGAAACAGGGTAATACACCTCAGTAATGACAAGTACGTTGTAATAAATTAGGTACTGCCTTACAGTATTAAGTTGAATTAAATCAACTTTATAAAATATTGAAAATAATATATTTTAATTTTTACAGAACGAGTGTCACAGAAGTGACGGGGTTCAGGTGAACAATATAAACAATGTTTATTTACAGGATGGCAGGTGAGTATAAGCAGGTGAGAATATGAATGCAGATGACAATAACTCATGAACATAAAGTGGATAGTTGACTGTGCAGGCTTGGAGACTGGATATGGAAACCACAGACGGCAAATAGGACGAAGACCAGATGAGGAACCAGGAGACACCACACTAGGAGAGACATGGAAGACACTGGAGAAGTAAACTGATATCTAAGAATCAACACTGATGGTGTATAGAGATTCAGTCTTTACTGTACAAGCGACAACGCTGAACACTGAGTAAATGTGAGTGGAGTCTTTATAGTGCTGTGATGATGATGATGGTGATGATTGTCAAGTGTGTGTCTAATTAGACTCAGGTGAGGATGCTCGGGATGCTTCACTGGGTGGAGAACCTGGTCTTCTGTGGCAGTAAGTGATGATCGGGTATTTCCTTCAGATAGACAGAGATAGATATAGTATTTATTGTTTGTTTGTATGCTTCATTTGTTTATTGCTATGTAATTTAACATTTGCAGATTGTTAATTGTTATATTGATGGATAAATTGATCTGTTATAATGTATTTGTATGCTGTCGGCTTTAACACACATTGAATATTACTGTACGTCTATTGTCGGATAGATTGTCTGGCTGTTGTATTATTTATTTGTAGTTTATGCTGTCGGCCTGTTCAACATTTGCAGATTTTAATTGTTATTTGTTCAGTTTTACTAATTATCGTAACACATTTATCTATTCTAAGTTTATAGATTGTGATTGTGATCTTGTAGAGTATTAATTTAGAGCTGTGAAATATTATGTGTTAGTGTTACAACAGAATCAGATCGGAGACAATGGTATAAGGATGGTATTAAGATTAATAATGACTTGAAATCTTTTTGTTTTATTTTGCCGATCGGATTGGACCACATGGAGAAAAAAAGGGAATCGCACACCTCAGCATTGACTGGAAATTGTTGATCAGGAATTTGTTTTTAAAAAATCTGATGGACGGGTGCACAGATGGACGCCCTTCCAAGAGGGAGGAGTGGTGGTTGGTATAGATAGTTAATTAGGCCTTGTGTGTGTCGGGTTTTTCTTTTTCAGGTAATGGAGAGAGAACAGACTGAAGAAGGAGACTCATAAGAGCACCGGTGGACATTTGTTTTGTTTTTTGGTTCTGTCTTTGTCTTTTGCAGGTTGGAGTGGAGCAGATGGTGGAGGAAATCAACGGTGGCGATATGCTTGAAGACCTGGAGCTCAAGAAGCAGGTAGAATTGCCTGAACAGACTGAACAATGGAGTTAGTTTCCAAAGTAATGTATTAAGATTAATTACAGACTTGATATCTTTCTCTTTGGCAGATCAGCATGGAGCATGTGGAGAAACAGGGAAATACACCTCAGTAATGACAAGTGCATTGTAATAAATTAGGTACTGCCTTACAGTATTAAGTTGAATTAAATCAACTTTATAAAACATTTAAAATTATATACTTTAATTTTTACAAACTCACTGATGCTTTGGTCCCTCCTTCAGATAGATAGATAGATAGATAGATAGATAGATAGATAGATAGATAGATAGATAGATAGATAGATAGTATTAAACAAAGCTCTATTGATGTTGTCTTTGTGTTTTGTGGAGTGGAGGAACTAGGTAATCACACACCTCAGCAATGATAAGAAACTGATGTTCAGGTGTCACATATCGACGACTGATGTCCTTCCAAGAGGAAGGGGGTGGTGGTGGGCTTAGATAGTTAGATGTCTTGTCTGCGGCAGGTGTTTCTTTTTCAGGTAATGGACACACAACATGCAGAACATGCATTGGTGGAGATTTATCTGAAGAACACTGAAGAACATTGTGTGCATTTATGGAGCAGCGAGCATGGAGAAAAATAGGAATCACACACCTCAGCAATGACTGGAAACTGATGATCAGGAATATTCTTCAAAGGCAGAAAGATGGGTGCATGGATGGATGTCCTTCAAAGAGGAAGGAGATGGTGGTGGGCATAGATTGTCAGTTAGATGTCTTCTCTGTGGCAGTTATTTACATTGTAGGTAATGGGCACACAACAGGGAGAAGGGGGAGACTCATAAGGAGACTCATTTCATTATCTGAAAACTTCTGGAGAACAGTTCAGCCAGCAGGTACAGTAGGGCTCTGTTTGTGCTGTCTTCATCTTTTGCAGATTGGAGTGCAGCAGAAGAAGGAGACTCACAAGGGAATGGTGGAGATATACTCAAAGACCTGGAGAACAGTTGGTTTATTGCTGGAGATCAGCAAGTAGAGCTTTGTTTGTCTTTTGCAGTTTTGGCTGGGGCATGTGGACAAATGGAAATCACACCACAGCAATGACTGCAAACTGATGGATGGATGGATGAATGAATGAAAAATAGATGTCCTTTCATGAGGAAGGGGTGGAGGTGGGCTTAGATAGCAAGCTAGATGTTTTGTCTGTGGCAGATGTTTCTTTTTCAAGTAATGGACACATAACACGAAGAAGAAGGAAACTCAAAAGAGCATTGGTGGAGATTTATCTGAAGAACACTGGAGAACAGTGTGTGGAGGAAAACAGGAATCACACATCTCAGCAATGACTGGAAACTGATGGTCTGGTTAGGTACTTCCTGAATGAATGGATGATGGATGATAAATCGATGTCCTTCCAAATGGAAGGGGGTGGTGGTGGGCATATATTGTCAGTTAGATGTCTTCTCTGTGGCAGTTATTTACATTGTAGGTAATGGAACCACTACAGGGAGAAGAGGGAGACTCACAAGATCATCGGTGGAGATTTATCTAACAATTGCTGGAGAACAGTTCAGCCAGCAGGTACAGTAGGGCTCTGTTGATGCTGTCTTCATCTTTTGCCCATTGGAGAGCAGCAGAAGAAGGAGACTCACAAAGAAACGGTGGAGATGTACTCAAAGACCTGGAGAACAGTTGGTTTATTGCTGGAGATCAGCCCGCAAGTAGATCTTTGTTAGTCTTGTTTTTGTCTTTAGCAGATTAGACTGGGGCATGTGGAGAAATAGGAATCACACCTCAGCAATGACTGCAAACTGATGGTCTGGTTAGGTATTTCTTGGATGGATGGATGGATGGATGGATTATTGAATGCATGGATAGATGGTAAAGAGATGCCCTTCTAAGAGAAGGGGGTGGTGGTGGGCATTGATTGTTAGTTATATGTCTTCTCTGTGGCAGTTATTTACATTGTAGTTAATGAACACACAACAGGCAGAAAAGGGAGACTCACAAGAGCGTCGGTGGAGATTTATCTGAAAACTTCTGCAGAACAACTTGTGTATTGCAGGAGCTCAGCCAGCAGGTTGGGCTCTGTTGGTGTTGTCTTTGTATTTTGCAGATTGGAGTGAGCAGAAGCAGGAGACTTACTAGAGGTCTCGCTAGACCCTATTTGCTGGGGCATGTGCCACATTAAATGGGGAAATGTAGTAAAAAGTAACGTAGTTTAATCGAAAACAAACTGACTCATGTGCACAGAAAACCTTAATTGTGTGCCTCACGCACCGCTGCTTCTGCTCCCGGTGTGATTCCCGGTTGTTTAACACACACGCTGAAAATAAAATATGCCGCTCATACATTGTGAAACCGTTGTAACAGCCTTTAATGTAGTGGTGTCGGCACTCAGTAAGTTTTGCAAATCGGCTAAACTAATGTTTAAGTAATATGATGATGATGATGACGACCATATTTTGAGTAATCGTGGCTCCTGTAAGATGATTTTTGTATGAAGCACAGAGGAGAGATGATGAGTCAGGGAAGTTAGACTTAATGACATTATTTCTCTGTCATCAGAGTCAGGTCTCAGACAAAAGATAACTCTAAACATGTTTATTTTGTGCTCTCTAGAATTCTCATATGAAATTAAAATTCATGCAAAAGATTTTTTAGAAGATCTTAAATCACTCCAGTTGTGTCTTTACATTGGATTGATTTCTGTTATTTATTTAGAATAATATTTGTGTAAAATTATTGTTTTTATAATAATAATAATAATAAAACGTTTATTTATTTATAATATAATTAAGATTCATAATATTCAATATAGCTGTGTATATACTGTATATGGGTAAAATATTTTGGGGGGGAGGGGGAGTGTGTGTATGTGTGGGTTGCGGTCAAGGGAGCCCATGCCCAAGTAGAACTTTGTCTAGCAACACCCCTGAGACTCAAGGGGATGGATGGAGATATACTTGAAGACCTGGAGCTCAGAAAACAGGTAGAACTGCGTGAACAGACTGAACAATGGAGTTAGTTTCCAAAGTAATGTATTAAGATTAATTACAGACTTGATATCTTTCTCTTTGGCAGATCGGCATGGAGCATGTGGAGAAACAGGGCAATACATCTCAGTAATGACAAGTGCAACGAAATAAATTAGGTACTGCCTTACAGTATTAAGTTGAATTAAATCAACTTTCTAAAACATTTAAAACTATATACTTTAATTTTTACAGACTAACTGATGCTTTGGTCCCTCCTTCAGATAGATAGATAGATAGATAGATAGATAGATAGATAGATAGATAGATAGATAGATAGATAGATAGATAGATAGATAGATAGATAGATAGATAGATAGATAGATAGTATTTAACAAGCAGGTAAAGCTCTATTGATGTTGTCTTTGTCTTTTACAGAGTGGAGTGGAGGAACTAGGGAATCACACACCTCAGCAATGATAAGAAACTGATGTTCAGGTGTCACCTATCGACGACAGATGTCCCTCCAAGAGGAAGGGGGTGGTGGTGGGCATAATTAGATCTCTTGTCTGCGGCAGGTGTTTTTCTTTTTCAGGTAATGGACACATAACATGCAGAACATGCATTGGTGGAGATTTATCTGAAGAACACTGAAAAACATTGTGTGCATTTCTGGAGCAGCAAGTATGTAGAGCTCTGTTAGTCCTGCTTTTGTCTTTTACAGACTGGAGAGCAGCGTGTGGAGAAAAATAGGAATCACACACCTCAGCAATGACTGGAAACTGATGATCAGGAATATCCTTCAAAGGCAGAAAGATGAGTGCATGGATAGATGTCCTTCAAAGGGGAAGGGGATGGTGGTGGGCATAGATTGTCAGTTAGATGTCTTCTCTGTGGCAGTTATTTACATTGTAGGTAATGGACACACAACAGGGAGAAGGGGGAGACTCATAAGAGCATCGGTGGAGATTTATCTGAAAACTTCTGGAGAACAGTTCAGCCAGCAGGTACAGTAGGGCTCTGTTGGTGCTGTCTTCATCTTTTGCAGATTAGAGTGCAGCAATAGAAGGAGACTCACAAGGGAATGGTGGAGATATACTCAAAGACCTGGAGAACAGTTGGTTTATTGCTGGAGATCAGCAAGTAGAGCTTTGTTTTGTCTTTTGCAGTTTAGGGTGGGGCATGTGGAGAAATGGGAATCACACCTCAGCAATGACTGCAAACTGATGGATGGATGGATGAATGAATGAAAAATAGATGTCCTTCCATGAGGAAGGGGTGGAGGTGGGCTTAGATAGCAAGCTAGATGTTTTGTCTGTGGCAGATGTTTCTTTTTCAAGTAATGGACACAACATGAAGAAGAAGGAAACTCAAAAGAGCATTGGTGGAGATTTATCTGAAGAACTCTGGAGAGCAGCGTGTGGAGAAAAACAGGAATCACACATCTCAGCAATAACTGGAAACTGATGGTCTGGTTAGGTACTTCCTGAATGAATGAATGATGGATGATAAATCGATGTCCTTCCAAATGGAAGGGGGTGGTGGTGGGCATATATTGTCAGTTAGATGTCTTCTCTGTGGCAGTTATTTACATTGTAGGTAATAGAACCACTACAGGGAGAAGAGGGAGACTCACAAGATCATCTGTGAGTGGCTCCTGTAAGATGATTTTTGTATGAAGCACAGAGGAGAGATGATGAGTCAGGGAAGTTAGACTTAATGACAATATTTCTCTGCCATCAGAGTCATGTCTCAGACAAAAGATAACTCTAAACATGTTTATTTTGTGCTCTCTAGAATTCTCATATGAAATTAAAATTCATGCAAAAGATTTTTTAGAAGATCTTAAATCACTCCAGTTGTGTCTTTACATTGGATTGATTTCTGTTATTTATTTATAATAATATTTGTGTAAAATTATTGCTCTTATAATAATATTAATAATAAAACGTTTATTTATTTATAATATAATTAAGAATCATAATATTCGGTATAGCTGTTTATATATGGGTAAACAATTTTGGGGGGAAGGGGTGTGTGTGTGAGGGGGGGGGGGGGGGGGGGGGGTTGCGGTCAAGGGAGCCCATGCCCCAGTAGAACTTTGTCTAGCAACACCCCTGAGACTCAAGGGGATTGATGGAGATATACTTGAAGACCTGGAGCTCAGCAAACAGGTAGAACTGCTTGAACAGACTGAACAATGGAGTTAGTTTCCAAAGTAATGTATTAAGATTAATTACAGACTTGATATCTTTCTCTTTGGCAGATCAGCATGGAGCAAGTGGAGAAACAGGAAAATACACCTCAGTAATGACAAGTGCATTGTAATAAATTAGGTATTGCCTTACAGTATTAAGTTGAATTAAATCAACTTTATAAAATATTGAAAATTATATATTTAAATTTTTACAGAGTGTCACAGAAGTGACGGGGTTCAGGTGAACAATATAAACAATGTTTATCTACAGGATGGCAGGTGAGTATAAGCAGGTGAGAATATGAATGCAGATGACAATAACTCATGAACATAAAGTGAATATTTGACTGTGCAAGCTTGAAAACTGGATATGGAGACCACAGACGGCAAATAGGACGAAGACTAGATGAGGAACCAGGAGACACCACACTAAGAGAGCCAAGGAAGACACTGGGGATGCAAGTGAACTGATATCTAAGAATCAACACTGACAGTGTATAGAGATTCAGTCTTTACTGTACAAGCGACAACACTGAACACTGAGTGAATGTGAGTGGAGTCTTTATAGTGCTGTGATGATGATGATGGTGATGATTGTCAGGTGTTTGTCTAATTAGACTCAGGTGAGGATGCTCGTGATGCTTCACTGGGTGGAGAACCTGGTCTTCTGTGGCAGTAAGTGATGATCGGGTATTTCCTTCAGATAGACAGAGATAGATACAGTATTTATTGTTTGTTTGTATGCTTCATTTGTTTATTGCTATGTAATTTAACATTTGCAGATTGTTATTTGTTATATTGATGGATAAATTGATCTGTTATAATGTATTTGTATGCTGTCAGCTTTAACACATATTGAATATTACTGTACGTCTATTGTCGGATAAATTGTCTGGCTGTTGTATTATTTATTTGTAGTTTATGCTGTCGGCCTGTTCAACATTTGCAGATTTTAATTGTTCAGTTTTACTAGTATTGTAACACATTTATCTATTCTAAGTTTATAGATTGTGATCTTGTAGAGTATTTATTTAGAGCTGTGAAATATTATTTGTTAGTGTTACAACAGAATCAGACTGGAGAAAATGATAGTAGGATGGTGTTAAGATTAATTAATGACTTGAAATCTTTCTGTTTTATTTTGCGGCTCGGAATGGACCACTTGGAGAAAAAAAGGGACTCGCACACCTCAGCATTGACTGGAAATTGTTGGTCAGGAATTTGTTTTTAAAAAATCAGATGGACGGGTGCACAGATGGACGCCCTTCCAAGATGGAGGAGTGGTGGTTGGTATAGATAGTTAATTAGGCCTTGGGTGTGTTGAGTTTTTCTCTTTCAGGTAATGGAGAGAGAACAGACCGAAGAGGGAGACTCATAAGAGCACCGGTGGACAATTGTTTTGTTTTTTGGTGCTGTCTTTGTCTTTTGCAGGTTGGAGTGGAGCAGATGAAGGTGGAAATCAACGCTGGAGATATCACACACCTCAGCAATGATAAGAAACTGATGTTCAGGTGTCACATATCGACGACAGATGTCCTTCCAAGAGGAAGGGGGTGGTGGTGGGCTCAGATAGTTAGATGTCTTGTCTGCGGCAGGTGTTTCTTTTTCAGGTAATGGACACACAACATGCAGAACATGCATTGGTGGAGATTTATCTGAAGAACACTGAAGAACATTGTGTGCATTTCTGGAGCAGCGAGCATGGAGAAAAATAGGAATCACACATCTCAGCAATGACTGGAATCTGATGATCAGGAATATCCTTCAAGCAGCAGAAGAAGGAGACTCACAAGGGAATGGTGGAGATATACTCAAAGACCTGGAGAACAGTTGGTTTATTGCTGGAGATCAGCAAGTAGAGCTTTGTTTGTCTTTTGCAGTTTAGGCTGGGGCATGTGGAGAAATGGGAATCGCACCACAGCAATGTCTGCAAACTGATGAATGGATGAATGAATGAAAAATAGATGTCCTTCCATGAGGAAGGGCTGGAGGTGGGCTTAGATAGCAAGCTAGATGTTTTGTCTGTGGCAGATGTTTCTTTTTCAAGTAATGGACACAACATGAAGAAGAAGGAAACTCAAAAGAGCATTGGTGGAGATTTATCTAAAGAACACTGGAGAACAGTGTGTGTATTGCTGAAGCAGCAAGCATCTAGAGCTCTGTTAGTCCTGTCTTTGTCTATTACAGACTGGAGAGTAGCGTGTAGAGAAAAACAGGAATCACACATCTCAGCAATGACTGGAAACTGATGGTCTGGTTAGGTACTTCCTGAATGAATGGATGATGGATGATAAATAGATGTCCTTCCAAATGGAAGGGGGTGGTGGTGGGCATAGATTGTTAAATGTCTTCTTTGTGGCAGTTATTTACATTGTAGGTAATGGAACCACAACAGGGAGAAGAGGGAGACTCACAAGATCATCGGTGGAGATTTATCTGACAATTGCTGGAGAACAGTTCAGCCAGCAGGTACAGTAGGTCTCTGTTGATGCTGTCTCTATCTTTTGCTGATTGGAGTGCAGCAGAAGAAGGAGACTCACAAGGGAATGGTGAAGATCTATTCAAAGACCTGTAGAACAGTTGGTTTTTTGCTGGTGATCAGCCCGCAAGTAGAGCTTTGTTAGTCTTGTTTTTGTCTTTAACAGATTAGACTGGGGCATGTGGAGAAATGGGAATCACACCTCAGCAATGACTGAAAACTAATGGTCTGGTTAGGTATTTCTTGGATGGATGGATGGATTATTGAATGCATGGATAGATGGTAAAGAGATGTCCTTCTAAGAGAAGGGGGTGGTGGTGGCCATAGATTGTTAGTTAGATTTCTTCTCTGTGGCAGTTATTTACATTGTAGTTAATGAACACACAACAGGCAGAAAAGGGAGACTCACAAGAGGATCGGTGGAGATTTATCTGAAAACTTCTGCAGAACAACTTGTGTATTGCAGGAGCTCAGCCAGCAGGTTGGGCTCTGTTGGTGTTGTCTTTGTATTTTGCAGATTGGAGTGAGCAGAAGCAGGAGACTCACTAGAGGTCTCACTAGACCCCATTTGCTGGGGCATGTGCCACATTAAATAGGGAAATGTAGTAAAAAGTATCGTAGTTTAATCTAAATCAAACTGACGCATATGCACAGAAAACCTTTCTTATGTGCCTCACGCACCGCTGCTGCTGCTCCCGGTGTGAATCCCTGTTGTTTAACACACATGCTGAAAACAAAATATGCCGCTCATACATTGTGAAACCGTTGTAACAGCCTTTAATGTAGTGGTTTCGGCTCTCAGTAAGTTTTGAAATCGGCTAAACTAATGTTTAAGTAATATGATGATGATGATGATGATCATATTTTGACTAATCGTGGCTCCTGTAAGATGATTTTTGTATGAAGCACAGAGGAGAGATGATGAGTCAGGGAGGTTAGACTTAATGACATTATTTCTCTGCCATCAGAGTCATGTCTCAGACAAAAGATAACTCTAAACATGTTTATTTTGTGCTCTCTAGAATTCTCATATGAAATTAAAATTCATGCAAAAGATTTTTTAGAAGATCTTATATCACTCCAGTTGTGTCTTTACATTGGATTGATTTCTGTTATTTTTTAAGAATAATATTTGTGTAAAATTATTGTTTTTATAATAATAATAAAATGTTTATTTATTTATAATATAATAAAAATTCATAATATTCAGTATAGCTGTGTATATATATGGGTAAACTATTTTTGGGGGAGGGGGAGTGTGTATGTGTGGGTTGCGGTCAAGGGAGCCCATGCCCCAGTAGAACTTTATGTCTAGCAACACCCCTGAGACTCACAAGAGGAATGATGAAGATATACTTGAAGACCTGGAGCTCAGCAAACAGGTAGAATTGCCTGAACAGACTGAACAATGGAGTTAGTTTCCAAAGTAATGTATTAAGAATAATTACAGACTTGATATCTTTCTCTTTGGCAGATCAGCATGGAGCAAGTGGAGAAACAGGGAAATACACCTCAGTAATGACAAGTACGTTGTAATAAATTAGGTACTGCCTTACAGTATTAAGTTGAATTAAATCCACTTTATAAAACATTTAAAATTATATACTTTAATTTTTACAGACTCACTGATGCTTTGGTCTCTCCAGACAGACAGACAGACAGACAGACGGACGGATAGATAGATAGATAGATAGATAGATAGATAGATAGATAGATAGATAGATAGATAGATAGATAGATAGATAGATAGATAGATAGTATTGAACAAGCAGGTAAAGCTCTATTGATGTTGTCTTTGTGTTTTACAGAGTGGAGTGGAGGAACTAGGGAATCACACACCTCAGCAATGATAAGAAACTGATGTTCAGGTGTCACATATCGACGACAGATGTCCTTCCAAGAGGAAGGGGGTGGTGGTGGGCTTAGATAGTTAGATGTCTTGTCTGCGGCAGGTGTTTCTTTTTCAGGTAATGGACACACAACATGCAGAACATGCATTGGTGGAGATTTATCTGAAGAACACTGGGGAACAGTGTGTGCATGCAGCAAGCATGTAGAGCTCTGTTAGTCCTGCTTTTGTCTTTTACAGACTGGAGAGCAGCGTGTGGAGAAAAATAGGAATCACACACCTCAGCAATGACTGGAAACTGATGATCAGGAATATCCTTCAAAGGCAGAAAGATGGGTGCATGGATGGATGTCCTTCAAAGAGGAAGGGGGTGGTGGTGGGCATAGATTGTTAAATGTCTTCTCTGTGGCAGTTATTTACATTGTACGTAATGGACACACAACAGGGAGAAGAGGGAGACTCATAAGAGCATCGGTGGAGATTTATCAAACAATTGCTGGAGAACAGTTCAGCCAACAGGTACAGTAGGGCTCTGTTGGTGCTGTCTTCATCTTTTGCAGATTAGAGTGCAGCAATAGAAGGAGACTCACAAGGGAATGGTGGAGATATACACTTAAAGACCTGGAGAACAGTTGGTTTATTGCTGGAGATCAGCAAGTAGAGCTTTGTTAGTCTTTTGCAGTTTATGCTGGGGCATGTGGAGAAATGGGAATCGCACCTCAGCAATGACTGCAAACTGATGGTCTAGTTAAGTATTTCTTGAATGGATGGATGGATGGATGGATGAATGAATTAATGAATGATAAATAGATGTCCTTCTAAATGGAAGGGGGTGGAGGTGGGCATAGATTGTAAGATCCGTCTTCTCTGTGGCAGTTATTTACATGGTACACTGTTAACCTTTGCTGTTGATTATGCGGTAAATAAACCAGTGTTTTGCACACAATACAAACAGTATTTAACTGTAAAACAATTTGTATGAAACTGTGTTGTGCAAAGAATAAATTGCAGTAATTTACTTTGTGGCCATTATAGCTAGTAACAGTGACAATAAATGGTAAATTACTGTGCAACAATAACTGTCCCATATACTCTGATGCCTTATGTTGCTATCATTATTAGATAGATAGATGGATGGATGGATGGATGGATATGTTTTATTCTCAGTGTCTCTTATACAGTAATACAGAGTTATTTACAAATGTTTTAAATGGGCTTTCAATGCATTTGACATATTTTATTACTTTCTAAAAGCAGTAATGATCTGAATTGCATGAATGAAAAATTACACTAAAATTACTACAAAATTTAACATGTATACAACTTCTGATTATTTAATAATGTGCTTTGAAAGTATGCTTTTGATCCATTCTTACAAAATTCATTTTGAATGCATAGTTAAAATAATACTAAAATATATTAACATCAAATGCTAAATAAATACACTTGTAAAAATAAAAAAGCATTTAATTAAAGTGCATTTTTCTGAAATTTATTTTTAGAAAATATACTAAATTACAATTATTTGTAAGTGTGTTCAAAGTTATATATAAAAGTATGGTAATAATACACTTTTAATATATTTAAATTAAGTCAACTTTTTAGTTAGTATACTTACTACGTACTATTCAAATTAAAAATATATTGCAATACAGCTTAGTATAGTTTTTTCAACCAGGGTGGTCATGCAAACAAACTTTTGCTCTTCTCTCACTGAAGCATATATATATATATATATATATAATATATATATATATATATATATATATATATATATATATATATATATATATATATATATATATATATATATATATATATATATATATATATATAATCAGCACTATAAGGAGATTTATGTCATTCTCAGCCAGTGACGTTGCCTTCTAAACATTCATCTGCATTCTCATAAAGCTCTTCAGTTCTCTCTTTCAGATCAGTTTTCTCCATGTTGCTGTTTGAACTTGACCAAGGTGAGTTCAAAACCGACGATACAAGTGGAGCCACGCACAGTTTCCTGAAGCATCACATGGGCCCATCTGTGATGTTCTTAGCGGTTTGCATATGTGTATGCAATATCACAAAGAATATTACGTGTTTGTTGCTCAAAATGTGTCACCGAGCAACATCCTGATTAGCACGTGCACTCCCTGAGGCGAGGCGGCCCGTGCACACTTTGGCAGGGTGCTACTTGGGCCTCTGAGGATCCTCAGGGAACCACAGGTGGCTGGTAGTGGGACCTGCTCGCAGAGTTATAGTGGGTGGGAGCAGCGTGGCCCACTTTAGCTTCTATTTAAAACTATAGTTTTAAACTTTAATTTACTATAGTTTAAAATAGAAAATATGGTAACTGTATGCCTGTTTGTTGAATGTTGTGATGATTTCTTTTGTTTTTAGCAGGGTTATTGATCAGAAGACTTATTTTAACTGTGTGTTGCACTACAGTCAAGCCAGCCATGATTCACAATAACACACTCAAGACCACCGCGATTTATTATGAGCGCGCAGATTAAAACAGCTTTTTTTGTTTTCTTTTATCCGTAAATTAATCTTTCAGATTCTTGTTTTCAGATGATTTTGCAGGTCAAACTAAATAAAATAAACTCTTTCTGTACACCTGAACTGTGTTTTTATTTGTCATTTTTTATGCTGTCATTTCTGTGTGGAGTTTGCATGCTCTCCCCGTGTTGGTATGGGTTTCCTCCCGGTGCTCTGGTTTCCCCCACAGTCCAAAGACTTGCGCTATAGGTGAATTGGATTAACTAAATTGGTCATAGTGAATGAGTGTGTTTGGGTGTTTAACAGTACTGGGTTGCTGCTGGAAGGGCATCCGCTGTTTAAAACGTTCTAGATAAGTTGGCGGTTCATTGCACTGTGGCAACCCCTGATGAATAAAGGGACTAAACTGAAGGAAAATGAATCAATGAATATTCAGTTTATTCATTATTGAAAACAGTGGTTTGTTCTGTAGCCAATCAAAAGGAAAAAAATCATTAGTGGGCTAACAATGTTGACCCAGTGGTCAAAAAACTGCTTTAATTCCAACCAAACTAAAAGAAATAAGACTTTCATCAGCCAATTGGAAAAGTATTGGGAAATACTGTAAAAAATGTCCATGGTCTGTTAAACTGCACTTGGGAAATATTTGAAAAAGAATACACATTTCACAGGAGGAGTTAATAACAATATGACTTTAACTACATAAATGTGCCTGCATGTGTGTGTGTCTGTGTTAGGGACATGCGGTCCATTATGATTCAACTGCAGCGACTCCACAAATCTCATGTGTTGCAAACTGCAAACTTTAATCCAGACTCGACTTTGAACGAAGTTTATGTTGTGCAGCAATAATTGCTGATCTGCATTAGGTTACGAAGAATGATGAAAATATATGAAGAATTCGTTTACAAAAGTAGATGACTCCATTTTTGTGATTTTTCTGATCTTTAGTGTTGTCAGATGTAGCTGACTGATTCCTGCTAAAACCCGCCGAAATGCAAAAATAATAATGATATTAATAGTTATATGACTTGTCATTTTTATAGACAGAAACTTTATTTTGTAGTTTAAAAACAAGATTTTAAAAAAATACTTTACTGCCACCCAGTGGACTAAAATGAAACATTCAGAACGAACTTGGACGTAATAACACAAATAAAAACCTTAAATGCGTAAAAATAAGATAATATTATCAATCAACTCCAATGTAACGTTATGTGACCAGGGCACTCTTCTAAATCTCTCTCCCATTCAGAATATATATATATATATATATATATATATATATATATATATATATATATATATATTATATATATATATATATATATATATATATTTTTTTTTTTATATTATTATTATTATTATTATTATTATTATTATTATTATTATTATTATTGAACTGTTGTTAATTTTTATATATTTACAATATCCTGGCTGGACAACAATAAAGAAAAAGACCAAAATATTTGCACACACTACACTTTCTTATTTGTCAGATTATAAATAGCTATATAACGCTAATAATTTAGTTTTTTTTTTACTATTTGAATTTAGTCACCAGAACCACGTGATTGCAAACATATTTTGTGTCATTTCCCAACAACAACAACAAATAAACAAACTTAATGTCAGTTTAATACATCCTTTTATTCTTAGCATGTGAATTAAGAATATGTTCATTTATTGGGACCATTAGGAAGTTTACCCGCTGGTTCAGGGACACTGATTTGCATGTGTTTTTTATTTATTGCACATTTTTAAATTGATATTAAAAATATTAAAGTGATATTTTTGCAGACTGACACACTCAACATGGCGGAATTGTGACGCCAAAACGTTTTTACGTCGAAGCTGGTCAAAGTTCATTTGTAGTTTCCCGGGAAAACGATCTGACGTTAAATCTACCACATGACTGCAAGTGTTGTGTTTTATGTTTAAAGATATCCTTCGGTCTACATCTAGTTTTGTAGTCTATTGTCTGCATGCATATTACAGGTAAGTTAAGAAAAAAACTCACCACTCACTTATTATAATATAATAACACTAAACCGTAATCTCACGATATAAACTGAAATTACAACGTAATCTTCGACTTTTTTAGTTTCTTACACGTTATTAAAAATACACACAGCACGTAAACATCTTCAGATGTATTACATTTTTAAGTTAGTTTACTATAAGTACCCTTTGTGTGAGCATAATGTTTTATTTTTACTTAACTATTTTTTGAACAACACTTTCTCAGTAAAACCTATGTTTTTCTTTGTCTGACATTTTTACTTTCGTCTTGCAAATCTCCCTAATTTAAAAATCTCTACACAAAGGTTTCAGGACAATCTCCTGTGTTCTGATCGCCCATCGGCTGTGAAAACTGGACAATCGTCCCGAAACATTGCATAACAATACCAGATACTTTGAGTTTCTGACACCTCAATATCCAATAGCAAAAGTCCCAGTAAGTCTCTGAAACCTTTAATCGTTACAGCCCGCCATTATAAGGTCTGCTTTAAACACAACACTCACAGTTTCAATGAGTGCAGCCATGGAGAGGTACAGAGAAGATACTGCTGGAGAAAAGCTCTCCAAAGACGAACAAACTGGACCAGATCAAGACTCTCAAGTAAGAAAGTTCATTTGTTGGCACACTACACACGTTATAACAGTAACATGTTATAACACATATATAAACATGTCTACATATCACAGTGACTGACGGTCAACACACTACACATAAATATAGTAGTAAACAGTGTTGTGGGTAACGCATTACAAGTAACGTGAGTTACGTAATAATATTACTGTTCTAAGTAACGAGTAAAGTAACGCATTACTATTCCAAATTAAGTAATACTATTTGAATTACTTTTTAGTTTAGTTAATTCCCTTTAAATAATAAATTTCTAAATTAAAATGATCATAGTCACGTTGAATGCTGCACACAACGAGAGAATGCAGGAACAGACAGAGATGAAGATGGCAGAGCCTCACATTTCTGCGATGGTAATATCTCACTATTTTGAACCCATGGAAAAAAGGGAAATAGGATTAACTGTACTGGACAGTGGTTTTTCTTTTAAATAAGGCAAAAGTAGAAAAGAAGCAAACACATTGTTTTAAACTGTCATTAACCTGTATACGGCATGTATACCTCTGGGGTCAGGAAGTTCTGCGAAGATAACATTATCCTACATTATTTTTTATTTCTCAGTGTCTACATTAAAACGTCCAAATCTGAATTTTCTTTAACATAACCTGTTTTTAATAAACATCCATAACATGCATCACAAGACTATTTATTTTTCTTTAAATAATGTGGCATTTGCATTCGAAACACATTAAATACAATGTAAATGAGGCAGAACCACTAATATAAGAGCATTTTTGTACAAAACACAACAAAAGGTTGGCCCAATAGTATCTGGATGCAGCCATGATGATGCCAGCTGAGACTGCATATCTCAGAGATATCTTAGATATCTCACAATGCACTCAATGGCGCTAGTGATGTCACTGTGAGGGGAAGGGGTTGGGTGTGCACATTAAAAAGCATTGCATGCAGGCCAACTGCACCCGATCTACCTCCAGACCTCTCTCCAAAAAAAGTGAAAAATACAAAAGGTGTGTAATGAAAATTTCAGGTGTCGTAGTTTTGCAGTCCTTATGTCTGTATTTTGTGGATACTGCCATTTTAAATGTCTGTGTTTCATTTCATAGTGGCGTCTCACATTTCCACTCCAAATGTCGCATTACAAATTATGCAGAATGAATTTGTGCTGGCTTGTAGCAAAATAAATGCATACTTATCTGTCTATTCAACTTTCTATTCTTTTCTGTGAGACCGACATCTTCATCCATTCATATGATCGCTTGGCTGCTGTGTGTTAAAGCAGGTGTGTGCGCACACAAGTCACGCAGGGAAACTTTGAATTTTTTAACTACGATTTTATTTCGCCCCATATTTTATTCAAACAAAAATACAAAAAGCTATTTACAAGGTTTATGCATTTCTCAAAGAAAGCAAATCCACAATTTGAATCCTTTCCGCATGGTCTTGCAATACGAAATAAAGTCGGGTCCGGATTGAATACCCTCACATTCCGGAGTCTGGACTATGAGAAGCTCTGTTATACAGAGTGTTGTTAACTTCTCTATTTAAAAAAAAGGAAAAAAAAACCTTCAAGTTCTGAAAGAGATCAAGCCTCAACCAGGTCAGAAAAACTGAAAAGTAACGTATCGTATTACTTACCATAAAAGTAACTAAGTAACGCAACTAGTTAATTTTTTGGGAGTAGCTCAAAATTGTAATGCATTACTTTTTAAAATAGCATTTTCCAACACTGGTAGTAAACATAAATATATATATTCATTAAATCTGATAACATTTAAGCAGTCATAAAGTCATTCATTCTAATTGGTAATAAGCTTGCTACGTATATGAAATAACAATTTATAAAACCAATAAGCCCAGAGAGTAGGGCTGGGCGATTTTTCCTAAAATCAAAATCTCCATTAATTGAACATTTTAACGCAATTGCGATTAATGAACAATTATTTTATTTATTTATTTTATGTTTTTGTCTTCATAGTTCACTAACAAGTTTGTACAGTAATATTACGTTCATATTACAAGTGAGAGAATGAACTGAATGAACGGTGCCTTACTTGATTTAAAAATAATTGAAGTAATACACCCATCTATTATCTATGATTATTTATTAAACGTTAACGTTGAACAATTGAAATTAAGACACATCTTGCCTAAAACGCTTCTCTCTGCGCCACCCACCCTCGTCACCGCTACCAAACCGACCAATCACAAGGCTTGCGCTACGTGTCGTGACGTGTAGTTACATTTTTTGAGAGGTGTATAACATTAGAATAACATAAGTATAAATCATAATACAATTAAGTATAAATTAGCTTTAACAGAGCGGGGTCACGTGACTCCACGTACAGTAGGAAAGTAATTGAAAAAAACTGACCTAGAAAAAATTTATCGATTATAGGTTCTGAATGTGGATTACTTTTCGATTAATCGCCCAGCCCTACCAGAGAGGCCGTTGTTTACAGTGGATTCATAACAGGCAGCTGTTCTAAATTCACTCTAAACATTGGTTTCTTGAGGCCTATTGCTTTTGAGGCCTATTTAGAGAATTTTATTTTACTTCAAGCGTCATGCTTTGCTAAAAAGACCAGCATATTCTGGTTAGATATGTTTTGATGCTGATTCCTAGGTTCTACATTTGCCGTCGCATGACCATTTAAATACCAGCATAAACTAGCATCAAAACATACCTAATTCACATATTATGTTTTGTTTTGTATATCAGGGTGTGAATTTACATAAACGGAGAAAGATAAAAATTTAGTCATGCTCTACTTTTCACTATTTACAACAAATAATACTTAATATGATGTCTGAAGGTTAAACACAGAATTATTTAAAATATAATTAAAACATACATGGCACCAATGGATAAAAAAATTAGAGAAATTTATGAAATGGAAAAAATAACCTATTGCCTTAGACTCCAGATGAATATATCTGAAGCAAGATGGAACCCAATTTTAATAATTATACATGAGTAACTTTAAACGTAAACCATAGATTTAATAAGCAGCTACAATACATGCACGATAAGTATATGAGACATCTCCCAACCCCCCCCCCCTTTTTTTTTTCCTTTTTTAAAAATTCTTTTTATTTATTTATTATATTTTTACATATAACTTCAACATAATATATATTGTTTTAAAATAAAACTGTGCAAATGTACCCTTTCTTCCCCTTTCTCCCTAATCTTTTAAGTATCTATCTGTATCCTTACTGACTATTTCTGATGTATCTCTGATTTTGTGTTGCGTTCTAATAAAAAAACTGTTAAAAAAACATACATGGCTCTCTGGAACTCTTGATTCTGATTGGTCAGTCACATTATTCCAAGGTATGTTTTAGAGAACAGATAACAACCAATTAAACTAATAATAATAACACAGGTTTGGGATATATATCGCATATATATTGCGATATGAATATAATTTCACCAGATGATTTGAACAGCCATTTGGAAAGATTTCTTTCATTTAGATAGATTGGGATGATCAAATCTTTTCTATTCAGTGTGTTTGCATATATTACAAGCATATCTAGTGAAATAGCGGCTCGTGTGCTGTGCCGCCTTCACTCGCCCTCGCGCCTCCGTCCTTCGCCATAGTATTGCGACACCGCACATAGGAGATAAATGACGTCAGTACGTAATAACCCGTTATGATCTATTACTGAACCGATATCGACCATTTTGACACCTCTAGTAACGAGTAACGATGCAGCTCATAAAAAATCTATCGGAGTAAAAGTATTAAACTCATCGAAAATATGTACTTAAGTAAAAGTGGAAGTAGGAGAAAAAAACAATACTCCAGTAAAGTACAGATACTGCCTTTTAGTACTTAAGTACAGTAGTGAAGTAGTTCTACTTCGTTACTATACATCTCTGATCTAAATACAACAGAGCAAAGATAAAAGTCAAGTAAACAGTGCTTTATGACTTTAAACGGTGGCCTAACAGTATTTAGGTGCCGAAATTTAAACAATCAAATGTAAAATAACATGGTCAGCATTGTGTAAATAATTTAAAAATAATAATAATTCATAATGTTTTTATTTTTAGATCTTTATATCATAATCTAATCCTGCGATGTGACTATTGCGGATACACACATTGCGATATCGATGCTCAAACGATATATTGTTTAGCCCTAACACACGCTCATTCAGTTATTACGAATCATTTCGAACATTATATATTCATATATGCTTATTTGTCATTCAATTGTCAACCTGTTTGGCGCCATTTTGCGACTGAATAACAATAAGTCGATTATTGAGTAATTAGTGCTTACTAATAATTAAATTAGTAACTAGTAATTAAAGAGTAAGTAAATTACTACACCTCAGATCAATATTTTGTGTCTAATTCTTTACTTTTGTGGCACATAGCCATGTAATAAGCAGCATAATGCACATCCAGCTGGTTGTTACTGAAGAATGAATCTTGCAGCGCATGTTTTGTTGTTGCAGTACATCTCCAGAGACCTATTCTGTGGTAATTAACTGATGTATCGTCTGTTCTGCACAGTCTTTCCCGCATGAATCTGAAGAGCGAGGATCTGCCTGTGCCTCTGCTGTCTAAACTGTGTCGTCTAGAGAAGTTGGATTTGTCTGGGAACATGTTGCAGAAGATTCCCAAAGGCCTCCGTCTGCCCTGCCTGAAGATCCTGAACTGCTCAAACAATGACATGGAGGACGTGTCGTCGCTGGAAGCCCTGAAAAACGTAGAGGAACTTAGACTAGAGGACAACCTTTACCTCACAGTAAGAAGCACATTTTATTTTAGCCTGTCATGAGTAAATAAATAGGTCATGTTCATTTTTGTGTGAACTGTACGTATGGACGTTTACACAAATAATTGTGATTCGTCATAAACGTTCATACTAAAATTGATTTTAAATGTACTGAAAACTGCAAAGCAATTCATACAACATGTAGGCAATAGTCATGTACATGTACCAGGCCGTATAAACATGTATAAAGAACCCTACACATACAGTGGGGAACATAAGTATTGAACATGACATGTTTTTTCCTGGGAGTAATATTTCTAAAGGAGCTGTTGACATGGAATTGAACCAGATTTGGTAAAAACCCAAACAATACAAACATAAAACAAAACAAAAATATCTGAAAAATTAGTGTAATAACAATTAATGACACAAGGAGAAAGTACTGAACTACTGAAATGTATTTAATACTATATATATAAAAGGCTTTTTTGGTGATGGCAGCTTAAAGATGCTGTGGCTGTGTTTTGGATCATTGTCCAATTGTCCATTGTCCAATAAAATGTCCACCCATTCATCTTTGTCATCTTGGCAATGTAGATGTTGGACTGAAGCAGCTAATATTCATTTACTCTGAATTAAGGGCAGAGGGTTTGCGGAAGAACTACTGAGAGATTTCAGCTGCTGTCTGGGCATTCACTGCCTTTCTACACCTCCGTTTCTTCGTGTTCAATACTTTTTCCCTGCGTCATTTCATTTTATTAAGCATTACTTAATTTGTAAAATAAATAGATTTGTTTTCTTTGCTATATGGATTTCTTTGGTTGTTACCAACCTACAGGGAAAATTTCAAGTCAACGGCACATTTAGAAATATGTTTTCTGAGAAAATAGTGATGTGTTCTCTCTATAAGCTGTTTTATTTGTTTTTTATGTCAATGATAATTACCAATATTCCCTAAAATAATAGAATAGATAGAATAATTTGATTAATTTTATTTAGCAATACAGAAGTCATTTCTTTTGGCGGCCAGCTTTGAAACGCCTCTCTGGGAGTATGCCAGGCATTCTGTCTGAATGGGGAAACATCAATTCTACAAAACTGTTTGGCAAGCTTACGATTACATTATATATTGGAATCAGCAATAAAATCAAACATCAACTGTCTCATAAGTTTCATTTCTAAACGTTGGAATCAAACTAAATTGTCATTTTTATCGGTTTCCCGAGCTAATGCGCATGCACACTCAAAAGGAGCGAGATCACGACACCAACCTCATTTATAGCTGTTAAACATTATCATCTGATAATCATGGATAATGATCATCTGATGGTGCTGGTCTTCTGAAGTAACTCACAACTTAGTCTTGATGGTGAATCTCCTCCTAGTTTACAAGTTTGTGGGCGTTTGAGTAGCTGCTGTCATGTGATGTGCGTTTGACAGGACGGACTGTACCTCGCGTTCGTTTCATACAGATTACAAAACCAGAAAACTTTTGGTTTCAAGTGTAGTCAGGGCCGGCGCGTCCATAGAGGCGACCTAGGGTGGCAGAATAGAGAGGGCGCCGTCCGCGATACTCCTAATTCCCCCGCCCCCCGACCCTCGGTCCTCACTTTGCTAACGGGTCACTTCCGTTTTCACTTTCGGGTTGAGGGCGGCGTGATCGTCCTTGGCATAGAGATGCAGTTCAGCTTGCTCCGGCCGTAAGTGTAGTTGGTTAATTTAAAAGTACAGATTTTAAGCTTTATGCGGATATATTTCTTATGTCTGTGAAGCAAGTATTCGCTTAGATTCCGGTCCATTTGTTGACAAAAAACTGTCGTAAAAAGTACACATCTAGTCTGAGCTTTTCCCCCGGAGAATCGTCAGTCGATAGTGATCGATGATTGGCTCCTGTACTAGTATGCGGGGCTTCATTTGCCATATTGACTGTTGCACTTTTCCCCATTCAAAGTGATTCCCCATTCATACGAGTGACACGCCTTGTGTATTCTATAGTCTTTGTCAGCGGACTCCATTATGCTTACCTTGTTTACTGATGGTTACTAGGTTACCAATACTACAGGCAGCTGCTCTAAAAACTTGATGCAAGCGCACCTGTTTTGTATATATGTGCACAATTTGACAGTGTCATATTAGACTCTGTGGATCTTGTTCTCTCTAAAAGCTGTTTTATGTGTTTTTTAGGTGAACGATGAACACAAAGTGATCTTCCTGTTACCTAATCTGAGGATGTTCAATGGGAAGGATATCAGCTCAACAGCTCATCATATTCGCCATGGGAGCTCTGAGATCCTCAGGAAGCGAGTGAGAGCTGATTTACCCACTTTCAGACACATTCTTATCACACTGCAAACAGTCTGTGTCTATTAGGGGTTGTCAAAGTATCAACATCTGTACCAGTCGGCACTAAAATAGCAAATACAGTTGAAGTCAGAATATTAGCCCTCCTGAATATTTAGCCCCCTGTTTATTTTTCCCAATTTCTGTTTAACAGAGAGAAGATTTTTTCTACACATTTTATCTTGTCATGATGACATACATATACCTATACTATACTTTGTCTATACAGCTTAAAGTGACATTTAAAAGGCTTAATTAGGTTAATTAGGTTACTAGGCAGGTTGGGGTAATTAGGCAAGTTCTTGTATAACGTTTTGTTCTGTTGACCTATACAATTTTGACCTTAAATGGTTCATAAAAAATGTAAAACTGCTTTTATTCTAGCTGAATAAAAAAATAGACTTTCTATCCGAAGGAAAAAATATTATCAGACATACTGTGAAAGTTCCTTGCTCCGTTAAACATCATTTAGGAAATATTTAAAAAGAGAAACAAAAATTCAAAGGCTTTATGTACTGTATGTTCATTTCCTGCTAACATTTGAGCACATTCTTAAACACTACTGGCTTGGCATTTGTGTTCACATGCTCAACAGATATAACTGTGATTGGCCATGAAGTCATTGGTAGAGTTGCTTTCGTCAATGAAAAATGTTATGACTAAATATCTTCGTCAACGAACATTTATTACACGAATTCTGGTCATGGGACGATAATTATAACATAATTTAAAAGGCAATATTGTTGACATAAAAACAAGACTAAATGTGCTTTTACAAAATAAAAAACTGTGCAACAATGTCTCTTAATTTCGTTAACTAAAGCTGAGAAGAATTTAAATGTCATAAAAATTTTTGTTTTGTTTAGTCAAGTTATTTTTTCCCTCTAACCGCACTTGCATAACTCGCATTATTTAGAAGACGAAAACAAACACACATTATTTTATTCATATTTTCTTTAATTGTTTTGTTTATTTATTAATTTGTGTGTGTGGTTTACTTCTAAGGCTGGTTTATACTTCTGGCTCAAGTTGATCGCCGTGACCCACGGCACCTGGCCTTGCACGTAGTTGGTGCATTATACTTCTGCCCGGCTGTTGTGTTGCTCTGCAATAACACTTTCAAAAGCGCTAACTGACAGCAGGTGTTTATGTTCCTCTGTGTCGAGTTTTCTTGCCAGTGTTTTTGTTTTTTCGGACGTGCAACAACTTTAATCGTAAGGTAAAACACAAAGCAAAAGTTTCCATCTGGAAACGCCGGACGCTTGGTTAACAGTCGCTCCATCGGGCTTGCGACTTCCAGCAACCACCCACAACAATCATCGATACCAAGCTGACCAATCACAGAGCTTTCGCTACGCGCCATTGCGACGTGTGTCACATTTTTTGAGAGGTGCACGTCAGCGTCAGCCATGGCGAGGGATATGCGACCGCGCGAAAGGCTGCGCCAGAGCATGCAAATACTTGTGCATCTGACGTAGAAGTATAAATCAGCCGTAACATGTTTGGTTGGTTAAATAAACATTGTACATTCAAATCAGAGTACCACCCATACTATGTCTGGAATGTACGTGTTATTGTGTCATTATGGTAACAATAATAATAATATGATGACTTTGTTTGAAATCGGTTTGTCTTAAAAAGAAAATATGTGTTTTGTCTTTACTGCTAGGTCCTATATTATAGGACTGAGTTAAATAGAATCACATTTCTATAAAGAGACTAACATGCAGTTTTCATTGACTAAACCTGGACTAAATGTCATCAACTTTCATCAACTAAACCAGACCAAAATAGTCATGGATGATTCAGACTAAATAAGACTAAAATGCTCAGATTTTAGTCGACCTAAACCTGACTAGACTAAAAAGAGTATGGACGTGACTAGAACTAATAACTAAAATGTCAGCTTCACACAAGACTGGACTAAAACTAAAATTTCAACAGGTAACCAAAAACAACACTAGTCATCAGTTTACCTCTTTTTTTTAAAGTTTTAGCACCAATTGATACCAAAGTCAATACTTTTGACAACTGTACTGTCTATGTGATCGTCCCTGTCAAGATTTTGGTGATTTACTTATTACTTTCATTTTTTATAAACTATTGAAATGATCTTATTTCTAAAGTGTGCTTTCTGACTCGACTTTAAGGTGCTTGGGTGTGTGGGAACGAGACTTCAGTCTCCCTGATCCCATTTCGACAATAAAGCCTTGCTGCTGTTGAGAAGAGCTTTGTAGCGCTGCCTGCACAAAAG